>NC_134855.1:133070971-133670971 GCF_049852395.1 Peromyscus maniculatus bairdii | reverse complement strand
TGAAGCTCATTAGAAATAATAGGTACCCAGGTGGTTGTGGCACTCGCCTTTGGTCCCAGCACTCGGAAGGCAGAGGCAGCTGGATTTCTGTGAGTTTGAGGCCAGTCTAGTCTATAAGTGAGTTTCAGAATAGCCAGGACCGTTATACAGAGAAATCCTGTCTCAAAAAAACTAAAACAAAAACAAAAAACCAGTCAACCAACCAACAAAAACCTCAAAAGAATAGGATAATGGTATTCCTGCTATGAGGGATTTAACCGCTTGCATCTAGCTGGGTGGTAGTGGCTCACGCCTTTAATCTCAGCACTCAGGAGGCAGAGGCAGGCAAATCTCTGTGAGTTAGAGGCCAACCTGGTCTACAGAGTGAGTTGCAGGACAACCAGAGTTGTTACACAGAGAAACCCTGTCTTGAAAAACCAAAAAAAAGCCGGGCGGTGGTGGCGCACGCCTTTAATCCCAGCACTCGGGAGGCAGAGCCAGGCGGATCTCCGTGAGTTCGAGGCCAGCCTGGGCTACCAAGTGAGCTCCAGGAAAGGCGCAAAGCTACGCAGAGAAACCCTGTCTCGAAAAACCAAAAAAAAAAAAAAAAAAAAAAAAGAAAAACCAAAAAAAAAAAAAAAAAAAAGGAGAGAAAGAAACAATAGATGCTCAGTTAGTCATGTGTTCTTCCTAGAGCCTGATGCAGTTCATGTAGTACAGAGTAATAGACACAGGATTAGCATTTGGAGTCTGGAGGTAACATGAGTTTACATATAGTCATCTGCCATGTGAACTACTGAAGCATGCCCAAGTGAAAATCCAGGTCTGCCCTGACCAGTATGGTAGTCAATAGTCACATCCAAAATAAAATTTCAAAAATCCACTTCTTCCTTTGCATCAGATATATTTCAGCTTTTCAGTAACCACAGTTGACCAGGGGCCACCAGCTTACACAGCACCTCCAATCATTTTCATCCAGCACATCCCTTCACCTTGTTAGAAAGCTCTCTTGGACAGTTCTGGTCTAGGTGGCCAGGAAACATATTTCAAAAATAACTGCTTGGGGGGTTGGCCGGGTGGCTCAGCAGGGAAATCACTCGCCATCTAGTCTACTGACCTGACTTTGATGCTGGGACACATATTGTAGAAGGAGGGAACCAACGACCCCACTGTGTCCTCTGACCTCCACATGTGTACCGTAGCATGTGCACACCATGTAAAAAACACTCTAGTCAAAAGCGAAATCTCTGCATCCTTTCTGTCTCAGAATTTGGCTGATATATGTAACTTTATGCATAGTGGACTGTGTCCATTGTAGTGTAGTTAACCCAATCACTCTTGATATGTCAACACACAGCTAGTGTATCCAGTTATACTGATTGATTAGGAAGATGCTAGAGTTTTATTCCTTTTCACTTCATTATAGTTGCCCTTGGGTATAAATCCTTCAGGAATTTTATAAACCCCAAGGAAAAAGAACTTAAAATAATCATGGTATACATCAATTTGCCATTTTTATAGTTTTTATATATGTTCTGTGGTATTAAGTATATTCACATACTTAGGCAGCCATTACTACTGTAAGTGTTACAGCTCTGAGGGCAAAGGTATCCTGGCAGTCAGGAGCCAAGGAATACCACAAAGTCACACTGTACAGCAAACCTCACACAAGAGATTTATTGGAAGAGATGCAGGGGAGTGGCTGCCTCTGCCTGGGAGAGAAGCAGCAGAGAACTGAGCAGGAGGCAGGCTTTATAGAGTTGGTGGAGCTTTCCAGGGTAGCCAGGGTGGGATTTTGTGGCCTGATCTTGGAGGTTTTTTTTGTCCCATGGAGTGGAGCTTGGCCCCCTGTGTAGAGGGGCTAGAAACAGCTATTATGGCTGTTAGAGTAGTCTAGGGGCGGGGCCTGGCCGCTTGTGCCCCAAGGGACTTACAATTACCATCCACCTTCATAAGCAATAACTTAACGTTTCACCTTCCCTCTGGCTGCTGGCATCCATCATTCTATTTTCTGTTTTTGGATATATTAGGTACTTCCTATAAATGGATTTATATAGTATTTGTCTTTGTATACTTGGCTGTGCCACTTTGCATACCATCAGTAAGATTCTTAGGCTATATGTTATAGTGTGTGTCAACATTTCCTTTCCTTTTTTGTGAATGGGGTAGTGGTGCTAGAATTTAAACCCAGGGTTTCACATGCTAGGAAAGTGCTCTACCACTGAGGTATACCTCCAATCTCAATCTCTTTCCTTTTAAAGCTTGAATAATATAACATTGTATATTTGTGCTACATTTTTTTATATCTGTTTATTGGGTTGATTCATTTAGGTTGTTTCCACCTTCTTTGTTCTGTGTGAGACATGGTCTTGCTATGTAGGTCTGGCTGGTGTGGTATTTGATATGTGACTTTGAGATGGTTTCAGAGGCATTGCCATACTCCTGCTTTAGTCCCCCAAGTGCTGGAATTACAAACTTGTACCACTTTGTCTGTCTGTGAATAATTTTTGAACATTTAAAAAAAATGTAATTTATTTGCCTGGTGTGGGTGACAGCATGCTAGTGGAGGTCAGAAGACAGTTTACGGAAAAGTTGGTTCTCTCATCCTATCACGTGGGTCCCAGGATGGAACTCAGGTGGCAGGCTTATTTGCAAGCACCTTTACATGCTGAGCAGTCTGTCTCATTGGCCCTGGCTGTGAGTAATTTTTAATTGTTTTCACAGGGAGTGTCTTAGTTTCATTTTTGTTACTGTGATGAAGCACTCTGACCAGAAAGGGAGGAAAGGGTTTGTTTGGCTTTACAGTTCCAGGTTACAGTTTATCACCGAGGGGAAGTCAAGGCAGGAAGGCAGGAAGTGAAGCAGCTGGTCACGTGACATTCACAGTCAAGGCAGAGAGAGAATGAACACATCATTTCTCTGTGTAGCTCTGACTTTCCTGGAACTCCCTTTGTAGATCAGGCTGGCCTTGAACTCACAGAGATCCTCCTGTCTCTGCCTCCTGAGCACTGGGACTAAAGCCGTGCACCTCCACCGCCCGGCCGCACGCCATTTCTTGTTGGCTTGCTTCTACTCAGCTGGCTAGCTTCACTTCACTCATAGTTCAGGGCCTCGGCCATGGATGATGATGCCACGCCCGGGGTGGCTCCTCCCACTTCCATTAGCAATCAAGGCAATCCTCACAGACATGCCCACAGACCAGCCTGATCTAGACGATTCCTCAATTAAGACTCTCATCCCAGGTGAGCTTAGGTTGGGTCAGTATGACAGTTTATACTATGGGACTAGGGTGGAGAGATGGCTCAGTGGTAAGAGCATATGTTGCTCTTCTAGAGGACCTGGGTTGGTTCCCATGTCTCAGTCACCTGAAACTCGAGTTCTCTGAGGTATCCAGTGCCCTCTTCTCAGGCACATGTGCATCCCTGCCTCAATAATTATAAATAATTTTTTTTTTTAAATCTTTTTTTTTTTTTTTTTCTTTTGGTTTTTCGAGACAGGGTTTCTCTGTGTAGCTTTGCGCCTTTCCTGGAACTCACTTGGTAGCCCAGGCTGGCCTCGAACTCACAGAGATCCGCCTGGCTCTGCCTCCCGAGTGCTGGGATTAATGGCGTGCGCCACCACCGCCCGGCTTTTTTTTTAAATCTTAAAAACAAACAAACAAACTATGGGGCTGGAGAGATGTATTAGCAGTTAAGAGCGTGTATTATTCTTTCAGTTTGGTTTCAGAGGATCCAAGTTTGGTTTCCAGCATCTGTGTTGGGCAACTCACAACTGCCTGTAATTGCAGATCCAGGGGTTCCAACACCCTTTACTGAATTCCACAGCCATCTGCACTCTTGTGCACATACTCATACACAAGCACACATTCACATAAACAAACAAACAAAAAATGTTTAAAGAAACCCCAAACAAGCCAGGCGGTGGTGGCGCACGCTTTTAATTCCAGCACTCGGGAGGCAGAGCCAGAGCCAAGAGGATCTCTGTGAGTTCGAGGCCAGCCTGCGCTGCAGAGTGAGTTCCAGGACAGGCTCCAAAGCTACACAGAGAAACCCTGTCTTGAAAAAACAAACAAACAAATAAAGAAACCCCAACCAACTCACCACTCCAAAGAGTTTGTAAAAGGATGCTTTAAAGTTTTATGGCCTTAATAAAATGATGGTTTGGGGGTATCAATTTCATGAGCATAATTATTTGTGTCACTTCTCATGGGTTTAGTAAGTATTGTGGGCTGAAAGAGGAAAAAGAGTAAGTGTAGTTGTAAACTTATAAATAGGCTTCTGATGTAAAATATCTTCTAACTTAGCGGTAACTTTTAACTGTAGAAGAGGTAGTTCATCTTTGAGAGGCTTTTGAGGGGCAGGGAATGCAGTGTGCTTGCTTAGTATGTGGGAAGCTCGGACTTCCATCTCCAGCAGTGGTGGAAAGAATGGGGGAAAGGCTCTTGGATGCCTCCCTGCACCCCCAGGCATTTAACTGAGTTGCTCTGAATATTTCTGTGGTTTTCTTGTATTTGAAGATGTGGGTTCAGTGCTACGGGTCTAGTTTGAAGGATAATACTAAACTCTCAGAGAAGTTTTCTGTGCCCTGGTCTCCAGGACAAGTTATAAATCATGTGCACTGAGCAAAAGCCAGGAAACCAGATGAGCTACGGAAGAGGTACTAGTTCCTTTTACTTCCTAGGCTGCATGGCTGAGAGACTGAAGGGAGAGATCCTCAACAGGGAGAAAATGGTGGATCTCTTGGCTGGTCCAGATGCCTATCGTGACCTTCCCCGGCTGCTGGCTGTTGTGGAGTCGGGCCAGCAGGCAGCAAACGTGCTTCTCTCTCTGGATGAGACCTATGCGGATGTCATGCCAGTCCAGACGAGCCCCAGTGCCACTTCTGCCTTCGTGTGAGTCATTCTGTGAGACTTGGGGATGAGCTTCTCCCTTCTCTCTTGCTGTTGAAATGGCGTGTTTAATCTTATTATGTTGGACATAAGGGAAAGGAATGCATTTGAACAGGAATGGTACAACATACAGAAACCAACACGTGATATAGTAAGACTCCCTCACACCCATCAGCCCTGCTCTCTCAGGCCATTTCTCAGAGGTTTGCATGTCAGTCATTTTTATTTAATCCTTCTAGAACTGTCCCTTGAATATGCAGTCATATACTCATATGGATATGTTCCATACCCTCCTTTTAAAATATAAATATTATTGTTCTATGTTTATTTTCCTTTAAGGAAATACCTTGGACTTTCTTGATAGAAAAACTTTTTTTTTTTTAAAGCAGGAGGCAGAAACCTTACCTACTGTGAGTTCAAGGACAGTCTGGGCTCCATAGCACGTACTAGGCAATTAATTCAGAGCTCCATTGAGAGACTGTCAGAAAACCAAAGCTGGAGTCAGATGCATATCTATAAACATAACACGAGGGAGATGGAGGCAGGAGCATCAGGCGTTCGAGACCCTCTTCCAGGTTTTTTGCTACATACAAGTTTAAGTCTAGTCTGACCCAGAGAAGACCCTGTCTCAAAGAAAAAGATTGTATGAGAAGTGCAAACTATATTTTAAATTCAGGGTCTCTTTTATATCATAGATGGACATAGTTTGCTTTCAATCTCTACATAAAAGTTCCAGCTGATATACCTATAAAAACAGTAGGAGCTCCGCAGTGCTGAGTCTGACCTCTTCCCTCACCACCGTGCTTCCTCACCAACATGTCTCCCAGTTATAGTCTGCTTCATAGTCCGTGATTATGTACGGACAGATCTCACGTTAGTTCAGTGTGAGCTTAGAGGCAGGAGGATCCAGAGCCAAAGAAAAATCCCAGGAGAGCTGGAGAGCTGGCGCCCTGCTAAGACAGCGGTGCTGCTCTGAAGGCGGTGTCCTGGTGCTTCCTTCCTCCCCAGGTCCATCATGCGGGGCTGCGACAACATGTGCAGCTACTGCATCGTTCCTTTCACCCGTGGCCGCGAGAGGAGTCGGCCCGTTGCCTCCATCCTGGAGGAGGTGAGGAAGCTTTCTGCGCAGGTAAGGCTATCCGAGTTTTCTTTGAATGAGCATGTTCTGGACAGGCTGAGGGCAAACCCCTCTAATTTTGTAGACTGTGGTGTCTCTTTTGCCTCTTTCCTATCCACAGATAGTTTCATCACTGGCAGCCTGTAAAATCTTTATTTCCACCTGCTGAAATACTAAAATTGTCCCCTCCTCTCCATTTTTAACTCTCTTACAGTACAAAACTCCTTTAGGATAGATATATTCTGTTTAAGAGATTGAAATGGTAACAAAAACCTGCCTTTACTTCCTGAGTGTTGGGATCACAGGCATGCATACTCTGTACGTAAGGTTTTATTCTGTTGTTCAGTCTTTAGATAAGATATTCCAGTGTGGCCGGGCAGTGGTGGTGCACACCTTTAATCTCAGCATTTGGGAGGCAGAGGCAGGTGGATCTCTGTGAGTTCAAGGCCAGCCTGGTCTATAGAGTGAGTTCTAGATACACAGAGAAACCCTGTCTTGAGAAAAAAAAAAAAAGACACTCCATAGTGAAATTATTGGATTAAAGACAAGTTTTTGCATGGCTCTTGGTAGACTGAGCTAATTTTTAATTAGTGGTTTAACATGATACTATTCAAGAAGTTTCAAACTTGTTTTCAACATGTTTTTCCTATTTTTAGGGGCTAAAAGAAGTGACTCTTCTTGGTCAGAATGTTAATAGTTTTCGGGACAATTCAGAGGTCCAGTTCAATAATGCAGTGTCGACCAACCTCAGCCGTGGCTTTACTACCAACTATAAAACCAAACAAGGGGGGCTTCGTTTTTCTCATCTTCTGGATCAGGTTTCAAGAATAGACCCTGAAATGAGGATCCGTTTCACCTCTCCCCACCCCAAGGATTTTCCTGATGAGGTGAGTGTTGATGATATTTAGTGTTGTGACAAACTTTTAATAGCATATCATTTCCTGGATGAAGTAGTATACAGCAGAGACCTTGAATTCGGCTTTGGGGATTCTGTGTTACATTGCAATATCTCCTTGCAGAACTACTGTGGCCTGCCGGGTGGTGGTGGCACACGCCTTAAATCCCAGCACTCGGAGGCAGAGGCAGGTGGATCTCTTTGAGTTTGAGGCCAGCCTTATCTACAGAGTGAGTTCCACGACAGCCAAAGCTGTTATACATAGAAACCCTGTTTCGAAAAATTGGAAAAAAAAAAAAAAACTACTGGCCTTTTGTCAAGACTTAAAGTCCCCTAAGGTCAGGAAGGTGATAGGATGGTTTTGCAATGGGAACTTGGGACCACTGGTGTGGTGAGAAGTTTATGAAGGTGGGCATCTGCATGATGGTGCTGGTGGGGATACAGTGAGACCAGCCAGGGAGGCTATGTGATGTCTGGGGAAAGCACCAGACTGTAGCCAGAGACACACTTGGGCTCAAATCCAGCTCTTGCCCAGTGTGTGATGTATGTTTATAATCTTAGCTTTGGGAAGTTAACATAGGTTAACCAGCCTTAGCTCCATAGTGAGGGTCAGTCCAGTCCAGGCAACTTAGCAACATGGCTTTTTTTTTTTTTTTTTTTTTTTGAGATGGTTTCTTTGTGAAACAGTTCTGGCTGTCCTGGAACTCACTCTGTAGACCAGGCTGGCCTCGAACTCACAGAGATCTGCCTGCCTCTGCATCCCGAGTGCTGGGATTAAAGGCGTGTGCCACTATCACCCAGCGACTATGTTTTAAGAAACAAAAAAACAAAACTAAATGTCAAAGAGGGGAAAAAAAAAATCATCCAAATTCCAGATGTTGTACTCTTTTGCTAGTAGATATATAAAGATACTTTTTAGTTTGCTGTCCTTATCTGGGAAAAGAGAGTATAATAACCTAGTGGGTTGTTGAGAATGAATACGTTTCAAACTTGGTCCAGTGCCACACATTGAGTAAACAGCACACATTTTTGCTCTAAATCCATTTATCCACTTTTTCTACCTAGATTGGATTGTCTTCTTACTGAATAATAAAAAGTTCTTTGTTTGTTTGTTTGTTGTCAAGACAGGGTTTCTCTGTGTTGTCAAGACAGGGCTGTTCTCTGTGTGAACAACCCTGGCTGTCCTGAATCTCACTCTATAGACCAGGCTGCCCTCTAACTCAGAGATCTCCCTGCCTCTGCCTCCCAAGTGCTAGGATTAAAGGCATGTGCTATCACTGCCTGGCTCTTTCTATTTTTTGAGACCGGTCTCAGTCCATGTTGGTCTATGTAGTTGAGGCTGGCCTTGAACTCCTCATTCTTCCCCTCTCCTAAGTGCTAAGATTACAGATGTGCACCATCATGCCTAGTTTTCTGCAGTGCTGAGAGGATTGAACCCAGAGCCTCCTGCATGCCAGGCAGTCAGTGTACTATCTGGGCTTTATCCTCAGTTCCCAATCACCCTTTTAATAATTTGAAAATCAGCCTCTGAAGAGAAACTGAGAGGAGTACACTATTGAGTACTGTGTTACACGCCTTTGATTCCAGCACTCAGGAGGCAGTCAGGCAGATTGCTGAGTTAGAGACAGTCTGCTCTACATAGTGAAATCTTTTCTCAGACAAAACCAAACCAAACCAAAAACAAAACAATAGCAACCCTTCCCAGAATGTAGGAAGTATCCTTTTTTACAGGATTCTTTGGTGAGACTTAACCTACAATGTGTTCTGTTTAATCAGGTTCTACAGCTGATTCACGAGAGACACAACATCTGTAAGCAGATCCACCTGCCAGCCCAGAGTGGAAGCAACCGTGTGCTGGATGCCATGCGGAGAGGGTCAGACTTACTGGGGAGAGGACATCATTTACCTTTCCAGATTTTCTGAATCACTAAACACTGATTTGTTGCTAAGGACCTAGTTTAGTATACAACACACAGTAACAAATTAGTAAGTGAGTGTTGTTTGAATGTATCTATGGACAGGTGAACTTGCTTCTGTGCATCCCCTAAGCAGAGTAAGCAATGAGTCTCTCATTTGCTTAACAATTTTAAATTAAGTGCTTGCTGAGTGCTGTTGTGGTCACATCTCGAGACCCCCTAGCAAGACCACCACAGAGCCGATATCCGATGCAAAACACACAGGGGTTTATTGATAACAAGCAAGCCCTGGCTTGGTTAGAGTCCAGCACACTGGCTAGCCAGGTGAAGGAGGACGGCCCTGAGCTCTCAGGGTGAGGGGTTTTTAAAGGGAAAAACCGCAAGCAGCGTGGTACAAGCCTTTGCATCATATGATTGGGTGAGGGTGTGTAACCTCTGAATTTACTGGTTGGGGGTTACAGTTATCATTTGTGGCCAGGCCTGGACAAGTCCCAGACTTTGTCCTTGAGCTGCCATAGGGGCTGGCTGGCCTAGCACATACTGACTGTGGGGGCTGGCTCAGTGGCCCAGGCTCTGTCCTTAAGCTGCCATGGAGGCTGGATGGCTTCACATGTTCACATTGACCCATGCACGTAGCTCTAAGTTGGTGAGGGGTCCCAGACAGTAAACAACTGGCTGAATCTTGAGCAGTCAGAGCATGTGCAGAAAGGGAGCTACTGCAAGGACTATGTCTTTGTTTATGGCCCTCCCAGAAACTGCTTGCTCAAGTTTCAAGAAACTGAAATTAAGGCCTGATCTCTGAGAGGAGACTGAGCAGACTGTTATGACATCTGCTTGGTCCTTTCAGTGCCATATTTGAAGGTTTAGCCTTTTAGCTTGCAGGAATAATAAAGTTTTGGGTCTTAGAATACAAATGCAGATTATGACTCACTTTGGAAATAAATCTGCAGAGGTGAGACTGGGGGCTGATAGGACCTAAGGCAAAGTTCATAGCAATAGAACTTTGCCTTGTTTTCCACAGAGGCAAAGATTTAGAGGTCTTCTTTTTTTTTTTTTCTTTCTTAAAATTGTATTTTATGTGTATGGGTGTTTTGCCTGCATGTATGTCTATATCTTGTGCATGCAGTGCTCACAGAGGCCAGAAGGCAGCAGATTCCCTGAAACTGGAGTGGCAGATGATTGTGAGGTGCCATGTGGGTGCTGGGAACTGAACTTGGGTCCTCTGCAATAGCAGCCAGTGCTCTTAACCATTGAGCCATCTCTCCAGCCCTGAGAGGGCCTTTTAAGTGTTTAATTTCTTCTTGATTTGTTAAATGAAAGGTCCTTAGGAGCTGGAGCATGTGTGTATATGGTAATCAGAGGACAATTGTCAGGAGTTGGTGTTTTCTTCTGCCACGTAGGTTCCAGGGATTGAACTGAAGTCATCAGGTTTGGTAGCAAGTATCTACTTGTTGGAACATCTCACTGGCCCAAAGGGTTGCTTCCCTGTACTCCTCTGTGGAGTTTTGTGGCTGTGAAATCTCAAATCGAAAAATGAATACATGTGGGAATTCATTATTATCTCTCGATAGCGTTCATTTAAATAAGATTGAGTCAGGTATGGTGGTTTAACCCTATGGGCCAAGCACTTGGGAGGTAGAGCTAAGTGGAACAGAAGTTAAGGGTAACTCCAGCTACATGAGACCCTGACCCTCCCCCACCAAAAAAAAAAAAAAAAAAAAAAAAGAATGAGTATTTTATCTAGGTCTTTACTTCTTGTTCTTTACTGCAGATACTCAAGGGAAGCTTATGTGGCATTGGTTCATCACATCAGAGAATGTATCCCAGGTACTTTTAAGAAACGTTGAGCACCTTACCACAGTCCACATTCATCTTGCTCAATTACTAGCCTCTTTGGCAAATTCCTTATGGTGTCATTTCATAGTTTTTGCTACTTTTATGTTCATTTTTTGCTTCCTATTTTCCTCTCTCTGTTCCACTTTCTTTTCCATCTTTCTGACTGTGTATGTATTGCAAGAGATGGAATCCAAGCCTCATGTCTTGTGGGCATATGCTCTGTCACTGAACTGCATCTCTAGCACTTGAATTTTTTTAAATTTTATTTTAGGTGTATTGGTGTTTTCCTGCATATATTGTGTACGGGTGTTGGATCCCCTGGAACTAGAGTTACAGACAGCTGTGAGCTGTCATGTGGGTGCTGGGAACCGAACCTGGGTCCTCTGGAAGAGCATCCAGTGCTCTTAACTGCTGAGCCATCTCTCCAACCCCCATACAAAAGTTTCTAAAACTAAATACTCTTAGTGTAAAAACTCAGGCAGGCCAGATCACTCGGTGGTTAAAAGCACACATGACTTTGCAAAGGACCCAAGTTCGGTTCCCAGCACCCATGCTCTGCAGCTCACAACTGCCTGTAACTCCAGCTCCAGGGGGATCCAGTGCCTCTAACCTGTAGGCCCTTGCACTCTCATGCACACACCCACACGCATACACATCATCAAAACTAATCTTTAAAAAAGTGTGTAACTATTGAGGGGGATGGACATATAGCTTAGTTAGTAAGAGTGCTTGTCTACCATGCACAAGACCCTGGGCTTGATCCTTATTATGTCATAAAATGAGGCTTGGTGGCACATGCCTATAATCCTAGCACTCTAGATGGAGGCAGGATAAACTCAAGGTCATCTTTGGTCATCTGGGCTATATGTGACCCAGTCTCAAAAAAGGGTGGTGGGGGGAGCTGAGGATATACACTTGAATAGCATGTGTGAAGCCCTGAGCTCAGTCTCAGTACTGGGGGGACCAAAGCTACAAAAACATAAGTACCTGAGTACCTAGCACTTGAATTTTGACACAGTCTCTTGTTATGTTGTTCAGGGTGGCCTTGAACTTGATCTTCCGTCTTTATTACTATTGCTGGGATTATAAACATGCACTACTATGTATTCCACTATAATTAGGCAGGTGCTAGGGACCCTAGGTTTTGTCCCTAGCACAGTGGACAAACAATCCCCTATCTCCAAACAATAGCAACAAAATAAGATACAGAGATGTATATGTTTGTGTGAAGCACCGAAAGGTTGACGCGTGAAAGCAGGACCTGGGAGCTGGAATGTTGGAGGTAGAGTGCTTGTCTAGCACATACAGGCTCTGGGTTCAGTCTTTAGCACTGTCTCCCACCCCTCCCCTGCAAAAGCAGGGCCGTTTGAAACTGCGCTTCTGCACTATCTCTGAATCCAGCATTTGAAGCCAAGATTTGCTTTCTAGTGCGTGAGGAAATGTAGAGTGAGAAGCCAGTTCCGGCAGGACGTGGAAATGCAAGCCTCTTTCCCCTTGCTCGGTAATGACTTCTGAGTAGTCTGGAAATGCGTCCCATTTGCTTTCCTCCCTTCTGTAACCTGTAAATGCCCACATTCCCCCTGAGGTAGGCAGTAGCAGTACTCTAAGCACTGGTCCTCTGTCCTTTGCTGTCTGTTGACAGGTGTGAGCCTCAGCAGTGACTTCATCACTGGCTTCTGTGGAGAGACAGAGGACGATCACCTGCAGACAGTGTCTTTACTTCGAGAAGTTCAATATAATACTGGTTTTCTCTTCGCATACAGCATGAGACAGGTGAGTCCCAGATGGGAGACAATTAGCATCACTCTCTTACCAGCTCGGGACTGAATGGAGGTAGTTGGGTAGAAAAGAGTTTGACTTTGTGAAATGTTGCAAATGTTGTGAAATTCCTAAAGTCTTATAAAAAAAACCTGGAGCCAGATATTGGGGTAAATACTGAGAGATCAGAGAGACAAAGGAACAAGCCACTAGAGAAACTTCTCACCACTACCGAATCCTCAGGCCGAATGGAAGACGAGATCCTATCTCCACGAATCCTCTGACTGAAAGCCTCTGAGTCCTCAGCGGAAAGGGCTTCTAGTTCCTGTCTCCTCAGGCCTTATATGCCTTTTTCCGCCCAGCCATTTCACTTCCTTTTCAGTGCTGGGATTAGTGGCGTGTATGCTTCCAAAATACTGGTAGCAAAGGCTTGAGATCTCAAGTGCTGGGATTAAAGGCGTGTGACTCCCAAGTACTGGGATTAAAGGTGTGTGTCATCAATGCCTGGCTCTGTTTTTCTCGCAGACTGAATCAATCTCACGTAGTCCAGGGTGGCTCTAAACTCAGAGATTCAGATGCATCTCTGCCTCCTGAGTGCTAGGATTAAAGGTGTGTGTGCCACCATCGCCTGGCTTCTATGCTTAATCTAGTGGCTGGCTCTGTTCTCTGATCCTTAGGCAACCTTTATTTGATACACAATATATCACCACAGTGAAATCCTAAGATCTTTGTTGTTTTTTTTTTGTTGTTGTTGTTTGTTTGTTTTTTGTTTTGAGACAGGGTCTGTGCGCTTTCTTCTGCTCCTGATTGCTGGGATTGAAGGTGTGTGTCACCACAGCCATCTAAATCACAGAATCTTAATGTCAATTGTTTTCTTTTCTGTAGTTAATTTTATATGTTATGTCAAATTTTAGCCATTGTTTTGAGATAAGGTCTTTTTTTTTTTTTTTTTTTTTTAAAGATTTATTTATTTATTATGTATACAGCATGTATGACTGCAGGCCAGAAGAGGGCACCAGATCTCATTACAGATGGTTGTGAGCCACCATGTGGTTGCTGGGAATTGAACTCAGGACCTTTGGAAGAACAGTCAGTGCTCTTAACCTCTGAGCCATCTCTCCAGCCCCGAGATAAGGTCTTAATATAAAGCTCTGGCTGGCCTCAAGCCTGTTTTCTTTCTACTTCACTTAGCTGCCTGATCATTACCGTTATAGATGTTAGCCACCACAATCAGCAAACGTCAGCAATTTGACACGAAAAATACTACCACGCTAGTGTTCCTATTTATGAATATTTTACAGTAGCTGAGTTTGGTGATATATGCCTGTAATTCTAGCACTTAGGAGGCTGATGCAGGGGAATTTCAAGTTTGAAACCAGCCTGGGCTACAGACTGAGATGGTCTCAAATCAAAAACAAACAAACAAGTAAATCAAGACAAAACTAAAGCCCAGTGCTCAGTGTTCTGTAGTCAGTATAAATGGCCTTTCAGCACACAGTGGAAGTATGGCCCTCAAATTGTGCCTTTGTCGTGTAGTAACAGTGACCTTGTCTAGAGTCCTTGGTTGCTGTGTGAAGTGAGAACGACACCAGCTCAGGGCTGTTTTGAGGCCTGTTAAGATGGTGTGTACAACTTAGAGTGGTGCTTCCTACACATAAGTGTGCCGTCAGGATAGTTATCATCGCTAACAGCAGGCCAGCATCAAGCAGATCTATACCCATTCCCCGTTCAGTTTTCCTCTGTGGGTATGGTAGTTCTTTCAGGGCAGGTTGGTTCGAATGTCTTTAGCTTTTTCTCTTATTCCTTGGCTTTTTCCTAGCTCAGTGGTTCTTCACTTGATTTGAGCATGAGCATAAAGACATGTAAGTGTATACCCAGGATAGTTTTTAGATACTTTTTGAGGATGATTATTGTTTCTGACTAGGTAATATGGCCTAGTGCTTATGGTATAAAGTGTGAAGGTTAAAACACTTCTTCCTAGCCGGGCAGTGGTGGTGCATGCCTTTAATCCCATCACTTGGAAAGCAGAGGCAGGCGGATCTCGGTGAGTTTGAGGCCATCCTGGGCTACAGAGTGAGTTCCAGGAAAGGCTCCAAAGCTACACAGAGAACTCTGTCTCAAAAAAAGAAAACAAAACAAAAATCGAAACACTTCTTCCTTTTGTTGCTCCCAGGTTTAGTTCCCTTCTTGAAGGCGACTACTCTTAGTGATTTCTTTTATCACTTTCTGGATATATTTCATGTGTTTATAAACATGAATACTTTCTACATCAAAGACATGCACACTGATTGTATTTTGCTAATTTCAGTTTGCAGAGTATTTTAGAACAATTACATTAGTATTTGTGGAGCTATCTTATTAACAGTTGCTTAATATTTCATTTTGTTGATAAACCATAATTTACTGGGTACTAGTTGGTGAGTATTTCAGCTGCTTTACATCTGTGTCTCTATAAACACTGTGGTGAATAGCTTAGTGCATGGATTATTTAGTTTGTGCCCAAATATAAACTTAGGACAAATATGAAGACTAATTTGAGTCTTACTTTCTTTTAAAAACGTATTTATTTATAAGCTCATTTATTTTGTGTGTATGTGTTGGTAGGGGTGTGCATGTGCTGCAGTGTGTGTGTAGGTTAGAGGACCACTTGCTGGAGTTGGGTCTCTCCTTCCACTGTGTGGGTTCTAGGATTGAATTCAGGTCATCAGGCTTGGTGGCAGGCACCTTTGCCACTGACCTATCCTGCCAGCCTTGAGTGTGGTTTGCATGTGCTAAATTTAGAATGCCTCTACAAAGATTCTACTTCAGTTACCATTTTCTCATGGAATGTTCCTAGAACTAGAGAAATAAGTCTGGCCCAGGTGTGGGTTTTGGGCCACGCTACATATGTAACTGTGAGTGGAATGAATATATTCCCTCCTTGTGCCCTGAGGATTCTACAACTCGTTAGTGACTCTGTTCTGTTTTGTTTGTTAATAGAAGACACGAGCCTATCATAGGCTGAAGGATGATGTTCCAGAAGAAGTAAAATTAAGACGTCTGGAGGAACTTATTACTGTCTTCAGAGAAGAGGCTTCAAAAGCCAATCAGACCTCAGTGGGTTGTACCCAGCTGGTGTTGGTTGAGGGGGTAAGGTCACATGCATCTTTTTCTTAGAGTTTTAGTTTTTGCCTTTTAAAATAACACTATGTGTTTTCTTTATCTAGGTCTTACATGACCTTTTTTTTTGAGATCTAGTCTCATGTAGGTTGACCTTGAACTTGCTATGTAGCCAAGGGTGACTTTGAAGCCTGTATCTTCCTAAGCACTGGGATTATAGGAGTGCACCATCGTGCCCAGGTTATGTGGTGTTGTATCAAACCCAGGGTCCCCTGCATGCTAGACAAACACTATACAATCCCCAGCCCAAAATGTTTACTTTTATCTTGCATATTATGACCTTGCTGAATTTGATGGTTTATTTTCTTGTTAGTGTTTTGAATTTTCTTTTCTTTGGTTTTTTGAGACAGGGTTTCTCTAAGTAACCCTGGCTGTCCTAGAACTTACTCTGTAGACCAGGCTGGCCTTGAACTCGGAGATCTGCTGCCTCTGCCTTGCAAGTGCTAGGATTAAAGTTATGTGCCACAATTACCCAGCTGTTGTTTTGAATTTTCTATGTATATAACCATTCCATATTTTTTTCTTTCTTCCTAATATTTTATATTTAGAGAACTTCCTGTGAATATTCTAGTGAATATTCCTGTGAATATTCTAGTGATAGATTTTCTTAAATTTTCTTAATTTTGGGTTGTCTTCATTTCTGCTTCTTTCCCAAAGGATATTTTCTTTAAGGATTTATTTTTAGTGTGTGTGTGTGTGTGTGTGTGTGTGTGTGTGTGTGTGTGTGTGTGTCTGTGTGTGTCTGTGTGTGGTGTGTGCATTTGTGTATATTTGAGTTCTCAAGGAGGTCAGAAGAGGGTGTCAGATCTTTTGGAGCTGGAGTTACAGATGTATGTGAGTCTCTCTTGAGTGTGCCCTAGGGTCTGGACTGTAGTCCTTATGGTAGAGCAGCGATTGCTCCAACCTGCTAAGCTATCTCTCCAGCCCCCAAGGGGTAGTTTTGCTGGAACTTGTACTGGCCTTCATGTTTCTGACGAGAAATCATAGATGTTTTTATTGGAAATTTTATCTTCTTAGGAAATACATCTCTTTCTGTTGCCATCAAGGTTTATTGACCTTTCTGTTTTTCTTTCCCTTTTTCTTTTCCCTTTCTCTCTCCCTTCCCCACTTCCCTTTCTTCGTCTCCTCTTCATTCTTCTTTCCATCTGTTCCCTTCCTGACTCCTTCCCTTTCCTTTTTTTGGATTAAATAATAGAAATTATTTCTTTTAATTTTGTGGCTAGAAGTCAGAGATGAGTCCAGTCCAGTTCTCCTGAGAGTCTACTTCCTGTTCAGGCAACACCTTGAGCTGCTTAGGACAGCTCTGGTGGCTGGAGCTGCAAAGAGGCAGCCCAACCCTGGAGGGGAAGTTTTTCTGACTTCTTGGGAAAGTCAGGCCTGGAACTGCTTCAGCAGGGAAGGGTATCCTGACTGGAGAGTCAGGCAATACCTGGTGTGATGGGGGATAATCTCCCCGCAGAATATAGCAATCCTGCTTCTCTCCTAGCTGAGCTTTGTTCAGCCCCCACTTAAGGGGGCTTCCTAGCAGAGCTCTGCTTCTCCGGCCTAAGAAATTGCAAAAATGTAGCAAATCTCCTCAGGCTCAGGAGAAAAGTGTTATTTTCCAGCTTTCTCTTGCTCTGTCCATTGAGGGACATCTCAGCAAGGTTCTTCTATTCAGCTCCCCCTTGCTCAGTCCACTATGGGACATCTCAGCTAGGTTCTTCTATGCACCAGTGAATGAAGGTCTTCACACCCAAAACTCTTTTGAGAAAGAGATTTATTCAGGAAGGAGGAGTCCAGGAGAATATCTGCCTCTACCAGTGTGGAGAGAACAGCCCACAACTGACCAGGAAGGGTGGTTTATATAGGATGTCCTGGGGGTGGAGTCAGCCCGTGATTGGTTAGTTTTTTTTCTGCCCAGGGATTGGTCAGTTTTGTGGGCTAGGGACAGAGATGGCCCTGATTTCAGGGCCAAACTGTGTCTCTTTCACTGGCTTTTCTTGGCTTTTGACACTACCTCTAAGGCCAGGGCACATTTCTTTCACTGACTCTGATTCTAGGCACTAGTTTCAGAGTCAGGGCATGTTTCCTTGGTTCTGGGTTTAGGGATAAAGTGTTTATTTCTCTGGCTCAGGTCCCAAACCCAGGCTGTGTTTCTTTTCCTGGTCCTGGGCCCTAGGGCCAGGATTCTACTGTCCTGCTCTGTGATTGGTTGGTTTCACAAGTCACTTGGCCAGGGGCAGAGATGGCTCTGATTTGAGCCAAACTGTGTTTCTTCACTGGCCTTATCTGAGTCATCTTTCCCTAGTTCTGGGCTCCAGGGTCAGGGTGGGTTTCTTTAGTCATCCCCCTTTCCCTACAAATTATTTCTGGTATTTTGTCTTATTTTCTGATTTTAGGGCAGAGGGTAAATTTGGTTTCTGTCAGAAAGACTCATATATATTCCAGAACTTAATACTCTCATTGTGGTTTATCTTTCTTTCTGGTCCCAGGCTCTAGTGAGTCTCTAGCTTCAAATTGGCATATTTAATAGGAGCAAGTAACTCAAGCCAAAAACTCTGGGACAGTCCTAAGTGCTTAGTGTGAGATCAGGAATCATGAACGTTGATTTGTTAAGCACATCACTCACAAGTACCTGGACTTCAATGCTATTGAAAGTTACTGCAGAAGCCAAGACTGTAAAGATTCATTGGTCCATTTAAATAGTCAACAGAACTTTCTGTTGTGCACCATGTATTGTTCTGTTGTTGAAGCAGCCACACACACTGAGACTTTGGATTTCTTGGTTAAGGAATGTTCTGTGATAGATCCTGGAGAGCCTTAGACAACAGGTGCAATGTCTTCTCTTTGCTTTTTGCAGTTCAGCAAACGTTCTTCCACAGACCTGTGTGGCCGGAATGATGCAAACCTTAAGGTGATCTTCCCTGATGTAGAGGTGGAGGATGTCACTAACTCTGGGCTCAAGGTCAGAGCTCAGCCTGGGGACTATGTGCTGGTGAAGGTAAGGTGTCTTGAGTTTCCTTGTTCTGTCCATCTGACAAAACCTCAGAAGACAACTGACGTACTGGCTGGAGGCCTCATAGTCTCCTTTACATTCCCTGACTTTGGACCAAGAAATGCTCTTCTTAAATAAAGTTGGGGATTTCCAATGTGGGTTAGGCCCTCTGGAAGAACAGCAAGTTCTCTTAACTACTGAGCCATCTCTCAGACCCTATTTTACTATTTTTAGTTGTGTGTATGTGTATGTCTGTTCATGTGAATGCAGGTACTTGCAGAGGCCAGAAGTTTCGGATTTTCCTGGAGATACAGTTATTGTGACCTACCCACTGTGGATGCTAGGAACTGAATTCAAGTCCTCAGGGAGAGCAATATACACCCCCCTTTTTTCCCTCTAAATTTATTCATTTCTTTTATGTATATGGATGTTTTGCCTGTATGCATATCTACCCACCATGTGTGTGCCTGGAGCCTGTGGAGGCCAGAAGAGGGCATTGGATTCCTCCTGGGACTGGAGTTACAGACAATGTGAGCTTCCATGTGGGTGCTGGGAATTGAAACCAGGTCCTGTGGAAGAGCAGTCATTGATCTTATCTGCTGAGCCATCTCTCCAATCCCCACAGTATGTGCTGACAGTGCCCAAGATTATTTTTTAAGATAGCAATGTAACTTTAGATTTAGTTACTACATGCAAGGGGGTGTAGTAATAAACTGCTGACGTGACCGCTCCATTATCAGAGAAAGTTTTTCTTGTGAGTAAGAGAGAAAGTATCCAGAGGCATCTGGAAGAGTCCAGAGCAGAGAGAAAGAGAAACAGGCTGGACCTGGCCAGGGCTGTCGGTGGGAGAGGAGGGAATAGGGCAGAAAGGGAATGGTGAAAGTAACAAGCGTAGCCGGGGGCCGGGGCGTAAAGGGAGCAGGGGCCTGAAATGAGAAGGGCCGGGTGCTAGTGTGGACTTTGAAATGTATTACTGGTACTTGTGAGTAGATTCTGAGTGAGCCTGGAGACCGGCATAGGCTTTGATACGAAACCACAGGTGGCCATATGCCCCTTCTGCCAGAGGTAAGGGAAATGACTCCTTTTGGCAGATGGGAATTGGTTTCCCAAGTTGCCGAGGAAAACAGCCTTTTATCTAACTGCTGGAAATCCTCTTATAATTCAGTTTGAACTCATTTCTGGATGGATATTTGGATTGCCTGAGATCTAACAGTTGCCTTCTCATATTGCCTCTTAATTTCTTCCCACTGTAACTATGGGTCACTTGATAAAAAGGAATTAGGTTAGTGATCAGGTTGTAATTTTGTCCCCTCTCTGAAGTCAGGGTTTCTTTGTCTATCCCTGGCTGTCCTGGAAGTAACTCTGTAGACCAGGCTGGCCTCAAACGCAGAGGTCTGCCTGCCTCTGCCTCTGGAGTGCTGGGATTAAAGGTGTGCACCCTTTAATTTATCTTTTGGAGACAGGTTTTCTCCGTGTATCCCTAACTGCTGGAACTCACTCTGTAGACAAGGCTGGCCTCCAATTCACAGAGCTCTGCCTGCCTCTGTCCCCACCATTTCCCCTTATTCTGAGAGCTGAGGTAAAGGTAAGTAAGTGCTGCTCTGGCAGATGACTTTCCTTGTTATTTTTGTTTTCGGAGACAGGGTTTTCACTTTGTAGCTCAGGCCTGGAGCCCACTATGTAGACCAAGCTGACCTTGAATTTACAGAGATATGGCTATCTCATCTTTCTGAGTGCTGGGATTAAAGGCTGTGCCACCTCACCTAGCTTCTGGCACTTGACTTTAATCCCAGCACTGAGCAGGAGATAGAAGGGTCCCTGTGGTTTACTGTCCTGCTGAGCCAGCCTAGTTGGTAAGCCCATGTCCCAGTGAGACATCATCTCAAAACCATGGTGAACAGCTCTTGTGTAGTGACACCCAAGATTGATCTCTGGCCTCCACATATTCATGTACAAAGTGTGCATGTATCCATATTTGTGCAGTTGTTCACAATGAACAAATAAGTCAAGTAAAAAGTTTGTCATCAAACCAAAAATAAAAGTTCCCATCTTGTCAAAGTTCCCATGTTATGACAGTATAATTCTTTTTTTGAGACAGGGTCTATGTATCTGTGGCTGGCCTGAAACTCACTATGTAGACTAGGCCTACCTGGAACTCAAGAGAGGTCCATCTTCCTTCTGAGCATTGGTAAAAAGATGTGTATCATCAAGCCTGGCTTACCTACAGATCTGAATTACCTGATTTGTTAAAGATTTAAGTCCTATAAACTAAAAGGAATTTTGGGCTAGTTATGTCAACACTCTCTTAATTTAATACAGTGCCATATAGACAAATAGAGAACACCTGGAGAGATGGTTATCAGTTTAGAGCACTTCCTTCTCTTCCAGAGGCTCCAAGTTCCTTTCCCAGCACCTGCTCTAGGCGGTTCACAAGTTCCTGTTTTAGACAAGCCAGCTAGAGCTTCATGGAGAGACTTTCTTCCTCCCCCACCAAAAGAAAACAATATTATTCTTAGTAGAAACAAGGTAGAAAATGTATACCTCAAAAAACACAGAGCTTAACTGCACATAATTGAGAATGTCTTAACTCAAAGCAAAACGGTAGCCAGATTAATAACTCATACCTGCAATTCTAACTCTTAGGAGCCTGAGGCAGGAGGATAGCTGTTGTGGAGTAGAATATTTGTATAACTATGAAAAAATGTGTTGCATATGTTTAACCATGTAAAGATATGTTGCTGTTTCATCCTGTCTGCCTAAAGCACCTGGTTGGCCTAATAAAAATCTGAATGGTCAACAGCTAGACAGAAGAGGGATAGGTGGGGCTGGCGGGCAGAGAGAAAAGGGGAGCCAGCTAGCTAGCCAGCCAGCTGGGGGCCAGCCAGCCAGGCACAGGAGAAGCAGGAAAGCAGGATGAACAGTACGTAGATGAGGTAAATGAGCCTTGGGGCAGCACATAGATGAAAAGAAATGGGTTAAGTTAAAAAAAACAAAAAACAAAACAAAAACCAAACAAACGGCCAGAAACAAGCCTAAGCTAAGGTTGAGCATTCATAATTGCTAAGTCTCCGTGTCATGATTTGAGGGCTGGTGGTCCAAGAAAGCCTGCTATAGATAGCCACAAATTCAAGGCTAGCCTGGACATAGTGCGTTCCAATCCATCCTGGGCTATTTCACAAAGTGAAATACTGTCTCAAAATAAAATAAAAATAAAAATAAAATAAGGTATTGTTGTGTCGGCCTGTGTCCATCCTCCCCACCCTGCTCCGAGACAGGGTTTCTCTGTGTAGTCCTGGCTATCCTGGAACTATCTGTATAGACCAGGCTGTCCTCAACTCACAAAGATCTGCCTGCCTCTGCCTCTGCCTCCCAAGTGCTGGGATTAAAGATGTGTGCCACCACTGCCCTGCCTGGTGAATTTTTATAGTGACCTCACTCAGGTAGCTTTTTCTGCGATCAAAAAGAATGTTTTTTGGAACCCAGAAATGCCCTTCATGTACTTCCTAGTTGTAGTACATTGTAGGCCTGTGCCATACCCTGTCCCATTTCATATTATAGTTTGGTTTTGTCTGGTTTTGATTTCTTGCAAACTGAGTTCTGTAGTATGTAGTTTGAGTTTCTGCCTCCTTTTCGTCAACTTATATTCTGTGGTTCTTTTGTGAGTTGTATTTTTCCATCATAACAGTTTGTTAGGTGTTTTATTGCTGGTGGGCCATATTGATTGTTTCCAGTTTGGAGCTAGTACATGTGACATTGCTATGACATTCCTGTGCATGTGCTGTGAGGCACGTGAGTGTTATCTCTGTTGGGTATGACTAGTCACAGGGTGACTGTAATAGGAATAGCCCAGGTGCCCTGCACTCCTGCCAGCAGTGTAGAGAATTCTAGAAATTTCACCTTCTCTGTTTCTGTTCTTGTTCTCTAGTGTCTGCTCCATGACAGCTGGTGTGATCTTTCTGATTCAAATCATTTACTCTGCAGCTTGGGCCCTCCATCAGCTTTTCATCGGAGCCAGAGTGTAATTCAGGCCTATGTGATCTGTCCCGGCTACTTCCCAACTTGATGTCCTCTCATTCTCCTCCTCCAGTCTCATGACCTTCCTTTTGTCTCTTAAGATTCTGTTCTTGTCTCAGGAACTTCTACATGCTTGGGAGGTTCTTGATCTTTGCCTGGTTCCTTTCTTTGAATTTTGAGTTTCTCTCTCTATTATCACCTCAGAGATGCCTTATCTGAACATCATTGTTTAGAAGCAACTTTCCCTGCCTAATTCCCATGCCTGTTAACTTCCTGTTCCCGTAATCTTCAGAGTACTTTTTAGTACCTGAAATCATTTTTGTTTATGTATATGCTTATTACCTGTCTTTCTCTGAAACTCTGTTGTGGGTAAGGAAGTACCTATTTTGTTTATATTTGTATTTCCTGCACCAAAGGTAATTTCTAACATGTAGTAAGAACTTTGTAAATATTTACTAATGGATTAATTTGTTCTGATGAGAAATATGATTAATGGTAACTTCGGGGTGCTAGCCATTCAGTCCTCAATCTCACTAGGCTTTGATCAAAAATATCAGAACTACTTTTGTAACTTCCAGACTTTGTAAAACATTCTGCTTGTATCTACAAAATGCAATTCCAGAGTCTCTGCTGTGAGGACAGGCATGGGAGAGGCAGGGCCTCAGGAGACCTTTAGGTCACATTGACATGGGCCACATGTTACTCCTGAGGTTCACTTATGAGCAGAGATAACATTACTCCTACTCACGTTGAAGTGATTGATTTGTTTTTAAAAATTCAGCTATTTATCTAGCTTTCATTTTTTTACTGAGAACTTCAAATTAGTCTCCTATTAGAATAGGGATGCTATGCAGTCTTGGCTTTTTTTAAAGGACCAAGTTTCATCATTATCTAAAGAGAAAATATGCAAAATATCTGGTCTTGTTAAGAGTGCAATATTCTATTTTTATGTAAAAATGAAAATTCATTGGGGGGATTATTTATTGAGCATGAAACCTAGTATGTATATGTTGGAAATGCTTTATAACATGCATGTTGTAGCACACATCCCTAGAAGTCACCACATGCTGTTGTTACCTTATACATACTGCCACTTCAGTTTGGAAATAAACTTGCTAAAACTAGAAAAAAAAAAAAAAAAAAAAAAAAAAAAAAAAAAAAAAAAAAAGAACTTTGTAAATATTTACTAATGGATTAATTTGTTCTGATGAGAAATATGATTAATGGTAACTTCGGGGTGCTAGCCATTCAGTCCTCAATCTCACTAGGCTTTGATCAAAAATATCATAAGGATTGGTCAGGTGGTGGTGGCACACACCTTTAATCCCAGCACTTGGGAGACAGGCAGATAGATCTCTGAGTTTGAGGCCAGCCTGTTCTACAGTGTGAGTTCCAGGACAGCCAGAGCTACACAGAGAAACCCTGCCTTGAAAAACAAAGAAAAAGTCATAAGGATGGCTTTAACTAGCCCAGCTTTCACCCTAACTCATTCCAGAGGTTAGAGGGTGGGGTCTGTGGTGGGCAGCTCAAAGTGAGCCTTACAGTTGGAGCTGAGAAGGAGCATCCTCCTCAGAGAAAGGTGAGATGCTATTGGGGATGGATCTGGACTTGTGTTTGACCTTGTTTTTGTTTTGTTTTTAAAGGTAGGGTTCTATTACATAGCCCTGGCTGGCCTGGAACTCACTATGTAGACCAAGCTGGCTTTTAACTCACAGAGACCTGCCTGCCTCTGCCTCCTGAGCACTGATATCAAAGGTGTGCATCAACCACTGCTGGCTACCTGTTTGTGTTCTAATTGAGAGACACAAAGGGAGTGGATCCAGTTAGGAGGGGAGGTAGGGAGGAACTGGGAGGAGTGGAGGGAGGGGAAACTAATCAGGATATATTATATGAGGAAAAAAATATTTTCAATAAAGAGGAAAAAAATAAAAAATAAAAATAAACATAAATTTATTATTTCAGATGGACACTGTAGATCTCTCCATAAAAGGGAAAGCCAGGATCTTATGCCATAAGTAGAAAGTAATCTTAGAAATAAGCACAAGCCGGATGGTGGTGGCACATGCCTTCAATCCCAGCACTCAGGAGGCAGAGCCAGGCAGATCTCTATGAGTTCTAGGCCAATCTGGGCTACAGAGTGAGTTCCAGGAAAGGCACAAAGCTACACAGACAAACCCTGTCTCGAAAAACAAAACAAAAAAAAAAAAAAAAAAAAAAGAAAGAAAGAAAAAGAAATAAGCACAATGGGGCTGTAGAGATGGCTCAGCATTTAAAGAGTACTGACTGCTCTTCCAGAGGACTTGGGTTCAATTCCCAGCATTCACATGGCAGCTCACAACTGTCTGTAACTATAAGACCTGACACCCTCACACATACAAGCAGGCAAAATACCAATGCAAATAAAATAAAAACAAATAAAAAAAGAGAAATAAACAGTGAAAACAAAACAATGTCATTAAACTCCAGCCGGCTCTGGTGGCCTGACAAGGCTCTGGAGGCCTTTTCTCTGTTGAACAAGGAAGTGTTCACAGAGTGTGGAAAGCACGCCAGCGGTCAGGGAGACTGTCCGCCTAGTAACAGACTGAAGGGAGCTGCGAGGGAGGAAGGCTGCACTCTGGGTCGCTGCTCTTGGATGACTGTGGCTCCCAGCGGCAGCCCAGGTGTGTCCTGCTATGTCCCGCCCGCCTCGGGAGCCTGTGGTTCCGTTCTCCCTTCCTGTGGAAAGCCCAGGTCAGCTCAGGCTGAGCTGATGGCTCTAGCCAATCAGGTGTGCAACTGTGCCCTGTCAGGAGACTGGTGACTGTGGTTGGATGTCCACTGTCCCTGACGGGCCTCACACACCTGATGGAGTGTGTGGCTTCTTACCTCATATGCATTGCCGTTCTGTCTGATGTCTCTTCCTTTCAGGTTCGAGGTGACACAAGTACCATGCACTTCCTGTCACCTCTATCTGTGTCCTGTGCCCATGGTGCTGTCAGGTTACAGCATTGTCTCCTTTTGATGGGTTTTCTTTCAGATCACCTCTGCCAGTTCTCAAACTCTCAAAGGACACCCTCTCTGCAGGACCACTATGAAAGACTCGGCCACACATTGCTTGACCTGAGAGGGTGGCTGACTAGTGGACTTGGGCGGTTTTTCCTCATGCTTTGGAGACAAGGCACTGGTCATGGAGTGCCTTTGTACCAAATGGAAGAGTACATTTCTTTGTTGTCACTTGAACAGCTTTTACAACAATAAATTTCATAAATTAATGGCTCCTTGGTCTCTACTTTTCATTTTCACTTTGGCTTATTTATGGGGTTCTTTTCTTTTCTTTTTTTTTTTTTTTTGTATTTCAAATTTTATTAAACTTATTTACTTGAAATATATGTTTATATAGAGGACAAACAGATACAGGATTTCAAGTAACTTACGGGACAGTCATTATCTGTTAAAAATAGTCTTCTTTCTTCCGCACACACACCTTTCCTTTTTACAGTATAAAAGCTGGATGCAGACTTTGGATGTAAACTTATCTCACTGTTAACTACTGGTATAATGTGTTAACTGTGGTATAATGCTTGCCTAGAATAAGCAAGGCTCTGGGTTAGATCCCCAGTACCACAGGGGAAAAGAAAAATAATGTTTATAGTGCTCCCACCCACCCACCTCTTCCCCTGAGGTAGGTTATTTGTAATTGAGGCTGGCCTTGAATTTGCTCCTCCCTCCTCCTGAATGCCAGAATTGAAGGCGTGTACCGCCACACCACGTATGCACATCTCAGGATTACATCTAGAGCTTCGTGCATGCTGAGCAAGTACTCCCCACCAACTGAGCTATAGCCACTGGCCCACTATAAGCTCTTACCAAATGGAAATAGTCCTTGAAAGATTTGCTTCTGAAGCAGACTGTGTACTTGGGCATGCTGAGCTGTTAGTTGTATCTGGCTGTGATCTGCTTCAGACACCCTGCTGACTAGCTTGGAACAGCCCATGGGAGCCTTCTTCAGTGTGGTTCAGTCCTGGACAGTTGGTTCTATTTTCACTATCCAACTTTTTTTTTTTTTTTTTTAAACTTTTTATGTGCATTGGTGCTTTGCCTGCATGTATGCCTGTGTGAGATTTTGGCATTACAGACAGTTGTTAGCTGTCATGTAGGTGCTGGGAATTGAACCCAGGTCCTCTGGAAGAGCAGTCAGTATTCTTAACCACTGAGCCATCTCTCCAACCCCTTCAATGTCTTATCTTATCCTAAAGAGAACACCTGTTATGGATCTTTTCCCAGTTCTTTAAATTATCCAAGCATTACAATAGTTACCAGAAGGAAAATGGCAAGAAGACACAGATGAAAACCGTATGTAATTGGACGTTTCTCTCTCACCCACTTATTCCCAAATACCTGGGAGCTGCTTCCCAAATAATTGACTCGGAGGCTTAATATTACTTATAAATGCTCGGCCAATAGCTGAGGCTTATTACTAACTGGCTCTTACATTTTAAGTTAGCCCATATTCCTTATTTACGTTCTGCCATGTGGCAGTACCTTATTTAGCATGGTGTGTTCATCTCTTGTTCCCTCTGTATCTTGCTGGTGACTCCTCACTCTGCCATTCTCATTCCCAGCATTCTCAGTTTGGCTTTCCCACCTAACTTTCTGCCCAGTTACCAGCCTGTCAGCTTTTTATTAACCAATGAGGGTAATACATATTCATAGTGTAGAAAAGGATTGTTTCACAGCTATTATACTCTGCAAGAGATGTCAGATCAGAAGTGGTCACATGTGGTGCTGGGCCAGCTCTCTCTACCTTCCATCAGTCTTGTCTCTGACTTATATCCCATCTACCAAAGAGACTGTATCTTTTCTGCCAAAAAGATAAAGGGTACAGTTTTACAAGGAAACAACAGAAGTCTTCACCCGAAATTTATAGTACAAATGTGAACCTTTAAATGATTCTTCTATAGACAAGACTGAATAACTCAAAGATGATTCAAGTGTATCTCCAGCTCAGGAAACTATTGACAGCTTTTACATAGGAGCATTGGTTACTTAGTTTCTGACTAGTCAGTATCCCACAATTGTGTTTCGTCCTTTATTTAAATACTCTAAGATAGTCTAAGTCTGGATATGATGGCATTCCTTTCTACCTTTTAAGCCCCTGCAATTTAAAAAATGATTCCTTACCCCTTAGGAATGCATTTTGCTCCCACAGCTCAATTTCAGGCATTAGTGAATGATTAGGATTTGCTCTCTTACTCCTTTTTCTTTAAGGCTTTGGCTTTATGTATGTTTAAATCTAAGGAAATTTTTACTTCTGTGAAGTATGGTCCTAATTAGTCTTGATAATAAAAACCCAGAATCAGACATGGAGGGTAAAAGCTGAAAGATCAGAGGAACAGAGCAGCAGCCACTAGAAACTTTTTACATCTATGAATCCTCAGACTGAATGCGGGGGTGGGGGTGGGGTGGTGGGGGTGGGGGTGGGGGGGCGTGTGAGATCCTGTCTCCACCCACCTTATATTCCTGTCTCCATCTCCCTAGTGCTAGGATTAAAGGGGTGCACCACTACCACCTGGCTCTGTTTCTCTTTTAGACTGGTTCAATCTCATATAGCTCAGGGTGGCCTTGAACTCCTGATCTTCCTGCTTCCTCCTCCCAAGTGCTGGGATTAAAGGCGTGTGCCACCACTGCTTGATCTCTATGGTTAACTAGTGGCTTCCTCTGCTCTCTGATCTCCAAGCAAGCTTTATTTGTCAGAACACAAACAAAATATCATACAATGCTTCTGTATTTCATTTCATAATTAAAATTCATTTAGTACTTAGCATTGCTGTTTGTTCCTTAACATTTTTAAAAAGATTTATTTTTATGTATGTGTGTGTGTGTGTGTGTGTGTGTGTGTGTGTCTGTGTCTGTGTTTGAGTATATGCATGTGTGTGCAAGTTCCTGTAGAGCCCAGAAGAGGGTGTTGAATCCTAAGATTAAGTTACAAATGGTTGTGAGCTGCCTGAGGTGGGTGCTTGGAAATGAACTTCGGTCTTCTGCAAGGACTCTTACTGTTGTATTGCTGTGAAGAGATGCTGTGAACAAGGCAATTATAATAAGAGAAAAAAACATTTGATTGGGGGCTTGTTTACAGTTTCAGAGAGTTAGTCCATTATCATGGCAGGGAGTATGACAGCATGCAGGCAGATGCTGGAGTGGTAACTGAGAACTGCATTCTGATCCATAGGTAGAGAGAGAGAGACTCTGGGCTTAGCATGGACTTTTGAAACCTCAAAGCCCCAATGACACACTTCCTCCAACAAGTCCATACCTCTTAATCATTCTAATCCTTTAAAATACTGCCACTCCTTGGTGACTAAGCATTCAAATATATGAACCTATGGGGGCCATTCTTTAAAATTTTTTTTTTTTTTTTTTTTTTTTTTTTTTTTTTTTTTGGTTTTTCAAGACAGGGTTTCTCTGTGTAGCTTTGCGCCTTTCCTGGAACTCACTTGGTAGCCCAGGCTGGCCTCGAACTCACAGAGATCCGCCTGCCTCTGCCTCCCGAGTGCTGGGATTAAAGGCGTGCGCCACCACCGCCCGGCAAAATTTTTTTTTTATTAATAAATTTTTTATTCATTTTACATAACAACCACAGATTTCCCTCTCTTCCCTCATCCTGACGCCCCCCTCCTCAGCCTTTTTTTCTCCAACCCACTCCTCATCCCCTCTTTTGACAAGTAAGGCCTCCCGTGGGGAGTCAGCAGAGCCTGGTACATTCAGTTGAGACAGGTCCAAGCCCCTTCCCCTGCATTAAGGAAGGCTCCAGAAAGCCGGCTCATGCACCAGGGATGGATCCTGATCTTATTGCCCAGAGGCTTCTTAAGGTGATCAAGCTACACAATTGTCTTGCTTATGAAGACAGCCTAGTCCAGTCAGTCCTATGCAGGCTCCACAACTGTTGGTCTAAAATTCATGAGTTCCCACTAGTTTGGTTTGGTTGTCTCTGTAGATTTCCCCATCATCATCTTGATGCTTCTTGCTCATAAAATCGCTCTTCTCTCTCTTCAACTGGACTCCTAGAGCTTGGCCTGGTACTTGGCTGTGGACCTCTGCATCTGCTTTTATCAGTTACTAGATGAAGGCTCTATGATGACAGGGTATTCACCAATCTGATTACTGGGGTAAGCCAGTTCAGGCACCCTCTCCACTATTGCTAGTAGTCTAAGCTGGGGTCATCCTTGTGGATTCCTGGGAACTTCCCTAGCACCTGGCTTCTCCCTATCCCCATGAAGTCTCCGTCTATCATGGTATCTCTTTCATTATTCTCCCACTCTGTCTGTGCTCCAGCTCCCCCATTCTCTTATGTTTTCATTGGGGGCCATTCTTATTCAAACTACCACAAAGAACCATTGAGTGTTCTCTCTAGCCCTTGAGTTTTTTTGTGTCTATCTATTTGTGTGTGTGTGTGTGTGTGTGTGTGTGCATGAGAGGAGGTCAGAGGACAACTTACAGTTGTTTTTCTCCTTCCACAGTGTCATAGGGATAGAACTCAGGTTGTCAAGCTTGGTGCCAAGTGGCTTTCCTTGCTGAGCCATCTTGTTGCCTCCTACTTGGTAAGAGTGTGCTGGATATTTTTATGTCAACTTGATGCAAGCTAAAGTCATTTGAGAAGAGGGAACCTTAATTAAGAAAAGGCCTCCGTAAGATCCAGCTGTAGGCAAGTCTGCAGGGCATTTCCTTAATTAGTGATTGATGGGGAGGGCCCAACCCATTGTGGGTGGGGCCATCCCTGGGCTAGTGTGGTCCTGGGTTCTGAAAGAAAGTAGGCTGAGCAATTCCTGATGAGCAAGCCAGTAAGCAGCACTCCTCCATGGCCTTCACATCAGCTCCTGCTTCCCGGTTCCTGCTCTGCTTGAGTTCCTGTCCTGATTATCTTTGATGATGAACTATAATGTGGAAATGTAAGCTGAATAAACCCTTTCCTCTCCAAGTTGCTTTGGTCATGGTGTTTCATCATAGCAATAGTAACCCAAATCAAAACAGAAAGGTTTGGTTTTTTATTTTTTATTTTATGTGTATTAGTGTTTGCCTATGCATATATATTGCATATATATAGCATATATATTGCACATATATTGCACATATATTGCACATATATTGCACACACACACACACACACACACACACACACACACACACACACACACACATATATATATATATATATATATATATATATATATATATATATAGCCAGAAGGGGCATTGGATTCTGCATTAGTTAATTTTCTGTTGCTGTGATATGAAGCATGATCCTTATTAGTCTTATCAATAAAAACCAGAAGTCAGATATGGGGTAAAGCTGAAAGATCAGAGAAGCAGAGCACTTCTTACCTCTCTGAATCCTCTAACCAAAAGGGCTGAGATCCTGTCTCTGCCATTCCTTATCCCTTCCTCTCTCTCTGCCTAGCACTTTCCTGTCTGTACAGACCTCCAGACCTCTATGATTAACTAGTGGCTAGCTTCAACCTATGATCTCCAGGCAAGCTTTATCTGTCAGAACACAAACAAAATATCACACATTTCTCCCTTTTTGTCTAAATGAAGAGCAAAGGTTTTAACTGACAGAAAAACTATTTACAGTAAGTATAATAACTATATACAAATATATACAAGCAATAATTACATTAACAATGTCTAGTCCATTAGCATTTGACAAATTCAGAGAAAATCTAGCCTATCTTGGTGAGTCCAAAGTGTTGTACCTAATTCACTTTCTATCATAACTTGCATTACCAACCCCAAACTATTTTTTAATGTCTCTCAACCTTCTGCTGTGGGACGGTCTGTATGTCAAATTGTTCTGATTGGTCAATAAATAAAACACTGGTTGGCCAGTGGCCAGGCAGGAAGTAGGTGGGACAAGGAGAGAGGAGAATTCTGGGAAGCGGAAGGCTGAGGGGAGAGACACCGCCAGCAGCCGCCATGACCAGCAGCATGTGAAGACGCCGGTAAGCCACCAGCCACGTGGCAAGGTATAGATTTATGGAAATGGTTAATTTAAGATAAAAGAACAGTTAGCAAGAAGCCTGCCACAGCCATACAGTTTGTAAGCAATATAAGTCTCTGTGTTTACTTGGTTGGGCCTGAGCGGCTGTGGGACTGGCGGGTGACAAAGATTGTCCTGACTGTGGGCAAGGCAAGAAAACTCCAGCTACAACCTTCTATATTTTACACCTCTTTTTTTTTTTTTTTTGGTTTTTCGAGACAGGGTTTCTCTGTGTAGCTTTGCGCCTTTCCTGGAACTCGCTTTGGAGACCAGGCTGGCCTCGAACTCACAGAGATCCGCCTGCCTCTGCCTCCCAAGTGCTGGGATTAAAGGCGTGCGCCACCACCGCCCGGCTTTACACCTCTTTAGTGAGTTTCTTTTCTGAGTCTGGTAACAAGGAAAACTATATTTATAACTGTCTAGTCTTCAACTCCATTAGAGACCTGAGGATGATGTAATATTACCTGAGTAAACAGGAAGTGCAGAGCAAACAATTTCCAAAATTAAAAAATGACAGAAACATCTGGCTGCCTGGACAGTCACCCAAGGTTCTTCTGCAACCTTAGGGCATCCATCTTTGGCCTGAAGGCTTAGAATATCTGACAGACTTTTCCATGAAGCAGGATTTTTGGAAGACTGTCCTGCCTTGTCTTGGCAAAGTTCAGCAGTCACTTTCTTTTTTGTCCTGCTTGTCCAATTTTGACAACATACTGTCAGCAGTCGAGGCTAGTGCAGTTTCTTGCCCAGTGGCTAACTTTTGCCACAAAGAAAGTAAATTGCATATGGAGTTTCTTTGATGCCCATCATCTTCTTTGAAGTAGATTGGTGCTGCCAGGAGCAGACATAAGCAGTCTTATTGTCATAAAAAACCCTTATGTTATTAAAACATCTTAAATGCCATTTTCTGTAGATCTCTGAAGTGCTTGAAGACCACTCCCCTATCTGAAATATCTGTTTGACCTTGAAAACATACTTAACATGACTACAAGTTTGATTGTAATAGATGACTACTAACCTGCATTTCTTTATTTTCCTAAATAGTTTGTAATAATAACTTTCAAGGACTAGAAATTTACATTATATTGTTAGATGAGCTGTATAGGTATGATACCTTGAACAAGAGTAGAAATGTATGTACAGTATGTTCTAACAAAAATAACCTTAAATTTTATATCAAACACAAAAATCCAAGCCAATGTAAAATATTTAAAACTAGTAGTTGCTTTTTGGTTTAAAAGCAGATTCAATCATCTACCCTTTTATCCTATTTCTGTATCCTCCCTTTTTCTTTTTAGAATTAGATCCCTGAATCTAATCTCCTTGGTTCAGCTATTTTTCCTGACCATTACCAATAACAACTTGTAACCAACCCTCCCCAAATGATGACAAATATCCATAACCCAATGAATGACAAAAAACTACCCAGCCAACTCTTGGGAATATGGGTGTTGTATTCTTAAAATTTCTTCCTGCTGTCTGGGGATGACGGCATCTTTAGGGGACTCTTGAAATTGTCCTGAGCAGTTTGTAGTCCGAAGCTGGTCTTTAGGTGGTATTTGTCAGCTTAATGGAGTTATAGCCCTGGTGGAATCCTCATTGTGGGCTTCATCATTCTTTTGGAGATTTCAAAGGTCACTGTTAGGTATGGTCATGGTTTATTGCAGAAAACTTAAAACATTTTAAACATCATATATAGCAGATCTCAAAGAGGTTAAATGACCATAATTTGCTATGTACATCCAGAGTACAAAAACTTAATACCTAGTTATCTGATAGAGACTCAAACCCAAAATCATGTACAGGAAATTAGATGAAGGCTTTTTCAAGAATTAGTACTCTATATAACCATTAATATCATAACAAAAAGTTTAATATATATATAATATAAATTATATAAATTTTGAGATAATGTTTATACCTTAAGAAAAGTTTTAAAGAGTCAAAATAAAACCAAAGGATTATGAGATTAGTGGCAATAGAATAGTACCTTTATTTTGGTTTTTCTTCTGTCCCACATCAGGTGGCTCTTCTTACATGAGACAGAGATTTTGGATTTCCTTTTAACAAACGTGCTTATGTTTAGAGGAGAGAGTCATTCTCCAACTCCAAAGCCAGCTTTAATTTTTAATTGGACTGGGACTACAAAAAGGCCATTTGCATTATATGTTTGTAGCAAATAGCAGAAACAAACATTTGGGAACATACATTAAATTTTATACTGTTGGAAATACGATATACCAATAGGCTAATTTACTCCTTTTTTCTTGGAACATTTTCCCTAGATGACTCATCCTTTTCCTCAGATGTCTCATTTGTTCAGTGGTCTTCAGATTTCTTAGCTGGTTACCTTCATTTTCTTGGAAAGACATAAACAGAACCCTGCTCCAACCCTAACTTTGGGAAGTTTCCCCTTTGGCAACTTATAGCTGATCAAATGAAAAGCATTTGTTAGTCTTACAAGTTAGTTTAGATTGAAAAGTCATGCTGGTTGATGAACTATCATCTTTTCTAACCAAGAGATCTCTCTTGTTCAAATCAAACCTTTATCAATTTTGATTGTATCCATAGCTTTTCTTCTTTTGTGGAAACAAAAGCAAAACCTCTTCCCCAATGTAATACATATCCTGGCTTCCATTCTGAGGTCAACACATCTTTAAAGTATACAGGTTGATTTAATTCTGTAGTTTTTTTCTATTATTCAATGTCTGTTTGCATCTGTTGTTACTTTCTCATTAGCATTTAGAAAATTTAAAGTTAATAAAGCATTATGCACCTGGGTGGTAGTGGCGCACGCCTTTAATCCCAGCACTCGGGAGGCAGAGCCAAGCCGATCTCTGTGAGTTCAAGGCCAGCCTGGGCTACCAAGTGAACTCCAGGAAAGGTGCAAAGCTACGCAGAGAAACCCTGTCTCGAAAAACCAAAAAAAAAAAAAAAAAAAAAAAGCATTATGCAATCTATCTCTGGGTGTCTTTATTTCCCTTTCTGGTTTTTTTTTTTTTTTTTTTTTGGTTTTTCGAGACAGGGTTTCTCTGTGTAGCTTTGCGCCTCTCCTGGAGCTCACTTGGTAGCCCAGGCTGGCCTCGAACTCACAGAGATCCGCCTGGCTCTGCCTCCCAAGTGCTGGGATTAAAGGCGTGCGCCACCACCGCCCGGCTCCCCTTTCTGGTTATTAAGCATATCTTTTAGAGTTCAAATAGATCTTTCTATAACTGCTTGCTCTGTAGGATTGTGTGGTATACCTGTAATATGCTTTATGTTTTAATCTGAAAAAAAAAAAGATTTCATTTTACTAGAGACATATGCTGGAGCATTATTAGTCTTAATTTGTACAGGTATTCCAATGATGGCCATAACTTTGAACAAATGTGTGAGTAGAATCAACCTTTTCAGAACTCAAAGCAGTTGCCCATTGAAATCCTGAATATGTATCTATGGTATGACGTACATATTTTAATTTCCCAAACTCTGCAAAATAAAACACATCCATTTGCCAAATTTCATTTCTTTGAGTACCCTTAGGGTTATTTCCTGCAGGTAGTGGAGTTTAGTTATACAAGGCTCAAGTAGGACATTTTTAAAAAATAATTTCCTTGGCTTGTTGCCAAGTGATGGAAAAATCTTTTTTCAAACCCTTTGTGGTGATATTTCATTTGTGTTCTAACAAACAAAGTTTGCCTTGGGATCAGAAGACAGAGCAGCCACTATATTAAACATAGAGGTCAGGCAGTGGTAGCACATGCCTTTAATCCTAGCATTCAGGAGGCAGAGATCCATCCTGATCTGGTGAGTTCAAGGCCACACTGGGAACAGAGCCAGGTGTGGTGTGGTAGCACATGCCTTTAATCCCAGAACTAGTTAACCATAGAAATCTGGAGGTCTGTACAGACAGGAAGTGATAGAGCTGGGCAGAAAGAGGAAGTGATGTAGTAGTGATGAGAAGAAAGATGGCAGGGCACAGAAAGGTATATAAGGTGTGAGTACACAGGAAGTAGCTCTCTCAGGCTGAGGATTTCCTGTCTGTAAGAACTTGTGGCTGGCTTGTCTTATTATTCTGATCTTTAAGCTTTTACCCCAATACCTGGATCTGTGTTTTTTATTAATAAGACTGTTTAGCAATTTGTGTTATACCCTTGCTATTGACAAGTTTTTTTTTTAATGAAATTCTGAGGCTTCTAGCACATTTCCTACCAATAGTTGATCAATTTCATCATTATGCTAGAGGGCCTGGTAGACCTGTATGGGATCTAATCTGTGTTATATATAAGGGATGATTTCTATTTCTGATTATATCTTGTAACTAAATAAATAACAAAGTCAATTCTGTATCATCTAGAATAAATTAATCAGTTTCAATAAGTGAAACAACCTTTTCTGCATATTGAGAGTCAGTACCTATATTAAGAGGTTCTGGAAAATCTAATAATACCATAAGAATAACATATAATTCTGACTTTTGAACAGAGCCATAAGGGCTTTGAGCCACTTTATTCAAATTTCCTGATTTATAACCTGCCTTTCCTGATTTGTATCATTATAGAATGTAGAGGTACCAGAAATTGGTGGTCCCTGTACAATGTGAGGAAGCATACAGTTAGTTCTCTTTATAAATTGAATTCTCTTGCTTTTGGGATATTTGTTAATCTCTCCCAAAAATTACTGCAAGCTCTTTGCCAATGTTCATTTTCTGCCCATAAAGAGGAAATTTCATCATTAGTAAAAGGTGCTACAATTTCTGTTGGATCTATTCCTTCTAATAATGAAGTCTCAGTTTTCCTTTTAGAATCAACTCAGAAACCTTTTCTACATAGGTCTTTAATTTTTTACTCTGTGAGGTAAAAATATTCATTCAAAGATATTATCTTCTCTCTACATTAAAATTCATGTAGGGTAATGCATAGAGGGTTAAATAACCAGAATGCAATCAAACTCTGGATCCAAATGATCCATATGTGCATCTTGTAATTTATTTTCTACCAAAGCCATTCTTTCTCAGCCTCAGCTGATAGTTTTCTTGGACTGTTTAAGTCCTTATCACCTTGTAAAGACTGAAACAAATTACTCAGTTCTTGTGTTGTTAATCCAATTGTGGGCCATAGCTAGTTAATGTCTCCCAGCAATTTTTGAAAGCCATTAAAAGTTTGCAGTTGATCTATCCTGATCAATTTTGGGGTTGAATTTTTGTAAGCCTATTTTATATCCTAGGCAATTAATAGAATCTCCTCTTTGTATTTTTCTTTAGGAGCAACTTGTAATCCTCAACAAGGCAAAGTTTTCTTTACCTCTTCAAATATTTTTTCTAAAGTTTCTACATTTGAATTAGCTAGTAATATATCATCCATATAATGGTAAATTATAGATGAGGAAACTAAATAATTTCTAATGGACGTCATACAAAGTATTGGCACAGGGTGGGGCTGTTTAACATCCTTTGTGGGAGAACCTTCCATTGGTATCTTTTTAACAAGATGAGAATTATTTTAAGTAGGCACTGTAAAGGCAAACTTTTCTCTATCCTTTTCTTGTAAAGATATAGTGAAGAAATAACCTTTTAAATTGATAACTATAATAGATCATCTTTTAGGTAAGAGCTTTTTCATGAAATTGTGCCCCCCAAATTGGATGCCAGATGAAGCATGATCCTTATTAGTCTTATCAATAAAAACCAGGAGTCAGATACTGGGGTAAAGCTGAAAGATCAGAGAAGCAGAGCAGCAGCCACCAGTGACTTCTTACCTCTCCAAATCCTCTGACCAAAAGGGCTGAGATCCTGTCTCTGCCCTGCCTTCCTCTCTCTGCCCAGCCTTATCACTCCTTGTCTCCTGTCTGTATAGACCTCCAGACCTCTATGGTTAACTAGTGACTAGCTCTGCTCTCTGATCTCCAGGCAATCTTTATTTGTCAGAACAAACAAAATATCACACAACAGTGATAAAATATCCAAAGCAACTTATAGAAGAGTTTATACTGGCTTATGTTTCCAGAAGGAGAGTCCCTAATGATAGAGGAGGCATGGCAGCAGGCAGCTAGAACAGGAAACGGAGAGGTCACAGAACATCGGTGTTGGGTGTTCTGTTGTGAGTTGGTCAAAGAAAGAGGTCACGCTAAGATGAATTTTAAAAAAAAGTTTTTCGAGACAGGGTTTCTCTGTATAGCTTTGGAGCCTGTCCTGGATTTCACTCTGTAGACCAGGTGGTCTCAAACTCACAGAGATCCACCTGCATCTGCCTCCTGAGTGCTGGGATTAAAGGTGTGCACCACCACTACCTAGTTTAAGAAGAAATTTTTAGGCCTGTGTGGTACCAGGAAGGTCCAGCCTCTGATTGACTGAACCTTGAACAGCTTATAAAGGCATATTTATTGATTATTATGTAAAGTTGTCTTTTGGGTAAACAAGTTCTTCACACCAAAGTCTCTGATCTACTCTATGTTTTTCTGAAGGAAAGCACCACACTCCACCACTTTAGTCTTTATTGTGTACTGTTTGCAGTACCCAGTAATCTGAGCATTCCAGATGTGCCAGGATAGTTTTGTGACTAAAGTTATGCAAAGGCTGTAAAGCTGCTTCTGAAACACAACTCTATAAATCACAGAAAACACTCATTGATTTCTACCAAAATTTTCTTCAAGGTTAAAGTACTTCTAGAAGGGGCTGGAGAGATGGCTCAGCAGTTAAGAGCACTGGCTGCTCTTCCAGAAGTCCTGAGTTCAATTCCCAACACCCACATGGTGGCTCACAGCCATCTACAATGAGATCTGGTGCCTTCTTCTGGCCTGCAGGCGTACATGTAGGCAGAACACTGTATATATAATAAATAAATCTTTAAAAAAAAAGTACTTCTAGAAAACAACTATTCTGTTCTAATGTTTACCCTTGAACCCAGTGACTGTTAGATTCCCACAACACATAGGAAACCAAGAGAGTGAACTGGAATTGGATGAAGCTACAAACTTTCAAAATGTGACCCAGGCTTTATGTCTTGGCCTCAACAAATAGTACCAACTCCGACCAAGAGTTAAAACACATAAGCCTATGAAGGACATTTTTCATTTAAGCCATGCATTCCACTCTTTGGCTCCCATGGACTAATGACAGTTTCATGATGCGAAATGCATTTAGCTCAACTTTAAAAGTCTCCATAGTCTTTAATAGTTTCAATGCTGTTCAAAAATCCAAAGTCAAGAAATATCTTTTGAATTCAAGGCAATCTCTTAACTGTGACCTTTTACAAAATAGTAATAACAATAAAAAAACAAGTTATGTACTTTCAACATATAATGGCACAGATCATGTATTTCCATTTCAAAGGTGAAAAATGGGGGTACAGTGAGGAAATATTGGATTAAAGCAAAACCAAAACCCAGCTGGGCAAATACCAAATCCTGTAGCTCCATGTCCAGTGTCTGGGACATTTTCAAGGGCTTAGATTGCCTTATCCTTCCTGCTTTGCTGCCACTCTCTCAGGCTGGTTCTTCTCGCTGTCTATAACTCTCCTCGGCAGATGTCTCATGCCTCTGGTATCTCCAGCATCTTAGTATATCCACTGCAGCTCAGGCTTCACTTTCGCATCCTCTCACAATGGTCACTGTGGTAGTTTGAATATAATTGGCCCCCATAATCTCATAGGGAGTGGTACTATTAGGAAATGTGGCCTTGTTGGAATAGGTGTGGTCTTGTTGGAGGAAGTGTGTCACTGTGGGGGTGGGCTTTGAGGTCTCTTTTGATCCAGGTTCTCACATTGTGACAGAGAGCTAACTTCCTGTTGCCTGCAAGATGTAGGGCTCTCAGCTATTCCTTCAGCACCACATCTGCCTGCATGCTGCTATGCTCCTGCCATGAGGATAATGGACTGAACCTCTGAAACTGTAAGCGAGCCATCCCAATTAAATGTTTTCCTTATAAGAGTTGCCGTGGTCCATAGCAATAAAAACCCTGCTAAGACAGCCTCTCAGGGCATTCTTGCAGTGATTCCAGCACTGCAGCATGTTGCCTGGCCTCAGTGGAAGAGGTATCCATAATCCCCCCACTCCTGCATCTTTTCATGTCTCCAAAGGGAGGACCATGGGGACTATACTGCCAAGTTTGACTGCCAGCTTGGGACGGACCCTGCCCCCCTTGAGTTACATAGCAGTAGCTTTGGTATGCAGTTTCTCTCCAGGAGCAGAAGACCCCTTAGCTCTCTTTAACAACATAGAAGCTTAGACTCTAAGCCTTAGAGGGATGGTGTCTCGCTGTGTGTATGGGGGTCCCCTTCCTATTCCAATGCAGAGAAAGAGGCTTTCCTCTTCATGGTGCTAATCTCAACAATTAGTCCTTTTCAGCCTATGCCTTGGCAGTAGCATTAAGCTTCCTAGTGCCTTCTTTTCCTTTTCGAACTACATTTTTTATTTCTTTCTGCCCCATTTACTCTTTTTCATTGTAGGCGGGCATAAGATTTATCAGTTATGACCATTCCATAGACTCAGTTTTATATAGCTCAAAATTTACTCTGCCAAGGAAATCAGCCCATTATTTTTAAATTTAGCCTCATGTACTCTCAAGATATGAGTGGAAAATAGCTAGATTTTTTCCAAAATACCACAGAAATGGCTTCTGTCCCAGTGGCTAACTCAGTCTTTGCTTCTCTCTGAAACCTTATGAGCTGGGCTTCTATAGTCTGCATGACTCTCAGCACAACAGTCTTTCAGGCTTGTACTAGAATGGCCCATTAAACTCTGCTTACAGCGTTTAACTGCTTTTCTAGTCCAAAGTTCCAAACTCATCCACATTCCTCCAAAAAACATTGTTGTAGAATATTATTTTAACCAGACAAAAATGTGTTACATTTGTTTGTGCTGGAGAATATTACTTTAACTATGTGAAAGTGCATTACATTGTTCTGCTGCCTTTGTTAATGAGGTAAAGATGTACTACATTTGTTCATGCTGCATTTGTTTAATTATGTAAAGATGTGTTGCATTTGTTTCACCTTGTCTGCCTAAGACACCTGATTGGCCTAATAAAAAGCTGAACGGCCAATAGCTAGGCAGGAGACGAGGGCTGGTGGGCAGAGAGAATAAGTGGGAGGAGACATCTAGGCTTGAGAGAGAAGGAGGAGAGAAGAGGGAGTAAGAGAGGCACACACCTGGGGCCAGAAGCCAGACAAGAGAAGCAGTGATTAAAATAAGAGCTAAGCCAAGGCTGAGCATGCATAACTAATAAGTCTCTGTGTCATAATTTGGGAGCTGGTTGGTGGCCTAAAAGAAAAAGCCTGCCACAAAAAACATGGTCATGTTCTTCACAGCAGTACCCCACTTTCTGTTGCCAACTTCTGTTTAAGTTACTTTTTGTTGCTGTGATAAAGTTCCATGACCAAAAGCAGCTTACGGAAGAGTTCATTTTGGCCTACAGTTCCAGAGAGTGGGTCCATAATGAACTGGAGAGTCCAATTATCCTGTAGTGGCTCAGTCCTCGAAGCTGGGTGTCACAGTAGTCCCAGTCTGACGTTGAAGGCCTGGAGGATTCCTGGATAGCTGCCGATCTTCAATATATATTGGAAGCCCAAAGAAGTAGGTTCTAATGCTAGGGAAGGAATACCACAGTGACGGGATAAATGAACTTGCCAATGAGAATGAGGGCAAGCAGGCAAAGCCAATGCTTCCTTCTCCCAGGTCTTTTTTCAAATCTGAGCTTCCACTAGAAGGTGCTGCCCACGTTTAGAGTGGATCATCCTACTTCAAATAATCTGACTAAGAAAAGGCCTCACAGGAATACTCAGTGTTGGGGATATCTCCTGGAGCGGCTCTCTCCAAACCCCAGGCCTGAGAATGCTGTGGGCCTCAGGAATATCCTAAGAACTCAGCTGGTTATGGCAAAGTCACTACCTGGAAGTTTCAGGGAATTCCTCCAGAGGAAGCCAAATCCCAAGGAGTTTTTGGTGTTACTTGGCTTGTTATATATCAGCTGTCTTCTGTTATGAAAATCATGTGTGCCTTCCTAGTTTTCCCAATTGATTTTTCCCTAAGAAGGGCTAACAGTGTGGACTGATCACTCTCTAGACATACACATTCCAAGCATTTGGAGAACAGCCTCAGGAAAGGCTTTCTCTGGAATCAGATATCTCCCCTAGCCACTTTCAAGGACTAAAGGAGACATCACCCAGGTGGTCACCCAGTTTCCGAGGATTAACAGTGATAACAACCCACAGGCGAGTCTCCTGACTTAAGGTAAATTCCACAAGGGGACACCGCCTAGGTCAGGTAGACATTAAGTAATAGCTTTACACAATTTAGCTCAGACCCCTCCTTTCTTACAGCCTTACTAACTTTATAGACCTCTAACTACTTACCTAACCACTTCTAGGAATATTTAGATAACCTTCTGTGCTAACAGCTATGCTCAGCCAGAACTCCCAGTTCAAGCCTCCCTGTAATTATCATTATTGGTAGCATCTGGCCAGGTCCATCACCGGATGGAGGAAAGTACCTTATCAGAGATACCTCTGTACTCTCTGAGAACAGACTTAAGCATCCAGGCTACCTGTTTGAGAAGGCCTGGTGGATGTGCTAATTAAGCTTAACTTCCTCCTTTCCCAAATCTTACCTCCAGTTCCAGATCTCCCTTTAACTATCACCAGAGGCATCTACCTGTACACAGGTTGCCTAGCACACTTTCCCCCACCCTGCAGAAAAACGGCAGACAGCTTGGACAGATAACCACAGGAAAAAAGAAGACAGTTTTATTTTCTCCCATTGACCTAGCAACTTACAGATTTTTAACATCTTTTACCAAACACATTTAAGATTATAGTTGAGCACATAAGAGCCCTCTTCTTAGATATTACCTGAATTTAGCCTTTAGTTAATTCATTAGTCATTCCCCTTGGGGTCACAAATGGTAATTAACAACTAGTGCCCCTCTTTGTAATTCTTATCAACCCTCCATTTGATCCTGATAGCGGACAATCACTGCCTGAGGAAGTTCAGACTGAGTGTCCTGGGTGGAGGGGAGGACTGTAATTTTGTGGAGATATATAACTGTAAAGCAGAGGATAGAGAAAGAGAGAAGAGAATGGAAGAACTAGATGGGTAAGAACTTGAGAGGAACGAACTGAGATGGGGAAGAACTAGATTGAAGGGCTAGAAGAGAGGACAAGAGGAGCGAGATGGAAGATGAGGAAGAGCCAGATGGGGAAGAACAAGATGAGGAAGAGCCAGATGAGAGAGAAGGAGACGGGAGAGGAGCTGATAGGGGAAAGAACTAGATAGATGAAACCTAGAAGGGACAGAACTAGATAAAGGAATTAATATAGAACCTAGAGGGGACAGTAGATAAATATTGAGAAATCAGGCAAGGAAGGAGCTAGGCATGAGAGCAGAATAGAAGCTGTAGAGAGAGAACTCACACAGAATAATAAAGTGTGTGGACTAAGGAGTTTCGTGTACACAGATTCATTTCTTTTCTTCAAAGATTAATTATCAGCTGGTTGTAGATTCTTCCCGGACCCTGGGAGGGGACTGTCGAGGGGCTAGACTCCCATAGTCCTCGATATGAGAAAGCATGCCACACAGCTGATCTATACCCAGGGGATATTTAAGGTCCGGCCCAAGACTTCCCCTCATTGTTCTCCCTCAGGGCTTCTCTTTCCTTGGGACCACCCAGGAATGCTCTGCTTAGATTAAACCTAGATTTACTAATTCAGCCTTATCTGACTGACTTATTACATAGGCGGCGGTGGCAGCATTATTCACACCTGGAGGATTTAAACTTTACACTCAGTAGCTTATGTTTTAATTGATTTCAGATCCAGTCGATCTGACGACCAAGATTAGCTGTAACAGATTCCATGGAACTGAAGTTACAGATGGCTGTGAGTCACTATGCACACACTATGGGTTGAACATAGGTCCTCTGCAAGAGGGCAAATGCTCTCAGCCATTCAGCCAGCTCTCTAGCCCTTTCGCATGTGTGTCTGTGATTCTTTCCAAGTCAAACAGTGACTGTGTCCACCAGTCTGGTGTTTTTTGTGCTCCTTTGCAGTCTCTCTCATGGATTTTCTCTGACAACTCTTTTTAGTTTGCTCCCCCAAACAATTTATTAAACAACATTTTTGTTTTATTTTGTTTTTTGAGACAAGATTTCTCTGTGTGGTCCTGGCTGTCTTGGAACTCGCTTAGTAGACCAGGCTTGTCTCTATCTCACAGAGATCCGCCTGCCTCTGCCTTCCTGAGTGCTGGGAGTAAAGGTGTGGGCCACCACTGTCCATCTATTAAACAGCATTTTATGATTTGCAATATGAGCTCCAAATACACACACACACACACACACACACACACACACACACACACACACGCGCGCACGTAATACAAAGATTCACAGTAATGCTGCAGCATCCTGTTGGAAGGGGTGTGGTGAAGGAGCAAACCGAAAAGCTCTTACTGAGGAGAGAGAAGCTTCAGGGATGCTCCTGAATGAGAGGGTTATTGAAGACCAATCACTGCTCACTGCAAATCGAAGAAAACCTTAAATCTTCAGTGTTCAAAATTAATGTCCTCTGATGGTATTCCAAACCATGAGGACATAACCTCCAAGCCCTGTCAACAGGGCTTTATGGTCACTTGGCTGTATGGCTGCTCCCACGAGGAAGTTGCTGTCTGGACAGTCTTAAAGCTTCCCAGGCGAGGCCTTCCAGGAACACATGTGAAAGTAGAGTGCAGGGCCGTGGGTCAGGCAGCTGCCCCCCCCCCCACCTGCATCCCTCCTGCCGGTGCAGCTCTTTAACTGCAGAGGGAAGACATGGCCAGTGAGTTTATGTGCACCTTCCCTGGGTGTCCTATGGGAGGGCTGCGACAGTGAGCACGGCTCAGAGCATGACATTGGCTGTAGCTCAGGCCCTTGTCAGAGGCTGCACACCACTAGCATATTTACAGATATGGGGGGGGGGGAATCAGGTTTTTTGTTTAATCCACCATGCATCTTTTATAAGAAAACTGCTGACATAGGAATGAAAATAAGGATGACTTGGACCTGACCTAGATACTTACGTTTTTACTGAGAATCACACTCTCAGCCCAGGAAAGCAGCTGCCAGATTGATCTGTAGAGACAATCTGATGTCTTTGGTCCAAGAGATCTCCCGGAGATGGCTCCACAGGTCTGGTTGTGCAGGGGTGGAGGGAGAGCAAGCCTATGACTGAACTATGTGCATCCCCAGGAGTGAGGTTGGTACCACAGTTCTATGTTCCTGCAGCACCAGAGTCAGAACAAGTGGTGTGACATTCTGTTCCAACAAGTGGCCCACTTACAGATACTAGTAACAGTTGGAAGAGGCATTCCGTCAGGTACCAAATAGTGTCCCATATAGAATCTTCTTCTTTTTTTTTTTTTTTTTTTTTTTTTTTGGTTTTTGAGACAGGGTTCCTTTGTGTAGCCCTGACTGTCCTGAAACTAGCTCTGTGGACCAAGCTGGCTTTGAACTCACAGAGATCCTCCTGCCTCTGCCTCTGGAATGCTGGGATTAAAGGAATGCGCCACCACTGCCCGGCTGAATTTCCCTGTTTTGTTCCTGTTTTCTGTTGTGTTGTTTTAAGGGTAGGGATCAAACCTAGGGCTTTATGCTAACTTGTTAGGCAAGCACTCCATCTTTGAGCCAAATCTTCAATCTTGTGATTTCTGTTTTATTTCAAAGTTATATGTGTTATTGTTTGGTTTTGCTCTTTTGGGGGGGGCCCACCATCCAGCTCCCAAATAAATCACACATGGGGGCTTATTCTTAATTATGAATGCCCAGCCTTAGCTTGGCTTGTTGCTCGCAAGCTTTCCTTAACTTTGAATTATCCTGTCTATCTTTTGCCTCTGGGCTTTTACTGTTCTCTTACTTTTTTCTTACTCGTGGCTGGCTGGGTAGCTGCCCCTTGCATCCTCTTCCTTCTCTTGATCCTTCTTTTTTTCCTCCCAAATTTCTCCTTCCATCTATTCTCTCTGCCTGCCAGCCCCACTTATTTTTTTCTCCTGCCTTGCTATGTGGCTGTTCAGTTCTTTATTAGACCATCAGATGTTTTAGACAGGCACAGTAACACAGCTTCACAGAATTAAACAAATGTAACATAAACAAAAGTAACACACCTTAAAATAGTATTCTACCTCATGCATGCATCTCACTTTGGTAACTTTTTTTGTAATGGAATAGGTACATGCTAAATATCATAAGCACAGAAACATAAAATGAAAACCTATATGCCTTAACAAGACCATGTGGCAGCCAGAGAAACTTCCTTTCTGGGAAGCCAGCAGGACCGAAGGAAGGCAGGAAATGAAACTTACCTAGCTGGTGAGAAACACCGTTTCTTCCCAGTAACGATGGGGCGGAGCTGCCCAAGAATGAGGCATAAATATTAAATCAGCTTTTAAGGACTTATCGGGCAGAATCTGATTACAAATTCCCTGTGCTTCCAAAAAACGTCAGGAGAAGCAGGGCATGGTGGCCCAAACCTGTAATGCTGTTAGTTGGGAAGCTGAGGAAGGGCTGTACAATTCTGACAGATGTGTCATCAATTTCAGCTCAAAGTACCTTTTAACTTCCCTTTTTATTTCTCCTTTGCCCTAAGGGTTAGTTGATACTAGGTTTCTTCCTTTCCTTTTTTCTTTTCTCCTTAGATAGAGTTTCTCTGTGTAGCTCTGGCTGTGCTGAAACTTGCTCTGTAGACCAGGCTGCGCTTGAACTTGGAGCTCTATCTGCCTCTGCCTCCTGAGTGCTGAGATTAAAGGCATGCACACCACTGCCTAGCTCAATACTAGGTTTCTAATTTTGATATATTTGAGGATTTTTTTTTCTGAGTTGTATTCCTGATTCCCAATTTAATTCCATTTTAATCAGAGAATATATATTTTATGGTTTAATTTTGCCTTTGTTGAGACTTGTTTAGTGAATCCAAATAAAATGTGCCTTGGTACATTTTTGTTGCACACTTGACAAGAATATGTATTCTGTTACTGGGTAAAGACTTGTGATGGTTAACATTGATTAGCAACTTGACAAGATGGAGAATCACCTGGGAGACAAGCTTCTGGACACACTTGTGAAGATTACCTAGACTGGGTTATTTAGGTGGAAACCCCACCCAAAAAGTGGTAGCACTGGGGCTAGAGAGATGGTTCAGCATCTATGAGCACTGGCTGCTCTCCCAGAGGACTGGGGTTCAATTCCCAGCACCCACATGGCATCTCACAACTGTCTGTAACTCCAGCTCTAGGGGATCTAACACCCTCATATAGATATACATGCAGGCAAAACACCAACGCGGGCGCGCGCGCGCACACACACACACACACACACACACACACACACACACACACACACACACACATATAAAGTGATAGCACCTTGGGCTGTATAAAAGTGGAAAGCTAGTTGAGCACTAGCGTTAGTCCTCTACCTGTGTCAATGCCCACCCCCCAACTGCTGTGACATCCCCACCATGAACAGTGAGCAAAGTAAACCCCTTCTCCCTTAAATTGCTTTTATTCAAGGACTTCTTTGTAGCACAGATTCTAATTGGTCTTAATAATAAAAACCCAGAGACAGATATTGGGGTAAATGCTGAAAGATCAGTAAAGGAGCCAGCTACTACAGAGACTTCTTACCTCTACGGAATCCTCAGTCTGGAAGGGCGGAGCTCTTCTCTTCACCCAGCCATATCATTTCCTGTTTCCTCTTCCCAAGTGCTGGGATTAAAGGTGTGTGCCATCACTGCCTGGCCTCTAGTGGCTAACTCTGCATACACTCTGATCTCCAGGCAAGCTTTATCTGTGAGAGCACAAACAAAATATCACCACACTTCTGCACAGCAACAGGAACAATAACCAAGACAAGAATTTCATAAATGTCAGTTAATTCAAGCGGTTGTCCAAAGCTCTAATGTCCATGTCCTTTTTATTCCCCAAGTTGCTCTATTGGCTGAGAGTTATTGAATCCAATATGGGTTTGTTGCATTTTCTGACGCAGTTGCTACCATGTTTTGTCTCAAGTACTTTGAAGCTTTCTGCCTAGGTGAATGAACAGATTTTGTATGTTCCCTTGTTCGTTGACTATTATCATTACCATTTTAGAATGACTTTCTTTGTCCTGAATAATGTTTGTTTTGAAATCTATGAAATGGATGTTATCTGTGTAGCTAGATAGCCTCTCTCCTCTTGCTTCTCCCCTTCTTCTTTTCATCTTTTTTTTTTCTGTCTTTTTTGGTGCTGGAGATTGAACCCAGGGCCTCATGTGTGCTAACCACAGTGTCATCAAGATATACCCTTAGCCAGGTGGTGGTGGCACACACCTTTAATCCCAGCACCTGGGAGGCAGAGGCAGGTGGATCTCTGTGAGTTCGAGGCCAGTCTGGTCTACAGAACGAGTTCCAGGACGTCCAAGACTACACAGAGAAACCGTGTCTTAAAAAAGTTAAATAATAATAAAAAGATACACCCTTAGCTCCCTTCCTCTTTTCTCTCTGAAAAAGGGTACTGTGTGCACATGTGTGCATGTCAGTGTGTTGCTCACACATTTATGTTTGTGTGTTATAGAAGGCATCTGGAGGTCTGAGGACAACTTTGTGAGTCCATCATTTTGATGTATACAATTCAGTGTTTGTAGCACATGTCACAAAAAGCTTCAGCCATCTCCATTTTTCATTGAGAACATTTTCTAGACTCCAGAGAGAAACCTTGTCACCCAACACCCTGGTTAACTGCATTAGACACTTTGTGCCTGTATAGATTGCTTATCTGAACACTTCAGATAAACAAAAAATATGTGTGGCCTTAAATCGGGCACAGTGGCACATGCTTATATTCCTAGTACTCAGGAAGCAGGGTGTAAGCAGCAGCCTGGATTACTAGTAAGTTTGAGACCAGTTTTGACATCCCGTCTCAAAGAATGAGAAAGAAGTGGCTTTTTAAAGTTTTACATTGTTCACTTAGTGTAGTGTTTTTTTGTTTTGTTTTTTTTTCACCACCACCCAGCTAGTGGAGTGTTTTTTGAGGCTCATCCACATTGCAGCATTTATCAGTTACATTTCATGGTTAAATAATATCCCATTGCATGTAGACAACACATCTGCTTTACATCCAGAAATGAACATTTGAGTATTTTACACATTTTGATACTGTTCATATAGCTGCTATGAATGATCTACGTTCAGAGTTTACTTGAGTATTTGCTTATCAGTCTTTAAGTGTAACTAGGAGTGGAACTGGTGGCAGTATGCTATCTCTTTGTTTAATTTTTGAGGAATAGCCAATCTACTATCCAAAAGTGATGGAAGTGTTTTCTTTTTATATTGTCATCAGCAATGCTTAAAGTGTCTTTCTTTTCTTTTTTTAAAAACCGTATCTTTCAATGGTTAGAAGGTTTTGTCTTGTTTTGTTCTGCAGTCACTCAAGTAACACTTTATCGACAAGAATCATTTTCTTTTTTTTACTTTATTTTACATTTTTTTTGTTCTCTCATATGTTACACCCAGACTGCAGTGTCGTGTTCCCCACCCCCTTCTCCTCCCAGTTCCTTCCCCACCTTCTCTCTCCCCCAGATCCACTCCTCCATTTCCCTTCAGGAAAGGGCAGGCCTCCCTGGGATATCAACTAAACATGGCATATCATGTTGGAGTAAGACTAGGCACACCCTCATATTAAGGTTGGATGAGGCAATTAGGAAAAGGGTCCTAAAAGCAAATATAGCATAGAATCATCAGGAACCATTTCATTAATTTATTTTTTTCAAGACATGGTTTCTCTGTTTAACAGCCCAGGGTGTCTTGGACTTTGTAGACCAGGCTGGCCTTGGACTCAGATAGCCTGTCTCTGCCTCCTGAGTGCTAAGATTAAAGGCGTGTGCACCACCGCCACACTCACTGACTTTGAGGGTGGGAGAATGGTTATTTGGTTCTATCTTAGGTTTCTGGGTCCTGGTCCTTCAGACAATGTCAGGCCTGGGCTCCCTCTGTGGCATGGGTCTCAAGTTGGACCAGTTGTTGGTTGGCCACTCCCACAAGGTCTGGGTCAGCTTAACTGCAGCACATCTTGCAGGCAGGACAAATTGTAAGTTGAAGGTTTTGTGGCTGGGTTGGTGTCCCAGTCCCTCCAGTGGAAGCCTTGCCTGGTTACAGAAGCTGGCTAGTTCAGATTCCATATCCCCCATTACTAGGAGTTTTCAATGGGGGCACCCTTGTAGATTCCTGGGAGTTTCCACTGCACTAGGTTTCTATCTCACCCCTGAAATGCCCCCCAATTCCAGTCGTTTCTCCCCCACCCCACCCACCTTGTCCCTCCTGTTCCCATCCCCACCTGCCTCCAGTCCACTCATGAAATTTATTCCCCCTTCCCAGGGAAGAACTATGTGTCCACCCTTGGGCCCTCCTTGTTACCTAGCCTCTCTGGGTCTTCGGATTGTAGCATGATTATCATTTACTTAACAGCTTCCGAGATTAGATGAGATTGGGCGTGTTCAGGGTGGTATGGCTGTAGACTACTTAACAGCTAATATCCACTTATAAGTAAGTACATACCATGTTGTCTTTCTGGGTCTGGGTGACTTACTTAGGATATTTTCTTTGTTTTTTCTAATTCCATCCATTTACCTGCAAATCTCATGATGTTATTTTTTTTTTTTAAAACAGCTGAGTAATACTTTTTTTTTTTTCCAGACAGGTTTTCTCTGTGTAGCTTTGGAGCCTGTCCTGGATCTCGCTCTGTAGACCAGGCTGGCCTCGAACTCACAGAGATCTGCCTGCCTCTGCCTCCCAAACGCTGGGATTAAAGGCGGGTGCCACCACCGCCCGGCATGAAGAATAGGTGTTTTATGAAGAGCAGGCTGTCTGTCAGGCTTAGGGGTGGGGTTGACTGTAGGCAGCTGGAGCAGGAACAGCAGCAGTGAGGCCAGTTTTTCTGTGGTCCTTGATGATGGGAGGTCGCATCGACGACTAGGTGGTGTGGACCGCATGGTGACTATTGACCATGTTCCAGCGTTTCGACATTGCAGACCACACTTCTCCAGCACCCTTTTTATTTTCAATTTTAATGATTCTCGATATTAATGCCTTTCCCTTTGGGAAATTTTGTGTGGGCTTTGGTAAAGGATAAAAATGTGTACAGTGGTAGACTCTCTAAATCAAATAATTCTTTGGAAAAATAAATCCCCGCCACCATAGAACCAGGAATTCCATTGTGCCCTCCTAATTACACCAAGAACAGGAAATATCTACAATTCAGATCCTGAGCCTGAGACCATTAAGGGCAAGAGTTCAGTTAATAAATGTAGAGAAATCAGAATGCTATAGTATAATGGAAAGAGTAAGACCTCAGAACCTTCCCTTTTGGGATCCTTATGAGGGGAACAGGCTCATACAGTAAGACTAAGAAACTGTAGTATACTGCCTGCTCCCCAGAAGTCCTTTCCATAGGTCAGGCATTTGGATAAAGGTCTCCATTCCCTTGGGAGCTTGAGGAAAATTCCTGCTTGATAAAGTAGTCTGTCTTCCTTCCTTCCTTCCTTCCTTCCTTCCTTCCTTCCTTCCTTCCTTCCTTCCTTCCTTCCTTCCTTCCTTCCTTCCTTCCTTCCTCCCTCCCTCCCTCCCTCCCTCCTTCCCTCCCTTCCTTTCTTTCTTTCTCTTTCTTTTTTTTGTTTAAGAAAATTTTCCACTCATTCTACATATCAACCACAGACCCCCCTCCCATCTCTCCTTCTACTCCCCCCATTCCTCCCAACCCACACTCCATTCTGTTCTCCAAAAGGGTAAGGGCTCCCATGGGGAGTCAGCAAAGCCTGGTACATTCAGTTGAGGCAGGACCAAGCCCCTCCCCACTGCATCAAGGCTGAGCAAGGCATCCCACCACAGGTAATGGGCTCCAGAAAGCCAGCTCATGCACCAGGAATAGATTCTAATCCCACCGCCAGGGGCCCCTCAAACAGACCTCTCCCATATGCAGAGGGCCTAGTCTGGTCTTGTGTAGGTTCCACAGCTATCATCTGAAGTTTGGGAGCACAAGCTTGGTTCAGTTCTCTAGACTTCCCCATCAAGTTTGGCCTCCCCCTTGCTCATATAATTCCTCTTCTCTCTCTTTGACTGGACTCCCAGAGCTCGGCCTGCTGGTTGGTTGTGGATCTCTGCATCTGCTTCCATCAGTTACTGGATAAAAGCTCTATGATGACAGTTAGGGTAGTCACCAATCTGATTGCCAGGGTAGGCCAGTTCAGGTACCCTCTCCACTATTGCTAGTAGTCTAAACTGGGGTCATCCTTGTGGATTCCTAGGAATTTCTCTAGCACCAGGTTTCTTTCTAACCCCATATTGTCTCCCTCTATCAAGATATCTCTTTCATAAGCAGTCATTTTTATCTCTGGCAAGAGGAAATTATGGCCCTTCCATTAAGATATGACTGGTGCTTATTGTCAGGTCAAAGCTAGATTCCTCAATCCCCGGTCTCAGCCACACCCCAGCTCACATGCCCCCTTGTCTCCCATTTGATCCTAAGTACAACTGTACAGTATAAAAGGTGTCTTTTTTTCAGTTAAAGGCTGCTGGCAGCCTTCCCAGTTCATCCTCAGATCGCGTCCATCTCCTCTCTCCCCCCCCCCCCCCCATCGACTCTACACATCCTCTTTGGGACCTGAACAACCCCTCCCCCCCTGCTGAAACAGGTCTCTGACAACTAGGATAGCAAAGGAAACAGATGGTGGATGCCCTGGAGGTGGAAGCAGCAGGGAGGGCTAGCGTTGCTGAGAGGAAGGGAGGAATTAGGGACGGTTTCAGGTTGGGCCTGGTGGCACATTCCTGTGATTCCAGCACTTGGGATGCTGATGCAGGAAGATCATCAATTTGAGGCCAGCCAGGGTGTGCTGGTCAATTTTATGTCAACTTGACACAACCTAGAATCATCAGAAATGAGGGAGCCTCCATTGAGAAAATGCATCCATTAATCACTATGCATGCAAGCAAGTAGGGCATTTTCTTAATTAGTGATAGATGGGGAAAGGCCTGGTCTATTGTATGCTGATGGTCCTGGTTTTTATAAAAAAGCAGGCTGAGCAAGTAAGGGGAAGCAAGCCAGTAGGCAGCACCCCTCCATGGCCTGACTCCTGACTCCAGGTAACTGCCCTGTTTGAGTTCCTGTCCTGACTTCCCTCAGTGATGGGAGTGTTACCTGGAAGTGTAAATGAAATACCCTCCTTCAAGTTGCTTTTGGCCATGGTGTCTCATTACAACAGTGATAACCGTAACTAAGACACAGGATGATAGAGTAAATATGTTACAAGAAAACAAGCAGAAAAACTCAGCAAACATCAAGGAGAATGTTTCTGGGAATCTTGAAGTAAAAGAAGGTGGGTTATGAAACTCATTGCCTCAGAGGGATTGGCTAGAAAAGGCACTGGCCTGTGGAGAAATCAAGACTTTAGATGTGGACAAAGATCTGAGGTCAATCAGGTAATCAAGCCTCAGTTTTCTGGGGTTCAACCCCTTAGTTGAAAGTAATCCCAAGCTCTACTTACTCTATCTGGTCTCATAGCAGACCTGGTACCCAGGCACTGAGCATAGGGTAGAAAGGTATGCCTGGTGTAGACATGACAGTTAGATTACAAGTGGCCATCTTGTCCATGTTTCTGGTCTACCTTTATTGACTTGCTTTCTTTTCTTTTCTGTTTGTTTGTTTATGTGCATATATGTTTGAATGTTCATATATGTACAGGTGCATGTGTGTATGAGGTGCTTATAAACTGTGTGCATGTGTGTTTAGGTTTGAGGAGAACCTTGAGTGTGATTCCTGAGGTACGGTTCATGCATATTAATTTTTTCTTTTGAGAAAGTCTCTTACCAGGCGGTGGTGGCGCACGCCTTTAATCCCAGCACTCTGGAGGCAGAGGCAGGCAGATCTCTGTGAGTTTGGGGCCAGCCTGGTCTCCATAGCGATTTCCAAAAAGGCACAAATCTACACAGAGAAACCTTGTCTTGAAAAACCAAAAAAAAAAAAAAAAAAAGAGAAAGTCTCTCATTGGCCTGGAACACAGTAAGTACACTAGGCTGGCCACTTAGAAATCGTTAGTGCTCCAAATGACTGTCTCCACAGCCTTGGGATAAGATTCTGTCATCTAGCTAACCCCCCCCCACACACCTCCTGCAATAAGGCATTTCAGTAATTACAATATCCTCCAGGCCAATACTGACTTGGCTTTTCATTTAGGGCCACATGGCTAGGACTACAGTTATGACCCAAGACACATGAAGCCTTTTATGCATGATGTGTAGTGGTATCAGGATTCTCCCTGCTCTGAACCATCTCACAGTTTGTGTTTCAACTGTGCTCCTCCATTTCCAACATGGAGGATTTGGGTTCCAGGCTCTGTTTGGTTTCGAGTCACAAGAAAGCATTTAGAGTTGGAGAGTGTGTTAGCTCCATCAGTGTAACCAGGTAAGCATCTTAAGTGGGGAAGAGGTTGTGTAAGCTCAGGCTTAGAGGACCCAGTCTGTGTCCTAAGTTCTCTCCTGGTCTTTGAGTCTGTGGTTAGCAGTACACGGTTATGAGAAGCAAAGTGTTCCCGAGACTGCTAGGAAGCAAAAGCCAGAACAGAGAGACAGGGTTCCCCATCTGCTTGAATGGCACACCCCAGAGACCCGAAGAACCCCTTTTAGGCACCACTTCTTAAAGTTACCACCTCCCAATAGCACCAGGTGGGGAGTAAGGCTGTACCACCTGAGCCTTTGAGAGGCACTCCAGATCCAAGTAAGTGAGGGGAGGAAGGTTTAATCATTGTCATGATTGTCCTCCAGGGCACCAGAGAACACTGGATTTTGTTGTCTCATATTATTGTTCAGCCCCAAATAAGAAATACTTTGCATGCTCACGAACATGTACCAGAGTTGAGACATGAGTCATCTTTTACTTTTGCGTGCAGAGACTGTTTATTAAGGAGCTATTACAACAATGCCCGTGACCTCGAACTGTTCTTCTTTCCCTTGTCAATCAAGGCAGAGGATCCTGAGCATGCTGAGGGGACTACTGCTATTGTTTCCTTAATCAGAAGGATGGGGCTTCAAGGTTGCATGGAAAAGATTCACAGGGGGTGTCACTGACTCGCAGTACTTTGCCTAGCTTCAGTAGCGCTGGCTTCAGTTTGCTGCCTGAAGGTGGTTCTATGGAGAGAGAAAGACAGTGATTACTGCTTTAACCTCAGAAGCTGACTGCAGGCATGGTAAGCGCTAACCCACAGCCCAGCAGATCACATAGCACTGCTTCAGGGGTGGGGAGAGAGCATCTGGAGAGCACCCTGGAGAGCTTAGGTTAGGAGAGAAGGAGCTTGAAGGGGAAGCCTCTGGCAGGAGGGGATCCGTGTGGATGCAGTCGGGGTCCACCCAGAGACAGCAGGCACCAACTCTGGGGTCACGGGATCCTGGGTGAACCACCTGCTGGCCCTGCACAGTGCTGCCCGTCAGTAGCTACACTTTCACTATTATCCAGAACTGCTGCGGGATGTGATTCTTGTCACTGTGGCTGTCGATCAGATGTCATCCATCTGATCGGTGCCCTGATCAAGGCTGGCTTGTGCAGGTTCCCTGGCCCTGATAGGGTGGGCAGGAAAGAATGAGAACATGAACAGCCAGCCTAAGCAAGTGCTGCTTTCTGTCATTCGGACCCTCTAGGAATTGATGAGGGCCCGGATGCAGGGAAGTGTGGGGCCAGGCACAGCCTAAGGTGTGAGTCCTGTGAGAGAAGCTGCTGTTCTCTGGGTTAATTTCACACTGGTCATAAGTACAGGCAGGATTGGGAATCTGTGCGAGCTCCTGTATTTGAGGCAAAGCGAAGGAAGACAAACGAGCAAGGAAGAGTTGTATTTCGGTTTCTTACCGATTTCAGCGGTCTGACATTGGCATCCTTTAGGGCAAATGTAGTCACTCCTTCCGGAACATTCATTTGTTTAAACATTTCTGAAATAAGGAAGTACCATCTTGTGACAGCAGTTAAGGGACATGAGAACCTGGGTGGCTTGTGTGACCACAGCCACACTTGGCATCTCTGACCTGTATGTGGCCCTAGGAGGAGTCACTGCCACACACATTCAATACGGTGTCATGAATGCTGTCCATCCCAGCCTGTAGGATGGAGGCAAGATACGGTGTAGGGGAAGGAAGGCCCCAAAGCAGGTGGGGACCTGGTGGTCTCCTACCATTGATGAGAAATGACACACTGCCTCACAGCAGGACCTGACTGGGGGTGACACAAACATTTGAAGATCAGAATGCTATTGACAAGCACAGTAGAACCAACCAGGAACGTGTATTCCTGGTCTGTGGCACCATCATCGTTGTTGTCCAAAGAGGTTATGATATCACCTTCAAGTGTCACAACCCTAATGTCTTTAGGGGTGGGTGACCCAGGTCCACTGTCCAAGTGTATGCCCTGGTGGTCTTGGTCCCAGGTACCTGCGGACAGGACTTCCTGGGAGCTCCAGAGGAGGCAATTTGATCTGTGTTCCCTTTATACCACCATGATGGTGTCATTTCTGATAGAGAAGGTGATGGACAACCCAGCAGGTGACAGGGTGGCCTTGTGCTTAGGGTTTAGTGTCCCACATGTGTCATGCCCAGCACGTCTCATGGGCACTCACTGTGCCAGCTGTCAGCATCATTAATTCCACATACCATTGAAGGAAGACCAGACCTTCTTCATGACTTCAATTATAATGACTTCCACCTCTTCCTTCTGCAGGACACAGGAGGACATTTTCAGTAGAGCCTTGCAGCCCTCCAATTGTCCGCAAGACCCAGGAGGATTAGCTCAGGCTGCAGGTTTCTGTGGGCTTTCTCTATTGGACAGGTCTGTCACATGTCAAGGTCGAATATAGAGATGGATCTCCCTGTATCCTTAGGGCTCCCGTCTCTGGGAGTTTTGGGGTTCCTATTGGGGTTTGTTGCCCTTGTGGCTCCATGAGCAGAGGCATTGTCCTGTTTACTGCCACCTTGCTACAGTTCCAGCAGGTGGCTTTGGGACTTCAGGAGCGACTAGGAGGTCAAAGGTTGGGAGCCTTGCACTTGGTGGTCTCTGCTGCCTCCTGTGATATGGTTTGAGGACATAGGTCTGGGTCCCTCCATGTTATGATGCTCCCTTCTTCTCATGTGACCCTCCTCTGAGAGCATATGGTGTTGCTTCTACACCTCCTTTTCCTTCTCAATGCTCATCCCTCTTTGTGGGAAGCCAGGCTTCTGTGAACTGGGTTAGGGTGCCACTGTAACCACACCCCACTGTGTGCACAGAGAGGACACTCCTTAAACTTTGCTCTCTAACATCCAGGGACAGATCTTGGCATAAACTACTGTGTTTGGCTGTCAAAATTTGTATGAGGTCAGGGGTCAATCCTACACAGTCTTTATCACTTAGTTCAGAGCCAGGAACATCCTGTCTCTTCCCTGCTAAGTAGAGATGGAAGGTTTGCTAACCTGAATGTTCCCTGAGTCTGCTGCTTCATTGGCTCTCAGTATCTCAGGATGCTAAAGGGACACATTTGCTAAGCCCTTCTCTGGGCCCCACTGTGGGCCTCTCTCCAGCATGTGGCACCAGACTTTCAGTATCTTCTGTCTCCTATGTATGTGTTTGTATGTTTGCTCCGTGTAACCCCCAATGCAGATGTGAGTGTGAGCATGGGCAGCTATGGTTTAAGAGTTCTCCAGAGACCAGTAGGAACTTGAAGTTCTGTTCCACAGTAGGTGTGTGCTCTATTACCCATGGGCCTCTCTTTCCCCCATTCCTGAGTCAGAGTGTCTGGCATTGACTGATTTCCCACCTATCATGAGTCAGTATACAAGGGCACACCAACTTACAGCCTCAGGGGGCTCCACTGTGTTCTCAGACCTGTCAGCAACAAAAACAGAGAAATGTTAGGTTCATGAGAACAGTACCACTGGTGTTTAGAGTTCAAGTCTTATCTCAGTTGATTTGGAATGAATCAGCTGTAGACTAGGAGCTCCTGAGCAGAATGGACACATGAATGAGAGCATGTAGGCCTAAATCCCCCATTTCCTGTAATTATTGAAATATTTTCCCAGAACCCATCATGCATATGTGTTTGACAGGGTCTTTACGTCCTCGGGAGGATGGTGCAGTTATATCTTGCAGTACCTCTTGACTTTGATATCTGGTATCAATTTGGTTTTTGAAATCTTGCTGTTATGAGTGATGATCAATTTCTGAAATGACACAAGAGAGTTTGAATGAAACATGGGGGTGTGGCCTTTCCTCTGCTATGGGGACTCCAAGGTATATTGGGCCTCAGGCTTTTGGGGACAGCTTATCTCATGCATCCAAGTCCTTGCTCTTCTTCTAACTCAGGGGACCTTCATTTCTCTGTACTCACCGTTTTCCCAGTGGCAAAGTCCTCACCGCCCTTTGTTATTTCAACCTCATAAGTGACTCCGAGGAGTTTGTCTTTCTGGAAGGCATAGGCTATTTTGGTGATGTTGGCACCCAGGTCATTCATCTGTTGTGAAGAAGACTTCAGTCAGTGAGAGGAAGAGGATGGGAGGTGCCGTACCATGAGTCAGGCATGTGTCCTTCAGGCTTGGTTGAGATACTGACTTTGCTTCTGTAGGCTTGGTCACCCAGCTGGGTGCTGGTGCAGCTGAGAAAAAGAAATGACATGTGCATCCTCACCCCATGCCTCTGTTGAATTGAGTGGATGGAGGTTGGGGCAGAGACCTTGTGAAATGTTGCTTTCTATCAAGCCTTTCAAAGTAGAAGTGTGTTTCTCAGCTCTTGTGTCTTGGACACTCTCTGCTGAACTCTTATGGATTCTGTGGTGAAGATTCCTCATAGGCTGAGTCACCTGATCATGGTACCTAGAGCATGGGAGCTCCTCTCACTGGAGAGAGTTCTTCCATCTTTAGTGGGGGTCATATTAAAGTATCTCTTGGGTAGATAAGCCTGGTACCCTTGCTGCTACTGTGACTTGGCCACTCACTGAGCCTTTGAGGGCATCGGTAAAATGAAGACGTGTTCTTACATTGAGCTGTGTTTTGAGGATTACTTGCACTGATCATTTAAGGACACATGGCCGTGTGCTTGGCATGTGGGCGACACACTCATAATATTTACCCTCCCCACCCCTTGCCTGCTTCTGAGCCCCACTGATGACATCAAGGCTCCTTCCTGATCACTAAGAATGATGTGTGTCCTGTGGCATTGGTCTTATCCATCTCTGCAAGAACCTTCAGAGCTTGCTGGGCAGTGGGTACACACCTTTAATCCTAGAACTTGGCAGGCAGAGGCAGGCAGATCTATGTGAGTTCAAGGCCAGTCTAGTCTACAGAGGTAGTTTCAGGACAGCTAGGATTACACAAGGAAACCTTGTCTCAAGAAACTTAAAAAAAAATGAAACAACCTTCACATCTCATTTATATCTCTACCTTTTCCCTCAGAATTGACAGTCTCAGCTGTCGTCCAGAGTAGTGTAGACCTGAGGCTGATGGAGGACACTCACCTTGACAGAGCTCTGCTTGGCTACATATATTAAAAGCATCTTCAACATCGAGGTGGACATAGTTACAGAAATGGTGGCATTTTTGGGATCTGGAGGCAGCCGACCTCCAGGCACAGGCACTGGTTTTTTTCCCAAATTGAATTCAACCTAAGGAGGGGAAGCAGGAGACAGCTGTGTAAGATCAGGAGACTGGAAGGAGAGGGAAGGCCTTGTGGCCTGGCTTCACTGTGCAGGGCAGTGCAGCAGGGCTCAGGGCAGCCAGGCTTTCCCCAGAGGCCAGGAATCCTCACCTGCAGGTGAGTCGGTCATTTATGATGGACTTCATGAAGATGTGTGTTTAATATTGCTTCCTCTCCTTGTCCCAGTTCTGCAGAACTGAGGGCCAGTCTCCCCCTGTGTCTCCATCCTCATTTTCTCTCCCTATCTCCCTCCCTCCTTTGTTTCATAAACCATCACATGGAGGAATAAGTTCGTAGATGTTAAGGCTATTCTTGAATAATTTTTCTGTCTGTCTGCTTGTCTGTCTATCTGTCCGTTTCATTCTTTCTATTTTTATGCATTCCACCCTCATATTTCTGAGCTATAATCCTTTTGGAGGATGCTGGAAGATTCAGACAGGAACAGAGGAGGGAGACTTAGGCCTAACACCCCTGGGGTTTCCTCGTGTCCCGTGCACTGCTCCTTTAGTTTTTACTTGACTTTAGAGCGATTCATACTCTCTGGGAAGCATGGCTCCGTTTCCACATGTGACGTGTGTAGGAGGGTCTGACCCTCAGCTGATGTCCTTGGTGTGTGTTGTAGGTTGTTGAGGAACAGCATCCTGAATGTGTATAGATTTGTGCTTCAGCATCTGAATGCAGCTTTTTTGATGGATTTCCAGAAGAGAAGCTGAGCTCACTATGTCCCCTCTCTTCAAGCTTGTCCCAGCCTGGTTTTGCCTCCCCGACTTTGGGTAGTGGGTGGTTGGAGGAGATGACTCTATCTGATGTGTTGTATACAGTCCACTGAGAATGGAGAGCTGAGATGAGACAAGTTATGGTTCTCTCTGTGGGAGCTCATCACAGGCCATTGTCCTGTGGGTTGGAATGGAGAAGAGCACTAGCTGACCATGTCCTGATGGGCACTCAGGAGACTGACCCCAGGACAGATGAGGGTGAGAACTGAGCAGATCATCTCACTGTCCTGACTCTCTGATCTCTGTTTGGGCTCCGGTGTGCTTCCAGCCTTCAGCCAGGTGTTGACGCAATGCCATGAGTACTTACACAGTAGAAAATGGAAAGTCCTTTGGAAGAGATCCTGGTACTCTGAACCTGGTACTTGAATAAGCCGGTAGCTGTGGAGGAGAGGGAGGGAGGAATGGGGAGAGCCCGGACAGGCATTGATGACTGTTGTGCCTCCAACTGGTCTGCCCGATATACCAGTATAGACAGCTGCTTCTGTCTGTCTGCCAGACACAAGGTGCGGCCCTGAATGCTTCCACATCTCAAAGGATGCCGTGAGCTTTGGGTTTACACACAAGGATGTAGATTTTTTTTTTTTTTAATCTGAGGTGTCAAAACCCGCTTGGAGAAGGAAAGACTGTCTAGGTAGACGTTCAGTGGCCCAATCTCTGTGGTATGTCCCCTATAAAGTTTCCCAAGGTCCCCGGGCAACTTGAGACTGTTGACAAAGGACACCCAGGAAGTACTCACCATTCTTGCAGTCATTGAAGTCCTTGAGGACGATGGCACAGGAGTTGGATTTCTGTAGCTGTGAAGTCACCACAGGTTAGCTTAGCTGAGGGAGCATCTGTAGTCTGTCTTATCAGTCAACCTCCTCCTCTTCTCCTCCTGTCTTCCCCCTTTCCTGAGCTAGTTTCCTGACCTCTTTATTATTATTATTATTATTATTATTATTATTATTATTATTATTATTGTTATTATTATTTATTTTACAGTACTATTCAGTTCCACATAATAGCCACAGATTCCCCTGTTCTCTCCTCTCCCACCCCCCTCCCTTTCCCCCTAGCACACCTCCCATTCCCACCTCCTCCAGATCAAGGTCTCCCCCGAGGACTGGGATCGACCTGATAGACTCAGTCCAGGCAGGTCCAGTCCCCTCCTCCCAGACTGAGCCAAGCATCCCTGCATAAGTCCTAGGTTTCAAACAGCTAACTCATGCAACGAGCCCAGTTTCCTGACCTCTTATGGGCAGAAGTCATCCACTATTCCCAAATCTTGTGTCTTCTAATTCTGCTGCTGGACATATGCTCAGAGGAGCTTCCTGGCCACATTGGCCTTTGGGCTCCAGGGGTCCCTTGTTCCTAAATCTGTCCCAGCAGCTGGTCATTTACAAAGCTGCATGATTCTTTCCTAGTCCCCCAGTGATTCAGGTCTCTGAGGGAACCTCCCACTTCCCTGGACTTACATTCTCATTCATTTCTGCTGTCAGCAGTATTGGGACGATATTATTCAAGGGCAGAGGCACGGGGAGAGGCACAGTTCCTGTGACACTGTGAAAGACATATGTGTTGAAATGAGTGATCGTCATGTTTCTAGATTTGTGCATGTCTTAGACAGACCGACTCACTGATGAAGGAGTCAGGATGATGTTTCGGTTCTCAATGTGTGGGTGAGTCCTGAGCTCCTGCCTTGGTCTTTAGTCTTTAAGGAAGATGCAAAGGTTCCTGGCCAAAGCACAGGACCCCTGGCCCAGAGGTCTCCTTGGATGGATCCATCCTTCAGACACCAGAAGACATTTGTCCATAGACCTGTCTGTGGTCTTGGTGTAGCTGTGGATCTGAATTCAGAACTTGCTAAGCTCTAGTTAGAGAAATTACAGTGACTCCTGCGTAGGGCATAACAGAGGGAGGGAACGAATGTCAAAGCGGGTATGTATGGGGAGAAGCATTTCTAGCTTCCTAGTGTGAACCTAGTCAGAATGGCTACTATTAACCTAGTCAGAATGGCTACTATTACCTAGTCAGAATGGCTACTATTAACCTAGTCAGAAGGGCTTGGAATCTCTGGTTGGCCCAGGAGAGGAGAGGTAGGTAGCTTGCCCACAAAAGTGTCAGAGAGATTTTCACCGTGTGGCCTCATGGTTTCTTTTAGGGAAAACATAGGAGGAGTCCCTTAAATAGAATCAGTAGGAAAGCTGGAAGGTAGATGTGAGAAGACTGTTGTTGAACACAGAGGAATGTTGATAGCTCTCCTAGCATTTCCTGATTGTCTAGAGGACTATGGTGGACCAGCTCTCCTCTGGCCCAGCAGCAGGGCCTTTTGACACACTTTTGGATTGATTCAGTAGAAGGATAGAAGCTGTTACGTACGTCTCTATTAACTGTATTTTCATTTCGTTGACCTTGATATGGGTGTCTTGGACGTCAAGGTTGACACATTTTGTGTTGTTGGAGGAAACAGCAATTTTCATTGTCACATCCAAGTTAGATTCAAATTTCAGTAGGGTGATGACAGGTCCAAGTACGCTGTGGAGAGGAATGTGAATGAATACTGCCTGAGACATGAGCCTCCAGCAGAGGGCTAGGCATTTGGGAATCAGGCTGATGCTGTGGTGAAGGTCATCCTCTTGAGGGGAGGACTTGTTTCCTACTCCACATGCTCCTACTGCCTCAGTCCCATGCCAGAGAATGAAGAGGGTGGTTATTGTGGTAGTCAGTTACTTTTTGACAAATAACTGTCTTACCCAGCCTTGAGGAGGTCACCTGTCGTTGGTGGCACAAGCTACCAGCCATAAGTTCACTTCTAAGTCTAGCACTTAGGCCTTTTGAGTTTTTGTGGAAATACGTAAAAGAAGTCAATCAGGAGAAATGCTTGGCTTCTTAACAGAAGAAGCTTAGGACAAGGCAGGTTATCTATCATCTGTCTGTCTGTCTATCTGTCAGTTTTTCTATGTATCTATGTGTGTTTCTATCTGTGAAAATGTCTATGTATGTATCTATGAATTTATGTATGTTTATATGTATGTATGTATCTATCCATCTATCTAATTTTTTGTTTTCTGAGTCAAGGTCTCACTCTGTAAGCCAGGCTTGCCTGAAATAGCTGATCCTCCTTTCTCTGTCTCTGTGACCTTGTCATCTGGCTCTAGGATAGGGTACACATATCCTAATCCCCAGTGTCCCCGCAGTCATGGTGGAAACAGGCTCACCCTTTTCCACTTAAGATGGCAGTGACTGTGGAGTGGACTTGGATCTCATCAGCTTCCATGGTGATGTCCGTGCTCTCCTCTCTCACCTCGTCGACCTTGAACCTGCAGAGTGATGACAGAGACTCAGTTCTGCTTCATAGGAACAGCCTGGCCCTCCTGAGAAATAGGTCTGAGGCACCAGTTCCTCACCAGCTAAGGGCTGCTAGTTCTGTGATCCCTGAGCTGCCCTTTCCACCCCCTGGTTTAAACTCAAGAACTCCTGGTCCTATTTTGCAGAGCTCCAGTGGGAGTCAGTCTCTCTCTATGAAAGGGTGGATGTCACCGGGCTTGCTGTAGACTGAGGGTCAGTGTTCCCAGTGAGCAATGGGTTTGTCCAGAAGCCCAGAGAATTGTCAAGGAAGCACTTACTCGAGCACAAGCTCTTGGAGGTTTATCTTGAGCAGATCTGAAAATGTGTCTTTGATGTCTTCTGGGAGGATATCCTTCACCTTGGCCTCAACAGATTCTTTCAGATGTTCTACGTCTTCCACCGCGCCACCCAGGGTCTTCTTGATGTTGGACAGTCCCTCTCCCTTCAGGAGACCGTTGCCAGAGCCCTTGTCTCCACCGAGGTTCAGTAAGCTGCCCAGGCCACCCTTGCCCCCTGGGAGTAGGTTGTTGAGTCCTCCAGTGGCCTTGGACCCTGAAGAGGACTTTGAGGACTCCTCATCCCCTTTTGGGCCTAGGAGACCATCTAGGCCAAGACCTCCTGCCCCTTCTAGGAGGGAGGTGGGATCTAAGAGTGAGAGCAGGTCAAGGTTGTCCAGTGTGGACATCACTGTCCCAAGCACACCTCCCATGCCAACGCCATTACACTTCACAAGTTCCTCGATCTGTGGGGGCAGAGTGTCCATGAGATCTGAAAAAGATCAAGAGACAGTCCCGCTGTGGGTTTTCTATTCAGTTCATCCCTAGCTCCCTCCTTTTGGAAGATGACATCTTGAAATATGGGGTACATAGGACCTGAATTCTCCCTTCCAAGTTCTAGTGCTTCTCCTGCCCTACTTAAGAATGACCTTCTGTCTGAGAGATCCCCCTTCCCTGTTGTCCACAGCTGCTGCTGGTCCTACACTGATGCTAACTTGTGATGAGACTGTTAGCTTCAAAGATACTTGGGTGTGGAGTGAGGAGGAACCTCATTTGTGTGTGTCATTTTTCTTGTCCTCATTTGTCTTGCCTCTTTCTTTCCTTCTAGTGACAAATCTCACTCTCTGTCTCTCTCTCTCTGTGTCTCTGTCTCTGTCTCTGTCTCTGTCTCTGTCTCTCTCTCTCTCTCTCTCACACACACACACACACACACACACACACACACACACACACACACACACACACGTTGTGCATTCTTGACTGGTCCTGTTAGGGCATGAGCCATCTGGCCAGCTTTATTTAATTAATTTTTGTTTTTCTCCTGGTGTCTGGTGCTCAGTATCAGCTCTAGTCCTCAGGGTCCTCATTGGTATTCTGATCTCCATCCTCTGTGTTTGTTGGAGTCTTATAATTGGATGTGGTGCATGGCTTCCAGATGAAGTATAAAGGTTATGATTGTGGATATCTACTGTAAGGTAGAGGGACTGCAGAAGCAGGAGGGTAGTGAATAGACAAACATAGTTATTCTTTCTTTCTAGGCCCTTCCGTCCAAGTCTCCTCTGCTCTTTTGACTCATTTTCATATCATTAGTCTTTATAGATGATTTTTACTTGGATATGCTATGTTGGGTAGCCTTTGCATTTGCCCAAGGCTTAAGCACTGATAGGCAGGCAGGGGCCTAACATGTATTTTCCTCCATGTGGTGTAAGTAAGAAAGGAAAGATGGAATTCTAGGATACTAGAGAAGAGGCTGAGAGTCATCCTGTGGCATGAGAAACAGTCAAAACACTCTAATGCTACCTTCACTTGCCTGTCTGTCTGGCTCTAATAGGAACTGCATAGAAAAAAATGTCAGTGAAGTGTTGTTTGTTGTCAGCCTTGTCTATTGCAGAGCTGTGGCCGATTGGTCCAAAGGGCATTTCTGGCTCAGCAGAGTTATGGTTGAGGCAGTCCACGGAAGCATGTCTTACATCCTAGCCGCCCCTTCTTTGCCCAGAGTTCTGTGTCTAGAATCTTGGACTCATGAGGGGTGTTACTTGGCCACTATGACAGGTGAGTGGGTTATGGCCTCCATCTTCATCCCATCATGCTCTCTCTGATGCAGGTCTTTACTGGAGTGTTGCTGCACAGAACCTCCAGGGAACTACAAAGTGTTTCCTGTTGTTCTTTTTTAGCCCATGAAAGACAACCAGTCCCTGTTTCTGAAGCAGAATCATCTCTTTGTCATGCTTTTAGCTACCCAGGTTCCTGTATTCTCAGCCTTTGAGAATCTTAGGGAGAAGAATTTCTCATCTCCTGGACCAAAGTGTATGTCAGGGAGAGGCTGAAGTGGGTGTCTCAGGAGAGCACGTGTGATCAAGGGCTTGCAGGCCGATTGTGAATGTTCTGCTTTCTGTTCTGAAAACTAGGCTGAGGGTTAATCAACTGTGAGAGTGTAGCCAGTCTTGGGGCACAGCAAGGAGAAACCCTGTGGCATGGCACAGTCTCTAAGTGGTAAGAATCCACTGGAAGGCAAATAGAGAACAGCTTTGGGGTCAGACATTTCCTTTGTCCAGGGTAGCATAAGTCAGTCCCGGACTAAGAATAGTTACCTTACACTCAGCTTTACCATCTCCCAGAGCTGTAGGATGAGCTGGATTCAGCCCTTGCTATGCCAGAATTTCTAGGCATGACCCAAGTTCCCTTCTCTCTCTAGGCACCAAGCAGATGCCACAGGGTCATCATGTTTGAAATTCACTTGCTGAGAAGGTTGACTGAACCTTCTCTGAGCTAGAAATGAGCAGACTATGGAAGGTGTGGACAGGACCCAAAATGTGAGTCTTACTTACAGTCGTGGAGTTTGCCGCTGGCGAGGAAGTATCTGGCTGCAGGTGCACACTTGCCTCCTTTGGGGGTTGCTGGATGCTTTCTGGGAGGCAAGCCTTGGCTGTTGGAGGAACCTTTGAGGTGTGGGTGGCTTGGTATGATAAGAGGGAGAGTGCTCACACTGGGCACAGCAACAGGGAGACTGCTCACCCCTGGGGGTGTTTCCACCAGGTCAAGTGTTCCTGCTTGGATGCTCAACATGATGACCACGGCTGAGAGAGCCCACATCATTGTGGGTGAAACCTGCAGAGGAGAAATGGGTCACTCATCATGTTCACCACGGGCCTAAGAGCTGTCATGTTACTTTGTGTAGATGGTTCCCTGGCTCTGGTAAGAGCATGTTTTTCACATTATTGACACCCCAGTTTCTCCTCTGTTTGTGGGAATATGTTCTGATGCATGCTAGTTAACATCTTGTGGAGCAACTCTTTGCTCTTCCTGTTTCTGCCATGGGTAATTGTACTGTCAGGATTGGCTGTAGCATGTCAATGAAGGTGAGCCTTGTCCTGAGGTCTGACTCCATGGGTATATATATATATATTCTCCTGCTATCTTGTGCAGCCACAAGATATATACCATAATTCTTGGTATTATCCCAGATATAAGTATTGAACCCTCGTTTCTTTTTCAGTGCTGAGATTGTACACAAGACTTGCCCATGTTACACCATTGCTGAAGCACTGAACAATATCCTTAGGGCCCTGGCAATGTCCCAGTTCTTGTCTGTGAACATGTCCATTTGAGTCCTTAGCTACAATCTCAGGTCTCTTCCCCTAAGTATCTTCTTAGTGAGTAGTTAGTATTTGACTTTTCTTGAGGCATCTTATAGAATTGTGTGAGCAAAGCTAGGCATTCGGTCTCATTCCTATCCTGGTTTCCCTTGTCTTGGGTGGTGGACCTCATTTATGGTGGATCTGAGCTGTCCTGGTGACTTCTGGATATTATTTCCCATCTCACCTTCTCAGATTCCTTGCTTATGCTTATTCTCTGAGTGTTTTTTCTCTGACATTTACTTTGATTTATTTGCTTATTTATTTTTGGGACAGGGTTTTCCTTTACTTTTCTGAAGCTTGCTTTCTAGTTCAGGCTGGCCTTGAAATCACAGAGAACTGTTGCCTCTGTCCCTCCAGTGTTGGGATTAAAGCTGTGCACCACCCTGCCTGGCCTGTCTTTAAGTCTTGGAATTACATTTATTTACATTTATTCATTGCTTTTCATTGATGGTTCTAAGTCATGGGAATGCAAGTCATAGGAGAAATTGATGGAGTTTGTTCTTTCCTTCTGTTGTGTGGGTTCTAGGGACCAAACTGAGTTCATCAGGCTTGGTGGCAGGTACCTTTACCCGCTGACTGATTTACCTGTCCTCTTTCTAACATTTAGAATGGTCCTTAGGCATGTGCCCATGACATTTCCCCCTAAGATATGAGTTGCACTGTGGCATTTCTTCCCACTTGTCCTCCTTCACCTGCCAGCTTTGTAAAATTGGGGGTGTGGGTCTTTGCTCCCACCTTTCAGAACACTGTCAGAATCGTCATGGGGGTCACTTCTTTCAAATTGTGACCCCACAATGAATATTTTGTTTGTGATAGAGGGCACCCTGCACATGTGTTCCCAATAACAAGGATCATTCATCAAGACTCCAGCTATAACCCTTAATATCCAGAAACACTACTGCAGCCTGACACAGAGAGGCTCCTGTCACATACCCGTCCAGCAAGTGACTACTCCACCCATGACTGGTACTACCCTGGTAATTACTTGATCTCATTTTAAAAATATCATCCATAATCCCTTTCCTTTCATCTTTTGAACCTGGCCATGCCCTGTCCTCTTTGCATACTCCAGTAGTCTACAGGAAGTTTGCCTTCTCAGAGCTGAGCTAGCCTGTGTCTGAAAAGTTGGTGAATCTTGGAGGGTGGGTGTGATGGTTTCGGTTGGCATCATGTATGCTCACTAGCAAAAGCAAGCTCTCTGCTGCCGTTACCATCAGAAAGTAGTTCCAGTAAATAAGAGTCGGTGACAATTCCTTGCCTTGAATAAACTGCCTTTTGAAAATTAAATTGCACCATATTTCTGCCAACTACTCCCTTTCCTCTCTGACCTCTGGGAAATCTAATCCACATGCCATTCATCTAAACACCCTTTCTGGAAAAGCGAGGCATGTGTGCCTGTTAATGAGTTCATGGCTATGCTGCCTTAATGGATCTCTGTGAGAGTTCCAGCAATCAGTTTCCTGTGTTCTTCAGAAAACAGTCTCCTAATGGGCCGTTGTCACCCACCAGCTCACTTTAGGCCCAGTGTCCTGCATTTCAGTAGCAGAGGAACATTCTAGATTGTTGGTGAGTAAGCCCTAGTCATCTGTCTAGAGGTGACCTGTCCCATAGTCGTTCCTATCTGGCCTGCCATTCTTAGTGCATCCTTCTGGGCAGTCCTTACCTTTCCCCTCTGAAGGGTCAACGTCTTCAGAAGCTGCTTCTCCTCCTGCTCCTGCCTCTGACTGTCTGCCCCAAAGGGGCACCCCATTTTTATAGGCATTCACTATCTCCTAGAAAGGTCACCATAGAGGAAGGAGCATGATCTAGATGTGCTGATAAGACAGGTGTGATGCAGTATTCTTTCCAAAATCAGCAGCTGCTGTTTGTCCTTGCTTTTGTTGGCATGTCCCTATGCCTGTCAGAGCTGGTCTTGGGATGGCAGAGGCAGGCACACCACACAGAGTGTATTGACCCTAGGGGCCTGGTGGTTTTGTATTCTGTATTCAACATTGGGTTGGGTTGAAGCCAATGAATTGTTTTCAATAGTGTTTTTAATGCCATGTATTGTAAGGTGGTTTATCTGTCCCCTTCTTATTTTACATCCTTACAAGCTCTCTTCTGTCTTGCTGTCTTGTAGTCATTATGTTTTGGGTAACCGCATGCAATGTCAAGAGGAATAGAGGCCCAAGGCAGACAGTCAGCAGTCCTGTGAATCCTTTTATGGTATTACATAATGCCCTATGTATACACAGCACCTAATGATCAGCATAAGAGCAGTCATCCATGATACAGGTATGATGTTCCTTTGGTCATTGATTTTAGTGATGGCCAAATACTTTGCCTCATGTATGACTTATGTGAAGTATCCTCCCATATCAAAACCCACTCATGAGTAAGGGGCGTGCAGGCATGGATGGATTCTAGTGACAGAGTGAACTGATCGCAGCATATCAGTGTCTAGGATGTGTTAAGCAGAGGAATTATATAATTGTGTGAGACCCCTATTACTTATTCTTGTTGTGAAATTATAACAGGCCTGGCAGGGATGTGGATATTGTGTGTGCATTTATATTTTCAGCAGTATTTATTCTTTGAAAATATTGCACATTTATGCAATGTATTTTGATGATATTCATTTACCACTACCTCCTTCTAACTAACCCTGGAACCCGTGCTTCCTTTCCCTTATAGCTTCACATTTTCCTTCTTTTGGTTATTTATATGCCCCAGGTCCAATTAGGACTCTCCACTGTTGTGTAGGCAATGTACCTGTAGCATTCACAAAGGAGGGCAACTTGCCCACCACCATCAACAACTGCCATAGCTCTTCCACTGGGGTAGATGTTTGTTTGGCCCTGCTGCATCCATAAATGGACTCTTCACTGGTTTGATCCACTGGACTTTGCACATGAACACGGCTGGTAGGAGTTGATGTGTCCAACAGTCATGCCCTGTCCAGAAGTTAGCAGTCCACGATTCTCCCCATCTCTGAACATCTTTTGTCTGCCCTTTCTTTCATGTTTCCTGGGCCTTGTGTGCTGGCAGGTGGTTGTAGATTACTTGTCCACAGGTGAAAGCACAGTTACTTACACTTTACACATGGACCACTTCTGCGGCTGTATTAACTACTGCCCACTGCAAAAAGAAGTGTGTTTGACTAAAGTCAAAGCAACAAAAGTCTCTATGTGTATACATAAGTATTAGAAAGTGGTTTGACAGCATGTACAGTAGCAAACAAGGGTAGATTCCCTCTCTCAGTCCTATGATCTCCTTAGTCACTTGCTTTTAAGTAGTTTACAATAGCAGATATGAAATCCCTCTGTGAAGCAGGCCTCATATTCAGTCAGAAAGCACTTGGTTATCCCCATAATCATCATCTAATACTGCACCATGGGCACATCTTGTGCAGATCAGTATTATAGCATGCAGCATCCAGTGGTGGGTAGACTATTGATGTCTCCCCCAACCCCCCAGAAGCGTGTGTAGCACCTTCTGGCACTATATAAGCTACCCAGCAGGGAGATAGTTTTCTGGTCAATGGAGGTTGATTTCTCTGTGTCCTGCATCTTTAGTTAGTGATGATTTTGTAATAGGGTTTATCATCTAGTTAGGGCAGGTACCTGTACTGTCTAGTTTAATGTTAACTTGACCCAGCCTAGAGTAGCCACCAGAGAGGAGGGGGCCTCAATTGTGAGAATTCCTCCATATGATCTGGTTGTAAGACATTGTCTTAATTAGTGAGTCACAGGGTTTCTCTGTTGTAGTTTTGGTGCCTGTCCTGGAACTCACTCTGTAGCCCAGACTGGCCTTGAACTCACAGAGATCTGCCTGCCTCTGCCTCCCGAGTACTGGGATTGAAGGTGTGCAGGACCACTACCACCTGGCCTTCTTCAATGGTTTTATTGAAAATATGCTCCATGCTGTGGCTGGAGAGATGGCTAAATGTTTAAGAGCACTTGTTGCTTTTGCGGAAGACATGAATTTTGTTCTCCAGCACCCACATCAGGCATCTTACAACCATCTTGTGAGTCAGTTCCAGGGGATCTCTTGCCCTCTTTGGGCTTTCTCAGGCTTCCTCATGCATGCATACCTACATACACACAGGGACACATGCATAATTAAAAAAAACCCACAAAATAAATCTTCATGAAAATTGAAAGTATTATCCATGCCTTCAGCATGTTATTCTTCTTTTTCATGTCTATATGTAAAGGTTAGGTCTTTTTGTGGTGTCCCAAAGCTTTCCTATGTTCCATTTGTAGACTTTTAGAAGTTTATTATTGACCTTTAATGAATAATCCACTTCCTTATTTTTTTCTTCCAGTTCTGACATTCTGTTTTCTGCATGGTCTATTCTAGATAGTGTGGATTTCCATTAAGGATTCGGTTTGGGTTTATTTCAGCATTTCATTCTTTGTGAATTCTATTTTCATATCTTGGATTGACTTCCTCCTTTCATTCAGCTCTTTGTTTTCATTCTCTTGGGGTATATTCATAGCTTCTTTGACTTGTTTCAGCATGGTTGTAATTATTTGGAAGTTCTTCTGGGTCATTCTTACTTGGGATCATTACCATGTAGTTAAAATGTTTTGGGAAGGGGCATGTTTCTGTTTTATTTATTTATTTATTTATTTTTTTTTTGTGTGTGTGTGTGTGGTTTTTTTTTTGTGTGTGTTTTTTGTTTCTTGCGCATTTGAAGTAGTTTGTCGATTTAGTTATTCTCTTTTTGTTTAACTGTTTTCTTTCGGTGGCGGATGTTCGATGTTCAGAGAGGGCTGAGACATTTTTGCCCTTTGTGTCCCCGGTAGTGAGGGTTACAGCAGTGGGGCTGTGCGTGAAGTCTAGTGAGATTCCCACAGGAGCTGGGTGGCCTATGGGGGGGGGGGGAGCGGGCCTACCTATCGGCCCAGGGATGCAGGATGCTGGAGGAGTCGGGCAGCAGGGCAGGAGAGTGGGGATCTGGAGAAGCTGGATGTGAAGTCAAATGCTATGGCAGCACTGGAGTTGAGGTCCTGGTGGGACATGCAGCCTAGGGGGCAGGGAAGGATGGGGCCTGTCTGACCTGTGGAGCAGAAAGAAGGATGAGGATCATAAAAAAGTACTTATTTGTTCCTTTGGTTAGCAGATAGAGACACGGAACTGTTGTGAGTTATAAATGACTCCTGGAATCCCAGTTTGGGAACAGAAGGGCTGGAGCTTCGTGCCTGCCAGAGGTGGGGTGTGTCCTGGAAGGGATTTCACAGCTGTGGGCTCATCAGACCCCCTGCAACAGAGACCTCAGGGGGACAGTGATGGAGCAAGCATATCCTGGCTGAGACTGCTTAGCTGTATAGAACTCTGGCCTCTACCTAGTCTGAACCTCATGCCAGGACCCTAAAAAGGGTCTTGATGGGGGAGATGGTGTGTCACTGGATCCCTTTGTCCTGCTTCCACAGTAGATATAATGATTAAGTCTCCTTTTTTGTGCTTTTCACATTCATCTGGCTTTTAATTGTCTTATTGAGAACAGGCATCCAAACCTGGTTTGTTGGATGTTGGATGGGGCACAGGGTGTGACCCTGAGTTCAGTAACAGAATGAGGCATGAATGGTGTCAGTGGTCTCTCATGGTCTGGTTGTACTTAATAAGTCCCTGTCTGGAGGGAAGCCTGACTCCTTTCTGCCTCATCTCTCATCTTGTGGTTCTCAAGCTTCCATGCCTGTTTCCTGGGCATGAGGTTTCCCTTCCACTTCCAAAGAAGGCTGTGGGGCTTCCATCCCTGCAGGGTCTGCCATTTTCCCCCTGTCCATGATGTCACAGGGTCTGGTGCGATCACAGGTCCAAAGAAGGATGGAAGGATGGGGTTAATCCCCTGTCCATGATGTCACAGGGTCTGGTGCGATCACAGGTCCAACAAGGATGGGGTTAATCCCTTGTCCATGATGTCACAGGGTCTGGTGCGATCACAGGTCTAACAAGGATGGGGTTAATCCCTTGTCCATGATGTCACAGGGTCTGGTGCGATCACAGGTCCAACAAGGATGGGGTTAATCCCCTGTCCATGATGTCACAGGGTCTGGTGCGATCACAGGTCCAACAAGGACGGGGTTAATCCCCTGTTCATGATGTCACAGGGTCTGGTGTGATCACAGGTCCAAAGAAGGATGGAAGGATGGGGTTAATCCCCTGTCCATGATGTCACAGGGTCTGGTGCGATCACAGGTCCAAAGAAGGATGGGGTTATTTGACTGGAGGTCACTCATGCCTGTTCCGGCTCCCCACAGTCTGGGCATAGAGCGGTCTTCCTATCATCCTGCTTGGCCCTTTGAACAGCCTCTGCATGCCCATCCATTGCAGGGCTTTCCCCAGCCACACTGGTCCTTGCTCTGAATCTCAGCTGCTGCTCCCCCTCCAAAGGCCCTAGTGTTGTTGGTCTTGGTGAAATGTCAGATGCAAAGAACAGTTGGCAGCTGACCTTTTCTTACAGGGGAGAACTTAGAGTGTTACCCATGATGCTTAGTAGAAGACAGAACCTAAGTGTTCTGGGTCTTATTTTTTTTTTTCACTTGAGGGAAATTGAACCCTGTTTTTGTCTGGAGGGAAGCCTGACTCCTTTCTGCGTCTTTTCTCATCTTGTCACCTCTCAGTGATTAGACCTCTTGATTTAATGTCCCCAGTTGTTGTTTTGGAGCCAAACAACTTATGGCAGAGGTGGGGAGTGGGCACATCAGGAGGCAGTCTGTGTGGCCCCTGGCCCTCCTGGTTCTTAGGAGGTGGGGCAGCCATTGAATTCTGCTAATCCAGGATGCATGGAGTATGTCATGCAGGGTAGGTTTCCCAACTGGGGACAAAGGGATGAGAAAGGCCAGCTTGTCTCAGACACTAAGTGGTTTTACCTGCCGACGTGCCTTTGAAGGGAGAGCTTTCAGGGCTCTCCAGGGCTGACATGAGATCACAGTTGCCTGTGATAAGTAAGGTAGGTGCCAACTCTTAATGGCCTTTGTGTGAAGAGGTGACAGTGGGACATGTTGAGCCAAAGGTGCCCTGTTGACACAGGCATTTGATTTCCACCTTTGACAGCTGTGTCTTTGATCACACACAGTGCACATACTGGTGGACAGGCTTACACTTCTGTCTTCTCATGTGCTGGTCTACATTTGGTCTCTTGCAAGTAGAGACTGAGTTGGGCCTTTTGTGTTATTGTGTCCGTGGTGTGATCAGTTGTGATCTTTGGGAGTCCCAGGTCACAGGGTCTTTTCCTGGGTTCTTTATGTCTCTGAACTTTTTTTTTTAAATATGTTTTTCATTTAAAAATTTTTTCTTTCCTTTTACATATCAACTCCTCTTCCCCTTCCCTCCCCTTCTTCCATCTTCCCACCCACCTTCCCTCATCCCCTCCTCAAAAGGGATAAGGCCTCCATTGGGGAGTCAACACTGGCTGGCATACCAAGTTGGGGCTGGACCTAGCCCCTCCTCCCTGCATTAAGGCTGAGTAAGGCATCTCAGCATACAGAATGGGCTGTAAAATCCAGTTTGAGTACCTGGGATAAGTCCTGGTTCATTGCCAGGTGACCCCCAAGCACATCAAGCTACACAACTTTCACCCACATTCAGAGGGCCTAGTGTGGTCCCATGCAGGCTCCCCAGCTGTCAGTCCAGAGTCCATGAGCTCTCACTAGCTTGAGTCAGCTGTGTCTGTGGCTTTTCCCATTATGATCCTGACCTCTCTTGCCCCTATAATTCTTCTTCCCTCTCTTCAACTGAACTCCAGGATCTTGGCCAAGTGCTTGACTGTGGGTCTCTGCATCTGCTTCAATCAGTTACTGGATATAGGTTCTATGATGACAATTAGGGTAGACACCAATTTGAGTACCTCTCCTGATAACATACTTTTAATGAGATGTTGGGAGCCAAGCCAATGCAGAGCTTTCCCTGAGGTCCTGATGTATGGAAACAGATTGTAGTTCCTTTTCTAAAACCAAGAAAATACTCGGCCAGATCACTAATATCCTCAGGCAACTCGACCCTTTCTCCCCTAAGGGGTTATGGTTATCAATCCCAAGACTGTTGTGTGCTTGATTAGCTTCCTGCTGACTTTCTTCCATTGTATATCACTTTCTGCTGAATCTGTCTCACTTCCCCCCTTACAAATTGTGTATAAGATGCTATACTTCTTAATAAACTTGCTTAGCACAAGATATAGCTTGTTCAAGATCTTCTGATACCAGCTTTCCATTTTTTTAAAAAAATTTCTCATCCTCTGGTCCCCTTCCTCAGGACCTGTCACTGACGAATGAATGATTTGCCGCTCCAGGTCAACAGAGGTTCAGAGGTGTGCAAAGTACACTTTCTGTGCATTCTTAGGAACTGGGGCAGCCCCAAGGGCATTGTGAAGATGGCCTTTTAAGCTCTTGGCCTACCCTATCTACTATGTGTAGTCTGGCCTTAGGAATTGGGCCTGCCCTGGGGTGTGGGAGGTACTTCCAATATTGACCTGCTTTGAGATCAGCAAGTGTTTGGACACAGGGTACTAATACTGCCAACAGTGTCAGCATGGAGACACTCCCTTGGGTATAGGGCATGGACAAGGAGTAGTATGCAGTTGGCTCCCCTGGTACTGGGTCTGCCCTAGGGTCATCATTCCAGCAGACCCTAGGTATTTCATTTAAACTGAGGACATATGGCAGGTGTTAGGGGATGTTGGCATTCAGACCAGCCCCTGGGAGACCTGCCCAGCGTCTTGACCATGCCATCTTCTTTAAGAGATGCCTCTCCTACTCCTCTCTCTCAATTCCCATGAGGTGTGTACCTCCTCTCACTCACTCTTCTCCCTCCCTTCCCTTCTCCCTTTCCCTCAATAAAACTTTCCATGTGGGTGCCATGCCTTTATGATGTGAGTAACTTTCCACTGTGCCCCCTTGGCTGCTACCCACATGGCGTGTCTCCTTGGCGCAAACCCACCAAGGCCTCTTGCATGCCGTTCTACAACATTGGTGCTGTGAGACTCAGCAGGCCTCCATGGTGCTTTCTCCTACCCACTGGCAGTCAGAAATGCTGGGACCCTGTACCTCCCAACACCATCACTTTTCCAACTGGAGGATCACTGAGACCCTTCATGCTATTGGTAAGCACCTCCATTCTGGCCATTTTCCACCAGTGAGGATTTGTGTCTTGACCATAGCTTCTCGCCTTTTGGCCATGGTCATAAGCCCTGGTTCCCCGCCAACCACATGTCTCTCGGGCTTAGCCCCAGCCCCTACTCTCTGTTTGATGGACTTTGAACAATTCGCACCATTTCAATCAATCCTCATTTAATCACTGGGATGCTGGAGATCAAAAAACCATTGGATCTTGTATTTCTCTGCTTCATTTATGGAAAATTTGCCTACCACCACATTCAGACTTGGTTCCCCACCCCTTTATCCATCAGTCTCCCACAGCCTTGGGAACGTCTACCCTTCCCCCTTTTCTATTTTGTTCATCTGTCCACTCCTTTCCCAGCTCTAACCCACTGAATACCCCTGTATCGCCTGCTCTCTGTTTCTGTGCCTGCTGGCACCTCATGCTTTTCCTTAAAATGTCCCATTCTCCTGTTCTGCCCCTATCACCTCCCCCTCACATGGCCCACACCCTCTCACTCTGGTTCATTTTGTTAAAAGCTTCTTTTGTATGTGGGAATGGAAATGTGTGACTGAGGTGGCCATGTGACTGTGTTTCTGACTCATTTTGAACACTTGAGATTATGTGTTCCATGTCTGTTGTGTTTGTTTTATGAAAAAAAAAAACCCACAAAAAACATATGACCATGTGATCAGGCACCATCTTGACTAAGGTCAAAGACAGTAGGTCATATGGCCTCATCACCATCTTTACTAAGGGCAGCAGAAAGTCACTTCCTGTCCATGGCTTAAGCATGGGTGGGGCACCTGGCACTTGAGTCTCTTGATAAAAAAATGTTCTAAAATATAAAAGTCCATGCATGCTTTGAGGGTCCCAAAAAATGATTTAAGATATAAATACCAGTCACAAAGATATAAATAAATGATTTAAATGCTTTAGATTACTTTCCCCTTCTATGATATTGTTATATTAAGATTTCAAAAGTTCAGATTTTAACATGAATAGAATGCTGATATTGTTTCTTTCCCCTTTTATGATATTGTTATTTTAAGATTGCAAAAGTTCAAAATTTAATAATAATTTAGTAATTAATTCTGGTACTATTTGGGTCACAAGCTCAGGATTTTAGATTTTCTTTGGTCATCTAAATATAAACTTAAAGTTCTCATCAGGCCAAAGGCATCTCTGTCCAATCTATACCTGGCTCTCTCTAAACAAAAATTGTACATACCTTTTAACCTAAATCTATAATTTTGCTAGGACTCAAAGGTATGAGCCTAGATACCCATTACCTGCTTTTCTATGATTTAGATTTCGATATTGATTGATAATACTAATATATCTAAACTTTTATGTCTTTTTATAAAATAAAAAATTCATAAAAGCTGCAGAGGATCAAAAGAAATCATGAAACTTTGATCCATTTCACAGAGGTCAAAAGAACTCCAGATAAGTACAGCAGTACAGTTTGAGTTTTCCCCACCTGTCCAATTACTAAGCCTGTGGGCCTAAAAGCTCCAAATAAGTTAATAAATTTTAACTTCTGTTCTTAGTTTGAACTTGTCTCAACAGATTTCCACTTAGCTGGCAGACATATCCAAGCACCAATTGCTGACTGCAATCTGCTCCCAACAACCGCAAGCTCTGGACTTGCTAGAGGCTGATGTGAACCAACCCAGCCAACATGATTTTTCCCTGTCTCCACAGCTGGGTCAGATAATCAGATGCTTCTGATAAATGCCCCATTGCCTAAATTCCCTTCTTACCTTTGACTAGCCTCTCAGCTTTGTTGGGTACTGATGATCTATGCCCCGTTTCAGCTTGAAGCAACTATAGAAGAGAGTACATCATCCTTGCCCTTGAAACAGGCTAAGTAAAAGAAAAACTCACTGGCATAGGGGACAAAAATGGCTACATACTAGGAAACTGGGCCCAGAGTTGTCAATTAATAGATTTATTGACTAAAATGGTTCTACAATAAGATAATACACTTGACCATCTTTATACAAAACAAAAGAGGTATTATAGGGCCTTAAGCAATTATTTCCTTTCTTCTTTTCTTCCTTTTTTCCTTCCTTTCTTCCTTCCTTCCTCTCTCTTCCTCTCTCTTCCTCTCTCCCTTTCTCCCTTCCTTCCTTCCTTCCTTCCTTCCTTCCTTCCTTCCTTCCTTCCTTCCTTCCTTCCTTCCTTCTTTTCTTTCTTTCTTCCTTCCTTCCTCCCTCCCTCCCTCCCTCCCTCCCTCCCTCCCTCCCTCCCTCCCTCTCTCTCTCTCTCTCTCTCTCTTTCTTTCTTTCTTTCTTTCTTTCTTTCTTTCTTTCTTTCTTTCTTTCTTTCTTTCTTTCTTTCTTTTTTCCTTTGTTTTTTTGAGAAAGGGTTTCTCTGTACAGCTTTGGAGCCTTTCCTGGAACTTACTCTGTTGCCCAGGTTGGCCTCAAACTCACAGAGATCCTCCTGCCTCTGCTTCCTGAGTGCTGGGATTAAAGGCGTGCACCACCACTGCCCAGCTTAGAAATTATTATTTCTATTAAATCATTCAGGATTATAATTTGGCTATACTCAAAGATCAGAACTACAGGGCCTTAAAAATGACAGTATGAGAATGTATGTCTAGCCTCCTTATCCTTGCTAACTTTATTAAGCTGTAACTAATTGGGAAACTATATATCCAGATTTAACTTATATATGCTCTCAAAGTTAAGACTAAACATTTCTCTAATTTAGATATACCTAACAGATTTAGTCCCCCAGTCCTCAAACACTCTTAGAAATCTGAGAATATGGCATTTAATATAAAAGCTTTTTTATGATAGAGAGACATGTCAGCTCCTGGCAGCATCCTGTATCTTCTCCAAGAAGATGGATGGCCACAGAAGAATTTCCTCCTAGAGGCTTATGGCAAGTCTGGCCATGCAGTGAAAAGCTGCCTTACACTGCTGCTGAGATCCTGTCCAGACTGTGAGTAAGAGGAGCAACAAGGCTCAATTGTCCTCCCTGCCAAGATAGGTAGGATGACTCCCCCAAATTTCTACTCCACAGAAAAAAAAAATCTGTCAGATCTTCTGGCCTTGGCAGCTAGCTAAAGGCAACTCTGCCTCTGGAGCTTGTGTCCCCTAACAATGATGGAGAGACTTGGGATTGCTGCCTAGGTAGCTGGAAAACTGTCTCACTTCTGCTTATTTTCTTATCCTTCTCAGATCTCATGGTGTTTGATTACCAGATATTAATAGACTTGCCAGTTTTACAGTTCTCCCGAGCCCCAAGGCTACAAGCACCCTGGTAACTCATTAGTTAGTTTTCTGTTAAAAGTACAGACAGATATGCATCATCCACAGGCTTCATAGTCCGGGATTAACAGGCTTCAGATGTAACTCCAGAGGTTCAGAGTTTTGAATTTCCTCTGGTTGTCTTCTGAAAATGTTCATGCCTTTTAACCCAAAGTCAGAGCCCTTTTGCTGTGACACCAAGATATAAATCTGTTCCAGTTGTTTTACAGACACTTACAGGTCCCTGCACAGATCTACCCCTCCTGCCAGACTCAGACTGCCAAGGCCAAACCCCCAAAGACCCTCCAGATACACTAACAGCTGCTTCACCAACTGAAGACACCAACTGGGCAAACACTGGCAGGTTAACTTCACCCATATACTCACTCATAAAAACTCTGTTATCTCCTAATTTGTTGACACTTTTCTATGATGGATAAAGTTATTTCTCGCCTCCAGAGAAACAGCAGATATGATGGCTCATATACTCCTAAAGAACACACCATCCCTCAATTCACTGCTGGTACCATCTCTCCAGTCTCAGGCGGAACCTATCCAGCAACCAGAACCTGGTTTTCCAAGATATCCCAATAAAGGGAACATCTGCTGTTGTGTCTCACTCATTTATCCTTGCCTCTTCTCTACAGCCAGGGCACCTCTCTGTTCCATTCTTTCTGGAAGTTATCACTCTCCCCATGGCTAGCCCTGTTCACGAGGCCAATGATAACAATCTATTTTTTCCCTAGCAACCTGCCTTCTCAGCTCTCTCAAGAGGTCTCCAGGATGACAGCTAACCGAATGCTTCTTCACCCACACCTCCCTCTGTGCATGACCAAACTCCCCACTTCCCCCTCCCCACTTTGCCCCCAGATCAGCAGGAAGCAGTCTTGAGAATCTGGCACCCTCATCCCCGCCCCCCTCCACTTGCTATCCACAACTCACCTTTTTATAATAATCAAAAAGGGAGGAACATTAGGGAATGTTGGCATTCAGACCTGCGCCTTGGGGACCTGCCTAGCATCCTGACTGTGTCATCCCCTTTAAGAGAAAACTCCTTCTCCCCCTCTTTTCTATTCCCCTCTATTCCCATGAGATGTACACTCCTCCCTCCCTCCCTTCCTTTCCCTTCTCCCTTCCTCCCAATAAAACTTTCCACATGGATGCTGTGCCTGCATGGTGTGAGTAACTTTCCACAGTGCCCCCTTGGCTGACACCCACATGATGTGTCTCCTCAGCTCAAACCTGCCAAGGCCTCTCTCACGCCATTCCACAACATCAGGCTGCCTCATTGATGAGCCTTAGGGTAGGGGTCAGCATTCAAGCTGCCCCTGGATACTGAGAATGCCCTAGGATTGTTGTGGAAGCAAGAGCCTGTATACCAGACCTACAGTAGGGACAGCATGATGAGGGCCATCTGGGTACTGGGTCTACACTGAAGTCAGTGTTTGGGCATCCGCATGGTATTGCATAAACCCTGCTTTGTGGTCTGCATGTGGTCACCTGACTGGATCTGGGTCAATAGAAGGGTGCTCCCTGGGTACTAGACCTGAATTAGGGGTAGTGTGCAAGTGGTCCTCCATGTTATGGTCTCACCCTGGGCCAACTGTGGGGTTATCTTCTGGATGCTGGAACCAAATTAAAGTGCAGGGTTTAGTCAGTCTCCCTTGAGATAAGTTGGAAGTCAACCCCTGGATTCCAGGTCTACACTGAGTCAATGTGTGGGTTTCCCTATGGGTCCTGGACCTGCCTTGTTTTCAGTACACTGTCTGTCCTATTAGAACCGAGTCTATCCTTTAGGCAGTAAGAGGCTATCTCCTTCAGTACGGGCATTGTCCCAGGGACCATATTACAGCTGCATTCTAAATAGTACGAATTCATGGAGGGCAGTGTTCAGCTATCCCTTGAATACTTGGATTAAATGAGGTCAGAATGGTGTGTGCCCTTAGTGCTAAGCCTACTCTGATGGCAATATAGACATGGCACTTTGGATACTGGGCTTGTCCTGCTTGGGTTTATTGGATGGGCGGTCTTCTAGGTACTGGGACAGCTCTGAAGGCTCCAAGAGTGGCCCTTTCTGGGTAAATCGCTGCACTTAGGTCAACATGCAGGTGGTCTTCTGAGTCCTGGACCTCCAAGGGTTGCAAATGGCCCTTGGTATACATACAGATCCATCTCTGAGGTTGATAGCTGGTTTGAGTGTGATGAGACTTTTCTTAGTCCAGTTGTGCTTGACCCAAGGACCCTTAAGTGCAGTCCTTGGACAGGGCCTTCAAGTTCATATCTTGTGCCAGTCAAGATTAAAGATAGGTACATCGTGGGAGTAAGCAAATTGGAAGCAGTATTTATTCAAGGAGAATTACAGAAAAGTGAGAAACTCCAGAGAGTGGGAAGGGTTTCTGAGATAGGAAAAGGCTCTTTTTTTGAACTTTCTTCGTGTGTGTGTGTGTGTGTGTGTGTGTGTGTGTGTGTGTGTGTGTGTGTGTGTGTGTGTGCTGCATAGCAGAAACTAGACCAAGGCTGAATGTGATAATTGTTATGATAGTTTAGTTCTCCATGCTATCATGGGCCCAGCCAGCAGAGGGCGCACATGCTCTACTCATGTCCCTTGAGCCAACCTTAGAGTAAGCACTCTTTGTTACTGGTGTCCACCAAAAAGTAGTGGCAGTCGTTTTAATTAATATCTATGGCACTAACGGGGGTCTCTGTCTTCAAATGGGTGGAGGATTTTATAGAAGCTGTCTTCACATCGTCTGTTACGATCAGCAATTTAAAAGCCCCGAAAGGACAGCTGTGCCTCAGGTACGTTCCTTGGGGATTTGGGAGGGGCAGCCGGCGTACCATTACTGCTTCGTAGCTCTGTCTCTCCTCTTATCTGGCCAGTTTGAATCTTTCTTTCAACATCAGCCTCACTGTGCTGTAAGTGAGCATCCTGTAGTTTCCACCATAAGCCCCTTCCCCCTACTGCCTGCCACGAGGCAGCTCCTGCACCAAGATCAGCATGTGGTGCCCTCCTGGCTTCTGTGGGGCACTGGGCAAGTGTGCCAAAAGGAGATGGCCACATGCTGACTTCCGGGAAGAACCTCTGGGTATTGGGCCTGCACCGGAGGGCAGCATATGGGCAGCTCCAGTGAGATTTTCTTCTGTTGGAAGCATGAGAGTGGCACTGTGGGTACTGGAATTGCCTTGAAAATAGTTTCGGGCAGCCTTCTGTATATTGGATACCTAGGGGCATCATGTGGAAGATTAACTGGATACTGGCCCTTCACTCTGAGAAGCCTGAGTGTGGACACATGGGTACTGGGTCTTCTCTGATGTCAGCATGCAATCGGTCCCCTGAGTACTTACTGGTCCTAGGAACAGCCTACAATTGGATTACTGAGCACTGAGTCTACAGTGAATTCAGCCTGTAGGCATTCCTGTGGATATTGAGCCCGTCAGGGGTCAATGTGACTAGGCTAAAAGATATTGCTTCTTCCCTGAGGTCATCATGGAGACAGCTTCCTAGGTACTGGGCCTGTACTGAGTGAAGTATGTAGATGACATTAAGCTTACCCTAGGGGCATTGTGGGTTTCATTTGGTTCCAGTGCTGCAAGGGTATCGGTACTCAAGTAGGCTTTGGTATGCTGTTCTTGCCCTGAGGCAATCATGCAGTTGGCTTCCTGGGTACCAATCCAATATTGGAGAATGGAAGGCTGTGAGCTCAAAGGATACTGGGTTGACCTTGTGGGAATTATGTGGGTGGTCCCTTAAGCACTGGGTCTGCCCTGGCTCTTGTGTTGGAGCTGCCCTCTAGGAATAGGGCCTGCCCTGTGGGCAGCTTGTGTAGTCTCTTGAGCACTGGGTCTTCCTTGAAATCAGTGTGTGGTTGGTTCCCTTCGTTCAAAAGCCTTCCCTGTGGGTAGTGATTTGTCATTCCCTTAGTTACCAAGTCTGCCATTGGAGTAGCATTCTTGCTGTGCCCTATACTAGACCTGAACTGATATTGATGTTCAGGTAGCTTATCAGGTAAAGGGTCTGTCCTAGAGTGCAGCATGTGGGTTAACCTGGGCGACAGTTTTCAAGTAGACTCCTAAGAAGTGGATCTGCACTATGAGACCCATGGGGCTCCATGGGCACAGCCTGCTGGGTGTTGGGAATGTTTTGGTTTTTAACTATGCACACATTTTGTTGGGTACTATTTGTACATTAGAGGCAGGAAGTTTGGACCCATAGGCACTAGGCCTGACTCTGCTGAGCACTCTCTGGTGGTGGTGGGGGGTCTCTAATGTTGGCTTAGGCACCCAAGCCTTTACTCAGCACACTCTGAATTGTCTGTGGTAGGTCTGGTACCCAGCTTCCTTCCAATGCACTGTGGATATTCTGTAGTGGGTCAGGCTTCTAACCCATGTCCAGTACTCTGTGAACTCTCTCATAATAGGTCATTAACTTTTTTAGACTGTATTATGTAGTTTCAATGACTATGGAACTATTTTACTTTCATTTTTTTTTCCCCAGGCAGGGTCTCAGTATGTAGCTCATAGATGGCCTGAAACTTAGTGTGTAGATCAGGCTGGCCCCAAACTCACAGAGCTCCCCTTGCCTCTGCCTCCTGAGTGCTGGGATCAGAGGTGAGTGCTCTTTGCCTTTGACTTTTTCCTGACTTTGTCCCATGGTGGTTTGAGAAGATCACTTGTTAGAACCCGACATTTAATTGGTTTTTCATCTGTGGCCTTATCAATAGCCTCTCCTGGAAGAAGCCTCCCATTCTTCTGAAGGAATACCCGTTCTTTTGTCTTTGAGTGAAGCCTCTTGACAGATCTCACTGGCTTCTTGAGGTAGTTAAGCACTCATTCTGTTTCCTTTTTTGTCTTTTGTGTTCTTGCCCTACTTATTGTGGAGAGTGTGCTCCTAGGGTCCTGACTGGTCTCACCTTGGCTTCCTGGTGTACCATCTCTGTCAAATAATGAGGCATGCAGAACATAATGTCAAGATAAACAGAATTCATTACAGAATAGGATGAGGCTCTCTCAAGGGTGAGAGAGAGAGCAATGGCTGAGGGGACCATTGTGGAGGAAGATATTCTTGAGGGGTGAGAGTGGACAATGGGCAGAGAGAGACCACTGTGCTGACCTACACAAAGTTGAAGTAAACTTTGTCCTAGTTCCTAAAGTCTCCAGAACATAGTAGCTGTCCTGAACATAGTAGTATGTTCTTGTTCAAGGAATTGGCAGGCCCATTTGAATGAACTTTGAAAGGGTGGGACAATGTGTGTCTCTGTTCTTTAGTAGAAAGCCTTCTCCTGCTAGAGAGTAACTCTGAGTATTCTGGCAGTTCAGAAAGACTTGTCTCCATGTAGCCCCTAACATGTAATTCAGATCTAGTTCTTTTAAGAAACAAAATAATTGACAGAGAAGATTAAAAAAAAATTAAAACAAAACGAAAGAAAAGGTACACTAGCCAGCTTTCCCAGTAAGAAGCAGCCTTCCCTTGCTGGGCATCAACACAGCCCTGTTAACGTCCACTACCTTTTCTTTTGTCTAATCTGTAGTCAGTCAGCATAGTTTTTAAATGTTCTTGTAATTGTGACACCTTCTTCCTCCTTCTAATGGAATTTCAGAGTTGAAGGAGGGACAGCTGGGATCTTTTTCCCTTTCCTAAATGCACTAACAGGGAAACTGATTTTGAAGAAAAGCTTCTGTTCTCCTCATCTGCTGTTCAAGATGTCAAAGGTACATGCGGGGCCAAGAACTGCCGAGTGCTTAGATCTTACACTCATCAGCCCATAAACCCTCAAGATTCCTCACTATAAAGAGTGGGTGCTAGCCTGCATTTTTTTTACAGTCTGAGTTTTTTATTTAGGCACAACAAGGCATTGTAACTTGTCTGAAGTTGAGGCAGTCAGTTCAGGAAGCTGACCCTTAACACAGTTGAGGGTTAAGTGCAAACAATACACATTCACTGTGTGACTAGAAAGGCTATATCACAATTTATAAAGTGTCAGATTAGTGCTAATTGTCATTCCACTTCAAAGTTTTTACATAAAGAGAAAAAAAAGTAAGTACCTTCTTCTTCCTATAGGAACAAAATATTTTCCCCATCCGGGTAAGGACTACTTTTCCTTAGATCCACTAGTAAGGACTTTATTATTTTATTCTGAGCTGAATTTCAATAAAGAAGATAGCCTGAAAAATGTAGAGTATTTCAAGCTGCTTCCATAAATTGCTCCCCTGTGTAAGTGCAACCACATCTGGTCTCCTTGGAGGAGCTGGAGAATGGCATGGTTGCTAGCCATCTCATGGTCTGGAGCACCATCATTGACATAGGCTGACACTAAGACCTCATTCTTCATGAGGCTGAATACAGTGGTACATTCACAGCCAGTTTTAGCAAGTGGAAAATGAATACATACATGCCATTCACTGGGCAATTGAATCTACCAAGCTGAAGATCAAACGATTCTCCCAAGTTGTTCAGGAGAAGATCAAACACAATAGGTTGGTCTAAAGTTCCAGGAGCCAGATTGGATGTTCAACTCTCATTTGCTGAGGCAGAGGGTAGACGTGTACTGGAAGGATGGCAGCTGCGGGGCTCGTTGCTGGCACATCCACAGGGGTCATGCTCCGGGATTCTCCTTGCCCAGAATCTCCACTGTTAAAAGTCTCGCTGTCTCTCTCTGGGCTGCTCACCTGAGAGGAGTCTTCCACCCTGCTCTTGAATTTGCCTGAAGACCACTAGATGTCCCTAACATTGCTGGGAATTATCCCTTTGAGTATAAGGTGTTCCAGGATATTCTCTAGCTTGCAGCTGCAGTTGGCTGTAATTCCCATTGGAAGCTGAAGAGGGTCCTCTATGACTATTGAAACCTTTGTAGCCACCAGGAGACCGATAGGGATTCATTAGTAACTTCCCACCACGTGTACATCCTCTCAGAGTCCCCCGACAACTGATGAAAGGCGAGCAGGTCTGGGAAACATATGCTAGCCTGCATTTTAAATTCTTCCAGTTTAGCTTGTGTTCTGCAGGCAGAAACTGTCCTATGCAAAAGACAGAGATCATTATGGAAGACCACAACTGGTCAAAACGCACTGATTGCAGAGTGCTCAGCCCCAGTGAATCCATCTACAACACAACTCCTGCAGCTAATGCTCAGGGAACTTTGTGGAACAGAGGCCAGAAAGATTTTAAATACCAGAGGGCCAGGAAATATTCTGTGAGAGTATGTCCCCTGGAAATGACAGAGAAGCTTCACTCATGATACCTCAGCAATATGGCTGTCTAAGGAAGACCTGAACAGGCACACCACCCATAGACATGGTAACACGGTGCCCCACCCATAGACCAAGAAGTACAGGCAACTCAAGATTGCTGAGAATTACTTTATGGTTCTTGTGAGGAGTGCTCTCCAGCCCAAGTAGTTTAACTTTAAGATATATGTGTATATTTTATAACTTCGTACATATTTTATGTAGTAAATATTTGTAAGATCTATGTGTATATTTATATGTATTGTGTATAATTTTAGGTAACTATAAAGCTATGTGATCCCTTCAGGTTTTATCAAACAACCTTGTCTCCCATTCTTCCTCTTCCTGCTCTCCTCTCTAGTTGAAGCCCCCTTCCTGTTACTGTTTCCCACTTCATACCACCTTACTCTGCTATCCCACCCCCAGATGCCCACCATTGCAGCCCATGGTCTCTTTATAATTGCCTGGTCTTTGTGGTTACTCCATGCTCTGTACTTGCATCTGAGGATGGAGCTAGGAACCACAGACGAAAGAGAACACACAGCATTTGTCTTCCTGGGTCTCCTTTTACCTCATTCAATACAAACTTCTCTAGGTTCACCCATTTATCTGCTAATTTCATATTTTCATTTTCTTTATAGATGAATAATATTCCATTGTGTATAGGTACTGAATTTTCATTATCCATTCATCTGTAGAAGGACATTTAGGTTGTTTCCATTTCCTGGCTGTTATGAATAGAATGGCAAGGAAAATGCTGAGGAAGTGTCTATGGAGTAGGTTGTTGAGTCCTTTGGGCATGTGACAAGGAGTGGTATAGCTGGGTTGTGGTGATATTGTGTTCCCCAAAACATTGTGCACCCTAATAAACTTATCTGGGGTCAGAGAACAGAACAGCCACAATATTAAGCATAGAGGTTAGACAATGGTAGCACACGCCTTTAATCCTAGCATTCCAGAGGCAGAGATCCACCTGGATCTCTGTGAGTTCAAGGCCACACTGGAAACAGCCAAGCCTGGTGACTCACGCCTTTAATCCTAGGAAGTAATGGCAGGAGGCAGAAAGTTATTTAAGGCATGAGGACGAGGAACTATAGCCTGGTTAAGTTTTTAGACTTTTGAGCAGCACAGTTCAGCTGAGAGGCATCCAGTCTGAGGAAACAGGACCACCTGAGGGTTTGGCAAGGTGAGGTGACTGTGGCTTGTTCTGCTTCTCTGATCTTCCAGTGTTCACCCCAGTACCAGGCCCTGAGTTTGTTTTTATTGATAAGAACCTTTAAGATTCGTGCTGCACTGGGTCATGTGGTAGATATTTTTAAGAAGTGTTTTGAGGTTCTCCATACTGATTTCTGCAGTGGCCACGGCACTTTGCATTTCCACCAACAGTGGGTGAGGGTTCCTCATTCTCCACAGCCTTGTCAGCATTTGTTTTCAGTTGCTTTTTATGATCAGCTTTGGACTGAAAACTCCCCAGGCCAGTTCCATGATGAGATGGCCCATCATATTACACTTCTGGCTAGAATCTCAGACAACCTTACCCATTACTCTAAGACTGGCTGCAGACTCTACAGCTAGCCCTATTGAGACCTAACTATCTAGGCTTTCTTACAGGACCCCACAGGGAAACCATTGCCCCCAAACAGCAGGAAGCAATTCTAAGAAAATGACGCCCCCTCTCCCACAGGTTTCATTTTTCTCAGGGTTATGGATGGATGGTTATAGGGTTGGGGGTGGAACACTAAAGTTTAGACTCAGTATTCTTCTTTAGAAAAGAAAAAGGGGAATGGATAGGTATAGTATATTAAGGTATATTATTGTATCAACTAGCGAACTGATTTAGGAAACTATCAGCCTTGGATAATTTGCACTGATATGGATTCTTGTATATTTGATACAAATGTAAACTATTCTTATATTCATATTTAAGATAATTTGTATATTAATACAAATACAAAAACTATGTTTGTTGTATTGTACATATATTTCTACTCCTGTTTGAAATATTTTGTGTGTTGATAGAAATGTAAAATTATATTTGTCATACTGTATGTATGTTCTACCTCTGTTTAGGATATTTTGTATATCGATACATGTTAAAGATATTGTTGTCATCTTGCATTATACATTTCTACCTTTGTTGAAGATATTTTGTGTATTATCACAATTTTGAGGTCATTGTCCTTATTCAGTACATCTGCTTACAGACTGTTTACCTTGTTAATGTGAAGCCTTAGTCCTTAGGTTATTTAAATAGAGAAGATTTACAGATTAATGTCACCCATGCTGTCATTTCTATAGTTATAATAGTTAGGTTTTCCAGATTTACAGAAACATGTGTCAGATGGATAGTTAATCTTGAAACACCTCATAGACCTAGAGAATATGGCATTTAAATGCTTTGATATCTTAGAATTTTGTTGACCTGAGACACAATTGCTCCTGGCAGCACCAGTCTGATCCCAAGAGAATGTTGGGCTTCTAGACATTTCCATTTGGAAGTTTATGGTGATATTTTATTTGTACTGAAATGTGATTTTAATTTTATGTTAATAAATAAAGTTGCCCTGGGGTCAGAGCTATTAGAGCCATAGCAAGAGCGTGGTGGTTAGAAGAGCTAGGTAGATTTCTGTGTGTTCAGGGATACAGCCAGTATTGGAGACATACGCCTTTAAGACCTGGAGGGCGGTACTTACAGGCAGTGATGAGGCAGTCATGTGGTTGGGTTTACAACCAATAAGAAGGCAGAACAGAAAGAGTATTTAAACACAGACAAACAGGAAGTAGCTCTCTCTCGGGGAAGCTAGGAGCACTGCAGGAGGTAAGATTTTATCTCTGAGCTCTGACCTCTCGGCTTTCTCTTTTACATTGGCTCTGTGTTTCTTATTTTAAAAAGACGATTGGTTACATCTACATCTGGCGCCCAACGTGACAAGAATCCATTAAAAACTGCTTGGGACTGGCTCCCTAGCCCGAGCAGCCGGATCCCTAGCCGGAGAAGCCGACTCCCTAGCCCTGGCCCAGGTCTGCTTGGGCTCAGGCCAGACTGTGAGCTGCTTGCTTAAAGCCAGTGCTACAAACAACTCAGGCCTGCCCTGCTAAACAGGGCCCCTGCCTGTAAAGCCAAGCCTTAACTCGGCTCAAGAGGGAACAAGTGGCTGGATTTAAGCTTTAGCCAGCTATGCTTTCGCTTTCACTTTCACTTTCGCTTTTGCTTTCTCTCTGTCTCTCTGTTTCTGTCTCTCTCTCTTTCTCTCTGGATTCACACCTAGGACACTAGGTGGCTCTTTTGAAATTCGCTCGGATTTCTACTGTTCTGCGCAGATTTGGTAAGTCATAAAGGAAACTATTTAAAAGACAAATTTTTTCCACATTTAAAAAAAATGGGTTTCCTGTGTACATTGGAAGAAAATTGGGTTTTGTTTGAAATTTTAGGCAGTCTGACAATGGAACAACTATATGAAAAGATTAGTATTATGGGAATTATGCAGTTTATCACCATGCTTATTCTCATTTTACTATTTAAAAAGATAGTTGATTTAAGTGCCAGGATAACAGCTTTAGAAAAACCTGTTAAACCTGTAAAAATTCAGACAGGAGAAATTAACAGTGAAGTTGGTTCAAGTTTGGATCATAAGGTTACAGAAAGAAAGCCTGTTTTCACACAGTCACCCTTAATTTATCCTGTAACCATACAGCAGATGCCTGATCAAATGGCTACACAAAATATTTGGGCTCCAATTGAATTGATGGATTTTAAAAGGTTTAAGGAGGCAATAGTATCTTATGGCATGCATTCCCCATATGTAAAGCAAATGTTAAACTCTTGGTCAACATATAATAGGATTATACCACAGGACTGGCGGGACCTTGCACAAGCTGTTCTGGAACCCAGCCAGAGACTTCAATTTCTAACGTGGTTTAAGGAGGAAGCTAGAAATGTAGAAAAACAATGGACGGATAAAGGAATACAAGTTTGTCAGGATCAGCTTATTGGAGAAGGCCAATATGCTTCAATACAAACACAATGTTTATATGATGTTCAAACCCTAATTTTATGTCGAATGGCAGCCTTGAATGCATGGGACAGAGTTGAGGAACCAGGAAAAAAACCTGAGTCATTCACAAAGGTTATGCAAGGCCCAAAAGAATCTTTCACAGATTTTTTAGAAAGACTGGCTTCAGCAGTAAACAGAATGGTCTCAGGATCAGAAGCTAGTAAGGCAATAATTGAAGCTTTGGCATTTGAGAATGCGAATGCAGCATGTAAAAGAATAATCAGGCCGTTAAAGGCAAGATCTGCACCTTTGGAAGATTGGATTAGAGAAACAATTAATGTTGAGGTTGATGAGCATAATGATACGTGGGTAGGAGAAGTAATTTCAAAAGTTTTGAGGAGTGTTAGATGTTTTGGGTGTGGAAAGCAAGGACATTTTAAAAGGGACTGTAAACAGGTCATTCCTAGAAGCAATATTTCTTCAAGGAACAATGGCAACAGAATGCCCCTTCCTTCTGGAGTATGCAGAAGGTGTGGTAAGGGAAAACACTGGACCAATGAATGTAGATCAACAAAGGACAGACAGGGTAATCCTTTGCCTCAGTTTTCGGGAAACTCCCGGAGGGGCCTCATGCAGGCCCCCATAGCAAAATCAGTTCAAACCTTTCCTGCAGCTGCAGAGGAAATCCCTGCTCTGAGCGATTAAATAACCAAATGACTATTGGAATAAATCATGCTGGTCAGGATGATGAAACAGAGAGAATAGAAAATTCAGGAGAAAACATAAAGAAAATTTTTTGGCAAACTTCTATTAATGAACAGAGACCAAAATTAACGATAAAAATAAATGGTGTTTTGTTGTCTGGTCTGGTAGACACAGGTGCGGACATTACCATAATTGCACCACAATTTTGGCATCCAGCTTGGCCTCTTCAGGAGGTAAACGTTCAGCTGTTAGGAATTGGGACATTATCTGGAGTGAAACAGAGTGCAAGATGGCTGGAATGTATAGGTCCAGAAGGACAGAGAGGAAAATTAAAACCATATGTGGCTAACATAGCTATGAACCTGTGGGGTCGAGACTTGTTGCAACAATGGAATACTCAGATTAAAATCCCTCCAATCTCAGAAACAAATCATAAACTAGCACATGTTGCTGAGAGAAATATTAGAAGGCATTATTTTGAGTGGTTACCAGCCATCCATATTATACAGGAACAGGGCACAACAACTGATAATCTTCCAAAAATACCAACAGCTCTACCTTTAAAATGGTTAACAGACAAGCCTGTATGGGTTCAGCAATGGCCTTTAACAACAGAGAAACTCCAGGCTTTAGAAGAGCTGGTAGAAGAACAGTTAAATGCTCAGCATATTGAACAGTCAACCAGCCCTTGGAATTCTCCTGTATTTGTTATTAAAAAGAAATCTGGTAAATGGAGAATGGTAACAGACCTTAGAGCAATTAACAAAGTAATTCAGCCAATGGGCTCTCTACAATCTGGAATTCCTTTGCCTACTCTGTTACCAAAAGGATGGCCTCTCATAGTTATTGATTTAAAAGACTGTTTCTTTTCAATACCCTTACAAGAAAAAGACAAAGAAAGATTTGCTTTCACAGTGCCTACTTATAATAATTCTCAACCGGTTAAAAGATTTCAATGGAGGGTCCTCCCACAGGGAATGTTAAATAGCCCAACTCTGTGCCAATATTTTGTACAACAGCCATTGGAAGTGATACGTAAAAAATTTCCTAAATCTATAATTTATCATTATATGGATGATATTTTACTAGCTGACTCAAATGCAGATACTTTAGAAAGAATGTTTGAAGAAGTAAAGAAAATTTTGCCTTGCTGGGGATTACAAATTGCTCCTGAAAAAATACAAAGAGGGGATTCTATTAATTATTTAGGATATAAAATAGAGCTACAAAAAATTAGACCCCAAAAGGTGCAAATTCGGAGAGATAGACTACAGACTCTTAATGACTTTCAAAGATTATTTGGAGATATTTCTCATCTACGAACTATTGTTGGGGTAAAAAATGATGAACTGACTAATTTGTTCAAAACCTTAAAAGGTGACAAGGACTTAAATAGTCCAAGAGAATTATCACCTGAAGCTGAGAAAGAATTGGCCTTGGTAGAAAAGAAAGTACATGAAGGGCACGTGGATCGTATTGATCCAAAGCTGGATTGCATTTTGGTTATTTTACCTTCTAGGCATTCTCCTACTGGAATATTAATGCAAAGGGAAGATATTATATTGGAATGGATATTTTTACCAAATAAACCAAATAAAAAATTAAAAACTTATGGGGAAAAAATCTCTGACTTGATTTGGAAAGGAAAATTGAGACTTCGTCAATTAGTAGGAATAGACCCAGCAGAAATTGTTGTACCTTTAACTAAGGAGGACATTGAAAAATTATGGACAGCAAGTGAACCTTGGCAAAGAGCTTGCAGTAATTTTTTGGGAGAAATTAACAGCAAATATCCCAAAAGCAACAGAATTGATTTTATAAAGAGAGCTGATTGGATCTTGCCTCGAATTGTACGGCAAAAACCCATATCTGGAGTTCATACATTTTATACAGATGCCAACAAACAAGGAAAGGCAGGTTACAAATCAGAAAATTTAAGTAAAGTGGTACAAAGTCCTTATAATTCAGTGCAAAAATCAGAATTGTATGCTATTCTGTTGGTATTAATGGATTTTTCAGAACCTCTCAACATAGTAACTGACTCTCAGTATGCTGAAAGAGTGGTATTACATATTGAGACTGCAGAATTTATCCATGATGCTTCAGAATTAACTTCACTATTTATTCAATTACAAGATACAATCAGGAAAAGGAGTCATCCTTTATATATAACTCACATCCGATCTCATACTGGTCTGTCAGGCCCTTTAGCACAAGGCAATGATGAGATTGATAAATTATTGATAGGAAATGTGCTGGAGGCCTCAGAATTTCATAAAAAACATCATGTCAATAGTAAAGGTTTAAAAAAAGATTTTTCCATAACCTGGCAACAAGCCAAAGAAATAGTAAAGAAATGTCCTACTTGTTCCTTCTATAATCAAACACCATTACCAGCAGGATGTAACCCAAAGGGTACTCAGAGGAATGAAATCTGGCAGATGGATGTGTTTCACTTTGCAGAATTTGGAAAATTGAAATATGTACACCACACCATTGATACTTATTCAGGATTTCAATGGGCAACTGCTTTGAGTTCTGAAAAAGCTGATTCTGTAATCACTCATTTGCTAGAAGTTATGGCCATCATGGGTATACCTGCACAAATCAAAACTGACAATGCTCCATCATATGTCTCTGTTAAAATGAAACAGTTTTTTGCTTATTACAATATAAAGCATATTACAGGTATACCACATAATCCTACAGGTCAAGCAGTTATAGAAAGATCAAACAGAACTCTAAAGGATATGCTAAATAAACAGAAAGGAGTAACAAAAACTCCCATAAATAGACTGCATAATGCTCTATTAACTTTGAATTTTCTGAATGCCAATGAGAAAGGAACAACAGCTGCAGAGAGACATTGGATAATAGAAAAAACTACAGAATTAAATCAGCCTATATACTTTAAGGATGTGCTGACCTCAGAATGGAAACCAGGGTATGTATTACGTTGGGGACGAGGTTTTGCTTTTGTTTCTACAGGAGAAGATAAGCTGTGGATACCATCAAAATTGATAAAGGTTCGATTTGAAAAAGAGAAACCTCTTAATTAGAGGAGGTGATAGTTCATCAACCAGCATGAACATCCAATTTAAACTAACTTGTACCAGTAACACATGTCTTTTCACTTAATCAGATAATAACTTGCCAGAAAGGAACATCCCCAAAATTAGTCTTGGGAAAAGTTTTTGTTTTTTGTCTTTTAGGAGGATGAAGGTTAAGGAATCTGAAGAACACAAGACAAATGAGACAACTGAAGAAAAGGGACAAATCATCTATCCCAAGAAACAGAGTGAAATGGCGTATGGGTATATATTATCTAAAAAAAAAAAAATTTATGTCTTCTTAAATGTTTGTTTCCGCTTTTCTCTAAAGATTTAACACTATTGGTCTTCTAATAGTCCCAGTTTAATTAAAATTTAAAGCTGACTTTGGAGTTGGAGAATGGCTCTCTCCTTCTTTAAACTCAAGCATGTTGTTAAAATGAAAATACAAACTCCCTGTATCATGACAGAATAAAAGAGCCATTTTCTGCTATGGGACAGGACAAAAGCCAAATTAATTAAGGGACTATTCTATTACTAATCTCAACTCTTTGATTCTATTCTGATTCTTTAAACTTTTCTTAAAGTATAAATTTTATATCAATATTTACAAGATTAATATATACATATACATTTTAAACTTTGTTAAGATATGAATGGTCATATAGAGTACTAACTAATTCTAGAAAAAAGGCTTCAATTAGCTGCATATATATGTCTTTGTGTTCGAGTCTCTTATCAGTTTTCTGCAGGAAATCATGGCCAGGCCTAACATCAACTGAAATCTCCAGGAAGAAGATGGGGCCCAACAACAACAACAACAACAACAACAACAATTCCACGTGGACAATAATAATATCACTAAGCTGACAAACATCATCTACAGATCAGCTTTGAACTACAAGGTGCTCAGAGCAATTTTGAGATGACTAGCTGAGAAGATCCAGTCTCAAAGACTACTTGAATAAGGACTTGAGATAAACCCTGAACTTTGGCTTTATACACAGACTGGATAATAATGAAGGATGTAGTTACCTTTCCTAGAATTTGACAATTAACCTAAATTTTTCTTTCAGGATAAAGATAACTTCGCCCATACCCAGCAGGAAGCAATTTTAAGAATATGACACCCACATTGCCAAAGAAGTGGTGTGGGGCGGGTGGTTTTTTTTTTGGTTCTTTTTAATGGGTTTTGGGTCTGGGATAATTTTCATTGTTTAGGGGGTTTGGTTACAAGTTGTTGTCAAGGGTTAGGAAAAAGGCTAAGCAAAGGAGATTAGATTTAAGGTTCTTGTTTAAAAAAAAAAGAAAGAAAGAAAAGAAAAGAAAAAGACAATTACTAGTTTTAAATACTTTACATTATTACCAACTATTAGGATATAAAGAAATGAAAGTTAGTACTTAGACATTACAATAGAAATTGTAGTCATATTAGATATGTTTTAAAAAATTGAGCAGATATATTTTAGACAGGTCATCTTCAAACCCTTCAGAGATCTACTGAATATGGCATTTAAAATGTTTTAATAACTTAGAAATTTTTCTTTTTTGAGACATGTCGGCTCCTGGCAGTACCAATCTACTTCATAGAAAATATGGGCATTGAAGAAACTGCATATGGAGTTAATTTTCATTGTGGCAAAAGTTAGCCACTGGACAACAAAGTATCCTCAAATCAACAGGACAAAATGGACAGACAGAACACGAAACAAAGGACTACCGATTCCTGCCAAAACAAGTGTGGTTATGGCTTTATCAGAAGGCATCTTCTGAGGCCAGGACAATATGGCACCATCCCTGAAGTGGCCTTCACAATCTGGAAAAGGTACAGTACCCTTTTCTTCGAAGGCAGCTGAACAGGCAGTGGGCCGATGGCTTCTGTTGTGCAATGGAACAGCAACTGAAAGCTCACACCTCTCAATAGTAGACTGGCATTTAATAGAGGGATGTGGAGAAGAAGGGGATGCTGAGATGAAGCCATATATACACAGCCAAGAAGAATGGACAGCTGAATTAAAAAACCATCAACAATTTCCAGAATTTAAAATCCTGAATCATGACATGACACTAGTGGAATTCAGGTGTTTCTGGTACATGGACTGCTCTCACCCAATGTGAGGTTGAACTGTTGACCTTGTGTACAACCTACTTCACAAATGAGTCTGTCAGATACGATAAGCCTATAGGCGGAAGATGATGCCCCAACACTGCGAAGAAACCTCAGGTGACTGTCCAGGCAGCTGGCTGTTTCTGTCAACTCACAAATTTTTTGGAAGTTGCTTGCATGCACTTCCTGTTTTTATTTTTGTTAGCTAATATTATTTCCTTCTTGGGTCTCTGAGGGAGTTGAAGATTAGTTAGTTATAGTTGAAGATTAATTAGGATAGAAAGTGAATTAGATACATTTTGGACTTACTAAAATAGGATAGATAAGGGAATTATTTTCTCAGATTTGTCAAATACAAATGGACTAGACATCGTTTAGGTATTTGTTACTTGTATATATTGTATATAGTTATTGTACTTTTGTATATAGTTTTTCTTTTATTAGTTATAACCTTTTGTCTTTTTTCTTTTTATTAAAATAGAAAAGGGGAAATATGGTGATATTTTATTTGTACTGAAATGTGATTTTAATTTTATGTTAATAAATAAAGTTGCCCTGGGGTCAGAGCTATTAGAGCCATAGCAAGAGCGTGGTGGTTAGAAGAGCTAGGTAGATTTCTGTGTGTTCAGGGATACAGCCAGTATTGGAGACATACGCCTTTAAGACCTGGAGGGCGGTACTTACAGGCAGTGATGAGGCAGTCATGTGGTTGGGTTTACAACCAATAAGAAGGCAGAACAGAAAGAGTATTTAAACACAGACAAACAGGAAGTAGCTCTCTCTCGGGGAAGCTAGGAGCACTGCAGGAGGTAAGATTTTATTTCTGAGCTCTGACCTCTCGGCTTTCTCTTTTACATTGGCTCTGTGTTTCTTATTTTAAAAAGACGATTGGTTACATCTACAGAAGTTTGTCTTCCTCTTGTCACAAAATGGCCTGCTGGGCAAAGAACTGTCCTTGCCTCGACTGCTGACAGTATGAACGCTATCCTTTCTGGATGAGTAGGACACAAGGAAAATCAACTACTGAACTCTGCCAAGACAGGGTAAGATGGTCTTTCAAAATTCCTGCTTCTGAAAATAGTCTGTCAGATATTCTAGGCTGTAGCAAAATTGGATGCCCCAACAATGCTGAGAAACTTTAGGTGATTGTCCAGGTTGCCAGCTGTCTCTGTCTATTCTTGCAAGAATTTTGGAAATTGTTGCTTGCATTTTCTGTTTTCTCAGGTATTATTATTTTACTTCTCAGGTTTTTGATAGGGTTGAAGACTAGATAGTTACAGTTATAATCCTCTCATATCTTAGCTAAGAACATTTTAGATGCTAGAGTTAGAATATCAGAATAGGACAGCTATTGGAGTAATTTCGGTAATTTGCCATTTACTCATGTTCTGGACATTTAGCATGTCTTTCTTGTTTGATGTTGTTCTTGTTGGTTGTAGTTCCATTTTTGTTTATGTTATTGCCCTTTGTTTTTCCTGGACAATACTTGATAATCATTCTTATTGTATGTAGTTTGCATTAAGTTTAGAACCTTCTTATTTAGATAAAAAGAGGGAAATGTAGTGGTATTTGCTCTGCCCCATGACCTTGGGCCTGAAGGAGGCAGTACTTCTTGCCGTTGTACATGACCTCTTAAAAGGAAAGGGAGAAGGGTCACAAGCTCCTTCTCTCTGCTGCCTGAGAGGTGGATTCACTCCCGGTCAGATCAGAGTATGACTTCAGTTGTCTACTCCGTTCTGTATTCATGAGTATTTTTCCTCAATTTATATGTTAATAAATCCCTACTACCCATTAAATAGACTCACATTGATTGATCTTAGTAAGGTGTGGTTAATGTACCCAATGAGACTGCATTGGTACTGAGTATTTTTATCAAGGATTGTTGCATCCATATTCACCAAGGACATTGATTTACACTTTTTCTTGTTATGGTGTAATCATTTTGTTTTAGCATTGGGGTATCAGCTTTATAGGATGAGTTTAGATGTGTTTCTTCCCTTTCTATTTTGTGGAATAGGATGAATTTGCCTGGTCATGGGAGGTGGGGATTATTAAAATGACTGTTATAATTTTGTTGCTTCTTATTGGTCAGTTTATGAGGCTGCTCATTATATGACCATCAATTGAAGGAACATTGAGAGCAACGCCATCTCTGAGGATGTGTTCTGTACCAGCCTGCCCTTGAAGTGCTCATCTGAATCTTCTCCAATGAGCTACTCCAGGATGTGATCACAGCTGGCACTCACAACCAAAGAACAAGATGTCCTCCTGGGATATGTATCTCCCTTCTCCAGGGAGGAAGCCAAGAGTGAGAGCACCAGCATTTAAGGCACAACAGTAGCTCACCCCTTTTTTAAACTCACCTCAGGAGACTTCAGTGTCCAGAGCCAGGGTATGTATATCCAGAGTGTCTTCAAGAAAGTGAAAACAAGGTCAGAAGGGCCTGAAGAGTAGGTTACAAAGTGCTTATGCAACTTACGTTATTGGCACCTGGCCCACGAGAGGCAACATGGAGCCTGGAACAAAATCTTGTTGGTGAATGAGGAGGACAGTGGAGTGAGGTCAGTGGAGACAGCTATGAAAAAAATAGGTGGGGCAGACATGATGCAATCCTGCATTTTATTCATCCAGGCTTTTATAGTGTCCTTTTCAATGAACAAGTTCTAATTATACACTTGTTTTGGGTAGGTGACTTAAACGCAGCTGCTTTGCAAGCAGGAAATTCTGATGGCTCCCTAGCACCAGCACAACACTAGGAGTGGCCATAAGCTCCTCTACTGTCTGCACTGGGGTGGAGGCGCCAGACACAGGGATTGCCGAGCCTTGCTGCTTGACAGCCTAACCAAATCTGAGCTATAGATTCAGCAAGAGACACTGTCCTAAGAGCATAAGTCAGAGAATGACAGAGGAGTGCCACACTCTGCATGGCTCCAGGGATTGACATACCTGGGGCTGAGAGGGACTGAAGAAATGACAGACACATCTGCAGAAAAGTGGGGGTCAGGTGGTCTCTGGGCTCTCAGGTAGAGAACTCGGTGTATTTATTGTATACAGTTGAATAGAGGACCAGGGTTATTGCATATAGCAGAGGAAGGAGCTGGGTTTATTATATACATCTGAACAAGGAGGCAAGTTTAGGTAATACCATAGTCTCTGTAGGGGAGCAGTCTTCAGGCCACAAATATATATGTGTGTGTGTGTGTGTGTGTGTGTGTGTGTGTGTGTGTGTGTGTGTGTGTATGTATGTGTGTGTGTAAGCTATAGTGACATTTTCTGCACACACTATCAACATTCACATGCGTACTAGAGGAAGACTTTGCCATCTCTCTAAGTCACCCAGGGAAGGCTTTGTCACTCACATGGAACTAAGACATTGGTCCTTGACATGGCTGTGCCCATGTCAACAGCACACATTCACCCAGGACTTTATTCCCTCAGGGCTTCCTACAGAGGCGAATACCAAATGTCCTCCTTTGGTCCCTGCATGGACACACATAATTCACACATACAAAACAGAAAGAAGACAATGAGAAGTAGTTAGCAGATGGTGCCATGAGGCTGGGGAAGAGTGAGAAGTACTGGTGAGAAGGAGTGATGGATTGCTCAGAAAGAATCAGCTTGAGGGCTCTTCCCAGCACTGGGCCTGTACACCCAAGAACAAGCGCTGTTTAGTTCACTGTCACCAAGAGAACCCCTTTCCTGTGCTTCTCTGCTTTCAAGTGAACTTCTGAGCTCCCTGGCAGCTGATACCAGGGAGCAGAAACTGTCCTGGCATGGATGCAGACAGCCGCAGGAGAGAGGTAGCTATGAAGTTCAGCATGTTATGTTTCTATAACCTGGCCCACAGGCCTCTGTCTAACACAGGAAAAGATATGCAAATTGCCACATGCTTCTACACAGATTCCAAATCATAAAAACATTTGCCCCATGATGACCTCGAAAAGCATCCTGCTGATAGCACAGTTTGATCCAAAATGATGTCAAAAGCTGGATGCCCAAATCCTCTTTCCTCCCTGTTGGTGAAGACTCCATAGGCTGGTGTTGGGCCATGTCTGTCTGATCTGCTTATCTGTTTATTCCTTTAAGTTCTGGTTCAGGGAATGTGTTCTTCTGCCTATAAGCTCACCAACCCTGTGTTCTTGGCCAGATTTACAGTACCAGGCATTGGTTTCCTCCTGTGGAGTGGGCCTTGAATTCAGTCAGAAAGTTGTTTGTTACACAATAACGTCCATGCCACTGCTGTGTGTGTTCACGGGCGTATATTGTGACACTGGTTCCTATTGTAGCTTACAGGAGTCATAGCTGGTAAAACTGTTTGTAACTCCCCTTACCCAGAAGCCTGCACAGCATCCTTTGGTACTATAAACCTAGCCAGCAGGGGGGATGCTTCCTGGTCAATACCAATTTGATTTCTCTGTGACAAAAGTATGTGGCATCTTCAGCAATGTGGTTTTACTATCAAGTTCTAGAGGAAAATCAAGAGCAATGGAAATAGATGGTATTATTTTGGGGGCCTCTAGGGTACTCCTGACTAACAGCTAAAAGCGCTGAAACTGACTAAAGCCCTGAGATTTTCATTTGGCACCCTGTGGCTTCTGGGCAAAGCATTATCTCCTGTGTAGAGTAATTCACTCTCTTTAAATTATTTTATATGAAAATATACATGTGAATCACAAAATGGTAGGTTCCTTGTAGCTTTTTCCCAAACATCCTTAGTATTAGTTATCTCTCTCTAATTTCTCTTCCCAACTAAACCTTCCCCCCCCCCATTATTTCCTTTCCCTGCTTCATATCACCTGTGTTTTGCCATTCCCCCCCAAAAAATCTGTTTTTCTTCTCATCACTAATAAACCCTTTCCAGCTTCCTGGGTTCTACAGGCACTCCAAGTTTAGGGCTAAATGTTCAACACTAGTATCCACACACAAGTGAGAACATATAAGATGTTTTTCTTTCTGGGTCTTGGTCATCTTGCTCAGTATAATTTTTTTGTTCTACCCATTTACCTACAGATTTTACTGTCCTTTGCAACTGAATGAAATTCCATTGTGTATAGGTACAACATTTCCATAATCCACTCACCATTTGATGAATGCCTAGGCTGTTTCCATGTCCTTCCTGTTATTAATAGAACTACTATGAACGTGGATGAGCATTTTTCCCTGTAGCAGGAAATAGTCTCTCGGAGCTATGCCAGAAGTGCTATAGTAGAGCTGTATGGTAGCTCTATTTCTAGTTTTTTTTTCTTTTGCAAAACTGCTACACTGATTTTTGACAGTGGCCACACCAGTTTGTGTGCCCAACTACCAGTACACGAGGGTCCCTGTTCTCCATATCCTCACCAGGTTTTGTTGTGTTTTGTTTTATTAGCCATTCTGACTGGTGAAATATGGGATCTCAAAGTAGTTTTGAGTTTCATTTTCATGATGGCTAAGGATGGTGAACACTTTAAAAAATATTTCTTAGCCATTTGTATTTCTTCTGATAACTCTCTGTTCATTTCTACAGTCCACTTTTTTTTAAAAAATAAGGGTTAGTGAGGTTTATTTATTTATTTATTATGTATACAGTGTTCTGTCTGCATGTTGCCTAGAGGCCAGAAAAGGGCACCAGATCTCATTATAGATGGTTGTGAGCTGCCATGTGGTTGCTAGGAATTGAACTGGGGACCTCTGGAAGAACAGCCAGTGCTCTTAACCTCTGAACCATCTCTCTATCCCTACTGTCCACTTTTTAACTGAGGTGTTTTCTTTGTGTTTATTTTCTGAGTATATTCTAGGATTTGTCAGATAGATAGCTGGCAAAGGTATTTTCCCAGTCTATAGGCTGCCTTTTGAGTCATTTAACAGTTTCCTTTGCAGTAGAGAAGTTTTAAAATTTCATGAAGTACCACATTTTGGTTGTTTATTGGTCCTGTTTCCTAGGTGACTAAGGTCCTAGTCAGAAAATCTTTTCCTGAGATATATTCTGAAGTGTTTTATTAGTCAGGATTTTCTAGAGGAACAGAACTGATAGAATGAATCTATCTATATGTCTGTCTTTCTGTCTGTCTATCTATCCACCTACATACCTATCTACTTAAAGAGGATTTATTAAAGTGGTTTACAGGTTTTGGTCAGCTAGTCAACACTGGCTGTCTACTGATAGAAAGTCCCAGAATCCAGTAGTTATTCAGTTCACAAGGATGGATATCTCCAATGATATTCAGAATATGTTAGAATCTTGAAGAAGTGGGTTCTAATACCAATGAAGGCATGGACTTGCCAACAAGAGCAAGAATAAGAACAAGCAGATAAAGAGTGAGTGCTTCCTTCTTCCCATGTATAGACTGCAGCCAGAAGTGTGGCCCAGATTTAAGGTTCTGTCACTCATTAGCTTAAAAAAAAAAGAATCAGCCTGACCCACCACAGTGACTGCTGTTTTCATATTGCACCAGCAATGCTTAAGTTTTTTTTCATATCTTACCAATGGTTAGAGAACTTTTAAGTAAAGAACTCCAGAAAAGAACAAAGTAAGTGATGTCTGGAAATCTTGCCATACGAGAGGGTGAGTGTACTGTTATTCCTACAGTGGGATTTGCTAGGGAGCCACTGGCCTGGGGAGAAGAGCTGAAGAGAAATGGGCAAAGAGCTGAGGGAACTCGTGATCTGGCCTCCATTTTCTTGGGTGCCATTCTTGCTTTGGGGTAAGCCCATGTCCTGTATGTGATCTTTGTGTCCTTAGTGAGCTCTACTGACTAATATAAAAAATATTACCCAGGCACTGATTGTGGTGTAGACATGGCACTTGTGTTCCCAGGAGTTATCTCTTCTCTTCTCTTCTCTTCTCTTCTCTTCTCTTCTCTTCTCTTCTCTTCTCTTCTCTTCTCTTCTCTTCTCTTCTCTTCTCTTCTCTTCTCTTCTCTTCTCTTCTCTTCTCTTCTCTTCTCTTCTCTCTCTCTCTCTCTCTCTCTCTCTCTCTCTCTCTCTCTCTCTCTCTCTCTCTCTCTGTGTGTGTGTGGTCTCACTTTTTATCTATGGCAGTCCAGGAACTCACTGTAGATCAGGATGTCTTTGAACTCACAGAGATCCTTCTGCTTCTGCCTCCTGAGTGCTGAGATTAAAGGCATGTGCCAACACACCAAGCCAAGAAACCAACTTGTTCATGTTTCTAGGTTTTGGCATTTATTAGCTTACCTTTATTGATTTAGTTTTATTTTTTTGGCTGTATGTATATGTTTTTATTTGTTCATGTACATACAGATGTGGCTATGTGTATGTAGGTACTTGTGCAACTTTGTGTGTGTGTGTGTGTGTGTGTGTGTGAAAGGGCAACTGGGAGTGGTTGTTTGCACTATCTTTTTTTTTTTTTTTTTTTTTTTTTTTTTTTTTTTACTGTTTCCCACTAACGTGGCACTCTGAAAGTGAGCTAGGTTGTTGACCAATGATCTCTAGGAATCTATCTGTCATTGCTTCTCCAGGACTAGGAAGTATTCACTAAGAAGCCCAAGTCTCTTTTAATATGTGTGTTACAAGGCAGAGTGCCTCAGACAGACATCTCTGTGGCCAGTGCCGGCTTGGCCTTTCAGTCAGGGCCACAAGGCTAGGACTATACTTACTGACCTAGGACATAGGAAATTTTTTTCTGCTTGGTTTATGAGGAGGTCCCTGCAGGTGTCAAAAGGGAAGTGAGCCTCAGGAAGAGATAAGACTGAAAATCCAGTACAGATTGACTTCATCAACCTCAATCAGACTTCAGGGAGTCTAATGACAGGTGTTTCCCCCCCCCCAATATATTTAAGCCTCATACAATTAAAAATTTCCTGGTGTAATACAATCTCTGTTGCATGAGGAAGCATGATTACATTGAAAATCAACTCAGGAGCTGGGTGATGGTGGCACATGCCTTTAATCCCAGCACTCAGGAGGCAGAGACAGGCAGATTTCTGTGAGTTTGAGGTCAGCCTGGTCTACAGAGAGAGTTCCAAGGCAGACTTCAAAGCTACAGAGAAACCTTGTCTCGGGGAAAAAAAAAAAAAGTCAACTCAGGGTACATGTCATTTCTTCTGAGAAGATGGGTTCTGGAGATACACTAGCTATAGTGGCTTAAGAGCCTATGGGTCTGCCTGGTCTTGGTCATATAGAAAATGCAGAGGTCATTTGGGCTGTTAGCCACTACTGGTCCTGGTGGTGGGAGCTTGGGGGAGCCTCTGGCTATCAGGGTCATTTAGATTACCAGCCATCTCCCAGTCTTGGTTGGAAGAACCTGATATGGCCTGGTCCAACAGAGAACACAGATCACCAGGTTGTTAATCATTTCTATTTCTCAGCTTTCTGGATGGAAGAATAGGTTTTTCATCTTTCCCATTGGAAAGGCAATCCTGTGTGCTTAATATTCCTTGTTTTTCTGGAGATCCGTGGGCTCAAGGACGTACTTGCTATATTCCCAACTGTAGGCAGAAGTTTTCCTATTTTGGCAGCCATATTCTAAATAACTGACTCAGAGTTAAATATTAATTATAAATTCTTGGCCAATAGCTCAGGTTTGTTACTAACGTTGACAACTTAACACATTTCTATTAATCTAATGTTACCCCAAGGCTCATGGCTTTTACCGCTATCCCATTTTGAGTGTCTGACTTGTCCTGCATCTGGCTGGCCACTCCTTTGACTCCCCCTTTCTCATCCTAGCATCCTGTCTCTCTCAGGCTGTCTCACCCAATCTCTTCCTGCCCAGTTGTCGGCCTATCAGCTTTTTATTAACAATGAGAGCAATACATATTTACAGTGTACAAAAGGATTATTCCTCAGCACCCAACAGATGTGTAGTGATATCTGGCTCTTATCTCTTTGAACCATCTCACAGTTTGTGTTTCAACAGTGCTCCTCCATTTCCAACATGGAGGGTTTGGGTTCCAGGCTCTGTTTGGTTTCGAGTCACAAGAAAGCATTTAGAGTTGGAGAGTGTGTTAGCTCCATCAGTGTAAGCAGGTAAGCATCTTAAGTGGGGAAGAGGTTGTGTAAGCTCAGGCTTAGAGGACCCAGGCTGTGTCCTAAGTTCTCTCCTGGTCTTTGAGTCTGTGGTTAGCAGTACACGGTTATGAGAAGCAAAGCGTTCCCGAGACGGGTAGGAAGAAAAGGCAGGAACAGAAAGACAGGGTTCCCATCTACTTGAATGGCACACCCAGAGACCCGAAGAACCCCTTCTAGGCACCACTTATTAAAGTTACCACCTCCCAAAAGCACCAGGTGGGGAGCAAGGCTGTACCACCTGAGCCTTTGAGAGGCACTCCAGATCCAAGTAAGTGAGGGGAGAAAGGTTTAATCATTGTCACGATTGTCCTCCAGGGCACCAGAGAACACTGGATTTTGTTGTCTCATATTATTGTTCAGCCCCAAATAAGAAATACTTTGCTTCATAGCAGCACTATTTGTAATAGCCAGAACCTGGAAACAACCTAGATCCCCTTCAACGGAAGAATGGATGAAAAAAATGTGGTACATATACACAATGGAGTACTACTCAGCAGAGAAAAACAATGAAAGCATGAAATTTGCAGGCAAATGGATAGAACTAGAAAAATCATCCTGAGTGAGGTAACCCAAACCCAGAAAGACAGTCATGGTATGTACTCACTCATAAGTCGATTCTAGATATAAAATAAAGAACAATGAAACCACAACCCATAGAACCATGGAGGCTATATATATATAGCATGGAGGTCCCTAGGACAACTGTGGCTTATAATAAATTTCAGTTTTACTCAATTATTGAAAAAAAAATAGCCAAATGAATGGAAACACATGAACTATGAACCAAAGGCTGAGGGGCCCCCAGCTGGATCAGGCCCTCTGAATAGGTGAGACAGTTGATTGGCTTGATCAGTTTGTGTGGTGGTAATCTAATTGTATTGAAATATTATTTTGATTTGTACTGAAATATTAATTTGATTGTATGTTAATAAATAAAGTTGTCTGGGGGTCAGAGCTATTAGAGCCATAGCAAGAGTGTGGCGGTGGTGGCACACGCCTTTAATCCCATAGATATCTGTGTGTTCAGGGTCAGAGCTATTAGAGCCATAGCAAGAGTGTGGCGGTGGTGGCACACGCCTTTAATCCCATAAGATCTCTGTGTGTTCAGGGATACAGCCAGCATTGGAGACATATGCCTTTAAGACCTAGGGGGCTGTACATTCAGACAGTGACGAGGCAGTCATGTGTTTGGGTTTACAACCAATGAGAAGGCAGAACAACATACTTTAAAAATACGAACCGACAGGAAGTAGGTCTCTTTTCGCGAAGCTGGGACAGCAGGAGGAAGGGTGAGATTTTAGCTCTGAGCTCTGACCTCTCGGCTTTCTCTTTTACATTGTTTCTGTGTTTCTTATTTAATAAGACGGTTGGTTACATCAACAAGTTTGGGAGGCAACTAGGCAGTGGGACCAAGTCCTGTGCTCATTGCATGAGTTGGCTGTTTGAAACCTGGAGTTTACGCAGGGACACTTGGCTCAGTCTGGGAGGAGGGGACTGGACCTGTCTGGACTGAGTCTACCAGGTTGATCCAAGTCCTCAGGGGGAGGATTTGCCCTGGAGGAGGTGGGAATGGGGGGTGGGCTGGGAGTAAGAGGAGGGGGTGGGAGGGGGAGAATAGGGGAACCCGTGGCTGATATGTAGAACTGAATGGTATTGTAAAATAAAATAAAATAAAAAAAAGAAATAGTTTGCATGCTCACAAACATGTACCAGAGTTGAGACATGAGTCATCTTTTACTTTTGCGTGCAGAGAGTGTTTATTAAGGAGCTATTACAACAATGCCCATGACCTCGAACTGTTCTTCTTTCCCTTGTCAATCAAGGCAGAGGATCCTGAGCGTGCTGAGGGGACTACTGCTATTGTTTCCTTAATCAGAAGGATGGGGCTTCAAGGTTGCATGGAAAAGATCCACAGAGGCTGTCAATGTCTCGCAGTACTTTGCCTGGCTTCAGTAGCGCTGGCTTCAGTTTGCTGCCTGAAGGTGATTCTATGGAGAGAGAAAGACAGTGATTACTGCCTTTAACCTCAGAAGCTGACTGCAGGCATGGTGAGCGCTAACCCACAGCCCAGCAGATCACATAGCACTGCTTCAGGGGTGGGGAGAGAGCACCTGGAGAGCACCCTGGAGAGCTTAGGTTAGGAGAGAAGGAGCTTGAAGGGGAAGCCTCTGGCAGGAGGGGATCTGTGTGGATGCAGTCGGGGTCCACCCAGAGACAGCAGGCACAAGGCACCGACTCTGGGGTCACGGGATCCTGAGTGAACCACCTGCTGGCCCTGCACAGTGCTGGCTGTCAGTAGCTACACTTTCACTATTATTCAGAGCTGCTGCGGGATGTGATTCTTGTCACTGTGGCTGTCGATCAGATGTCACCCATCTGATCGGTGCCCTGATCAAGGCTGGCTTGTGCAGGTTCCCTGGCCCTGACAGGGTGGGTAGGAAAGAATGAGAACATGAACAGCCAGCCTGAGCAAGTGCTGCTTTCTGTCATTCGGACCCTCTAGGAATTGATGTGGGCCCGGATGCAGGCAAGTGTGGGGCCAGGCACAGCCTAAGGTGTGAGTCCTGTGAGAGAAGCTGCTGTTCTCTGGGTTAATTTCACACTGGTCGTTCGTACAGGCAGGATTGGGAATCTATGTGAGGTCCTGTATTTGAGGCAAAGGGAAGGAAGACAAACGAGCAAGGAAGAGTTGTATTTCGGTTTCTTACCGATCTCAGCGGTCTGACATTGGCATCCTTTAGGGTAAATGTAGTCACTCCTTCCGGAACATTCATTTGTTGAAACATTTCTGAAATAAGGAAGTACCATCTTGTGACAGCAGTTAAGGGACATGAGAACCTGGGTGGCTTGTGTGACCACAGCCACACTTGGCATCTCTGACCTGTATGTGGCCCTAGGAGGAGTCACTGCCACACACATTCAATACGGTGTCATGAATGCTGTCCATCCCCAGCCTATAGAATGGAGGCAAGATACGGTGTAGGGGAAGGAAGGCCCCAAAGCAGGTGGGGACCTGGTGGTCTCCTACCATTGATGAGAAATGACACACTGCCTCACAACAGGACCTGACAGGGGTGACACAAACATTAGAAGATCAGAATGCTATTGACAAGCACGGTAGAACCAACCAGGAACGTGTATTCCTGGCCTGTGGCACCATCATCATTGTTGTCCAAAGAGGTTAAGATATCACCTTCAAGTGTCACAACCCAAATGTCTTTAGGGGTGGGTGACCCAGGTCCACTGTCCAGGTGTATACCCTAGTGGTCTTGGTCCCAGGTACCTGCGGACAGGACTTCCTGGGAGCTCCAGAGGAGGCAATTTGATCTGTGTTCCCTTTATACCATTATGATGCTGTCATTTCTGATAGAGAAGGTGATGGATAACCCAGCAGGTGACAGGGTGGCCTTGCACTTAGGGTTTAGTGTCCCACATGTGTCATGCCCGGCACCTCTCATGGGGCACTCACTGTGCCAGCTGTCAGCATCATTAATTCCACATACCATTGAAGGAAGACCAGGCCTTCTTCATGACTTCAACCATAATGCCTTCCACCTCTTCCTTCTGCAGGACACAGGAGGACATTTTCAGTAGAGCCTTGCAGCCCTCCAATTGTCCTCAAGGCCCAGGAGTATTAGCTCAGGCTGCAGGTTTCTGTGGGCTTTCTCTATTGGACAGGTCTGTCACATGTCAAGGTCAAATATAGAGATGGATCTCCTGTATCCTTAGGGCTCCTGTCTCTGGGAGTTTTGGGGTTCCTATTGGGGTTTGTTGCCCTTGTGGCTCCATGAGCAGAGGCATTGTCCTGTTTACTGCCACCTTGCTACAGTTCCAGCAGGTGGCTTTGGGACTTCAGGAGCGACTAGGAGGTCAAAGGTTGGGAGCCTTGCACTTGGTGGTCTCTGCTGCCTGCTGTGATATGGTTTGAGGACATAGGTCTGGGTCCCTCCATGTTATGATGCTCCCTTCTTCTCATCTGACCCTCCTCTGAGAGCATATGGTGTTGCTTCTACACCTCCTTTTCCTTCTCACTGCTCATCCCTCTTTGTGGGAAGTCAGGCTTCTGTGAACTGGGTTAGGGTGCCACTGTAAACACACCCCACTGTGTGCACAGAAAGGACACTCCTTAAACTCTGCTCTCTAACATCCGGGGACAGATCTTGGCATAAACTACTGTATTTGGGTGTCTCTATGAGGTCAGGGGTCAATCCTACACAGTCTTTATCACTTAGTTCAGAGCCAGGATCATCCTGTCTCTTCCGTGCTAAGTAGAGATGGAAGGTTTGCTAACCTGAATGTTCCCTGAGTCTGCTGCTTCATTGGCTCCCTGTATCTCAGGCTGCTAAAGGTACACATTTGCTAAGCCCATCTCTGGGCCCCACTGTGGGCCTCTCTCCAGCATGTGGCGCCAGACTTTCAGTATCTTCTGTCTTCCATGTATGTGTTTGTATGTTTGCTCCGTGTAGCCCCAATGAAGATGTGAGTGTGAGCATGGGCAGCCATGGCTTAAGAGCTCTCCAGAGACCAGTAGGAACTTGAAGTTCTGTTCCACAGTAGGTGTGTGCTCTATTACCCATGGGCCTCTCTTTCCCCATTCCTGAGTCAGAGTGTCTGGCACTGACGTGATTTCCCACCTATCATGGGTCAGTATACAAGGGCACACCAACTTACAGCCTCAGGGGGCTCCACTGTGTTCTCAGACCTGTCAGCGACAAAGAACAGAGAAATGTTAGGTTCATGATAGCAGTACCACTGGTGTTTAGAGTTCAAGTCTTATCTCAGTTGATTTGGAATGAATCAGTTGTAGACTAGGAGCTCCTGAGCAGAATGGACACATGAATGAGAGCATGTAGGCCTAAATCCCCCATTTCCTGTAATTATTGAAATATTTTCCCAGAACCCATCATGCATATGTGTTTGACAGGGTCTTTACGTCCTCGGGAGGATGGTGCAGTTATAGCTTGTAGTACCTCTTGATTTTGATATCTGGTGTCAGTTTAGTTTTTGAAATCTTGCTGTTATGAGCGATGATTAATTTCTGAAATGACACAAGAGAGCTGGAGTGAAACATGGGGGTGTGGCATTTCCCTCTGTTATGGGGACTCCAAGGTATATTGGGCCTCAGTCTTTTGGGGACAGCTTATCTCATGCATCCAAGTCCTTGCCCTTCTTCCAACTCAGGGAACCTTCATTTCTCTGTACTCACCGTTTTCCCAGTGGCAAAGTCCTCACTGTCCTTTGTTATTTCAACCTCATAAGTGACTCCGAGGAGTTTGTCTTTCTGGAAGGCATAGGCTATTTTGGTGATGTTGGCACCCAGGTCATTCATCTGTTGTGAAGAAGACTTCGGTCAGTGAGAGGAAGAGGATGGGAGGTGCCGTACCATGAGTCAGGCATGTGTCCTTCAGGCTTGGTTGAGATACTGACTTTGCTTCTGTAGGCTTGGTCACCCAGCTGGGTGCTGGTGCAGCTGAGAAAAAGAAATGACATGTGCATCCTCACCCCATGCCTCTGTTTACTTGAGTGGATGGATGTTGGGGCAGAGACCTTGTGAAATGTTGATTTCTATCAAGCCTTTCAAAGTAGAAGTGTGTTTCTTGGCTCTTGTGTCTTGGATGCTCTCTGCTGAACTCTTATGGATTCTGTGGTGAAGATTCCTGATAGGCTGAGTCACCTGATCATGGTACCTAGAGCATGGGAGCTCTTCTCACTGGGGAGACTTCTTCTATCTTTAGTGGGGGTCATATTAAAGTACCTCCTGGGTAGATAAGCCTGGTACCCTTGCTGCTACTGTGACTTGGCCACTCACTGAGCCTTTGAGGGCATCGGTAAAATGAAGACGTGTTCTTACATTGAGCTGTGTTTTGAGGATTACTTGCCATTGATCATTTAAGGACACATGGCCGTGTGCTTGGCATGTGGGCGACACACTCATAATATTTACCCTCCCCACCCCTTGCCTGCTTCTGAGCCCCACTGATGACATCAAGGCTCCTTCTTGATCACTAAGGATGATGTGTGTCATGTGGCATTGGTCTTATCCATCTCTGCAAGAACCTTCAGATCTTGCTGGGCAGTGAGTACATGCCTTTAATCCTAGAACTTGGGAGGCAGAGGCAGGCAGATCTATGTGAGTTCAAGGCCAGCTTAGTCTACAGAGGTAGTTGCAGGACAGCTAGGATTACACAAGGAAACCTTGTCTCAAGAAACTAGAAAAAAAAAATCACACAACCTTCATATCTCATTTATATCTCTACCTTTTCCCTCAGAAGTGACGGTCTCAGCTGTCGTCCAGAGTAGTGCAGACCTGAGGCTGATGGAGGACACTCACCTTGACAGAGCTCTGCTTGGCTACATATATTAAAAGTATCTTCAACATCGAGGTGGACATAGTTACAGAAATGGTGGCATTTTTGGGATCTGGAGGCAGCCGACCTCCAGGCACAGGCACTGTTTTTTTCCCCAAATTGAATTCCGCCTAAGGAGGGGAAGCAGCGAGACAGCTGTGTAAGATTAGGAGACTGGAAGGAGAGGGAAGGCCTTGTGGCCTGGCTTCACCGTGCAGGGCAGTGCAGCAGGGCTCAGGGCAGCCAGGCTTTCCCCAGAAGCCATGAATCCTCACCTGCAGGTGAGTCGGTCATTTATGATGGACTTCATGAAGATGTGTGTTTAATATTGCTTCCTCTCCTTGTCCCAGTTCTTCAGAACTGAGGGCCAGTCTCCCCCTGTGTCTCCATCCTCCTTTTCTCTCTGTATCTCCCTCCCTCCTTTGTTTCATAAACCATCACATGGAGGAATAAGTTCGTACATGTTAAGGCTATTCTTGAATAATCTTTCTATCTGTCTGCTTGTCTGTCTATCTGTCCATTTCATTTTTTCTTTTTTTTATGCATTCCACCCTCATATTTCTGAGCTATAATCCTTTTGGAGGGATGTTGGAAGATTCAGACAGGAACAGAGGAGGGAGACTTAGGCCTAACACCACTGGGGTTTCCTCGTGTCCCATGCACAGATCCTTTAGTTTTTACTTGACTTTAGAGCGATTCATACTCTCTGGGAAGCATGGCTTCGTGTGTAGGAGGTTCTGACCCTCAGCTGCTGTCCTTGGTGTGTGTTGTAGGTTGTTGAGGAACAGCATCCTGAATGTGCATGGATTTGTGCTTCAGCATCTGAGTGCAGCTTTTTTGATGGATTTCCAGAAGAGAAGCTGAGCTCACTATGTCCCCTCTCTTCAAGCTTGTCCCAGCCTGGTTTTGCCTCCCTGACTTTGGGTAGTGGGTGGTTGGAGGAGCTGACTCTGTTGTGTTGTGTATAGTCCACTGAGAATGGAGAGCTGAGCTGAGACAAGTTATGGTTCTCTCTGTGGGAGCTCCTCACAGGCCATTGTCCTGTGGGTTGGAATGGAGAAGAGCACTAGCTGACCATGTCCTGATGGGCACTCAGGAGACTGACCCCAGGACAGATGAGGGTGAGAACTGAGCAGATCATCTCACTGTCCTGACTCTCTGATCTCTGTTTGGGCTCCGGTGTGCTTCCAGCCTTCAGCCGGGTGTCAACGCAATGCCATGAGTACTTACACAGTAGAAAATGGAAAGTCCTTTGGAAGAGATCCTGGTACTCTGAACCTGGTACTTGAATAAGCCGGTAGCTGTGGAGGAGAGGGAGGGAGGGAGGGATGGGGAGTGCCCGGACAGACAATGATGACTGTTGTGCCTCAGCTGGTCTGCCCGATATACCAGTATGGACAGCTGCTTCTGTCTGTCTGCCAGACACAAGGTGCTGCCTTGAATGCTTCCACATCTCAAAGGATGCCGTGAGCTTTGGGTTTACACATGAGGACATGAGGATGTAGTTTTTTTTTTTTTTTTTTTTTTTTTTTTGTAAATCTGAGGTTAAAATCCCCTTGGAGAAGGAGACTGTCTAGGTAGACCTTCAGAGGCCCAATCTCTGTGGTATGTCCCCTATGAAGTTCCCCAAGGTCCCCGGGCCACTTGAGACTGTTGACAAAGGACACCCAGGAAGTACTCACCATTCTTGCAGTCATTGAAGTCCTTGAGGACAATGGCACAGGAGTTGGATTTCTGCAGCTGTGAAGTCACCAGAGGTTAGCTTAGCTGAGGGAGCATCATTAGTCTGTCTTATCAGTCAACCTCCTCCCCCTCTCCCCCTGGCTTTCCCATTTGCTGAGCTAGTTCCCTGACCTCTTATGGGCAGAAGTCATCCACTATTCCCAAATCTCGTGTCTTCTAATTCTGCTGCTGGACATATGCTCAGAGGAGCTTCCTGGTCACACTGGCCTTTGGGCTCCAGGTGTCCCTTGTTCCTAAATCTGTCCCAGCAGCTGGTCATTTACAAAGCTGCATGATTCTTTCCTAGTCCCCCAGTGATTTAGGTCTCTGAGGGAACTACTCCCTTCCCTGGACTTACATTCTCATTCATTTCTGCTGTCAGCAGTATTGCGACGATATTATTCAAGGGCAGAGGCACAGGGAGAGGCACAGTTCCTGTGACACTGTGAAAGACATATGTGTTGAAATGAGTGATCGTCATGTTTCTAGATTTGTGCATGTCTTAGACAGACCGACTCACTGATGAAGGAGTCAGGATGATGTTTCGGTTCTCAATGTGTGGGTGAGTCCTGACCTCCTGCCTTGGTCTTTAGTCTTTAAGGAAGATGCATAGGTTCCTGGCCAAAGCACAGGATACCTGGCTCAGAGGTCTCCTTGGATGGATCCATCCTTCAGACACCAGAAGACATTTGTCCATAGACCTGTCTGTGGTCTTGGTGTAGCTGTGGATCTGAATTCAGAACTTGCTAAGCTCTAGTTAGAGAAATTACAGTGACTCCTGCGTAGGGGATAGCAGAGGGAGGGAAAGAATGTCAAAGCGGGTATGTATGGGGAGAAGCATTTCTAGCTTCCTAGTGTGAACCTAGTCAGAATGGCTACTATTACTTACCTAGTCAGAATGGCTACTATTAACCTAGTCAGAATGGCTACTATTAACCTAGTCAGAATGGCTACTATTACCTAGTCAGAATGGCTACTATTACCTAGTCAGAATGGCTTGGAATCTCTGGTTGGCCCAGGAGAGGAGAGGTAGGTAGCTTGCCCACAAAAGTGTCAGAGAGATTTTCACCATGTGGCCTCATGGTTTCTTTTAGGGAAAACATAGGAGGAGTCCCTTAAATAGAATCAGTAGGAAAGCTGGAAGGTAGATGTGAGAAGACTGTTGTTGAACACAGAGGAATGTTGATAGCTCTCCTAGCATTTCCTGATTGTCTAGAGGACTATGGTGGACCAGCTCTCCTCTGGCCCAGCAGCAGGGCCTTTTGACACACTTTTGAATTGATTCAGTAGAAGGATAGAAGCTGTTACGTACGTCTCTATTAACTGTATTTTCATTTCGTTGACCTTGATATGGGTGTCTTGGACGTCAAGGTTGACACATTTTGTGTTGTTGGAGGAAACAGCAATTTTCATTGTCACATCCAAGTTAGATTCAAATTTCAGTAGGGTGATGACAGGTCCAAGTACGCTGTGGAGAGGAATGTGAATGAAATACTGCCTGAGACATGGGCCTTGAGCGGAGGGCTAGGCATTTGGGAATCAGGCTGATGCTGTGGTGAAGGTCATCCTCTTGAGGAGAGGACTGCGTTTCCTAGTCCACATGTTCCTCGCCTCTCAGTCCCATGCCAGAGAATGAAGAGGGTGGTTATTGTGGTAGTCAGTTACTTTTTGACAAATAACTGTCTTACCCAGCCTTGAGGAGGTCACCTGTCGTTGGTGGCACAAGCTACTAGCCATAAGTTCACTTCCAAGTCTAGCACTTAGGCCTTTTGAGTTTTTGTGGAAATACGTAAAAGAAGTCAATCAGGAGAAATGCTTGGCTTCTTAACAGAAGAAGCTTAGGACAAGGCAGGTTATCTATCATCTGTCTGTCTGTCTATCTGTCAGTTTTTCTATGTATCTATATGTGTTTCTATCTATGAAAATGTCTATGTATGTATCTATGAATTTATGTATGTTTATATGTATGTATGTATCTATCCATCTATCTAATTTTTTATTTTCTGAGTCAAGGTCTCACGCTGTAAGCCAGGCTTGCCTGCAATAGCTGATCCTCCTTTCTCTGTCTCTGTGACCTTGTCATCTGGCTCTAGGATAGGGTACACATATCCTAATCCTCAGTGACCCCGCAGTCATGGTGGAAACAGGCTCACCCTTTTCCACCTAAGATGGCAGTGGCTGTGGAGTGGACTTGGATCTCATCAGCTTCCATGGTGATGTCTGTGCTCTCCTCTCTCACCTCGTCGACCTTGAACCTGCAGAGTGATGACAGAGACTCAGTTCTGCTTCATAGGAACAGCCTGGCCCTCCTGAGGAATAGGTCTGAGGCACCCAGTTCCTCACCAGCTAAGGGCTGCTAGTCCTGTGATCCCTGAGCTGCCCTTTCTACCCCCTGGTTTAAACTCAAGACCTCCTGGTCCTATTTTGCAGAGCTCCAGTGGGAGTCAGTCTCTCTCTATGAAAGGGTGGCTGTCACCGGGCTTGCTGTAGACTGAGGGTCAGTGTTCCCAGTGGGCAGTGGGTTTGTCCAGAAGCCCAGAGAATTGTCAAGGAAGCACTTACTCGAGCACAAGCTCTTGGAGGTTTATCTTGAGCAGATCTGAAAATGTGTCTTTGATGTCTTCTGGGAGGATATCCTTCACCTTGGCCTCAACAGATTCTTTCAGATGTTCTACGTCTTCCACCGCGCCACCCAGGGTCTTCTTGATGTTGGAGAGTCCCTCTCCCTTCAGGAGTCCTTTGCCAGAGTCCTTGTCTCCACCGAGATTTAGCAAGCTGCCCAGGCCACCCTTGCCCCCTGGGAGTAGGTTGTTGAGTCCTCCAGTGGCCTTGGACCCTGAGGAGGACTTTGAGGACTCCTCATCCCCTTTTGGGCCTAGGAGACCATCTAGGCCAAGACCTCCTGCCCCTTCTAGGAGGGAGGTGGGATCTAAGAGTGAGAGCAGGTCAAGGTTGTCCAGTGTGGACATCACTGTCCCAAGCACGCCTCCCATGCCAACGCCATTACACTTCACAAGTTCCTCGATCTGTGGGGGCAGAGTGTCCATGAGATCTGAAAAAGATCAAGAGACAGTCCCGCTGTGGGTTTTCTATTCAGTTCATCCCTAGCTCCCTCCTTTGGGAAGATGACATCTTGAAATATGGGGTACATAGGAACTTTGAATTCTGCCTTCCAAGTTCTAGTGCTTCTCCTGCCCTAGTTAAGAATGACCTTCTGTCTGAGAGATCCCCCTTCCCTGTTGTCCACAGCTGCTGCTGGTCCTACACTGATGCTAACTTGTGATGAGACTGTTAGCTTCAAAGATACTTGGGTGTGGAGTGAGGAGGAATCTCATTTGTGTGTGTCATTTTTCTTGTCCTCATTTGTCTTGCCTCCTTCTTTCCTTCTAGTGACAAATCTCTTTCTCTGTCTCTGTCTCTGTCTCTCTCTGTTTCTGTCTCTGTCTCTCTCTCACTCTCTCTCTCTCTCTCTCTCTCTCTCTCTCTCTCTCTCACACACACACACACACACACACACACACGTTTTGCATTCTTGACTGGTCCTGTTAAGGAATGAGCCATCTGGCCAGCTTTATTTAGTTAATTTTTGTTTTTGTCTTGGTGTCTGGTGCTCAGTATCAGCTCTAGTCCTCAGGGTCCTCATTGGTATTCTGATCCCCATCCTCTGTGTTTGTTGGAGTCTTATAATTGGATATGGTGCATGGCTTCCCGATGAAGTATAAAGGTTATGATTGTGGATATCTACTGTAAGGTGGAGGGACTGCAGAAGCAGGAGGGTAGTGAATAGACAAGCACAGTTATTCTTTCTTTCTAGGCCCTTCCGTCCAAGTCTCCTCTGTTCTTTTGACTCATTTTCATATCATTAGTCTTTACAGATGATTTTTACTTGGATATGCTATGTTGGGTAGCCTTTGCATTTCCTCAAGGCTTAAGCACTCATAGGCATTCAGGGGCCTATGATGTATTTCCCTCCATGTGGTAGAAGTAAGAAAGGAGAGATCTAGTGTAGTAGAGAAGAGGCTGAGAGTCATTCTGTGACCTAGAATACAGTCAAACCACTCTAATGCTACCTTCACTTGCCTGTCTGTCTGGCTCTAGTAGGAACTGCACAGAAAAAAATGTCAGTGAAGTGTTGTTTGTTGTCAGCCTTGTCTATTGCAGAGCTGTGGCTGATTGGTCCAAAGGGCATTTCTGGCTCAGCAGAGTTATGGTTGAGGCAGTCCACGGAAGCATGTCTTACATCCTAGCCGCCCCTTCTTTGCCCAGAGTTCTGTGTCTGGAATCTTGGACTTATGAGGGGTGTTACTTGGCCACTATGACAGGTGAGTGGGTTATGGCCTCCATCTTCATCCCATCATGCTCTCTCTGATGCAGGTCTTTACTGGAGTGTTGCTGCACAGAACCTCCAGGGAACTACGAAGTGTTTCCTGTTGTTCTTTAGCCCATGAGACCTAACCAGTTCCTGTTTCTGAAGCAGAATCATCTCTTTGTCATGCTTTTAACTACCCAGGTTCCTGTATTCTCAGCCTTTGAGAATCTTAGGGAGAAGAATTTCTCATCTCCTGGACCAAAGTGTATGTCAGAGAAAGGCTGAAATGGGTGTCTCAGGAGAGCACGTGTGATCAAGGGCTTGCAGGCCGATTGTGAATGTTCTGCTTTCTGTTCTGAAAACTAGGCTGAGGGTAAATCAACTGTGGGAGTGTAGCCAGTCTTGAGGCCCAGCAAGGAGAAACCCTGTGGCATGGCACAGTCTCTAAGTGGTAAGAATCCACTGGAAGGCAAATAGAGAGACAGCTTTGGGGTCAGACATTTCCTTTGTCCAGGGTAGCATAAGTCAGTCCCGGACTAAGAATAGTTACCTTACACTCAGCTTCACCATCTCCCAGAGCTGTAGGATGAGCTAGATTCAGCCCTTGCTGAGCCAGAATTTCTAGGCATGACCCAAGTTCCCTTCTCTCTCTAGGCACCAAGCAGATGCCACAGGGTCATCATGTTTGAAATTCACTTGTTGAGAAGGTTGACTGAACCTTCTCTGAGCTAGAAATGAGCAGACTATGGAAGGTGTGGACAGGACCCAAAATGTGAGTCTTACTTACAGTCGTGGAGTTTGCCGCTGGCGAGGAAGTATCTGGCTGCAGGTGCACACTTGCCTCCTTTGGGGGCAGCTGGATGCTTTCTGGGAGGCAAGCCTTGGCTGTTGGAGGAACCTTTGAGGTGTGGGTGGCTTGGTATGATAAGAGGGAGAGTGCTCACATTGGGCATAGCAACAGGGAGACTGCTCACCCCTGGGGGTGTTTCCACCAGGTCAAGTGTTCCTGCTTGGATGCTCAACATGATGACCACGGCTGAGAGAGCCCACATCATTGTGGGTGAAACCTGCAGAGGAGAAATGGGTCACTTATCACGTTCACCACAGGCCTTAGAGCTGTCATGTTACTTTGTGTAGATGGTTCCCTGGCTCTGGTAAGAGCATGTTTTTCACATTATTGACACCCCAATTTCTCCTCTGTTTGTGGGAACATGTTCTGATACATGCTAGTTAGCATCTTGTGGAGCAACTCTTTGCTCTTCCTGTTTCTGCCATGGGTAATTGTACTGTCAGGATTGGCTGTAGCATGTCAATGAAGGTGAGCCTTGTCCTGAGGTCTGACTCCATGGGTATATATATATATTCTCCTGCTATCTTGTGCCGCCATAAGATATAATATACTTGGTATTATCCCAAATATAAATTTTGCCCCTCTTTTCTTTTTCAGTGCTGAGATTGTACACAAGACTTGCCCATGTTACACCATTGCTGAAGCACTGAGCAATGTCCTTAGGGCCCTGGCAATATCCCAGTTCCTGTCTGTGAACATGTCCAGTTGTGTCCTTAGCTACAATCTCAGGTCTCTTCCCCTAAATATCTTCTTAGTGAGTAGTTAGTATTTGACTTTTCCTGAGGCATCTAATCGAATTGTGTTAGCAAAGCTAGGCATTCGGTCTCATTCTTATCCTGGTTTCCCTTGTCTTGGGTGGTGGACTTATTCACGGTGGATCTGAGCTGTGTTGGTGACTTCTGGAGATTATTTCCCATCTCACCTTCTCAGATTCCTTGCTTATGCTTATTCTCTGAGTGTTTTGTCTCTGACATTTACCTTGATTTTTTGCTTATTTATTCTTGAGACGGTCTTCCTCTACTTTCCTGAAGCTTGCTTTCTAGTTCAGGCTGGCCTTGAAATCAGAGAAAACTGTGGCCTCTGTCCCTCCAGTGTTGGGATTAATGCCATACACCCCATTCCTGGCATTTCTTTAAGTCTTGGAATTACATTTATTCATTGCTTTCCATTGGTGGTTATGTGTGTTCTAAGTCATGGGAATGCAAGTCAGAGGAGAAATTGATGGAGTTTGTTCTTTCCTTCTGTTGTGTGGGTTCTAGGGACCAAACTGAGTTCATCCGGCTTGGTGGCAGGTACCTTTACCCGCTGACTGATTTACCTGTCCTCTTTCTAACATTTAGAATGGTCCTTAGGCATGTGCCCATGACATTTCCCCCTAAGATATGAGTTGCACTGTGTCATTTCTTCCCACTTGTCCTCCTTCACCTGTCAGCTTTGTAAAATTGGGGGTGTGGGTCTTTGCTCCCACCTTTCAGCACACTGTCATAATCACCATGGGGGTCACTTCTCTCAAATTGTGACCCTGCAATGAATATATTATTTATGATAGAGAGCACCCTGCACATGTGTTCTTAAAAACAAGGATCATTTATCAAGACTCCAGCTATAACCCTTAATATCCAGAAACACTACTGCAGCCTGACACAGAGAGGCTCCTGTGACATACCTGTCCATCAAGTGACTACTCCACCCATGACTGGTACTACCCTGGTAATTACTTGATCTCATTCTAAAAATATTATCTATAATCCCTTTCCTTTCATCTTTTGAACCTGGCCATGCCCTGTCCTCTTTGCATACTTCAGTAGTCTACAGGAAGTTTGTCTTCCCAGAGCTGAGCTAGCCTGTGTCTGATAAGTTGGTGAATCTTGGAAGGAAGGTGTGATGGTTTCGGTTGGCACCAGGTGCAGTCACTAGCAAAAGCCAGCCCTCTGCTGCCGTTACCATCAGTAAGTGGTTTCAGTAAACAGAAGCCAGTGACAATTCCTTGCCGTGAATAAATTGCCTTTTTGAAAAATAGATCTCAGCACATATCCACCAGACTTCTGCCTTTGCTGTTCTACCTGTGGGAAATCCAAACAGCATGGCATTCATCTAAACCCCCTCTCTGGAAAATCGAGGCATGTGTGCCTGTTAATGAGTTCATGACTATGCTGCCTTAATGGATCTGTCTAAATGTTCCAGCAATCAAACTGTGTTCTTCAGAAAACAGTCTCCTAATTTTCCCTTGTCACCCACCAGCCCACTTTAGTCCCAGAACCCCCGCATTTCAGTAGCAGAGGAACGTTCTAGATTGTCAGTGAATAAGACCTAGTCATCTGTCCAGAGGTGACCTGTCCCATAGTCCTTTCTATCTGGCCTGCCATTCTTAGTGCATCCCTCTGGGCAGTCCTACCTTTCCCCTCTGAAGGGTCAACGTCTTCAGAAGCTGCTTCTCCTCCTGCTCCTGCCTCTGACTGTCTGCCCCAAAGGGGCACCCCATTTTTATAGGCATTCACTATCTCCTAGAAAGGTCACCATAGAGGAAGGGGCATGATCTAGATGTGCTGATAAGACAGGTGTGATGCAGTATTCTTTCCAAAATCAGCAGCTGCTGTTTGTCCTTGCTTTTGTTGGCATGTCCCTGTGCCTGTCAGAGCTGGTCTTCGGATGGCAGAGGTAGGCACACCACACAGATTGTAATGGCCTTAGGGGTCTGGTGGTTCTTTGTTTTTTGTACTTAACCGTAGTAGGAGGAGAAGACTATGAATTCTTCTGATCTAGACTTTCCTGAGGTTTATCGTGCTCAGTTGCTGATTTTTCTCTCTTTCTTTTTATACCTCAATCTTGCTGTCTTGTGTTGGGTAAATAACCAGAGGGAAAGGGCCATAAGGATGACAGTTATCAGTCCTCTGAGATTCCCTTGATGGCTCCTAACAGTGCCCTGATAAAGGTGATACTCAATACAGAGTGATTGTCAGGAATCCATGATACAGGACCATCTCAGACATGATTGGCACGTAACATCTAGTAATATAACTACAAGACCATCTCAGACATGATTGACATGTAACATCTAGTAATATAACGATGTAACAATGAGCAAGGGATGCAGGTGAATGTACCTAGGGACTAACTTAACTTGCCTGAGTACAGTGCTGCTCCTGAGTTTGTTAAACAGGAAAGTTAGATAATTGGGTGTTATCCCTTTCCTTTCTTCTCCCTGTGGAGGTCCAACAAGGATGGGGTTAATCCCCTGTCCATGATGTGACAGGGTCTGGTGAGATCACAGGTCCAACAAGGATGGGCATGCTGAGGCTGAGGCCTGCTCAAGATTAGGATATTTTAAAAAGACAATGGTAGCTCCACTAGCAAGCAGACTGAAACAAGGCATTGTGGGGAATGGGAAATGTTCCCTGGAATCCCAGTTTGGGAGCAGAAAGGCTGGAGCTTAGTGCCTGCCAGAGGTGGGAAATGTCCTGGAAGGGATTTCACAGCTGCAGGCTCATTAACCCCCTGCAACAGAGACCTCAGGGGGACAGTGATGGAGCAAGCACATCCTGGCTGGGACTGCTTAGCTGTATAGAACTCTGGCCTCTACTTAGCCTGAACCTCATGCCAGGACCCTACAAAGGGTCTTGATGGGGGAGATGGTGTGTCACTGGATCCCTTTGTCCTGCTTCCCACAGTAGATATAATGATTAAGTCTCCTTTTTGTGCTTTTCACATTCATCTATCTGGCTTTTAATTGTCTTATTGAGAACAGGCATCCAAACCTGGCTTGTCGGATGGGGCACAGGGTGTGACCCTGAGTTCAGTAACAGAATGAGGCATGAATGGTGTCAGTGGTCTCTCATGGTCTGGTTGTACTTAATAAGTCCCTGTCTGGAGGGAAGCCTGACTCCTTTCTGCCTCATCTCTCATCTTGTGGTTCTCAAGCTTCCATGCCTGTTTCCTGGGCGTGAGGTTTCCCTTCCACTTCCAAAGAAGTCTGTGGGGCTTCCATCCCTGCAGGGTCTGCCATTTTCCTGTCCATGATGTCACAGGGTCTGGTGCGATCACAGGTCCAACAAGGATGGGGTTAATCCCTTGTCCATGATGTCACAGGGTCTGGTGAGATCACAGGTCCAAAGAAGGATGGAAGAATGGGGTTAATCCCCTGTCCATGATGTCACAGGGTCTAGTGCGATCACAGGTCCAAAGAAGGATGGGGTTATTTGACTGGAGGTCACTCATGCCTGTTCCGGCTCCCCACAGGCTGGGCATAGAGCGGTCTTCCTATCATCCTGCTTGGCCCTTCGAACAGCCTCTGCATGCCCATCCATTGCAGGGCTTTCCCCAGCCACACTGGTCCTTGCTCTGAATCTCAGCTGCTGCTCCCCCTTCAAAGGCCCCAGTGTTGTTGGTCTTGGTGAAATGTCAGATGCAAAGAACAGTTGGCAACTGTCCTTTTCTTACAGGGCAGAACTTAGAGTGTTACCCATGATGCTTAGTAGAAGACAGAACCTAAGTGTTCTGGGTCTTATTTTTTTTGGACATTTGAGGGAAATTGAACTCTGTTTTTGATGACAGTTATGTCGCCTCTCAGTGATTAGACCTCTTGATTTAATGTCCCCAGTTGTTGTTTTGGAGCCAAACAACTTATGGCAGAGGTGGGGAGTGGGCACATCAGGAGGCAGTCTGTGTGGCCCCTGGCCCTCCTGGTTCTTAGGAGGTGGGGCAGCCATTGAATTCTGCTAATCCAGGATGCATGGAGTATGCCATGCAGGGCAGGTTTCCCAACTGGGAACAAAGGGATGAGAAAGGCCAGCTTGTCTAAAACACTAAGTGGTTTTACCTGCCGATGTGCCTTTGAAGGGAGAGCTTTCAGGGCTGTCCAGGGCTGACATGAGATCACAGTTGCCTGTGATAAGTAAGGTAGGTGCCAACTCTTAATGGCCTCTGTGTGAAGAGATGACAGTGGGACATGTGGAGCCAAAGGTGCCCTGTTGACACAGGCATTGATTTCCACCTTTGACAGCTGTGTCTTTGATCACACACAGTGCACACACTGGTGGACAGGCTTACACTTCTGTCTTCTCATGTGCTCGTCTACATTTGGTCTCTTGCAAGTAGAGACTGAGTTGGGCCTTTTGTGTTATTGTGTCTGTGGTGTGATCAGTTGTGATCTTTGGGAGTCCTAGGTCACAGGGTCTTCTCCTGGGTTCTTTATGTCTCTGAACCTTCTGAATTTGCAGGTAAAGTATGGTCTTGTCTGCAGAGGTGATGTGCTCTCAATGAGGTCTCAGTTAAGTTTTTCTAGTACTAGGCATTGAACCTAGGGTCTTAGATATACTAGGTGTGTACTCAACCACCAGCCATATCCCAAGTGCATTAATTAATGTTTGTTCTTTTTAACTTAGTATTGTTATTTAAAAATTTTAGATGAATTGATTTCATGTTTATGAGGTTTTAGTTTCACCTATGCATGTGATTATGTGTGCTTGTTGGCCATGGAAGTCATAAGAGTGGTTTGGATCCACTTTAACTGAAGTTATAGATGGTTGTTAGTCACCGTGTGGGTACTGGCAACTGAACTTTGGTCCTCTACAAGAGCAACAAGTGCTTTTAACCACTGAGCCACTTTGCAGCCCATTCAGTCTTTACTTTTTTTTTAAGCTTGGTGTCATTTAACTCAGACTAGTCTCAAACTTGTTATCATAGCTGATGGTGACCTGAAACTCCTGAACTTCATGTCTACACTTCCCCAGAGTAGTGATTACATCTGTGTCTATCACACACTGCTTACTCTACCTCAACTTTGAGAAACAGTCTAAATAAGTTATGCATGGTGGACTTGGTCCTTTCTGCTTCAGTTTCTATGATGGCTGAGATTACTTGGTCTTAATGAGTTTCTTCATGTATTTTGTGCTTTACTAATTGTGATGATCCCGTAGTTTAGAAGGAGGTAAGATTTCTGACCACAGCTTTTGGGGCCAAATACACCCAGAAGTGAGTTGTGGTTGAGCTGCCTACAGGCTACATGGCCTTGGGCTATTAATCTTCTGTGCTATTAATTTTAATTCTGGGCTATTAATCTTAGTTTCTTCATCCTACTTGTGTGTGAGCTCTTCTCTCCTTAGGATTTTCTTGGATTAAATTAGATGAAACACATCAAGCAGTTGGTAGCATGACGGATACATGTTAGTAGCTATACTTTTATTTCTTTCCCCCCTATGAACTCAAAAAAATATTTTATGTGTGTGAGTGTTTGACTTAATGTACATCTATGCACTGCATATGTACCTGGTACTCGTGAAGGTCTTAAGGCTTTGGATCCCCCCGAACTGAAGTTATAGAAAGTTGTGAGCCATGGGGAGAATGTTGGGAATGAAACCTAGGTCCTCTGAAGAGCACTCAGTGCTCTTGACTCCTGAGCCTGTTCTCCAGAACCTGTCATTTTTTCTTCCTTATCTCCCTCCTCATCTTCCTCTTCCTCCTCCTCATCCTATATCTTTGCATTTTCTACACTCAGGTTTCCCCTGAAACTTTTGTTAGATTTTATATTATTTAATTAGCAGTTCTGTATGTTATTATTTGGCAACTGTTTTTTTTAACCTGTTTGCAAAGATGAAATATGGATTTTTTTCTTTAGAGTTGAGGATCAAACTCAGCTTGTGGTTTGGTAGGCAAGTGCTCTACCATTGTGCTAAACCCTCAACCCTACAACATGGGTTTTCAGGTTATGTTTTGTTGAAGAACACAGAATGGATCCTTGACAGTGCTTCATTAGAAAGAAGGCAGTTATTTTCAGTAGGAAGAAAGCGTCTTCTTGATAGCCTCTTTTTAGTGTGTGGGCATACTACTGGGCCAGTTCTAAAGGCAGTGTAAATGGTGCTCCATGAGTATTGTGCCTACTGTCAGGTTAGCACTCAAGAGGTCTTCTGGGTCCTATTTGGTGATATTTTGTTTGCATCCTAACAAATAAAGCCTGCCTGGAGATCAGAGTGGAGATCTAGCCACTAGTTAACCAGAGAGGCCAGGCAGTGGTGGCATACACCTTTGATCTCAGCATTTGGGGTCTTATGCCTTTGATCCCAGTACTTGAGAGGCACATGCCTTTAATCCCGGCACCAGGTGGGAGGAGACAGGAGCTCAGCCCTTTTTGGTCTGAGGAGTTGTGGAGGTAAGAGGTGACTTTGGCTAGCTCCTTTACTTCTCTGATCTTTTAGCATTTACCCCGACATCTGACTCTGTGTTTCTGTTATTAAGACCAATTAGAATATGTGATACAGTCCTAGACCTTACATAAAGGCAACATGGGCTGTTCCCAGGTTACTTGGCCTGAGGGTTGCCATGTGCATATGGCCTTCTTCTATTCTAAGGTCAGTGCACAGGTGGCCTCCTGGCTACTATGGAAGCACTGGAGAACAGTGTGTCAAAGGGAGCCAATCACGTCTGACATCAGGGAGGACTCTGGGTATTCATCCTGCACTGGAGGGCAGTATGTGGGCAGTCCCTGGACACTGAGCTTTTTCTGGATGGAAGTATGAGGGTAACATTGTGGATACTGGAACTACCCTGAGGATAGTTTTTCAGCAGCTTCCTATGTATAGGGGATACCCTGGGAGCATCATGTGGAAGCTTACCTGGGTATTAATTCTTTACTATGGTCAGACTGGGCATGGTCACATGGCTGCTGGATCTTCCCTGAGGTCAGTGTGCAGTTACCCACGTGGGTACTTGTTCTGTCCCAGGAGCAATGTACAGGGCCCTCCTGAGTACTGGAACTTGCTAGTTCTAGTACTTCTCAGGCAGTCCAATCGGAAATCTATATATCCAGGAATGAGCTCAGACTAGACCGTAGAAGGATTTCTGAGAGTGAGGTAAAAGCCAGCATTCCTTAAGAACTTGTAAAATCAGTTCCTATCTGCCAAAAGGAGTCTTTCCCCTTACCTCTGGCAGAAGGGACATATGGCTTCATTGAAATATATCTGTGGCTGCATATCAAAGCCCATGCCAGCTTTCAGGCTCCCCCAGTGCCTACTCACAAGTACCCTGAGTACAATATATAACATTTCAGTGCCCCCATGCCAGCATCCTAGTCCTTTTCACTTTCCCAGGCTTCTCGTCTCTCACATACTAGTTTGTTCTTTTTATAACAGTGCCCCTCCTCCACCTCCCATCCCTGTTCTTCTCCTTTCTTTTGCAGGTAGCCCTGGTCATGCCCAGTCTGTTTCTCTATATCTCTGCTCTGGACTCTTCCGGATGCCTCTGGATATTTCCTCTCTGTTATTTACAGTAAAACCTTCCTCTTAGCCATATGAAGCATGATGGAGCAGTCATGTTGACATTTTCTTTTCTGTGCCTGCTGTGTGCAGAACTGCCTTGGGATCATTGGATGGTCATCCCCTTGACTCGCCTGCCCTAGCTACAGTTGACCTCTTGGCTCTTGGGTCTCTGCTGAATTCAGCATATGGGCATTCCCATGGGTACTGGCCCTGCCCAAGATCAATGGAGGTGCCACACAAGGTATTGCTTCTTTCTTGGAACAGTCCTCTTAATATTGGGCCTGCATGGTGAAGTCTGTCCTGGGCTCATGCTTATTTGTGTGTATTTACCTCCTTGGAACTGGGTTTGCCCTTTAGTCCATGTGAGGGCACCCTCTGGGTATTGGTCCCATTTTGTGGACAGCACGGGCTCAGTCCCTTAGACACCGGACATGCACTGGTTTCAATATACAAGCAGCCTTCTGTGTACTGGCTTTCCCTGAGGTCAGCACATGGGTGGCCTCTTGAGTACCTGGCCTGCATAGGGTGGCAATGTGTTGCTGACCCCTGACTATGTAGGCAATCTGTACTGGGCGGGCAGTGTGCTTTCAGTTTTCTGGGTGCTGGGCCTGCCCTGGTGGACCCACGTATGTGGGTTTCTAGGTCTTGGATTTGTCTTTTGGTCAACAAGCATACAGCCTCTTGGATTCTGAGCCTGCCCTAGAGGCAGCATGAGTCACGCCCTGGTTAGTGGTCCTCTGTCTGAATAGGTTGAAGGTGTGCATGATTTTCTGGATGCTTTCCTCAGATCAGCCTGTGAGCAGCTGCCTGGGTGATTCGGCTCTAGGCCCCAAATAGTTTTCCTTGCCTTGTCCATCACTGAAGCTCGGCCGACACAGGTGCACCTTGCTGAAGCAGCAACACAGGCATTGCTTTTCTTGGTAACGTTTCCAGTTTCCTATTGGCCAAGCATGGCCAATGCTGGCTCACGGCCCACATGACTAGGAACTCATCGTAGGGGTTGAAGATAAGGATGAATAACCAGGAAGTGAGAGATTCAGGAGAAAGATGTGGTTACAAAGGTCAAGAAAGAGACTGGGGGATATCAGTCTCTTCTCCATCAGGAGCCAGCCAGTCCTCAGTATCTGATAACACTGATGTAATGGAAGTGTCGTATTAAAATTTCCAGGAAGTACAGATAGCAGAGGAGGGAGACAGGCACTTCGACTCAGACTACTGGAGTTAATTAAAGGTGTCTCCAACTGGTAGGTAGAGTTGACGTTAGAGAGGTCGTAATTGAATTGGTTGCTCCCAGTCAATTTAAAAAAAGATTTATTATCATTACTAATTTAAACTTTTTAGATTTATTTATTTGTGTGCATGAGTGTTTTGTCTGCATATATGTAGTGCACCATGTGCATGCCTATGGATGGTTGTGAGCACCATGTGGGTCTTCTGCAAGAACAAGTGCTCTTAATGTCCGAGTCACTTTTCAAGCCCCTTATTATTTTTAGTTATATGTATGTATGTCTGTGCACATGAATGCAGGTGCCCTGGGAGGCCAGAGGCATCAGATCTCCTGAAGCTGGAGTTACATGAAGTAGTGACCCACCTGATGTGAGTGCTAAGAACTAAACTTGGGTCCTCGGCAGGAGCACTAAGCACTCTTAACTGCTGGGCCATCTTTCTAGTCCCCAATATATATATTTGTTTTTTTGAGACAAGATTTCTCTGTGTAGCTTGCGCCTTTCCTGGAACTCACTCTGTAGCCCAGGCTAGCCTCAAACTCACAGAGATCCACCTGCCTCTGCCTCCCGAGTGCTGGAGTGCACCACCACCACCCGGCCCCAACATATTTTTTAATAGGAATTTTTTTTTTTAATCTAAAGTGTTTGGATTCGAAAATAAGCATCCTGAGTGTCATGGCCATACCTTCTGGCCCCAAAATAAAATATAAGTGTCCCATAAATGAAAATTCTTTTTTTTTTTTTTTTGGTTTTTCGAGACAGGGTTTCTCTGTGTAGCTTTGCGCCTTTTCCTGGAACTCACTTGGTAGCCCAGGCTGGCCTCGAACTCACGCCTGCCTCTGCCTCCCGAGTGCTGGGATTAAAGGCGTGCGCCATCACCGCCCGGCTGAAAATTCTTTTGGAAGACTTAAATAAGATTTGTCAACATAACAACTGGACTTTGTCATCAAACTTCTGACTGCCCTGGCACGGAGACATTTGTTGTCTTCTGGGGGGGGGGTGACCGCCCTTCAGGTGGTCTGCCCTGCCACCCTCTGGACTCTGAGGAAAGCCACTCCCTCATGGACGCTGGATGTGCGATACTTTCCTGTCTGCCACCATCACCCTGTTTCCCCCTTTAACTGAGTCAGCCATTCAGTTAGGCTACTGTCTCCTCTTTATTATCAGTTTTCCAAAGAGGGAGAGCGAAGTACTTTGAAGTCTGTACTTGAAATCTGTCTTAAGTGTTTCTTGTTAGTTCTGGGTTCCCGCCCTCCCTGGGTGAAGCCCCGAGTCTTTGTTTCCAGCCAGCTGTGGTTTGTCCCAGCACTCCAGACCTCTGTGGCATCTCTGCAGCCCACCACTTTTGGATTTGTCTTTTTTCATGAGATGTTTGGGTTTGTTTTCTGCTTTGTGTACATGTCTTGTTCAGTGTGGTCAGGGTTGAGCTTCTGGTGTCACCACCACTGAGCAGAGCGAGCATTCTGATCACTGTTTCTACAGAGCTCAGAGCCAACTGTATACATAGGCCATGAGATTACACAGTATGAACAGTAGACACCCAGAAACCCTGACTTCCGTGTTTTCTCCGTTTGAGTATTTTGTAATTTTTTTTTTGGAAATATGTATGGACATGAATAAAACCAAGCCACACTACAAAATAACAAACAAAAAACCAAAGCAAAACCTCAAACATGTAGATTTATTTTACCCAAGTTGTACTGAATAATGGAAAAAGTTGAACACTTGAATTATTTTAGACAAAAAAACTGGATTCAAATAAGACAGGGATTCTGACTGGTGTTAGGGAAACTCCCAGGAATCCACAATGATGACCCCAGATTAGAGTACTAGCAATAGTGGTGAAGGTGCCTGGACTGGCCTCTCCTGGTAATCAGATTGGTGAATACCCTAACTGTCATCATACATCATCCAGTAACTGATGGAAGCAGATGCAGAGATCTACAACTAAGCACCAGGCCGAGCTCTGGGAGTCCAGTGAGAGGGAAGAGGGTTTATATGAGCAGGGGGTCAAGTTGATGATGGGGAAATCTACAGAGACAACTAACAGTGCTCATAGAAACCCATGAACTTTAGACCAACAGCTGTGTGTGGAGTCTGCATGGGACCAGGCTAGGCCCTCTGCATACAGGAGACAGTTGTGTAGCTTGGTCTGCTTGAGGGGCCCCGGTAGTGTGATCAGGATCTATCCCTGGTGCATGAGCTGGCTTTCTGGAGTCCATTACCTATGGTGACACCTTGCTCACCCTTGATGCAGCAGGGAGGGGCTTGGTCTTGCCTTAACTGAATGTACCAGGCTTAGCTGTCCCCCCATGGGAGAACTTACCCTGTTGGAGGAGGGGATAAGGGGCAGGGGTGGGTAAGACAGGAGTTGGGGGAGCAGGAAGAGAAATGAGAGGGGGATCTGTGGTTGATATGTAAAATGAATTAAAAAAAGACAGGGATTCTGGGTAAGCAGGCAGTCATAATAAAACCATGGTTAGTGAAAACCATGATTCTTTTTGTTTGTTTAAGAGAGAGAGTCTCTTTATGTAGCATGCAACACTATGTCTGCCCATTATGTTGTTCATTAAAACTAAGGTTGGCGGAGAGATTCAAGATGGCGGAGACGAGCAGACGCAGGTAGGCCTGTGGTGGCGGCCCGTGGAGGTGGATGGGCCTGGCGGCGACAGCCGGCAGCCGACAGGGACATTTAGGCCCGGCAGCAGCCGGCAGAGACATTCAGGCCCTGCAGCGGCGGCCCACAGAGGTGGACAGGCCCTGCGGCAGAGATAAGCAGACGGAGGTGGACGGCCGGCGGCAGCGGCCAATGGAGACGTTCAGGCCCGGTGACGGCCCACAGAAGTAGACAGGCCACGCGGCGGAGACAGGCAGACACAGGTCGGCGACCCGTGGAGGTGGACGGGCCCGGTGGCGGCGGCCGACAGGGACATACAGGCCCAGCAGCAACGGGCAGAGACATTCAGGCCCTGTGGCAGTTCGCAGAGGTAGGTAGGCCCGCGGCAAAAACATACAGGCCTGTTGGTCGCCCGCAGAGGCAGACAGACCCAGCGGCAGCTGACAGGGACATACGGGCCCGGCAGCAGAGACAAGTGGACGCGGGTGGGCCTGTGGCGGCGGGCCACAGGGGTCGACAGGCCCAGGGACGGAGAGGGGCGGACACAGCTTGGAGCGGGGACGCCCCTGGCCCCAACACCTGGGGAGGAGGCTATCTCCATGGGTCGGAACCAGGGCGAGTCTGGGCACTTCGTCTGGGGACAACCCAGGGCCCAACTGCTGATCCTGTGAAACCCAACAACTTGGAGGTGTTGGTGAGACTACCCTGCTCAGCTGAAACCCATCTGGGAGAGGATTCAGATGCCTATAGTTTGAAGTCTGAAGAAACAAGATCAGCTGAGGAGTTGACAAATGAACAAAACGTGACCTGGGAACACAGAAGAAGGTGCTACCCAGCCACTAAACCAGATCACCAGAATCATAAGTATATAATTCACTGACTGAAATCAGCTGTCCCTGAAGAAACAGCCCAATAGCACCAATTTTACCAGGAACCCCTACTAAACCAAGACTAAAAATTAGAACAAGAGAGGCACTCTCAGACACAGACACCACCTGCACCGCACAGAGGAAAAGATGAGTAGACGCCAGTGCAAAAATACAGGCAACAACATAAAGACCTATATGGCAACATCAGAACCTAGTGATTCTATACCTGCAAGACCTAAACATACCATGACAGAAGAAACAGAAGAAATCAACCCTAAAAATGACTTTAAGAAGATGATAGAGGCCCTTAAAGAAGAAATAAAACATTCCCTCAATGAGGAAATAAAAACTTTCCTTAGAGAGGAAATGAAAAACTACCTTAAAGAGGAAATAAAAACTTTCCTTAAAGAGGAAATGAAAAACTCTCTTAAAGAGGAAATAAAAACTTCCCTTAAAGAGGAAATGAAAAACTCCATTAAAGAGGAAATTAAAAACTCCCTTAAAGAAATGGAAGAAAAAACGAACAAAAAATGGGAAGAAATCAAAGAAAGCCAAGAAAAAGCAATTAAACAGATGAAAGAAACATTCCAAGATCTGAAAAATGAATTTGAGACAATAAAGAAAACACATGCTGAGGGAATGCTGGAAATAGAAATCCTGACTAAACGAACAGTAACTACAGAAACAAGCATAACCAACCGATTGCAAGAGATGGAACAGAGAATCTCTGACACTGAAGACACGATAGAGAAAATAGATTCGTCAGTCAAAGAAAACACTAAAGACAAAAAAGTCGTAACACAAAACATCCAGGAAATTCGGGACACCATGAAAAGACCAAACCTAAGAATAATAGGGATAGAAGAAGGAGAAGAATACCAACTCAAAGGCACAGAAAATATATTCAACAAAATCATAGAAGAAAACTTTCCTAACCTAAAGAAAGAAATACCTATGAAGATACAAGAAGCTTACAGAACACTGAATAGGCTGGATCCAAAAAAAAAGTCCCCTCGCCACATAATAATCAAAACACTAAACACACAGAACAAAGAAAAAATATTAAGAGCCACAAAGGAAAAAGACCAAGTAACATATAAAGGCAAACCCATCAGAATAACACCAGACTACTCAATAGAGACTATGAAAGCTAGAAGATCATGGACAAATCTCATGCAGACACTAAGAGACCACGGATGCCAACCCAGACTATTATACCCAGCAAAACTCTTAATCACCATAGGTGGAGTAAACAAAATATTCCAGGATAAAACCAGATTTAATCAATACCTGTCTACAAACCCAGCCCTACAGAAAGCACTAGAAGGGAAAATTCAACCCAAATAAGTTAAACACATCCATGAAAAATCAAGCAATAGATAATCCCACACCAACATACACCACAGGACAACAGTTGATGAAAGATACGACAAGCATTAAAGTGTGGGTGAAAAGCTTGGTGAAATTCTGAGTGAAGTTTTAGTTAAAGTTGGTTGAACTTGAGATTGACTGGGAGACCAAAGATTTAAAAAGCAGAAGATTCTCTCAAGACACAAGTTGTGTGATAATAGTGTGTTTTGTGTGTGTGAATGGGATTTGTAAATGTTGAATTCTAGGCTTCGACAATCATTGTCAGTGCAGATCAAGCTGCAGGTATTTATGTTTTAAAACTTAAATTATAAAGCTAGTTACGTCTTTCTAACAACTAGTTGTAATGTTTATGAGCATATTTTACCTACATTACCTTTTCAGGATGTTGAGAAAAATGCATCACAAGCACAGGCTGGAGGCTGGGGGCTAGATGGTTTTGAGGAAGAGGTCTTGGTGGACTCTTTCATAGAGCAAAGGGAAGCAATGCCTTCTGGGAAATGAGCTAAGTTTTAATCTAGTCTTTAAGATTAGAAGTCAAAAACAAAAATATTAAGGAAAGGAAAACCTAATTGAGCTTTGAAGTATTGTTATGTGGAACTGAGTGGGACTTTTGAGGCCTTTCTTCCAGAAAACAAGGACTTGGTTGTCAGGCCTATATTAGGCCTAAACCTTGGTGCCATGTAGCTGTACTTAAATCATTTCAATGGAAAGTGTCTTGGTGATTGGAACTTCTAGTGCAGTTTGGAGTTCTTCCATTTGAAAAATGTGATATTTGCATGGAATTTTTTTGAATCTTATTTTCTAGTCCCTCCCCATCACCACCCTCATAGTCTGAAGGTAGATTTTTCTCTTGATAAAGGAACAAAAAAAGTGAACATCTTGTTTGTAAATAGGTATCTAGTAACTAGTGGTAAACTTGAAATGGTAGAATTCTTTAAAGCCTAATTCTAGGTAGCCTTAAGAAAATGTATCTTAATTATTTTTGAACTTGTATTCACCTTGTTTTTTTCAAATATCTTAAGTTATATTTTCTTTTTCAGAGCTGCTTCTTATTTGGGGCTACTTTTTTTTTTAATTGAGGCGTAATTCATAAAAGAGTATATTGTTTTGATGAGACTTTTTACAACTGTGGCTGGATGTCTTTCTTTAGTCTTCCAAGAAGGGCCATTTTACTTTTTTAGAGTTACATTTTAAAGTCATGAGGTCAACAACTTGGACTACTATGCATGTAAGTGCGAATGCAAATTAAAGCCCAAGTTGACCTCCAGCAGCAGTTCATTCTATGTTGACAGTGAAAGAACACTTTGCCTGTTAGGATACTGTTACTCGTGGACTGAAATGCTGAAGAAACCCCTCCCCCTTTTTTGTTTTTTGCAAAAATCAAGGTATATTCTAGGGTTTCCTTGTTGACCTCAACAGATAAACTGAGATGATAGTCTTAGTTCAGAAATGATCTGAATGTAGATTTACAGTCTACGTGTACAGCTGGCTAAGTGAGGTCGCTTTCACAGTTCTGCATGTATCCCATCGGCTCCCCATTAGTCACTGAACTCTTAAAACTGGTATTGTAACATTATCACAATGTTTTGCGCCAATTTTATAAACTTTACAGTGCAATATGTGTTCCTTTTCTGAGGCAAACCAAAGGTATATTTCTCAAGGTTCTGCTGCTATCAGCAGCGTTGATGGAGGATTTTTTTTTTCATTTGTAATAGATAGAAATAAACCAGAAAAAAAGAAGAAAAAAAAAGTGGTGGAGGAAAAGGTGAACACAGCAAGAATACTCAAAAGGGCTGAGAGTTGCAAACGCCAAGAATGGCTTTGCATAGTAAATGGAATAGAACAGCTCTGAACTATAGCTTACTTTTCCTGGTTTGGTCTGACAGAATGATTGAATGCTTTTGTACAAAAATCAGAGCCTTAAAAACAAGGATTTGGTGAGATTGTAAAATGGTGTGCCACTTTGGCAAAACAGTTTGGTGGTTGATCAAAATGCAAAACATTGTTACTCTGTTACTCAACAATTCTACCCTTAGGAATATATCTTCAAACTACTGAAAATGTGCACCTATGAAACATGTACATGAAGGTTTACAGCAGTGTGTTGCTAATAGTAAAAAAGTTAAAACAACTCAAATAGCTATCAAATACTGGAGAAAAATAAAATGTGGCTTATTCATACAATAGAATATTATAAGACATAAAATGAATGAGAAACTGACAGATTAAATGACTTTGGTGAACCTTCATAATTTCATTTGTAGATCTTTCCATTTCTAATTTATAAATACATTTGGGGTTATAAATTATAAATGTACTGCCTCCTGTCAACATTGTATACTTCTATTTGATGATTTCTGTGTCAAACATTATATGGAAATGTTTCCAAGTATTTTCTGTATTAACTGTGAATGAATAGAACAAAATAAATTGCCTGTGATGGGGAAAAAAAAAAAACAACTAAGGTTGGCATTATTTAATCATGTAGGAACATACCAAGTAAAATACTAAATATCTTAAGCAAGTTGAAAAGATTTATTTATACAAGCATTTAAGGAGCATTAAAAAACTAAAAAAATAATTCAGTTACTTGGGATATTCCATTGTTAATGTAGTTGAAACCAAAGATTTAGCAGAATTTCACAAATTATTAGTCTCATTTCTTTATTCAGTCATCCAAACTTATAAATATATTTAAGTATTTGTCCATTAAAATGAGATCCATGATCTCTATGTAGTTTAGCAGGAATGTCCCAAGTAGGAATCATTCTGTTAAAAAAATTATTTATTGGCTATGATCAAAAACCCTAATGACAGTCTATATTGGAGAGGATGTGGAGCAAGGGGAACACTCCTCCACTGTTGGTGGGAGTGCAAACTTGTACAACCACTGTGGAAATCAGTATAGCAGTTTCTCAGAAAATTGGGAATCGATCTACCTTAGGACACAGCCACACCACTCTTGGGCATATACCCAAGGGATGCTCAATCATACCACAAAAATACATGCTCAACTATGTTCATAGCAGCACTATTTGTAATAGCCAGAACCTGGAAATAACCTAGGTGCCCGTCAACTGAAGAATGGATTAAGAAGATATGGTACATATACACAATGAGTACTACTCAGCAGAGAAAAACAATGACATTATGAAATTTGCAGGCAAATGGATGGAACTAGAAAATATCATCCTGAGTGAGGTAACTCAAACCCAGAAGAACAAAAATGGTATGTACTCATTCATAAGTGGATACTAGATATAAAGCAAAGAACAATCAGACTGCAACCCACAGAACCAAGGAGGCTATATAGCAGGGGGGACCCTAGGATGACTGTGACTTATAATAAGTTTTGGTTTTACTCAATTACTGAGCAAGCCTCAATGAAACATTTCACTATTAGGATAAGAATTTGTACTGTATCAAGCTGATAATAGAAAAAAAAATCATCTCTCTCTCTCTCTCTCTCTCTCTCTCTCTCTCTCTCTCTCTCTCCCTCCCTCTCTCTCTCTCTCTCTCTCTCTGTGTGTGTGTGTGTGTGTGTGTGTGTGTGTGTGTGTGTACATGCACTGGAGCTGGAGTTTTAGGCAATTGTGAGCTGCCCAATGTGAGTGCTGGGAACTTAACGCCAGTCCCCTACAAGATCAGTGAGTACTTATCACCACTGAGCCACCTCTCTAGCCCCAGGCATACTTCTTTTAAAGAGAATTTTTCCTGTTGATAAGGAAGTGGCTGTCTAGCAAATGAAAGCATAAAAAACATAAAACTAAAAATCTAGCCACAGATTTAAAATCATTTAGTTAAAGAATAAAACAAAGTCCCTGCCCTTCTAAGTAAGTTATTTCTTTGTAAACATTACTAAGAGAAGAGCAATACTTAAGAACAACTTATTGTTGTAAACAGAATGAGGATAAGCTTTATCTCTAGGTATTGAGTTCTGACATTAAAAGTTCAACAACTCATTATTAATTGCCTTCGTTGTTTGACATGAAGGCACAGTGGAGCCACTGAACTAGACCACTGCCTATGTAGAAAGGAAGGTTTACTGGGGAGTTCAAAGCTACCAGGCTGTTTCTTGGGAGGCAGAGAGAGCAGCAATGGTGGAAAGAGCCTTGCCAGTTTTATGGGGTGCAGGTTGTGGTGGGCAGCAGTCAGAAAAGCTAGGTAGCTAGATTAGGGGAGGTATGGGTCAGCCAGAACAGCCTGTGTGAGACAGAAAGCCTAGGAATTTGGATCTGGTGTGAGCTTGTCTGAGTTAATAGGGAACTAGATGCCTGTTCCTGGAGGTAGTTGACTGTAGGGACAGATAAGGGAAGTAATGATTTCTCCTGACAATCAGAACCCTGCTTCCCAAGGTCTCTGAGGAATGCTGAGTTTGGGTTATTTTTATCTGGAGCAATCCTCTGTTTACCCAGTCAGTCAAGCCTGAGCTGAGCCCAGACTGTCATTTAGGACACTGTCAACAGCCATGCCATTTTGGGGGCCCTCTTTGGACCTAACAGTTATCACCATGCCCATGCTCCTTAGTCTCAATCTCACTATCTTTCTTTTTTTTTAATTTAGATTTTTAAATTCATTTTACATACCAACCACAGATCCCCCTCTCATCCCTCCTCCTCTCCTCTCCCGTACCCTCTCTTTCCCCCACCCCCAACCCACTCGCCATCCCCTCCTCCAAAAGGGTAAGTCCTCCCATGGAGGGGGGGACAGTAAAGCCTGGAACATTCAGTTGAGGCAGGACCCAGCTCCTCCCCACTGCATCAGGGTGAGCAAGGCATCCCACCATGGGTGATAGGATCCAGAAAGCCAGCTCATGCACCAGGGATCGATCCTGAGCCCCTCAAACAGACCACGCTACACAACTGCCACCCGTATGCAGAGGGCCTAGTCCAGTCCCATGCAGGTTCCACAGCTGTGGGTCTAAAGTTCATGAGTTTCCGTGAGCATGGTCCAGTTGTCTCTCTCGCTGTCTTTCTACAGCATACTTTTCTCTTCTAACTTTGTTCTCATCCATTGCCATTTTGGAGCAAGCTTTACCTTACCACACTAAATCCTTTCTCATCCAAAGACATTTATTTCTCTTTTCATTGACCTTCTTTACCAGAAACACACTTAAAATACACTTTATATCTAGAACTCCTTTGTATCTTTTTAAATTGAATGGTGTTTACATCTAATTTTATTTCTAATAGTCATAAGTAAGGGCAGTATGTGGTCATCAATTTAAATACACTGTAAAAGAGAAGTTACTTTCATGACATAATCAAACATATGTGATTATTTGAAAATTTTAAGATGTCTTGGTATATCTTTGAGCAGGTTGTATAGTTTTTATCTTTATTTTATTTACTTATTTGTTATTGTTGTTTGGTTTTAGACAGGCTCTCACTGTGTAGGTCTGGCTGTCTTGGAACTCACTAATGTAGACCAGGCTGGCTTTGAACTCACTGAGATCCACCTACCTCTGGAGTGCTGGGATTAAAGGCATGTGCCACCACACCTGGCATTTGTATAGTGTTTAAAATGACATCACCTTAAAGTATTTGTATAAACACACATACCAATGGCTATACATGTATACTGTATGTACACATCTTCAGAATGACAGCTGGCAGTGCATGCCAGCACATCGGAATAACATGTAATGTGATTACATCGACCATTGAGAGAGCCAAAGGATAGAGCGGAGGGTTTTGAGTAGTTTCTTAAGTTTTTAGGGGTGCTTACTTGTGCAGGATGGGGGAATTCTGCCACCTGAGTGTTTTTACATCCTCCTCTTCCCTCCAAAATAACTTGTCTTTTGTGGCTTGGCTAAGAACTGTGCTGCAGGTGGGTGGGGAAAGCAAGGATTGGTCAAAGATTTATGTCTTTGGAGTGTGGCTTCTTGGGGTGCTGAGAGGACAAGAAAGAGGTACGGCCGGAGGCGTTTCTGCGGGCTAGAGAATGAGGGACTTCTTTGTGGGTTTTGTCTGGACTTGGTTTGAAAGCCAGTTTTACTTTGTCCACGTGTCGGCAGCAAAGAAGGGGTAGGGTGGAGGGAGTGGCGATTTGTGGTGGAAGCATAATGACTTCTTTCCGTGAGGAGCAGAGACTGGTTCCTGTATGCAGTCCTGCAGGCAGGTCTGGACAGGGCACCCATGTGGAGGGCCATGGGCCAGGAGACAAATGCTAGTGCCGGGTCTTGGAAAAAGGAGTGGGGAGCAGAGAGAAGGGGGAAGATTGGACTAGGAAGCTCCCAGAGAGAGGGAAAATCACCCCGGGAAGGGATAAGACCATTTTTTCTGTTCTTTTCTATCCACATCTCCAGTGCACAGTACCACAGGTGGTGATGGCTTGTTCTGACGGATCCAGTACCACAGTACCACAGTACCACAGTACCACAGTACCACAGTACCACAGTACCACAGTACCACAATACCACAGGCAGTGATGGCTGGCCCTGATGGATCTAAGTGGTGATGAAGTCTGCCTGGGAACGTGCAACAGACATAAACCTTACAGTTTAACAATGTATAGACAAGTAATTTTAATTTATTATATTATAATGTGTGTGTAGTTTGATTCAAATCTTTAAAAAATCAGACAATATCATTATTTGTTAATGTGACCATATCACATGACAATTAGAAAGGACATAAAGTGAAAGGGAACCACTAATTAGGGGAAGAAAATGTTAGAAGGATGTCAGCAGAAAGATATTTTAGCAAAGAAGGGTTTCTTTTTCCTCTTCCTTCCTCCCTCCCTCCCTCCCTCCCTCCCTCCCTTCCTCCCTTCCTTCCTTCCTTTCTTTCTTTCTTTTTTGAGACAGGATTTCTTTGTGCAGTTTTGGTGCTTGTAGCCCAGGCTGGCCTCCAACCCACAGAGATCCGCCTGGCTCTGCCTCCCAAGTGCTGGGATTAAAGGTGTGTGCCACCATCTCCCGCCTCAAAAAAAGGTTTCTATGTGGTAGAGGGAACTTAGGTCATAGAAGGCTGATGTAAATCACAGGAGGTTTATAGATATATCTATCATATATCATAGTCATATATATAGGATTAAAGGATATTAAACTATCTAATCTCAAAGTTTAGTGCATCCATGGCAAACCTCAATGTCAGTCAATAGAATTCTCTTAAGTTATTGGTCTTCTCTTGGCAACACTTACAAAAATCGGCTTAAAGAACAAAGCATGTATGTCCAATCCAGATTCATTTAAAACTACTTAGTCCTCTGTCTTTGCCTTATGTCCTTTGTCTTTGCATGGTACCTAAATTTTAAAGCACAATTTGTTCTTCAAAACTGAGGTGACCCAGCTGCTGGGTGTCCGGTAACCACGCCTGCAATTCCACCTCGGTGCAGACGGAGGGACTGAAAGCGCAGCCTGTGTTGTGGCACTTGCCATCTGAGGTCATCAGTTCCAGACGAACACAGGACACCTCTCAGAGAGCCCCGCAGCTCTGCCAAGTCATCTGTCCTCTTGTCTGAGAGGCCGCGGAGACCCAGAGGTTAGACTCTATGCAGTGCACATCCTGGAAAGAGGGCAAAGTCTTCAATGAGTCTAAAAGAAGCCACAGGGTCAGAAAAAAAAAAAAACAAACTCACCCAGAAAATGGCACAATGGGTAAAAGAAAGATTGGGAGAACCAGAGGCCTCCCAAGTCCCAAGTAACTCTCTGAGGACCAGACCCTCCCGCCTTAATAATAAAGCTGGAAATAGTTAATTTTGGCCATCTGTACAGTCTTGAACACCTAACTGAAAAGTATAGCCACAAACTAAAATGATTAGAATTTTTTTAAACAGTTCAAATGATCACACTCCCTAGATATTAGGCTTAAGTCCACATGAGATGTTATAAGCTTGGTGAGAAACTGCAGCCCCCTCTGGGTATGGTGGTGATTACCTTTATTCCCAGCAGAGGCAGGCAGATCTCTGAGTTCAAGGCCAGCCTGGTCTACAGAGTGAGTTCCAGGGCACCAGGGCTACACAGAGAAACCCTGCCTTGAAAAACCAAAGAAGGAAAGAAAAAGAAAGAAAGAAACCACTACCCAGACGCAGGACTGCGGTTCACTTTCAGCACTCTGTGCCTCCATAGGACCTGTAGCCCAGAGACAGGCTCACTGTTGCTCCAACCTGAAGGTCAACGAGGGTTAAGTCTCTTGTCTTTCTCCCCAAGAGTCGCTTCAGAGGGGCCTCACGCATCGATTCTAGCCACTCTAACAGCTCCACAGTGCCTGAAGGCCAGTCCCGGCTGGGTTTGTTGCTCTTGAGTCAACCCTTGAAGGCCCGAGAAGGAAGGGCCTGAGCAGAGGCCCAGTAAGCCAGACGTAGGTGGATGCTCTGGTAAGCCTATGGGCTTTCATTCAGACATTTCATTTTATTCTTTTAAAGATTTGTTTTATTTTTGTGCATGGGTGTGGTGCCTGTGTGTATGTGTATGCATGTGCAGGTGTCCACTGAGTCCAGAATAGGGTGTTCCGGTCCCTTGGAGCCGAAGTTACAGGTGTTTGTGAACCAGGCAGTGTGGGTGCTGGAGTCCAAGCTCTGGTCCTCATGACGGAGCATCACATGCTCTCAGTCACTGAGCTGCATCTCTAGCTCCCGATTCAGACACTGAAAAATCTCCTCTGTTCTGCCTTTTTCCTGGTTCCCTTGGGACCCAGAATGTTAAGCTTTTGTTGGAGATTCCGTCTGTTTCCAGTGGAGTGGAATAATTTTTTAGGCTCAGAGGGCTCCCATACCACTTTTCTAACTCTTTGCTTTCTCCTTCACATCACTGTCCAGGCACCAAGTGTAGTGGGTAGCCATTCCAGCCTTGATCTGGAAGTTCCAACCACCATTGAGACTTCAGTAACTATCAAGCCTACAAGGTGGGGCTGAGAGGGAACGCTAAAGACCCGATATCTGGTTGTACCGGCTCTCTTGGTTCCTGGATCCTGGACGCTGGAGGGAGACCGAGCAGAGTTCTCCAGAGAACACTGCCGGACTGCACTACACCTGTCCCAGACCCTGTAACCTATCCCTTCACTTGTAAGTTACCCCACAAAATAAACCTCCCTTTTAACTACCTGGAGTTGCCTTAATAATTTCACCAATAACCAAGGGCTTCCTTTCCTCACTTCACCTGGCTGCTACACAAACGATACCATGGAAGCACTTTCAAGGTCTCTTAGACAGGACCACTGGAGAGGTTCCCTGACTGCCATTCCCTTATCCCTGCTCAGCAAGGAGACCAGTCACCACCCCCAGCCCCGTTTCCTCATGGCAGTTAGGATCACTGCTTCTGAGGGGATGATGGGAAGAGAAGATAGAAATGGGTCAGTCCTGGCCGGAGGTCAGAAATACCAGCAGTGTTTTGGGGCTCTAGTTCCTGCTCTGATTTCTTGTTATCTTTCTTCTCCATTTATACAGCTGCCTGGAAACTGTAGGTGAGGGTGTGACCAAAACACCAGTCCAGATACCTTAGGATGGAGAGGCACACGGATACCTAATGGGTGGGACAACTCGGCCAACCAACCCCCACGACCCATTTTCTGCCATAAGTCATATAAAAAGTCCCCACACTAGCAGCTTAATGGCACCCCATCCCCAGGACCTCCTCTTGCTACTCAGGAGCTTGGCTTGCTTCCTCTCTCTGAAGCTTTCACCTGTGAACCTATAATGAACTTATTTCTAAAAACTCATCCTCCTCATGGTCCATGACATTCATTTTTGAATTTGGTAGAAAGAGTCTGGGGCCATGACTCAGTGGAAGGACTTTTCCCTGACTCCTAGCTACCAGCACCGGAACTCCTGAATTAAGCCTGTCTGAGGCTAGAAAGCCTCTGTTATCCTCAAGGGCCCCGCTTTCCTCATGTTTTAACGGGATCGCGAGGCCCGTTTGGATGAACCCTTGATGGAGAGGGCATTGGTGTGTCTTTGTTCATTAGCAGAAAGCCTCTCAGTAGACAGTAACGTATGAACCCCCCAGCAGCCAGATAGTTGTGCTGCAGGGCCAGAGATGCAACTCAGATCCCATACCTTTGACAAGGAAGTCATGTAACACAACAGATGAAAAGGGATTAAAGGGGAAAATCTACGGAAATAGCCACCTTGCCGGTTCTCTACTTCCCTCTGCCCTGTTCCTTTGCACCCAAGGCCTCCAGAATGTCCCTGGGCTCCTGAGGGTCCCCCTCCTGCCACCCCCACTTCTTCATCTTCCTTCTGTCTTCCTTCTTGACTAGAGAAACTTTTCTGGGCGTACAGACTCGGCATCCTTCCTAGATGCCATCCTTGCAGGGCCTGATCTTTGGAGAGTCAAAAGGCTTTTGTCCTTTTTATTTTTCTCTTTTCTCTCACCCTTCCCCCTTTTTGGCCGGGTCTCCGTCTAGCCTGGACTGACATGGAACTCACTCTGTAGCCTAGGCTTGCTCAAACACATGACAGTTCCTGTCCCTGTCAGGCTCCATCGTTCTGAGCTGACAGGTGTGAATCGCTACTCCCTGTCTTTCCTTCCACCGAGGACAGAGCACAGAACTTTCCCGAAGGTCACAGGAGAACTAGAGCTGGGAAAGATGCCCTTCATTTAAACATTTCAAGGCTGCTTCCCAGCTGGCAGGAAACACAGCAAACTCAGACCCAGACTCAGAGGAAACATCTTTATTACAGCTGAGAACTCCACTGGGACTGATGCTGATCATGGACTCTGGGGGCTTGAGCATGTGCAGCTGGGGCAGGGACTGGGCCTTGGCAAAGCAGCTACTCGGGAATGGTCAGCAGTATGTAATCCTGTGGAGAGAGCAGAGTCCCTGTGTGTGCGCTCCCTCTCACACAGTCTGCTTTCCCGGAGCTACTCCTGACACTTCAGAGGGGACCACACCTGTGACTAGGAAGGGAGAGCCAGGGACTCGGGATAAGGGTGTAGATTGGAGAGGAAGGTGAAGTCTTGGGAGTGTTTATGAGGACAGGAAGACACTCGACTTTAAAGCTCTTCCTGAGATATATTGACTAGTGAGCAAAGGACCATGAGGGAATGAATGAACAACCAGAGCAGCCATGGAAGGGTGTGTGTGTGTGTGTGTGTGTGTGTGTGTGTGTGTGTGTGTGTGTGTCACACTGTGCAGCTCCAGATGGTGTTTTTTTTTTTCTTTAAATCACAGTCTGCATGGTGCACTCTGTAACTTGCAACCTGAGCCATGGCACTAGGCAGCTGAGAAGTAGACCAGCAAGTGAGCCTTGCTTTTCAGAGGTCTGGTTATGAGGCGGTGCTTCTGTGGCTGGAAGGGGCTGGCTGTGTGTCCTGTCTCTGGTCATTTGGATCTGTCACCCTGGGCAGCACCTGACCTGATGGCTCCAGGACTGGTGGCATCATTTTTAGGGCAGTCACAAACCCTGGGTTACCTGGATGTGTTCCTCCAGGCCTACTCAAGTGGGGTTTCTCTTGACTCTCTAAGGTCCCTAGGCTGATGTTCAGGCAGGAGCAGCGGTGGTGGGGGAATGGGGAGTGGAAGACAATGAGTGGCCCCATGAGGCACCAATGCCTGCTGCCCCTTCTACCTCAGGTTCTTGAAGGCAGGCTTCTGTAGTCAGGAATGGGGATGGGGGCGCCTAAGGTATAAGCTTGGGATCCTAAAGCTAAAGGTCATTCATTTGTCTTTTTGTTTCTTCTTCTTTTCTTCTGTCCTTCCTTTCTTTCTGACACAGGGTCCCATTATGTAGCCCAGTCTGGCCTGGAACTCAGATCCTCCTGCCTGTACCTCCTGACTGCTGGGATTATAAGCATGTGCCACTACCTTAGAAATCATCTCAAGGCAAGAGAAGGAATTGAAAAGTATTTGTGAGCCCTACCCTTCCCATCTACCTTCTTCTCTATTTCCCATCTCCCTGTCTCTGTCTCTGTCTCAGTGTCTCTGTCTTGGCGTCTCTGTCTGTCTCTCTGTCTCCACCTTGCCCCAATCTGGAGTTTAGTATGGTCATGTTCAGCTTTCAGAGACATTTCATTCTGGGAGATGTATTCTATTAACTGTGAGATTGTGTTTCTGTCTCCCTTCCAACTTGTTTTTCTGCAACTTCCTTTAAATATTTCTTTCACCCCTTTAAAAGGTATTTTTAGTTTTTATTTTGTTTGTATCTATGTGTATGTTTGTATGTCTGTGAGCGGATGCCATGGGGTGTAGGTGCCAGTGGAACCAGGAGTGGGTGTCAGGTTGGAGCTGGAGTTCCAGGCGGTTGTGAGCCGCCATTCGCTGTGGGTGCTGGGAATGGAGCCTGGGTCCTCTAGAAGAGCAGCAGCACCCTTCAGCACTGACCCGCATCCCTGGAACTTTTCCTCTTTGGGAAGAAATGGGAGCCAGGACAGGAAGCAGGACAGGCCTGGGAGCAGATCCCCAGGCAGCAGCACCTCAGGGCGCTCTAAGCTTATCCCTGCTTCGCGCCCCGGGGTGTTTGCAGGGAGTGGGCAAGGGTACAGCAGCACTGGTTGGGAACCAGGACCCCTCAGTTCTAGGGAGGTGGGTGGTCCTGGCTAAGGTAATAGACTTGGAGGTCAGAGAAAGACTCCTGCTTTGTCACCCTGGCCCTGCGTGTCTGCCTTTCTGAGCCTTGGGTTTCCTCTCAGTGGCAGTGGGGAGGCTGGCATTGTCTGTGTAAGGGGAGATGCTCTCCATGAGCCCTGTGTTCTGGCTTCCTGAGGGACTCCTGCTGGCCCCCAAGGCCTCAGTCACTTCATCTATAACAGGTGTCATATACCAGCATGGTAACAGAGAGGCAGAGGGTGGGAGGGGCCTCAGCTTCTAACTTCCTGCTCATTAGCTGAGCATCACGGGGAGACCCCTCCCCCTGCACCTACCTCAGAGAAGTCCAGCTGGGCATGGTTGAAGGAGATGCCCTTGATGTTGGGCAGAAGGAGGCCATGCTCTCTGAGCCACTCTGCAAGGGGAAGGCAGGAGCTCAGGGCCTGGTGGGCAGGGCTGTCTGGCAGGTATGCTTGGGAGGTTCTGGGTGGCTACCCTTCCCAGCCAGGGGACCTTCTGCACCCCAATCCCCCTGAACAGCAAGTAGCCTAGGGAAAGTAGACGTTACTAGAGGTGTACAACTTCTTACATTTCGACATGACATTGTCATTTGCAAATGTGTTGGGCCATATTTGTAGTTACCCTGGGACACATGCGTCCTGCAAGCCACAGATTGGATACCTCTAATCATCTCCTCGTTCCCCAACACTTTCGTGGCCAGTATTTTTTTTTTTTTTTGGTTTTTCGAGACAGGGTTTCTCAGTGTAGCTTTGCGCCTTTGCTGGAACTCACTTGGTAGCCCAGGCTGGCCTCGAACTCACAGAGATCTGCCTGCCTCTGCCTCCCAAGTGCTGGGATTAAAGGCATGCGCCACCACCACCCGGCTCATGACCAGTCTTTTAAAGGAACATTCTTCTTAAATATATCCCAGATCTGTGAACACATTGTTAGGAAGCTATTCTTCTTTGCAGAGTTTAAGGAAGATAAACTTTGTTGAAGATGGAAGGTTTTCTGGTACTCAGGAAATGCACTCTACCAAATTCTCACACTGAGCTTCAGAACTGCTGACATGTCGGTAGAAATAAAACATGTCACAAATAGACGAGACAGGGGTCAGAATCAACCGAACACCTGAAAATGCTAGAAATGTGGCTCCATTAGACAGTATCCCCTGACTATATCAAAGAAGGCAAATATTCACAGATACGCTTGCTCGCCAAATATCTGAAAACTAAGCCTTAAATCAGCAAATTTACAGAGCTGGCCAGTTTGCTATTAGTGCTTCTGCCAACTAACTATTTGGCTAGCTGATTTTCCTAAGTGGAGTTGTGAAAAGCTGAGGGCCTGGCATGGCCTCCCCCTGTGCCCACCACCCTGTGTTGAGCAGCCTTCCCCACCCCGTTTCTGGGCTCTCTGGCTTGGAGTAACCTGGCAATCTTTTGCTGGCCTAATGGTCACTTGGAAGTCGGGTGTGGGGATGGATGGAGGAGAAGAGCCCATGCGTTTGTTCTCCCATTTGTCCTCAGACCCCACTGGGTCCCCAGCCTGGGGACTCCTCATTCTAGGTCTCTTCCATAGGACTTTCCCAAGTCTCCCGACTGTCGTTTCTCATCTCAAGTTGTTTCCTGCAGCCCTCCTGGGTTTCCTCAATGGCATCGCGCTGCCCTTTTCTCCTCTGGGTGGGGTTGTAGTGTGAGCAGCACCCCGTGGCACTAAGCAGTCTCCTGGCCCGGTGTTTAGACCTTGCATGACCACACCAACTTCTGGGCCTGGCCCACTCTCTGGGTTGTCTCTCGACCCTGGTGTTCCAGGGTGTGACACACAAGCATTGAGTGAGAGCCCGTGGCGGGCACAGGAAGAGTGGGCCCTGTCTCCCCAGCCCCTTGCAGATGGCATCCTTGCCTGTCTGGCCTCTCTGGCTGCCCCGATGGGCCTTCTACTGCCCCTGCTCTGTGCCCAGCTAGTCTCCCGTTTTGAACAGATTTGCCCACTTCATGCCCAGACCCTTCCCTGGCTACCAGAGGCCCTCAGGATGGAAACGTGGGCAGCGTTTGAGCCTCTGCCAACTCTTCAAAGTGATTGTTCTCCTAGTGTGACTCAGAGCACAAAGACCATCAACTGAGAAAGCAACAAGTCAGGATTCTAGACTCAGCTTGGCCGGAGATTTGCTGAGTTACTTCGGACAAGTCACCTAACCTCTCTGGGTTTATGGAGTGGGCCCATCTGAAAGATGAAAAGACTGAGCTGGATAATCTCTCTGGAGTAAGTGGGGCTGAGCTGTATATCCTACATTTCTTTCCTGTGAGTCACTGGACAGGATGCTATGGACACAATGAGAAACGTGAGGACCTGTGTCCTTGGAAAGCTCACCATGCAGTGGGACACAGGTGCTGACCAGTTAGCCATGGAGACAGGTGAGGGGCACACACCCTGCCCAAGGAATGGCCAAGCTGGGAAGCCCAGTGCTATGGATTGCCCCTCCATCTTCCTGGCTTACCTACCCAGCTGTCTACACTGCCTTGTCTCAGCATCTGAGGAGCCCAGGGTGAGACAGGGAGTTTTGGAAAATTCTGGATTCCTGATAACTAGAGGGGAGAGTGATGTATTGTGACATTCAGCTTTCAGCTGTTCTAGCCTGTACAAATGCCCACCCTGCTGATGATGTTTACAGTGTGAGCTGCCCACTTTAGCCATCTTATTGGCCTCAGCCCATCTGGCATTCCGCTTGGGACCATCTACTTGGCCCTGCAGTTGCTGAGGCTGAGCGGCCCCTCCCCTCTGAGGGCCCCTTCCTTTACATCCTCCCTGAAGCTGCTCTTCCGGCCACTGGTCCACGCTCTGAGCTTGCATCAGCGTTAGCGGCCTCTGCAACTGCATCCGAAAGTTTGGATGCGTACTGCCTCCTGCTTTGCCTAGGAGCCGGTCTCAACCCTGGCAGCTGTTTGCAGCCCCCGTGGACAGGTCTGGTGCTGCCTCCAGCAATATACTGTGATGTGTGGTCTGACAGGGAGGTACAGTGAGACTTACTGTTATGGTGAGGCAAGAACCGCCTCTTCAGGACCGCCAAGAGCAAGGCCTTCAGATGCTCTTCCTGCAATGGGGAAACAGCATGCAGTTCAGTTCCTCTAGTCTGGCACTTTCCAACCAGGAGGGGTGACTCGATTGTACAGATGCCACACAGATTCTGGAGAAGTCCTGCAGCTACCACCTTAAAAAATACCCACAGTCTTCCTGTGTAGGCTGGGCTTGCTTTGACCGTACTATCCTCCTGCCTTAGCTTCCCGAGTGCTGGGATTACAGGTGCCACAACATCTATCCACATGCCACTTTTGAAGGACTTTGAAGTTTTGGGGTCAGATTAGTGAAGGGTCAGGGGAACCCTGAGGGGCCCAAAAAGGAGAGCCCCCCCCCCATCAGCCAGGTATCATCTCTGTAGGGAAGGAAACGGATGGGTCTATGGGAGCCCAGAGCACAGCTTCACAGGGACCAACTTTGGGTCAATGTGAGAGAGATTCTTCTAGTACTGAGAGCTGCTGGCAGGGGGACACATTGAAACAGCAAGCCTCCCAGACCTAGGAGTGCTCAAGGGGTCTTGATCAGGACTGTCCCAACTCCGCTAGATGCTTTTTGTCTGGTAGGAGCCTGCTATTACTACATACATATTTTTACATGTCCATGGTGTCGGTGGCTTATACAGTGTATAAATTGTCACCCTGGTCTCATGGATGCCCTGTGATTTGTCACAGATGATATTCCTGACTGGAGAGAAAAAGAGTCTTAGTGTCTTTGACCCAGATTATAAGCAAGTGAAAATCATGTGTCAAGGACCTTACTATTCTGTAGGGTAGGTCTGCCAGTGAACTCTCCCTACAGTGTTGCTTGGTTTATATACTCAGTCAACCCCACCTCCCTGTGACTCTTCTCTTTTAGGGTTGGAGTCTGTGGCACAGGCCTACAGAGAGGAGAGGTGGGCTGTGGGGAGCGGCAGGAGCAGGAGCAACCCTTGGGGGAGAGGTACAGGTTGCATCTGCAGTGGCGTGAGCTCAGGGACTGAAGGCCAGTAGGTTCAGCCATGTTGCCCAGCTCCCTGCACTCCTATGTTTAGCCTGGAGAACAAGATTGGCTCTTAAAATCTTACCCCATCCTAGACGACTCCCCACCTCCTTCCCCTTCTCTGACCCATCTGGGAATCCTGTTGGTTAGGACCACCTTCAAAAACGCCGGGTCCTGACTCTCGTGTGCTCAGCCACCACCACCTCCTGGGAACCTCATCCACCTGCTGGCTACGCCCTGCTGTGGGCCCCGTTGGCTTCTCTTAGTGCTGCTTCTCCTCTGCTCACACTCTCTCAATGAGGCTTCCATCCCAGTCTGAGGAAAGTCATCCCAGTATGACCCCCGCCCCTCTTGATGTCCTGCACTCTGCTCCAGAGCCCTGGCACTTTCCTGAACCTCTGGGGGCACATTTAGTCCTGGGTCTTTGGTTCACCTCTTCCCTGATGTCTCTGGTCTCCCCACTTCTGCTTAAAGCTCACCCCAATACAACTCCCAGACTCCTTTCTTAAAAAAAATAAATGATTTGTTTATTTTTATTTTATGTGCATTGGTGTTTTGCCTGCATGTATGTCTGTGTGAAGGTGTTGGATCCCCTGGAACTGGAGTTACAGATAGTTGTGAGCTTTCTTGTGGGTCCCTTGGAAGAACAGCTAGTGCTCTTAGCTGCTGAGCCATCTCTCCAGCTCCCAGACTCCTTTCTGATGTTGCTGATCTCCACACTGACCCTGCTTCTCTCTTCATGGTGCTATCACTTGATTCCATGCTGTATAATTTGCTTTGCTGGGGCTTATATGGGTTTATGTCTGCTAGCCTGTGACGAGTGGGGACCTTTGGGTTGATACCTGACTCATCTGTGTACCTAAGGCAAGGCTAGGCACATAGTAGGTACTCAATTTACACACACACACACACACACACACACACACACACACACACACACACACGTGAAAGAATGAAAGAGACAAGCTTGGGCCCCAGAGGCCACACCCTACCCCAGCAGGAGTCAGGGGCTCCAGGGTGAGATGAGATTAGTGAGATGAGATTAGGGACAGAATAGGACTCAAGCTTTAACCCTCCATCAACATCACGGGACTGTTTACACTGTGCATGTGGCTCCTTTAGGACACAAGGCTGAAGAAAGGGACTCACCTGCTTCTCAATGATGGTGGGGTAGGGACCCAAGGTGATCACAGCGCTGCCAGAAGAAAGAGTAAGTCAGTGAGTGAGCTGCGGGGGGGGGGGGGGGGGGGGGTCTAAGTCCCTGCTCTGCCCTGGGTACAGCAGGGGCTGCCATCCCTGACCACCCCTTCTCCTCATCCCCACTCCCAACTGTCTTATATTTCCCAAGTCAAAACCCATTACCCGTGTGGCGTGAACTGGAGTTTTAGTTTCTGATTTCTTGAGGAGAACACAGCTTTGGAGAGGATTTGCTGAGATGGATTGAAAGCAGACAGGCAGGGCAGAGTTGGAGCTGTTTCCTACAGAGCCTCCCAGCCCCCAATCCCGTCTCAGCCCCAACCCAACTTGTGTTCTGTCCCATGGTCCTCACCCTGTACCCACGTCACTGTCTTCCCCATCCTATGCCCATATGGCCTTACTCAGGGAAGGGCACTGGTGGGGCTGGCCACTCCTGGGAGGCTCAATGGAAAGGTCTTAGTCCTGGAATCATCATTTCTGAAAGCCAGCAGGCTTCTTGCCTGTTGGGATGAACCCAAGGCCTTGTACTAGACTAGGACTCTACCACTGAGCAACAGTCCTAATTGACTGTATTATTATTATTATTATTATTATTATTAAAAATGGATTCTTGTTATGTTGGTCTCAGACTTCTGGACTCAAGTGGTCCCTCTGCCTCAGCTTTTCAAGTAGCTGGGATTGTAACGTGCACCATCACAACTGGCTCCCCTTGGTTTTGTGGGGTGTTAAAATAGGCCTCTAATTCATATGTACAGGTTCAGGGTGCTTTGCTACCAGTGGGGGGTAGCTAATTCTTGGTCATACAATGATGTCATCTAAGATCCAAGGACCCTGCTACATCCTTAGGATGCCATCCAGCACACCTGTGGCAGAGTGATTCTTCTGCTTTCTCATCTGAGGCACTTTGCCAATTCTGAGGTCAGGGATTGAGCCATTGGAATTTGGGAGGGGGCTGTGTTTCCCAGAACTCTCCCCACGATGATTGGTATGGTTGCTTTGTGACTCAGGCATCCCTTGGGGAGTCCTTTGAAAGCACTAATAGCACCCTACAGGAGGGGCTGGAGCCGAAACTTCTTCGGAGGGCCTTGGTGAGTACAGAAACTCGTATGTGAATGTCTTAGCAGTGGGCACAGTTGCCCACATGTAGACTACTAGCAGATGGTGGTGGGATTGGTCACAGCCATCCCACCTCCCTGCCCTCAGTCTGCAGACTGGGAGTCCAGTCCATGCAGTTTCACTCACCCAGGCAACCGCATCAGAGGAGGTATTCTTGGTCCCCTGCAGCATCAGTAAGCCCTGCTGGGTGACCGTGGCCCTGGAGCCATCCAGGTGGACAGTGGGTGGATGTGGGGTGCTGATGATCAGTCCTAGGCTCCCTCTGGTCACATTATGAACCTGAATTAAGTTAAAGCAGAGAAGGTAGAGGGAGAGTCAGAAGACAGACCCTGGCTTGGAAGGGTGGGAACAAGACCCTCTCATGAAGTAGGGCACTGGGTTTTTCTTCTAGCCCTACAGCATCTTGCTGTGTGGCTTAGGGGAAGTTACTTGGCTCCTCTGAACTTCTCTGAGGTAAAGTCACATCCTTCTTGTCCTGGGCATGCACAGTGCTGTGCTGGTTTTGGGAGTTAGAGTCATGGATCTACCTCCGAAAGCTGTGTAGCCTGAAACAAGATTCTTAATCCCTCTGTGCTTTACATTTTTCATTCTTGTAAAATAAAGGCAAGAACTGTACCCACTCCACAAAGTTTATGTGGATTAGATGACTCACTGATGTGCCGTGCACGAGAGACATTAGCATCTACAGTACTACAGGCTGTAATTGCTGTAATTGTTTGCCCATCTGGTGAGCACAAAGTTTTGTAGAGTTCAGTGCATTCAGATTCTAGAGCAGGGGCTGGGTTCAAATCAGGTTCTTGTAGTTACTCAGCAGTGATGAGCCCTGCCCTGCTGTTATCTGGGTGAGCCTTAGCAGGGTGGGGCGTGCTCAGTGCTGAACGATGACAGCCCATGGTCACCGTCACTGTCTTGACTGCCTCCTCTTGTTTTACATCCCTGACACTGTAAAAGGGTGCACCTACTTCTGGGAGTCCACAGCAGAAAAATGGAACATGTCCATGAAGTCTTTAGGTCTAGCCTGCCTAGCCCAGGGTGCCGAAGGAGGGGCAGGCACCATACCTACCTCTGGCATGGGCGTCGGAGCACTCAGGGACAACAGCTCCCAGAGGCCAGTTTCCTAGAAAGGTAAAGACCGAGTCAGCTGTGGCGTCCTGAGGGTGTGTCTGAGCAAACTGTGGGCTCAGGGAGATAGCTGCCTCTACTGGACATATTGTCTGGACACATCGTCTGCACACGAGTCAGTCTCAGCTCAAGGCGAGTTACATGTCTGGCTTCTCAGAGCCGTTATTTGGAAAGATTAACTTTCTGTGGTTTTGATGATTTTTATTCTAACATTTTATTATAATTTTTTTAAGCCAGGGTCTCGTGTGTCATGTATCAGTCTTGCCTCAAACTCACTATGTAGCTGAGCTCCTGATCCTCCCCACAAGTGCTGGGATTACAGGTGTGCACAGTGCCTGAGATTGAAGCCAGGGCTTTGTGTGTGCTAGGCAAACACTCTGCTTGCTGAGCTACATCCACAGCCTCTTAACTATGAGAAATGCTACAAACACAGTGAAGCTGAGTTTCATAGACGACATTTGCATGCTCGATACAGCCTTCTATTAACAATTTCTGCCGCTGCTTTATCATACTCCCACCCACCCATCTATGCTCTAGTGATTTTCATGGAGGTGTTGGGATTGAACTCAGGGCCTCACATATGTCAAGCTCATTTTTGACCCCTGAGCTACCTTGGATGCCTGCTCCATTGGTTTTCCAAAATCACAAATCATCATAGAGAAAACTATAGAAATGTCTGAAGTAAAATTCACCCAGTGTATCTTTCCTTTTCTCTCTGAACCCAATTCTCAGAGGTAACTACTGTTGACATTTTGAAGTATCTCCAGATGGACTTTTTCTGCTCACACACAGGCGTGAGCAGAGAGGAGCATTCTGGCCCACATAGCCCTGTGCCTCGTTAGTGCCACCCAGTGCCAGGACCTGTAGAAGCATCTTGTTCTTACAAAGCACTGCATCCTCGTGTGCATGGCCTGCAGTCTCAGCAAGTTTACTAGTTCTGGACCAACTTTGGTTTTTACTCTGTGGCAAATGTGGCCTAAAGGACACCCTGCAGCTGGGTTCCTGCCCACCAGTGTGAGACTTTCTTCAGATGTAGCGTTCACTTCTGACTGTCTCAGAACTGTTGTCACAGCTGTGTGGGATACAGGGGAGAGCAGTGGGAGACAGGAGACCTCATCTCTAGTCAATCCCACTTGTGGATGACCTTGAACCAGCCACTTCTCCAGTCTGGGCACCATTTGCATAACTATTTAAAATAACTTTCTTTGTGTGATGTAACGCTTCTGGATGTGGCATGTCCCACTTGTGGTGTCACGTGGGCACTTGAAAAAATTTTCAGATTTTGGATTTCAAATCTGAGTTACAGATGCTCAACACACACGCATGTGCACTTTGCACGTATAATTTCATATACATATGTGATTAGATATAAAGTTAGAATGAGATCAGTGTTTTGAAAGAGGAAGAGAAAGGAACAAAAGGGGAGGGAGGGAGGGAGGGAAAGAGAGAGAGAGAGAGAGAGAGAGAGAGAGAGAGAGAGAGAGAGAGAGAGAGAGAGAGAGAGAGAGAACTTTTTTAGATCTTTAGATGCAGTAGTTTTGAAGGGGCAGTGTGAGGAGGTGACATTCATACTGAGACTACCAGTGAGAGAAGAATGTTCTAGGCAGAGCCCAGTATGTGTAAAGCCCTGAGCTGGGGATCGGTGGAGCCTGCATGGCTGGAATTCAGGGAGTAAAGAGACAGAGCTGGAGAGAGGCCAGGGATCAGACCGCCCAGACCCACCCAGAGGAGCCTGGCTTTTCCTCTGGGGTAGGGAGAAGCTGCTGCGGGCTTTTGAGCAGTGATGTAGGCGGCCTTGCCCATTCTTCCCATCAGCCCCAGGAAGCGCTTATTCTCCTCCACCTGTGTGTGCCTCCTCACCACTGCAGGGGCCAGCCTCAGGTACGCCTTCCCTGGTGACAATATGCAGGTGGCCTTCTGGCTGCCCTGATGGTTCTAAGCAAAGCCAGCTAGTTATTTATTGTACGAATGCACTGTTAGAACCCGACCTCTGCCAGGCCACACACTATATTTACAGTGGCTTCCTCTCACAGATCCCGACAGGCACCTTCAGAGACACTGCCTGTGAGTCCTTAGCTATCAGACTCGCCCCTGGGAAGTGAGAACACCGAAGTCCTCACAGCTTCACACCTTGCTCCGCACCCCTACCCTGCCTCCCGCCTGGAGACCAGCAGGTCTGGCTGCAGGCTTGTGCTGTGAAACCTCCCTGCCCTCAGATCCTACCTCTACCAGGAAGGCTCTTAGACTGTCTTCAGAGACATTGTTCCCATTGTCTGTCTGTCTGTCTGTCCGTGGTGCTAATAACTCTTTACTCCCCAGTAATCCATCTCAGTGTCTCCTTGAACACCGACACCCAAACCTTTCACTTATCACATTTCAGTTTTCTACTCCCCTATAAGACTCTGATCTCTACGTGATAGAGACCCTGTGTTCAGAGGGCCAGCCCACAGGAGGCTTTCATAAATACCTGTTGTGTGAGAATGGCTATGTGTTAGGAAGAGAACAATAGGCGCGTGAGTGTTCCTCTTCTCAGATAAAGGGGCTTCTGTGAAGGGTTCTGAAGGATAAATAGGAGCTAGTCAGGTTAGACTAGTCAAGTCCAGAGTGGGGAAGTGACATTTGCTACCGGGGCCTTGGCTTTTTCGTGCAATAAACAGGGCAGGAGCATTCTGTCCCGCCCCCCCCCCCTTCATGCCCACCTCCCAGCACTCACCGAGGAGTCTTGGGGCTCCACGAAGATCTCCTGGCTCGTGTACAGACAGGACAGGATGTCATTGTAGATTTCTAGCCAAAAGGCAAAATCTGCCGTGCTGTCCTGGGCTAATCCTGGGAGAGGTGGGGGAACCACACGCTCCGGCCTTGAAGCCCGCTGGTGTGGGCCACAGGGAGTCACAAGCTTCAGAGAAAGGATGGAAGAAAGATGGTCAGTGAGGACAGCTCTCCGGGTGGCGCCTGGTCACAGCTCACCTTTCCGACCACAGCAGGCACAGTTTCATTTGAGTCTCCCAATAGCATCACCAGGAGGGAGTCATTATGCTCACTCTTTGACCACAGAGAGGGGATGTCCCTCACTCAAATCCCGCACCAGAAGAGGTAGAGCTGAGCCCCTGAGCCTGGTTTCTTTGCTCCCATCGAGCTTCACTCCATTCTCTGAACCCTGGCCCTCCTGCGCCCTCTTCTCCCTCCTGCCTTCCATTGCAGAGAGACATCAAGGAGCAGTGGACAGAAGCTGGCCAGCCCTCAGCCATTCTCTGCCCTCAGTTTCCCCATCTGGGAGCTGACTCAGCTGCTTTCCTGCTGGCTCTGACTCACTCGCTGGTCGGCAGCGGCCCCTGGCCTCCCCATTCCCCTTTCTCACCCCTCGCTCTCCTGTCTTCCTCTTCCTCCCTTGCTCCCCACCCTGTGAAGCCCCGCCTCCCTTCCTCCTTGCCTGCCCACTCCCGGCAGGTTCCCCGAGGGCCCATGGTAGCCCAGGTTTGCCCACCTGCACTGTCATCAGGATGGCTCCCTGTGTGAACTCGGTGGTGGTCACATAGTACTGGAAATCATTGGGACCCGAGATGATTGGCGCTGTGGTGCAGAAGCGAAACCTAACTCAGCTGGAGGCAGAGGTGGGAAGGATGCTGCGGGAGGCAGGGAGAAATCCCTTCTAACAGGCATTATCTGTGGGCCTTTCATTGATCCTGTTTGACAGATAGGGAAACCGAGGCTCGGAGGGGACATGACATATGAAGGTTACAAGCCATGTTGTCCCCCCTTTTTCCCCCGTTAGAAAGTGTCCCCCCTGTAGGTAGGACTGTCCTGTCTCTGGGTATATTCCTATAGACGGTGCCTGGCACATGGCAAGGGACAGTTGACCAGCAGCAACATACGGAGATCGATGTGTAGCAGGTCTTCCAGCAGGAAGTTGAGCAGGTTTGTGGCCACAGGGCACACCTAGAGAGAAGGGAAGTGGGGGGTCCTGCTGGCACGAGGCCGAGGTAGAGAGGCTCTCTGGGGGGACGCCCCTCCCCTTGGCGACTCACGATCTTCTGGAGGAGGAACGGCAGTGATTCCTCCAGGATCTCAGTCACCAGATTGAGCAGCTGGTTTGGCAACAGGGTCTCTGTTCTAGGGGAGGGATGACAAGGTGGAGTCAGCCATGCAGTGTGCCAAAGGTGTGGGCAGGGAAGGGGGAGCTGAGCACCACTGAGGCAGGACAGCAGGAAGGCCCTCAGCATCGACCCTTTCCTTCCCTGGCATTCCCATCTCCTCTCCATGTTCTCCTTCCTGCCTCCCCCCTCCACATGTTTTCTCTCCAGTTTTCTGCATTATGTCCTGATTCGTGTCCTCTCCTTCATAAAGGTCTTTGGGATTTTTCCAGTAGGAAGTGGCCCCACTGGCAATGGAGAGATCGTGTCCTGCTTCCTGGAGGCTTTGGGTTGTGTCAACAGATGAATGATCGATCCCCTTGGGTGTCAGTTTCTGGGCTATGTAAGTGGGTTAGTCCATCTCCTCCCCAGGACCACTCCATGCGGGCTGGGTACCGTAAGCAATGCAACCAAGGCTCCCAGAAGTCAGGACCTGGCTGGGACCCACTATTAGGATTAGCTAAGCAGAGGTTGAGTCTCAACCATGACCTTCACTGTGGAGGCAGGAGAGGCTGACAGACAGGTGGGTGTGGACAGTCTGTGTCTTTAAAGGAGAGGCAGCCCCAGCTCTGGGTTTCAGTGCAGAAAGGGCTGGGTCAATGCAGGAGGAACCACTGCCCATCACAGCCAGGGGAGCCCCAGAAGCACCAGGTACTCACTGCTTCAGGATCTCAATGTTCAGGCTCCCAGGGGGCACGTGGCACTCCTCGAAGGCCACCTGGGTCTTGTTCCCTATCTGTTCTAGCCGTACTCCAATGCGTATGTTCTTCATGGCTTCTAGCCGTAGGATCCTGCAGGGACAGTATGTCTGGGCAGGCTCCCAGCCAGACTCCAAGGTTGAGACCAAAAGTCATGAGCTGGCTGTTGCTGCTGCCAGCAGGCTTGCATTAGAAACCAGCTATTTAAAATATGGAATCTGCTGGCAGACTGGGCAGCACCGAGCCAGTGTCCTCACCGGGCATCAGACACCTGCCCTGAGTATGACCTTGAGATGGGACACACAGTCTCCCAATTGCCGAGGTCCACGGGTCATGAATCTTACTATTACCACACTGTCCTAACCAAGGCGATAATATGTTCCTCAGGGAGCAGAGACACATTTCTCAGGGCCCCCTACTCTGTCCTAGTGTTTCCTTGGGCTTATATCTGCCATCCAAGCGCTAACTAAGGGTCCTGCGTAGCTCCCCACTGAGCAGAATCATTCTAGGGGGAATGGTCATAGAATGCTCCCTCATTGAGTGGTAAAGTCACACCAAAAAGTCATATCCACAAGAAAGGCAGGAGCTGGCATGTTCCCAAAGTAGCGTCCCTACTTCACAAGCCAACTTGGGTCTGTCTCGCTGCTGTTGCAGGAGGACACTTTGCTTACTGTAGCAGGGAACTGGAATTATACCTACCTGGTTATAGACTCATGTCCAGGGAATGGATACTCTTGCTTCAGCTGCCCAGCCCGGGAATCCCAGACCCTTCCCAGACTGTCCCATTAGGGTCAGTGTGCCCACATGCACAGACAGCATGGGAGAGGGCTCTCACTGAAGACTCGCTGTATGATCCTGGGCAGGGCTCTTCCCCATTCTGTACCTGCTTCCTCACAAGTCAGTCTTTGAAACATACCCAAGTGGAAAGGACTTGTGATCCTTGTAGTGGCCCATGGCAGCATGCGGGGAGGAAGTACCCCGGGCACTTACTCTAGGAGTGAGAGGTACAGTTTGCAGCGCAGTGTGATCTGCAGCAGGCTGTCACTTAGAATTTCCAGGGTGACTTCTGGTCCCTTGGCATCTTCTATGACCAACCTATGGGAGGCATGTAGGTGATGTGGCTGGCTCTGTGTGTGCGCGTGCGCGTGCATATGTCTGGAGTAGCTAGAATGGGAGCTGACGCCAGGAGAAGTGGAGACAGCTTTGGGATAGTCTGTCCTTGCCCGCTGGCCTGCGAGAGACCACAGAACTCAGCTTCTAGTTTCTAAGCCTCGAGGATCTTGCCCTTCTCTGGGTCAGCCTCTGAAAAACCAGGAACTATGGCTTAAGTCTGTGCACACACAGTCATCGGAATCCAAGTACAAGCCTCTGAGGCTGAGGCTGTGGCTCAGTGGGAGAAACCTTGCCTTGGGATCCCGGGGTTGATGTCCAGGTCTAGGGAATAAGACTCTATGAGCATCTCAAAAGAACAGTCAGCAGGCAAGGGTGTGGAGATGCAAGAGTCCTGGCAGCTCGTCTGCCATCCATGAAGGAGCTATGGGCTCTGCTGAGCATCCTCAAGCACTGTGCTCCCTCCTGAGGGCTCAGGTGCCTCCTGTCCCTGGCTCAGAGGGGTCAAGGTTGCACTGTGGACACCAGTGTCAGCTGGTGATTCCCCTGGAGCCACTGAATCAGGCAGCAACATGTTCTATCACAGGGGAAAACTGGCCACCAGCATGGAGCCTTCTGGAGGGGATTTTTTTTTCCCTGTTTGTTTCAAAACAGAGTCTCATACAGCCTGGGCTAGTCTCACACCTCCTGTGTAGCCAAGGATGGAACTTCTGATGCTCTTCCCCAGCCTGGAGAATATTTTTAGGATTAGACCATGTTGTGCTTTCCTTTGTCCCCCCCAAGCCATGTCCTGGAATAGGATAGTCTTATAGCCATGGCATGGCTACCCAGGTGGGGTGGGGGAATCAGGAGACAGTGCCCATACTTGGCATGGCTGGTGTGGTATTTGACTATGGTGCCTCCCAACTCTCCCTGGGCAGTGCTCCTCACACTATAATTCTGTGAATTCTTACTCCATTTCACACCCACCAGAAAATCCCTTTTGGAGCCTGGGGTCTTAGGACCCATGGGTCTTTCCTTGCTCATGCTGGGGAGGGACTCATGCATTCAGGGCTGAGCCTGTGGCTGTGCTGAAAGAATTAAACATGAGAAAGAGGAACGAGTACCAGCCTCAGACCCCCAAACCAGGTCCCCAAACCATTCGCTTCAGCAGAAATATTCTTGTCATATTTCTTGTGGCATCAGCAGAATAACCTTGTGACATTGTCTGGGTCTAGCAGAACATCCTGTGGCTATTCTAGGAAGAAAAGCAGCCCCCATGGAAAGTCCCCATTGCTGTATTCCCCCTCCCCAGTGCTGATTTCTAAACTAGCCAATTATGTATTGCCCCGAATGCTATGTTAATTTTTTGTTTTTTGCCTTTAAAAGATGCCTGCAATTATTGTTCGGGGCTCCTCTCACTGAATAGTAGAGGGGCCCGTTTGCGCAAATGATTAAATAAAGCCTCTTGTGATTGCATCCACTGGTCTGGAGTCCGGGTTTCTGGGGCGCCCACCTGAGAGGATAGTGCCCTGAGTCTGGGGTCTATCAGTGCATGTCACCTTGAGGGAGACATGCCCCCTGTCAAACTCAGTGCCATTCATTAAGGCGGATTCTTGTTCTGCTAGGAGGCTCTAACCCATGGCTTCCAGGGCTGAGCAGACAGCATGGTGGGGCATCTGGGGACTGGCTAAGGGACTATAGACCTGACACTAATGTTTGACATGTGGAAGGTCAGAACAGGTGTGGCCAGATTCTCATTTTAAGGACAATCAGAATTATGGTTGAAGTCATACTAGAGTGAGTAGCCTACACTATAACCCAACATAGCTGTGTTCTTACAGAAAGGGAATTTGGACCCAGGAGGATGTCCTGTGAGATGGCTGTATCAGGCATCTGGTACCAGCACCAGTGATTGCTAGTGGATGCCAGGAGCAGTGGCTGAGCCAAGCTCCAGGAAGCAGGGGCAGACCCCTGCCCTGGCCGCCATCTTCCACAGGGAGACCACTTGGCTCTGAACACTTTAGTGTGGCTGTCCTGGCAAACTCATACAGTTGGGAAACCTGGACTTTGAGGAAAATTCTTGTTATTCAAATGTAGGCGATTAACTGAAACTACTTTGGAAACACTATTCAGATTTGTAAAGTGTTGGAGTGGGGAACCACAGAGGACGCTGCACCGCCAACCCACTTTAGTGTAGACCCTGCTTCCTTCCTAGGGGTGTTTGGAGAGGCCTGGAAAGGTAGCCACACAGTAGGCGGAAACCTGCTTCGTGCATTTGAGGTTGGGGAGCTGCCAGCCCACCTCTGTTCCACTTGACAGGGAAAAGCCTCCTGAAGGAGAAGAGAGGCAGAGGCTGCCTCGCTGGCCACTCACCCAGCTGTGTCTAGTAGCGTCTTCAGCTCAGGCATCGTCTTCCCAGAGAGCAGGTCCCCCACAAGTGACAGGTCCAGCCCACTCTTCTTCCCAACAAACTCCTTTTTGACGAAGGGCAGACGGTCCAGGACAGACACACCCTCACTTGGGGATCCAGTCACAGGTATCCTGATCATACCTTTCAGGACCTCATGTTCCATGAATAGATCTGAAATATCTGGGAACAGAGCATCTCCTCAGGGTTCATTCAGCCATTCAGCAAACACTCACTGGCACCTGTGCCCAACTGGCAAATGAGATAGCCATTCATCAACAAGTTCATATGAGGACACCAGAGCTCAGGTCTCACTGTATTACCCAGGCTGGTCTCAAAGCCTAGGCTCAAGCCATTCTCCTGGCTCAGTCTCAGCTTGCCACCAAGCCCAGTCGGCAAGTCTGGGCTCCGGGAGCAGCGTGGTTCCCACTGCCCTGGAGTTGACATGTTAGCCAGGGAGAAAGACAAACTTATTCTCAGGTCAGCAAGTAAAGTATGTTTTGTTACAAAGAAAATGAAACAGGGCTGAGTCAAAGCATGGTGAGTGAGGAGCATCTGCTTCGGACATGATGGTCAGGGAGGGCTGCTCTGAGGAGGAGGACGAGGCTTGGGACAGACATCTCACGGAAGTGAAAGATCTCATTATGGAAGGTTCCAGGGAGAATAACAGCTCATACAAAGGCCTCAAGGTTATGAGCGTGGTGAATTTGCAAACTGGATCCTGGAGCTGGGACGAGAAGCACCTCATAGACAAGAGGCAGGAAGAACAGTAGACAGGCCAACAGACAGGTTGGCAGGTGCTGTATCTGGACAAGGCCATTGAGGTTTCACCAGAGGGCTGTGGGAGCCAGAAGGACAGACCTACCTGCTACAGGGAGATGAGAAGAGGTTTCTGCAGGAAAGGAGCTAAGGACTTTGTCTTCCAGGCCCAGCTGGAGTACACTACACTGAAGAGAGGAGGAAGAGGGAAGGGCCCGCACCAGCCAAGGAGGCAGCCATGACCTCTATGTGGTGGACAGGGAAGGTGGTGGGGAAGACACTGAAGGTATGGGGGGCTTTGAATGTCAGGGTGAGGACTACCCACGACAGGTGGGCCATGCAGATGTTAGAACCGGGGAGGGACAAGGACAGCAGGGAGGGCTGGGAGGCCAGAGGAGGACAAGCCCAGAGCTGTCTCCCTCTCTGCCTTCTCGGAGCTCACGCCTCTCCAAGCTCACTCCTTGAGACTCACTTGTTTCCACCCATCTCTCGCTGATCCGCAGGAGCAGAGGACTATGGGTTGTCCCTTGGGCTTGGTGCAGCAGCCCCCAGCACAACAGCGGTGTCCACATCAGCAGCATTCTCCCGTTAGGACCTGTGGCCATGGAAGCGAGAGCTCCTGTCCTCTCCAGGGACCCGCAGCCCTGTGTCCCCCACGCCATACCCCCTATATCCATCTTTTTAAGTCTTAACAGTCCTGCTCTGGGCCCAGCTTGCTCATGGTGATACAGTAAAGTGGCAGAGCTTGGATCCGAACCTAGCACGACTGAGTGCTAAGAACCTCTGCTTTATTTCACCATGTGATGATGGGGCACAGCCTGAGTATGCGGGTGCTGTCAGTTCTGTCCTTACCACTCTCTGAATGGACCTTCTAGAGTCTCTCAGGCCGGTGTCACCAGCTTTCTTAAAGGGCTAGTTTTATACGCCAAGCTCTGGAGTGAGGGGTGGGCACGTGATGGGAAGCCAAGGCCCCTGGCCAGGGCTTGGCACACTCACGAGTTCTTCAGGGGAAGAATCACTCCTCTTGGCCCCATGCAGCCAGGGGCTTTTGGCCAAAACTGATAAAGCCTGGTACTGAGGTGGGGGTGGGGGCGGGAGGGGCAAGCTCAGAACGTGGCCAGCAGACCCCAAGGAGGAAGTGGGCTGGGCCGGGACCCTTGCTCTTGGCACATCTTCAGCTCTTGTGAGGGGTGCGGAGGCTGCTAATGCAAGATGTGACTAGCATGGAGCCCAAGGCGGGAGAGGATGTGTGTGTGTGTGTGTGTGTGTGTGTGTGTGTGTGTGTGTGTGTGTGTGTGTGTAGTGGTTAAGGGGCAAAGATGAGGGTAGCAGTGTCTGTGGCCACCTTGTCACTGTATTCTCATGCCTTGCCCGTGTATGTCACCTGGGCTGTCACCATTTCTGCCCAGATGTGTTCACCAAAATTGCAGACAGGCCCTGGAATGGTTGCTTTGACTGTGTAGGAGCTGAGAAATGGAGAACAAGCCATGTTCATTCCCTTCTAAGCCTCATTCAGAATATGATACACATGCCTATGGCTTTGGGGGGATGGTGAAGGTCACTGTGGCAATTCATACAGATGTGGGCACAGGGCCCCGTGCACAGGAGGGGTTAACAGACTGTTAGGGTTTATATTTATATTCTATACGTAAGGGGGCTGAGATGCAGAGGGATAAGTGCCTCCGTCAAGGTCAGGTAGCTTGCCCAGGGAAAGCTGGGATTTGATGTCAGGGCCCAGAAAGGGCAGCAAGATTTGTTGGTTCTACACAGCGGTTCCAGGCCTGAACTCTCTGCCACCTAGCTGTGCAGAGGCCCTGCCTTGTGGGGATCCGGTCCCCCTTGCTTCTGTATGCATCTAGCTAGGTGAGCACAGCTCCTTTCTTAACAGTCCTGCTCTGGGCCCAACTTGCTCATGGTGATACAGTAAAGTGGCAGAGCTTGGATCCGAACCTAGCACGACTGAGTGCTAAGAACCTCTGCTTTATTTCATCATGTGATGATGGGGCCACCCCACAGCAGAAGGACTGTCTCCAGTTGGCTTGGGATCTCCTTTACAGTTCAGGGCACAAGCAGGGTGGGTGTTTGCTCCTGTTTTCTTTTCTTTTCTTTCTTTCTTTTTTTTATTTAGTTCTTTGAGATTATAATACCATTACATCATGTCTCCCTTTCCTTCCCCACCCTTCCCTCCGTGAGTTCCAGCTCTTACCTGGAGATTCAGGGATGAGAACCTGGTGGAAGATGGAGTTCCAGGAGACAGCAGATACCCAGAAAGTGCAGGGCTAACCTTGGCTTGCTCTGAAGCTCTTCCTTTAGCAAACAGCCCACACTGGCAGTGAATGGTCACACGATTTGGTGGAATATGTTGGAGAAGACTAGGCTCTTTTTATAAGATTTATTTATTTTTTTTTAATTTATGTGTAGGTGTGTGTGCCTGAATGAGTTTCTGTGAACCACATGGATGCAGATGCTTCGGCAGCCAGAGGACACCAGATTCCCTGGAACTGTAGCTGGTTGTGAGCTTCCTAATAAAGGTGCTGGGTCTTCTGTAAACATTCTTAATCTCTGATCCACCTCTCCAGCCCAAAGAGTGGGGGTCTTTTTAATTTTATTTAATGTGTATGGGTGTTTTGCACGTCTTTATGTCTTGTATACCCATATGTGTGCTTGGTGCATACAGAGGCCGGAGAGAAGGCGTTGGATTTCCTGCCAGTGGAGTTACTGATGGTGTGAGCTTTGATGTAGGCTCTGGGAATTGAACCTAGAGCCTCTAGAAGAGCAGCCAAGTGCTCTTCACCACTGATACATCTCTCTAGGCTCAAGATCTGAGTCTTTTTGAAACACGGTCTTGTGATGTAGCTCAGGCTAGTCTCCAACTAGTAATCCTCCTGCCTCAGCCTTCCAAGGAGCTGGGATCATAGATGGGTGTCACTAAAGGATAATATGTAAGACCTCACCTGGAATTTTCTCTTTGCTGTTTCTGAGACTCAGATTAAAGAGAAGGAGTTTTTCCTCTGTCAAGGAAGGGTACAGAGGCCCAGAGCCTTGTCTGTGGCATTTGGGACCCCTACCTCTAGGGCCTCCTGTCTGTAGTCAGGGATGGTGTTTCAGGGTCCTGTCATTGAAGGCCATCTCAGGAGCACTTACTCTTCTTTCCCTTGGAAGGTAGAGACAGAAGAGGGTGGGTGGGGAAGGAGCCTGAAAGAGCAGCCAGTGACAGGCTGCTGATTGGTGGTGATGGTGACTTACCAGAACCCCAGTTTGCCACCTAGTGAGGGGAGAGTCTTGCCAGTCTGTGGGGAAGGTAGATGATTAGTCACCTCTAAGATCCCTCTAGTGTTACCCACATGGAGCAAATGGTCTTGGTTCGGGGTCCCCAGCAGTAGACTGGTATCCAGATTTGACTGGCATGTATCTAGGAGATGACCCACACAAACGTAGGGAGTGGGATGTGACCAGCTGCTGAGGGTACCCAAGCTCCTTCCTGTGGGATGGTGGGAGCCACAGGAGAGCTGGGGCCTCAGAGCTGTTCCTTGCCCAGGGAGTAAGGATCCTGGACTTCTTCATCTGCCACCCTAGGAGGCCCCAGGGGATGATGGACTTGGAGAGCCTTGGCCATATTAGGGAGAGGTCTTCATGCCTGGCCACTCAAATTTGGAAGAACCTACCTTGTGGGGGACAGGTGGCACTACAGACCTCTGTCTGACAGAGATGGTGCTCTGACACTGAGTACTGTCCCTTCCCAGACACCACCCCTGTCTTCCTGTAAGGGTTTTTCTGTGACTGAAGGCTGTGGTTGGGTGTGGGCACAACCCAGGCCTAAAGAACAGAGGTCTATTGTCTTGTCCCAGAACCCGGAGGCTTCAGGGAAGCCACGGAGTCAATGGCCCTCACGCATGTCTAAGTAGGAAAGGCCTTGGTGATAAAGTGTTCCCTGAGGTTGGGTGACAAGGGCCTGTGATGCCATGGTGTCTCTGGCTGAGTGCCTACCAGGTGCTTCATTTAATCCTTACCTCAGCTCTGCAAGGTGAGAACCACGACTCTCCCCATATGACAAAGACGGGCACAGAGGCCCACCTAGGGGAAGCTGCTTCCTGTTTGTCTGTTTTCAGAACCACAGGGCTCAGAGAGCACACGACCCACTACACCAACAAGATCAACAAAATGGATGTCCCCGCCGCCGCTCAAAAGCCACCCAAAAGGGAGGTGATCCCAACTGTGACTACTATCCTTCTGTGGTCATGACAAAGACTTGTCCAGGTTGGCTCAGAGGTGTCTGAACCCATCCATATGTCTCTGTTCATATCCCAGGCCTGCACCGGAGGCAGAGTGACTCCCATGCTGGACAAAACCACACTGACAACAAGAGCCATCAGCAAGTGTTTATTGATTGCAGGGGATAGTCTATGTAGATGGCTTCCACTCTTCCAGCTGGGACCTGGCCTGTGCTGGCCAGCTACTATCCAGGTCTACATCAGGAGGGAGGAGAGCCAGGGTTCTAGAAGGAGGCTGGGGTGAGCTTGAGGGCACCCTGGAATTGCAGAGGAGTCAATCTGGTTAGTTTTTTGCTTTGCTTTGCTTTTCACTTCCTGCCTTTTGGTGGGGGGGTTGCCCTCCTTTTGTTCTCCATGAAGGAAGTCCAGGTATTGGGGGAACATTCGTGACCCTGAACACATGTGTGTAGAGTACATAACACGGTCAGAAGTGGAGGGTTTGTGTATGCACAGTAGTGTCTTCCAGCACTCTGTGGCCAAGTCAAAGTGTGTGTGTGTGTGTGTGTGTGTGTGTGTGTGTGTGTGTGTGTGTGTGTGTGTGTGTGTGATAGGAGAACTCTGTAATAGGAGTTCAGACTGGGTCCACCTCAGGATCTAGGTGTGAAGATGACGGCACAGTTGGTGTGACATCGCTGTGGGGGTTGATACTGGGTGCGAGGTGCCTGCCACCGCTACCGCCCTTTCCTAGCAGAAGCCGGGAGTGTTACTTGCTTATCAACCATCTGTTGAACATCTAGTGTGTGTCCAGCCTCACTGACCATGCTGGGGACAACGGTAGCTCCAGTCTTCTCAGGCTGAGGTGTGTGTGTGTGTGTGTGTGTGTGTGTGTGTGTGTGTGTGTGTGTGTGTGATCTGAGGTCTATAGTCCTTGGCTGCTACCTCCTAACCAAGACCTCTTCCTCATCTTTCCTGGAACAGTAAACATCTCAGCCTCAGGGCCTTTGAACTTGCCGGTGCTTTTGTGAGACACTTTCCCCACTATCCACAGGGCCTTCTCAGGTATCAGCAAACATCACCTTTCAGAGAGGACTTTCCTGTCCACCCCATCAAAACCAGTACCCCGCTTTTCTCTTCAGAGCCGGCCTTCTTTTACTTCCCAGCCCTTACTGACTTGGTGCTGTTTATTCGTGTATATAGGTGTCTCTCTTGCTAGAGTGTAGGCTCTTCCGGGGGACAGAGTTTTCTGTTTCTGCGGCCTGAAGCGCTAGGAGCCATACCTTGCTCATATTACGCCATCAAGAAATATTCCTGAATAAGTGAGTGAAGGGATGTATGGTGTCAAGGGGTGAGAGAGAGAGAGCGCTGATTTTCCACTTCTGGTGTCCACACCTGGCAGGGCCAGGAGTGGTGGCAGATAGGCCATTCTCAGCCCAGACAGCTCGTTTGTTTCCACATGCCTCTCACCTTGTGCACAGACCACACAGATTTCTGATATCCCAAGGCTTTCACCATTGACACGGGGATTCCATTTCTCAGTTTGCCTGAAAAAACAAATGTAATCAGAGAGCGGTGGGTTAGTGTGGGCCTGGGTAGCAATGGGCACGCTCACAGTTCCTGGAGGTGAGCCTAGGATCTGGCATGTAGGGCCTGTTCTGTTTCCATCCTTCTGCACGCCTGTCCTCTACTCTGCCACTCACCTGGCCCTATCTGGCCCTCTGGCACCATCTTCTGGTTGTCCCACAGTGCACCTTACGTCCTCTAACACTTTTGCTCAACAACAGCCATTACCCACTGCAGAAGTTTCTCTACCTGAGATCTTTCTGCTCATAGAGCAAGATTAAAAAGGTGATGATGTCACAGGTACCAGTCTCCCCACCCCTCACATACATCATCTCATTCCCACCTCTGAGGAAAGTACTCGGATTTATCCCTTTCACAGGTGGAGAACCCAAGGCAGTTTGTTCAAAGCCAGCCAGCCAGCCAGAGGAGTTGGGCACTTGGGCTCAGTCTGGCGATGGCCCCTTCAGTGAGTTCTAGCTGTCTGTTCGCACCTGATTCCAGCTGGCCCTATGAATCTGGTGTCTGCCTGCTCTTCCCTGCCTGCCTTAGAACTGTCCTTAGTAAAGGACCAGGCTGGAAGGGGGGAGGCAAAGGGGGAGATTGGGAGGGAATTGCAGGAGGGGGAGGCAGAGGGAGAGGCAGGAACGTCTTCTCTAGTTGGTGACCAGGAAGGCTCCTTGGAGCAGAAAGAATTTGAACTAGGCTTAGAAGATGGGTAGATGTGGTAGTTTGAAATAAAAAATGACCCCCAAAGGGAGTGGTTCTAGGAGATGTGGCCTTGTTGAAGGAAGTGTGTCACTGTGGGGGTGGGCTTTGAGTTCTCCTATGCTTAAGCTGCTCCCAGTGTCACAGTCCACTTCCTGTTGCTTTCTGATCAAAATAGAGCCAGCACCATGTCTGCCTGCATGCCGCCAAACTCCCTGCCATGATAATGGACTAAACCTCTGAATTGTAAGTGAGCCATTCCAATTAAATGTTTTCCTTATAAGAGTTGCCATGGTCATGGTATCTCTTTACAGCAATAGAAATCCTAACTAAGGCAGAAGTTGGCACAAGGGACCGGGGTATTGTTGTAATAGGCCTGAGTATGTTTTTGTTTGGAGGAATTTGGACTTTGGTACTTTGGGTTAGGAAAGCAGTGGAATGTTTTAAACCCTGCTTAATGGGCCTCACCAGTAGGAGCATGGAAGGCAGTGGTGCTGAGAAAGATTTGAACTGTGGGGAATCAGAGAATGTCAGCATGTGGCCTAGAGATTGTTCTTTGTTCTTGTGATATTTTGGTGAGGAAAGTGGCTGCTTTTTACCTTGTCCTAAGAGTCTACCTGAGACTCAAATGAAGAGTTTTGGGTTTATTCTTTTGGCGGAGGGAATCTCAAACAGCCTAGTATAGATCCTGTTGTGTGGTTACTAGTGTTAACTCTGATGAAGATTAATAATGAAAAGTAGCAAGCTGAGCAAACAAAAATACAAAATGTGCAGATTGAGAAAAGGGGCACCAGAAAGTGGAATTAGAGATAAATCCTGTGTTTAAGAAGATAAACAGATTTATAAATGGGATAAAGGGTGTGGTGACCTCAGGGCACTATCACCCCAGATAAGTTTCTAACTTGTGAAAAGGAATTAAAGAAAGTCTTAGAGCCAGATGTGGTGGCACACGCCTTTAATCTCAGCACTCCAGAGGCAGAGGCAGGTGGATCTCTGAGTTTGAGGCCAGCCTGGTCTACAGAGTGAGATCCAGAACAGCCAAGCTTAGGCAGTGAAGGTAACCATTAAAAACAGAAAGCTGGTGAAGATGAGTAAGGAGGCCGTGTAAGCAAGCAGCAGAACTGGGCAGCTTTAGGCACGTGGTTCTGGCTTTAGAGTTTAGGATAAAAGATAGGGGCTATGGAATTTGCTTCCATGTCTAAGGAAAGTCACTGAGGCCAGCCATGTGTCAGGGATGTCCCTGAATGGAGGCCTAGAGAGGCCATTGCATGAAGCTGTAAAGTTGAAGCCTGAATTGTCTTGGAGAATCTAAGATGCTGGAAATGCCAGAGTCATGGGACACCTGCTGAGGAAAGCTGCACACAGGGAGTGGAACCTGTGGTGATATTTTAATTGTGCTGAAATGTGATTTTATTTGTATGTTAATGAATAAAGTTTGCCTGGAGATCAGAGGTCACATAGCAAGCTATAAGCAGAAGTCAGGTGGTGGTAGCACATGCCCTTAATCCAGTCACATGGCAGGCAAAGTCTCTGTGTGGTCAAGGACACAGCCAAGTGTGGTGACACGAGCCCTTAATACCAGTACCAACCATAGAGACCTGGAGGTCTGTATAGACAGGCAGTGATGAGGAAGCCATGTGGCTGGGCTTAGAGCCAATGAGAAGGCAGAACAGAAAGGCAATAAAAACACAAGTCAGACAGGAAGAAGCTCTCTGTGGAAGCAACAGTGGCGAGGTGGTAAGATAAGGTAGTCGTGGCTCTTGGCTAGTTCTCTGATCTCTTTGGCTATTACCTCTGTATTTGGCTCCGTGTTTCTTATTTAATAAGACTGTTTAGAAATTCGACTACAGGAACCAGCCCAAGAGAAAGAAGTGTGTTGCAGTCAACAAAGCCGAATGGAGTTGGAGATCTGAAGAGCACTTTAACATCAGACATGGAGATGCAGAGTTTGGAGTTTGCCCAGCTGGTTTTTGGTCTTGCTTTGGTGCAGTATTTCCTCTCTATGCTTCCTTCCCTATACTTTGGAATAATAATAATGTATACCCTGTGCCATTATATGCTGGAAGTATGTCATCTATTCTTTGATTTTGATTTTTTTAGGGGATTACTGTTAAGAGATTTTGTGAATCTCAGAAAAGACTTTGAACCTTAGACTTTAAAATAAATTTGGGACTGTTAGAGACTATAGGGACTTTTGAAGTTGGACTGAATGCAGTTTTGCATTATGCTATAGCTATAAGCCTTTAGGGGACTAGGGAGTGGAATTTGGTGGTTTGAAAGAAAATGGCTCCCCAAAGGGAGTGGCACTATTAGGGGGTGTGGCCTTGTTGGAGGAGGTGTGGCCTTATTGGGGGAAGTGTGTCACTGTAGTGGTGGGCTTTGAGTTCTCCTATGCTTAAGCTCCTCCCTGTGTCACAGACCACTTCCTGTTGCCTTCTGATCAAGATGTAGCCAACACCATGTCTGCCTGCACACCATCATGCTCCCTGCCATGATGACAATAGACTAAACCCCTGCACTGTAAGTGAGCCACCCCAGTTAAATGTTTTTCTTTATAAGAGTTGTGTTCATAGTGTCTCTTCACAGCAATAGAAACCCTAACTAAGACAGCTGGTCATGAATAAAAGGGGCCCCAGGGGAAGGCAGGATTTTCAGCAGCTTAGGAGAGGGTATTGGGGGCTGAGGGACTCACCATTCTCGTTGGGCAGCAATGTGTATTCAAGGATCTTGGTCAGGGTGCCCTTCAGGATTTCAGGCTGTGAGGAAGAAGGAAGCCATTACCAGGCTGATTGCCAGGTCCTCTGGGCTAATACAGGTTTCCTAACTTGTCCCCCATGACAAGGGCAGCCAGCAGTCATGTGTTGGAATACCAGGTCTCCTGCAGGCTGGAGCTGCCGTAGTCAGACCAGATAGACTTCGAAGAGGCCCTCACTGCTCTGGGTGTGGCTCACTGAAAATGCCCTACACTCAGGAATTCCCCGAGGGAATTCTGCTTTTGAAGAAAAGCCAGATGTCCCGATTTTTACAAGCCTTGCATTAAAATACTGTTTTTTAAACCAAAATTTACTAATGAGGCACCAGGTGTGGTAATGGACACCTACAATCTCAGCAATCAGAAGGTAGAGGAGGAGGACTGCCATGAATTTCAAGGCCAGCTCCAGAGCTACATGGTGAGACCTTGTCTCCAAAATAAAACAAAAGAAAAACCACCACCAACAAAATAAAGCAAAGCAAAATAGAAAACAAACAAGCAAAACCACCACCTATAACAACAACAACAACAACAGCAACAATAACAACAACAAAACCCAAAGTAATGCAAAACCCCAAAGACTCAGCCTAGCTGAGCTTTCTTCAGGCTAGGAACTTGGGAAACTGAGGACCAGAGGGGAGGGGCCGCCCAGGGTCAGTGGAAGGGCTTTGTTTTCAATAGAGAGTGGGTGCACATCTGTAGTGATTGGTGTCCTCAGCTATGTCTGCATACAGTGGGTGCTCAGTAGAAAGGGAGTCTGCAGGCCAAACTCTGGAGGGTAGTGAGAAGACCCCCAGCCCACAGTGGGGTTCCTGTGCAGATCCTGGGCTGTGTCTCATTTTAGAATGGCCCATTCTGGCCCCGGTGCCCTTAGAGGTAATCTGTTAATACTTACATCAAACAGTTCAATATCTGAGATCATCAGCTTGATGCGTTCAATACTGTAACAGAAGATACTCATGAGAGTGGTCCCTTGGGGGATTCAGTCAATAACTTCATTTATTGAGGACCTGCTGTGTGCCAGGCAGGCTCTCAGGAGACAATGGTGAAGCAGGAAGGAACCCACTTCATGGTGCTCACATTCTAAATGGGGAGGACAGTGGCTCAAAGGTGGAAAATCACCCAGGAATGAGGGAGGATTGGTGAACTAGTTAGCAAAAATCCTTTCTAGATGGTCCCTAATTCCCATTCAACTACTTGTGTAGAAATGCCAGCCTGGAAAAGTTTGATAGTTTGATTTTTTTTATTTGTCTGTCTGTCATCTATCTATCTATCTATCTATCTATCTATCTATCTATCTATCTATCTATCTATCTATCTATCTATCTATCTATCATCTGTCTGTCTGTCTATCACCTATCATCTATCTATCTATCTATCTATCTATCTATCTATCTATCTATCTATCTATCTATCTATCTATCTATCTATCTATCTATCTATCTATCTATATCTATCTATCTATTATCTATCTATCTCTCTATCTCTCTATCTATCTGTCTATCTTCTATCTATCTATCTATCTATCTATCTATCTATCTATCTATCATCCATCATCTATCTATCTATCTATCTATCTATCTATCTATCTATCTATCTATCTATCTTCTATCTATCTATCTATCTATCTATCTATCTATCTATCTATCTATCATCTATCTATCTATCCATCATCTATCTATCTATCTATCATCTATCTATCTGTCTATCCATCATCTATCTATCTATCTATCTATCTATCTATCTATCTATCTATCTATCTATCTATCTTCTATCTATCTATCTATCTATCTATCTATCTATCTATCTATCTATCTATCTATCTATCTATCATCTTCTACCTAGCTATCATCTTACCCGGTGTGGGCTGATGTAAATGCTTCCCTGAGCCTAACTTTATCACTGGAGCCTCCCGTTGGAGTCCCTGAACTCAGTCTGGGACAGAAGGTGATTAACCTTGCAGGGCGGGCAGGGGCACAGATGTCACTTCTGTGCTAGGCCCAAAGGTTCCTATCTGGGGCTGTCACCTCTTTGTCATGAAAAATGTCAGAATGGGCCATTGAGAGCCTGCATGGTGCATGGCAGCCCTGTGGTGGGGTTGGCTTGCTCTGTGGCTCCTGTAAAGTCTTTCCTTTTCTATTTGAAATTTGTCCCTTAACGGTGGACCAGGCTTGGCAAGGCAGCCTTCCGCCATCGGCCCTCTCTGGTGCCCCCTGCTGGCGGTTTAAAGAAACCTGCTGCTCTGGGCCAACACTCAGCAGCATCTCACACAGATTCACACATTATTTACCTGACATTACTGAAGTCTAGCATAAGCCGGTCACCTTCTGTGAAAAACTGGGCTTCATAATTGGCCTCCTGCAACAAGAGAACCCAGCCCCCATTTTTTTTGAAGCGAATGTCTCTAGAGGGAGGGTTATACAGGAAAGATTGCGGTCGAGGAGAGCTGACCCGAATCTCGGCTACTGGCTCTGTGTGACCTTGGGAAACAGTTTAACCTCTCTGGGCCTCACTTTCCAGGCCCTAGTGCCTGTTTCACAAGTGACAGTTCAGGCCTGGGGACGACAATTCCAGCACTGTCGACACGTGCTGGCTGGCTGCTCACTGTGCGTCAGGCAGTTCAAATGCTTTCTTCAATAAGCCCCACCACCCCTGGAGGGGGCCCTGTCAGCCCCCTGGTGTCCATGGGAGGAAACCGAGGGGCAGAGGACGTCAGGGGCTCTGGTAAGCCCTGAGCACCATTAATATGATTGCAAAGCTCAGAAGCGAAGTCTGGCTTGACATTCAGGGCTCAAGACTTGTATCAGCTTGACCCAGAGGCCGAGTGCTGGGCTCCATTATAGTGGAGGGGTCATCGGGGAGTGGGACTGGCCTGGAAGGTCGGCTCCCACACTGTCTTTCACTGCAAGGCCGGAATGTCAAGATGAACTCTCTGGGAGGAACCAATACACCGCTAGTCTAGAAAGGCACCCCTGAGATTGTGTAATGTAGAACTGCACGTAGAGACCGCGCTATAAGGAGGAGTCAACTCCTACTCACAACAGGTACTGCTCACCCTCTTTGGGTAAGCCTGGCTGGCCTCACGCATGAGCCCACCCTTGGCCAGTCTTCTCTGCCCTCTGGAGTGCATGTGCTTGCTGCCCTGCTCTGACCCACCCCTTCCTTCCAGGAGGGGCGCTGTTGCTGAGCTGCTGTGTGTTGCCTATTCTCTGAAAACTCCCCTAGCTGGACTGTAGCTGCCTTGGTGGGAATTACGGTCCCTCTGTCCCTAGGGCTGCTGGAGGCTAATGACTGGCTGATGAGCCCCCAAAGTTCTTGACTCTTGGTTCATCACTCCTCCTCCTCTCCCTGTTCCTGGGTGAGACCCCAATTGGGAACAATGACCAGGAAGGCCTCCCCAGTCTTTGTTCTATGCCACAGCCACTTGAACTCACAATGCCGAGGGAGAAGAAGGGCCGGACATCTGTGTTGGTTGGGAACACTTCCAGGATGATACTTTGGGCTGCTTTGGCGCTTCCTTCCTTCAGCACGATCTGGGGGCTGCTCTGAGTGGCCATCTTCACCATCTGGGTGGGTCCCAGCTTGTTTGCTGCCTGGAAAGACATCAGACCCACTCGTCCTGTCACAGCGCACAGGCCCTCATGGCTCCTGTGGCGTCTCCAGTCTCTGTCCTTTCCAGGGCCCCTGTGTGGATGTTCTCTGGTTTCTCAGCCTGGAGCAGGGCTTAGAGTGACCCTCATCACTCAGTGCCAGCCCACCCATCAGATTCAAGATTCTCTGCTAGACTGGAGGAGTCTCTGGGCTTCCAGGGGATCTTGTCCCCAGAGTGGAAAAACGAGAACAGCCCACATCTGTTCTCCACCGCAGAGACCTACGGACAGAGGCAGTGAGCACCCAGAAATCTGCAGGTGAAAAACAGACCCACCTCTGCATTGATCTCCTTGATGTTCGCCTGTAGCTCTCGGGCCACCTCAGGAATCTGGAGAGGAGAAGGGATGTGAATCAGTTGCATTGATCAGGCTGCAGTAAGAAGATCAGAATATGTGTTGGCACTCAGGCTCAGGAGAAATGAGGACCTTGATCAGTTAGCGACCTGTGCTGTTGGGGTGCAGGCACCATCTCTGGGTTCCTCAGGATCCAGAGTGCTCGTGAGCTCCCCCAGGATATTTGGAGGAGGAAACCGGTACACCCATTCCCTTAAGGCAGAACCAGGACCCAAGTTGGATGTTAAGGGACACTTTTGGCTCTAGCATCGAACTTCAGAAAACAGGGTCTCTCTGAAGGGAGGGCAGAGCTGATCATTGCTGGGAGTTCCCACCTCAGTCTCCTTGCAGATGACACAGAGGTGAGTCATCCTCTGTTCTCAGTGGGCCTTACCACAAATGTAAGCAGGATCACAAGCTCCTCCTTGGGGACCAGGGTGTTCACAATGGCATTCACCAGGTCCTGCCTCACAAGCAGGCTGAAAGGGGCCCTGTCCGGGGTGGTCCCCGTCAGGGAAGCCACAGAGCTGTTGAACCACTGGGTCACCCTCGCCTGTGAGTCCAGCAGCTTGGCCTGAGGAGACACAGAACAGGGCATGGTTTGAAGACTTCGGTACTCCATTGTATCCCATAATCACCTGGAATGAAACAACTGTGTTGAAGGGGGAAGTTGTCTCCCCAAATTCTCGTGATGGAAACCTCATGCCAGTGTAACAGGGCCTTGATCAATGGTTAGTGCTGGTGCAGGAGTGGCCTAGTCACTGCTGGTGGGAGGAGGACATTTGAAAGTAAGCTCAACCCCTGGCTGCCCTCGCTCTCCCCCTCCCCCACTCTTCTGTCTTCCACCATGGGCTGATGCAGCATGGAGGCCCTCCCCAGAAGATGCACCATGCTCTTGGATTTCCTAGCTACCAGGACCATGAGCCCAGCAAGCTCCTGTTGTTTATAAACCACTCAGGTACTGTGTTCTGGCAACACAAACTAGACTAAGACAGATGCCATTCTGCTTTGCATCCTCAAATTTGTGTCAGGAAGCTGAGATCAATGAAGACAATGACTGTTAGGTACCAGGCAGCTCCACTCCTGACCGAGTGAGTCCCTGAGATTTCCTCTACCCTCCCTTCGTCCCTCCCTCAGTTTCTTTTTTCCACCTTTCCCTCTGCCCTTCTGCTTCACATGTAAAGAGATGGCATCTCCCTACCCTGCCCAGGCTGGCCCCTAATGCCTCAGCTCGGATGATCCTCTGGGTTCCATCTTCAGAGTGCCCAGGATTGTGGATGCATGCTGCCTGTGCCTAGCTTGTAACTAGGCTACAGTAACTGAAATGCTTGCTTTTCACTTACGATTCAGCCTCTCAAACCCTTTAGATGAAGGGAGGATTCAGACTGCAACAGAGCAGAGAAAGCCATCCCATGCTGTGACTTCAAGGGACTCCTGAGAATAGGTCTGGGACGCACACCACCCACGGGGAGCACTCCCTGCAGGTGTACAGTGCGGTATTCTATAGAGGTCCACCGGTCCTGAGTCCTTCCTGTCTGGGAAGCCAGTATGGTTTCATTTTATTGTCTCCTAAGAATTGTATTGTATAGCCAAGGAAACTGAGGCTCAGAGAGGTGAAGAAACCTTCCCACAGCTACACAGCCAGGGATCCAGGCATCCAGGAAAGTTAAGGCTGTATGGTCCTTGAGGACGCCTCTGTCCTGAGGCCATGTTGCAATGTTAGCAGAAGTCTGGGGTTTGGCAGGAGCTTGTCTGAGAGAAAGACCCAGGGACCCATACATACATAGGGTCAAGGTCTGAGGTCAGGACCCAGGGGGTGGGGCATGAAGTTCTATCTGCTGGCTTTCACAGGGTACTCAGGGTCTGACTTCATCAACTGCATCCCCTGATGCCATGGAGGTATCGGACCCTGGGTGGCCACAGAAGAGCAGCTGTTCCCCAATGTCCCCACTTTGCTCTGAGGTCTGCACACTTACCTTCAGGTTGAACACGATGTTACTGTCCTGGATAGCAGGAGACAGAAGGCCAAAATCCAAGGCTCCGGGGCTGAGGGCAACGGGTGCTTCTCAGGGCAAGAAGAAAGTTTGTGAGGATAGAGGGTGAGGTTGGGTGGGGGTGGTTTTCTACTGCTTCCAGCTAGGGACACTGCCAGAGTCAGGAAAAATGATGCTGTTGGTGGTAACTATGGCAACGATTACAGGGACCATTCAAAACACCAACACAGAGCTAGACTTTTATGTATATAACTAGAACCCATTCAGTCCTTTGCCAACCCTGAAATGCTGGTTATGACCTGTGCCTCCCTCACCTCACTGTAACCCACTCCTCAAGGCAGGTAGGGGCTGAGCATTGAACTCAGGGGTGTACCCATTAGTCCATCCATCACCTGTGTGTGCCTTGGTTTTCCCCACTTGGTGGACAGAGGGTGGAGACTCTGGTCAGCTGTGGGGTGGACAATGAGAGTGCATGTGCATGTGCCTGTCCTCCTCCAGCCCCTGTCACTAAGATCAGAGTGGCTAGATAGACCTGGGAACTCCCGTGACATTAGTATTTCTCTTCTCTCTCTCCACCCCCTCCCCTAGAGTCTTATACATGCTAGGTAAGCAATGGCCATACCAACCCACAGCTAATTGGAACAGGAAGAATCAGGTTCCGGCTTTCCGTATCACGAATCTCCTCTGTGAGCTCAGAGATTTCCCCACGTGTGCATTGGCCATTGAGTGTGCCGAGGAAGTGAGACAGAAATGCCCTGTCCTGGATTTAGCTCTTGTGTGCACCAGGGGCTTTACTTGTTCCCCTCGTCTCTCTCCGGCTACCCTGTGACGCGCCTCTTTAGATCCTAAATCAGCACACGGTAGGGTTTTCTTCCCCCTTGTTGATTCCCACTCTGAGGGGGTTGAGAAGGACCAGTTTCCAAGGTTGAGGGCAGAAGCCCATATTGTCTCCTCTTTGTGCTCTCAGGGAGGGAGAAAGACATCTGTTCTGGGCATGTAGCTCACTTCTGCCCTTGTTCTCTCCTCTCAGTAGCACACAGCAGTCAGTTTACCATCCATCCATCCATCCATCCATCCATCCATCCATCCATCCATCCATCCATCCATCCAGCCAGCCAGCCATCCATCCATCCATCCATCCAGCATGCATTTATTTTTAAGCAACTCCATGCTAGGTAGAGTATTCTATATGACCAGAACTTTCCTATAACCTTTAAGTGCTGAATACATTCCTTTGAGGTTGGGAGGTAGAAAGCCCCATTTTATAGATGAGGAAACTGAGGACAAAGGCTAGAGTGACTTCTCCCAGATCAAGGAGCAAGTCAGCAGCAGAGCTGGGCTTTAACTTGGCTTTGCCTGAGTATCTGCTTACACAGAACAGTGGTTCTCGGCCTTTGGGGATTGCATATCAGATATCTTGCTTATCAAATGTTTGCATTACAATTCACAACACTAGCAAAATTACAGTTACGAAGTTGCAATAAAATAATTGTATGGTTGGGGGTCACCACAGCGTGAGGAACTGTATTAAAGTGTTGCAGCCTTAGGAAGGTTGAGAACCACTGTCTTAGAACCTTGCACACGTAAGGTGATCAGGAAGTGGCAGCATGTAGGCAGGGCTTAACAAGTGCTTATGCACCGGTGCTGGGCCCAAGGTGCTGGTGGGACATGAGGGGGGTGGTCTCTCCTGGGTAAAGGTGGGGCCTGAAGTCCAAGCCTGTAGTTAAAGGAAAGACAGTGGAGACAGCAGAGCCCCTACCTGTTGCCAGCCTCAGGAAGTCATTGTACATGTCATTGAAGGCTTGCTGGATCACAGGGCACAGCTGCAACAGCACAAACACAGGGCCACCAGTGAAGAGCCAGTCCTTTGCCCGCGACGTCCTGGGCCTGGTCTCCACCAACCTTAGTCCCACTGCAGTGCCCCAGCTAGTAAAATGTTCATCCGTGGAGTGGAGGACTCACAGATTTGTCCATCTCTGTCCCTCCTTGCTGTTCAGAGTCCATGGCTGTCCTATGGGCCATCCAGGTCCTTTTTGCAATCGTTTGCCTTTTGCCTCGTACCCAGATTGTGCCTGGCCTGCCAGCTACCATCCCCAGGACACCCATGATTGCTCAAAGGAGCCCATGGTTCCTTAGAGGAAGCCAAGAATTCACTTGCTCATTCCATAAGAACTCATAGAGTTCCTCCCATGTCAGACTCTTAGAGCAGAGGCCGTCTGGGCCGTCCCACAAGACGCTAAGCAGTGTCTGCATCTTGGTGAGTTTCCAGCCCCAACACATCCTCGCACCACCAAGGAGTTCTCTGCCTAACATGGACAGCACCTCTCAACAGGGAACGATTTTGGTCTCCAGCAAGACACTGTGAGACATTTTTTAGTTATAACGTAGCATATGAGCCATACTGACATCTAGTGGACAGAGGTCAAGGATGCTACTACACATTCCTCCCCTCAGCCCAGCCCCAAAGTATCAAAAGTATCAGTAGTCCCCAAAAGCAGTGTGGATTTAGGGGTTCTACTGAAAGGGGGTAAACATTTGCCTTGCAGTCTTTAGGATCCACGGACTTTTTGATGTTTAGCTGCTCTAATGGAGGGACCATCTCACTGGCTACCCACTTCAATATTCTTGTGTGAGGAAGGGCAGTGCATTTTGAGAATTGCTAACTTGTGAACAAAGGTACTCTGCTTCCATCAACTTTCCTAACCCATGACCCAGAGAGGAGGTATAGGTGGGGAGACATCTTGACTCACACAGCCAGGGGACCGACTGTTCCCTGCAGGAAAGAGGCATCTTCCATAATACCCCATCCTTCACCCTTCGACCCTGCCCACATATCAGAGTCGGGGACACAAGGTTCCCACCAGATCCATTGCTTCTGAATTTGGGGTGGGATGGAACGTCCATTTTTATAGCCTTCAGATAGTTGTGAAACACAGCCTTGTTGAGCGCCATGTCCACACTGAAAAGGGCTCCTTGCTTTCCTCTGTGAGCTCCCTCAAGACACTCCTCAAATGACACTCTGTGAATCACAGTGGTGACCACTGACCCCTGCCTCAAGTCACTACAAATCAATGAGTTAGAATTAGCTTAGAATTCTAAGTTCATGCCATCTCTTCTGCTGGGGAATCTCTCTTTTTCTATTTAAATATGTTCCTGGGTAAAATTTTGAAAATATTTGCATCTGAGTCCTACTCCAAGAAACTCCTATTTTTAAACAGAAAATAAAGTTCTTAAAATGTATCTACTGGTCATATTGGCACATGCCTGTAATCTTCACCCTTGGGATGTGGAGGCAGGAGGATCAGCAATTCAAGGCTAGCCTGGGCTATGTGATACCTTGACCCCACTCCTATAACATTCTCATATAAGTTGGTGACAGGCTATGCCCTTCTCTAAAAAAAAATTGGATTGAAGAACCTGCATTCTCCTGAGCCAGATGACCAAGGTAGATGGGTTATCTGACAACCACTGCCATCGAAAACCCTGAACCTGTGAGTTTATTGTTATTTAGCAAATCCTGACATTGGGGAAAGACATGTATGTCTTCATATATGTTTCTGGCACAACATGCTCATGATAGTGAGACAAGATTATTTAACAAAGGGATTTCTTTCCATTTCTCTTTAAAAATACCTTTCTGAATATGCACCTCAACTAATGGTTCAGAAGTTTAAAATTGACTTGAGTTGGAAGTCACATATAAATACTTATTCTCCCATTTCCTACCTCTCTCTCTCTACCTCCCCTCTCCAAGAACCAGGAAGTTCCCTCCCTCCCTCCCTCCCTCCCTCCCTCCCTCCCTCCCTGCCTCCCTCCCTCCCTCCATCCCTGCTTCCCTCCCTCCCTCCCTTCCTGAGGAGTGATTCCAAGCCTCACACATGCTTGGCAAGTGCTCCACCACTGAGCTACTTCTCTAGCCCTCTTGGCTTTCTTTTAATTTTGAGGAAGGATCTTGCCAAGTTGCCCAGGCTGGTCTTGAACTTGCTCTATAGCACAGACAAGCACTGAACTTCTATCCTTCTCTTAGTCTCCCAGAAGCTGGGATTACAAGCCTATTCCAGACTGGTCAATATTGTTTTTTAAATTAACTCTATAAAATGTAAGATCCAGGGCCTGGGGAGATGGCTCAGCAGCTAAGAGTCTGTATTACTCTTCCAGAGGCCCCAAGTTTGAGTCACAGCACTCATTCTAGGCACTCAGACCTGCCTACAATTCCAGTTCCCTGGATCAGATACTCCTGGCCTCAGTGGGCACCCACATATATAGACTATACGCCCTCTCCTATACACATCATATACAGATGATTAAGAATAAACATCTTTACAGTAAAATAAGATCTCATTTGTGATTTCTTCTCTCTCTCTCTCTCTCTCTCTCTCTCTCTCTCTCTCTCTCTCTCTCTCTCTCTCTCTCTCTCTCTGTATTGGGCCTTGTGCATGCTAACCAAGTGCTTTATCATCAAGGTACACTCTTAGCACTTAGGTTTTTGATAATTTGATTGCTTTTCTTTATTCTCTGTAACATGTAGACACTTAGTCTACTAACAACAGATTCAGTAGACTGTTTCCTAGCATATAAAAAGGGATTGAAGCTTTACCAAGAATGAATAAAAAAAAAAAAACACAATTCAGTATTATACAGTAGACCGTGATTAACAGAGGCAAAATGCCACACTGTATTTTTCTTGAAGGTGATTTGGTAGGATTTGATACAATTTTGAACAGAGGGAAACTGATACTCTATTGTTTTAAAATCCCATCACGCACATGAAATATTGTTTTAAATATCACTTGTTTTGCCGGGTGGTGGCGCACACCTTTAATTCCAGCACTCAGGAGCCAGGCAGATCTCTGTGAGTTCTAGGCCAGCTTGGTCTACAGAGTGAGATCCAGGACAGGCACCAAAACTACACAGAGAAATCCTGTCTCAAAAAAACAAAACAACAACAACAAAAAAACCAAAACCAAAAACAACAACAACAACAACAAAACCACACTTGTTTTAAAGTAATCTTAATACAAGCATTTCCTTAAAAAGATATTTTGATAAACAGTTAAATGTGATCCAGCTATTATAATGACTATAAATGTTAGATGAGGACAAGGAGCATCAGGTGCAGTCATATAAAAACATGAGTACCCATGGATGAGCTGGAGATGAGCAAATGGCCAAACAGCTGCTGGATTGGACTGGACACATGAATGTTTTCTTCCTAACTTGTGCTAGTTATTATGTCATCTTTTTCATTAAAACTCTACCATGGTATCAGTGAGACTATGACATCTTGTCAGCTTATGGTAAAAAAAAAATGACAGCTACTTGACAAGGTGCTCTGAGCTCTTTGGGTAATTACTGAAGTGAATGCATCTTGAATTTACAATGGAAATCACAGGTAAATATGAATGGATCCACTTACAACATTTCGGTTACCTATGGCATATTAGGGACATATAGAAGGAATCACTGGGGTTGCAGGTGTCTTCTGTTGTAGAATGCTTGCCTAGTAGGTGTGAAGCCCTGGGTTCTATCCCCAGCACCACACACACACACACACACACACACACACACACACGCACGCACGCACGCACGCACGCACGCACGCACACGCACACACACGCACGCACGCACACAGCCTGAGTTTACTGACACAGAAGAAATAAATGCAGCTCATCTGGTGGGATGCAGTGTCTACAAACCACACCTGGATGGCTGAGCAGGGGCATGCCACAGCCTGCTTATGACAGTATTCCGGGACAAAATGCTAGATGTTCAGGGATTTCCAGCTTAGTTTTTTAAAAGTAAAGTATATAGACTTACACAAAAAAGTACTAAAATAAATTTAATAAAGGCAGAAAACCTTTCCCTTCCTAGGTGGTTTGCTCAGCATCCACTGTTGTCTACTGCTCTCTAGCTCTGTTGCTCTTGCCTACTGCCTGTTTGGTGGCAGTACCACACAGGAGCATGCTACTGGGAACCTTCTTCCAGTTCTGCTCCCTGACATTACTTTACTAGACTAAGATCAGCCTGGAGGTAGGATTTATAACTGGCAAGTCAGCAAAAGCTACACATAGGCTTCCCTCCCTCAACTCTTGTAGAGACAAGTGTTAAAAGTTTAATCAGCACACCACTGACAAGGCCTCCGGGCTTTTTGGCTGTTCTGTTACATTGACCTCGATGATCTCACTAGCCCAGTGGCTCATTTGGCACCGGCTTACAGTTTCACCCCAGTCCTACAGAGGGTGCCATCTCCATAGGCCAGAGGCCTGGTTTTACTCACCTGGTTTTTCACCATTTGGGGCAGGGCTGGCACCAGGAGATTCATGACATTATTTGCCAAGGAGTTGACCATGAAGGAGAGCCTTTGGCAGAGGAGAGTGGGAGATTAGGAAGCTTATAGGAGAGAATTGTCCCTATGTTATAGAGGTAACATGGACTCCCTGCTCAGGTTTATCCAGGATGTTAGCTAAAGCTGTTGCAGAGGCTGAGCTGAGGGCAGACATTGGGCTGGGTATTGCCTTTACAGATCTGTGCTGACATTAGGATGCCGGGAGCTGACAGGTCCCTGGAGAGGTGCCATGCACTCTTATGAGTAGGTCATTCTTGATGCCTGGAAAGTGTCATCAGCAGCATTTCCAGACCAGGAAAGTGAGACATGGGAAGGTGACTTGGCCAACATCACCCAGGCAGTCAAGGAAGAAGGTAAGCTTGCTTTGGGCGCACCTAGGTCTGCCTGGGTGGCCTGGGAGCCCTAGATGGAGGCTCTGCTCTGTCTGCAGGTGTTTGCCCCATGCCCAGCCCCACCCATCCTCACCCCCACCCCCACCTTCCCATCCTGGTATTATGCCCCCTCTTGCTGTTTTCATCTTTGCCACTCAGAACTGCTTTGGCATCCCAGAAGGAGCCTTAGATGGAGAGTCAGGAGGGACAGGGGTCCGCTCCTTCAGTGTTGTCCCCGTGAGAGCAAGCCGCAGTCTGCTCCTCGTACCAGCATGGTGGAGCCCAGCACTCACTTGTTCAGCAGGCTGAGGCGCAGGGTGTTCTCACTGCTGGAGCAGTCACTAAGGTTCAGGTGGGCGGGGCCTCTCGTGCTTTTCTCCACCCGGATGAGGGCTTGGACCTCTGTGTTCATTTGGAACTGCACTAAGGTCTTGATCAGTGGCCTGAGAGGACAACCGCAGTGATAGGGGGGGTGCTGTTCAAGTCCATGTGGGAGCCACAGCTGGGTGTCTGTCCCTCGCTATCTTTTTGGCTGGTTCCCCTCACCCCTCCAACATCTGGAGTCCTCTCTTGATCTCACCTGTTATGGATGCCGTGGGACTCCAAGTCACACACTGTGCCCGACTCAGATGTCCTCTGAGTCCCTCAGGATAGTGTGGCAGCAGTGGATTCCATGTCGTCCCCCTGGACTTTCAAGCTTTGCCTTGGTTCCTGGCTGCTCCTCTCAGATTGATGTTGGAGCAGACCCTGAAGTAATCCTTCATCTCTCTCTGTCTCTGTCTCTGTCTCTGTCTCTGTCTCTCTCTGTCTGTCTGTCTCTCCATATCCAACGCACCAGGAATTCCTGTTGTTTCTGCCTGCTTCTAACACAGCCAGAGTCTGATTTCTCCTCTGAGCATCTGGCCTAAGCCGTCTCTCTCTCTTCTAGAGTTGACGAAGGACCTTCTTCTATGGTCCACCTCCACTCTGGCCCACGCTTTTCCCCATAGCTCTTCCTTGGCTCAGACCTTCTCTTGCTCGTGGCCCTCATGCTCTGTAAAAGCCAAGTTCTCATCTTGGCCCATCAAGCCTTTCGTCATCAGGCTTCAGCAGCTTGCTGATGTCTCCTGTAACTAATTCCCCTCCTCTTGGTCATTTTTGAGCCAGGCAAGTCCATCCCCACCTCAGGGCCTTTGCGCTTGCTCTTCACACTTTTGGATTCTTTCCCAGATATCTCCATGGAGGGCAGAGAGCGAGTAGATGGGGCTGTTAGGTTACTGTGTCAGATTCAGGGGACACTCACGTGTTGAGTCCAGCCACCATGTCCAGGGGGATTCTGACAATCAGCTCCTGGTCATAGGTTGAAGGCTGCACAACCAGCCGGGGGATGTTAGCCGAGGTGACCCTTAGCCTGGACAGGGTGGAGGGGAGATGGAATCACTTTCGTGGTCAGGTAGGTGTCACCCCAGCCTGTTACCATTCTCCTTCCTGACTTCTGCACACCTGACCAGACTCCAGGCCCAGTCTACTAAGCCTCTTTATCATGGTCCTACCTCTGTCTCCTCCCTTCACCCTTGCTTGCCTCTCTGCAGGTTCCTTGGCTTTCAGCCTCAGCCTGTTGGGCTGACAGTAAGCCCCTCTGTGAGCCGACCTTACTGGCCTGTCACTCTTTGCTGTGGGACTTTGGAACGCAATCATTCTGAGTGACTCTTACCCCTCCATGGTTTTGCCCTACTGGCCCCTTTGCCTGGAATGCCAGTTTCTTGGTGTCTCTGGCTTAGCCTTGAGCTCCACGAAGAAGCATCTCCTGGTCCCGGCACTGTCCCACCTGGGGCTGCCTTCCTATGTGGCTGTCCTCTTAAGGTACCAGTGACACTGCCTTATGGTCACCCTAGCCATGCTGGGTGCTTTTCAAAAGAGGGACTTAGTCTGGTCCATCTTCACTAATGTTTGTTGACTGAGAACTGAGTAAGCAGCATACTTGGGCATGGGAGGTGTGGGAGAGAGAAGGCTCCCAGCACTGTCCAGCATGACTCACCAGACGATGTATCTCAGAGCAGTGCGCACTAGGCTGTCCAGCATGGGGATGCTCCCAGGCCTATTCTGCATGGCACTAAGCAGTGGCAACTCCTGGAGGATGGCAATGGCGTTGTGGTCCTCCAGTGCTTGGGCCAGTTCTGCAGATAGATCCAGGGGTTAGAGCTCAAGAGGAGGTTTGAGGATGGCCATCACTCAGGACTCCTTGGACCTGACATTAGGTGAGGGTGGTGGTTTTGAGACAGTGGGAACCATCACACTCAGGATGTCGTCAGTCACTGCTGGGATGCTGGACCTGAGTTCTCCCTCTCCCTAGCCAGTGCCAAATGTTTCTTGAGCTGAGTATCCCATCGGGGACAGTTTTGTGACAAATCACACTTGCTAATGATCTTCTGGCTCCCTTCCTGTTTGCCCTGTTGGTCAGGGCACCTTAGATGCTAGCAGAGGAAGGAGGAAATGGGAGTGAGGGCCCTGGGGCTGGTCCCTGCTGGCTTTGCACTAGTGGACAGAGCCCATTCCATAGACCCTGTTCCAGAGCCATGCCAGTCCCAGTGTTTCAGTGTCTTATCAAGCATTTGCCTCTTCTGTACTGATGGGGCTGGACCCATGAGCATTTTTTTCCTTGCCAGTTGGCAATCTTAAACCCCATCAGTATAGACTTGTGAGGGACATGGAGGGGCAATTCCCTGAAGTGTGCCTCTTATCAGCTCTTGTGGTATCACTGCCCAGGTGACATCAGATTGCCAGTTAACAGGGCTCCTGAAGACTGAGAGCAAGTCCTGCAGGCCTCTGGCAAGCTTCCAGGGTCCATGCAGAGATGGTCCTCTAGAGAGGTAAAACAACTCCTCCCTCCAGGGACATCATCCAAAGGACATCATCGGCTGAGGGCAGGGGTGTGCTCTGCACCTTCTGCTTGCCAGCATCAGGCGAGTGCTGGCCTAGCACAACCCTGTGAGCTTCCCTCCAAACCAACAGGCCTTCATCACACCCAGTCCCAGGGGGCTGGGGAGGGGTCTCCAACTGTGAGTGTGTTCTGTCTTTGAGTGCCACCTAATTGCTGGGTGCCCTTTAGAGTTAGTTCTCTTTTCCCCTCTTAGCCAAATCCTCCTTCTTCTGATGCCCCAACATAGTCCTTTACATTAAAAGCTCCTCCCAAGGATTATGGTGTGGCTTTTATCTTCTGATGGAGTTAATGGATAGAGTTGCCTGGTGGCTTCTGGCCCTCGGTGGTCACTTGCTTGGGAGGGCCCACTGACTCTTCTGTAGGGGATCTTGGGAATCTCCTTCCAACCTCTAATGGTCCTAACTCCTTGACTGCACACTTCCACCGTGGCTACTCACCCCAAGCTCCCTGTAGCTCAAATGCCACATGCTTGGGAGTCACAAGATGGACCTCAGTTATCTGCTTCCCCCAGCCTTTGTAACAGTGCTTGTCCACCAGGTAATTGCCACATTGTCATAGGAGACATGTGTCCATGCCTGGGTGGAAGATGCTTCTAAGTGTCTCCTACCACACAGGACTGTGCCCCATACCAGAGAGGAGCTGTGGAAAAGGCTGCCAGATCCCCTGTGACCCTCCTCAGTTCCTATGGTGTTGTGAGTTCTGGATGGCCCAGGGAGGCTCATGTGCTTATGGAGAGTAAGCCTAGACCCAGGGTCACGGAGCTGGAGTAACAAGCCTGTGTGTGGTACTAGGCCACCAGACTCTGCCTAGGCCTCTGATTTGGGGACCAGGAACATGCTGGGTCTTAACTCTGCTGATGGGAGTTCAGGCAAGGACAGGGTTGAGGGGCATCCCTGCATGCAGTGGCCACATACCCCCCCCCATAAGGCTCCCAGATCCCCAGGGTAGTGGTTTTTTGGAATAATATAATTTGGGGCTATCTTGGCGTCACCAGCTCTTGAGATCATAATACCCCAGACCTTCATATCCCAGCCACTACTCTTGCCTCACTCAAGTCCTGGGCTCCACCCATGCCTGATACACCCTTTTGACAAGGAACTCCCTTCCTTTTTGGAGGACTGCTCCATCTGCTCCTTGCTTTATGGTGGTGAGGCTTGAGGGAGGGGGAGTCATGACTTACGATCCTTGATGACTTCCGGGCCCAGGTTGAGCACAGCAGGGGGCCAAAGGTCAGCATGGACCAATGTGGCTCCCAGCAAACCGTAGAGGAAGGTGACGATCCATGGACCAGCCATCTTTCTGGGTATTGATGAGAAGTAGGTGACAGGTACCAGGGCCTAGGGTAAGCACAAAGAGTCCTTGCTAGCTGGACAGAGGAGCCTATGCCTGGGGCACAGTGTCCAGAAGAGGCATTCAGGGCAGTGGTTAAGAGCCAAGGCTTAGGTGTGCATCCTTGAATAATCAGCCAAGACACAAATACCTCTGTGCCTCGGGGTTCTCCTCTGGCAAGCTTCACTTCATAGAGTCTCTGGGATTAATAGTATCTAGGAATCTTTCAGTGTGGTGTTTTCCCCACAGGAAGAACTTGGGAGACATTAATAGTTTTTAATGACTACCGATACTGGCATCAGAGGAAACCATGCCACAGTCAAAGCCAGAAGGCAGAGCTGGCAATCTGCATTGGTTGACAAGGCAAACCGTACCCTCAAACCATGTCTTTGTCTTCCAAACACTTTGGTCCCGTTGGCTGCCTTCTGCCCACTGCTCAGCCTCCTGATCAGAGGGGTTCTGAACCCAGAAATCATAGTGTTGCCTCTTATGGGAGACATTGTCTCCCACAAATCCCAGCCTGTGCCTACCCACCACGTGGTCCTCAGCCCCTGCCCTCTTCATGGATGCTTTTTACTCCTTTCTAGCATCCACTCAGCTTTGCCTCCCACATGCCACCTCTTCCAGGAAGCCTCCTGTGATTGCCCTCTCTCTGGTCCCGGGCCTTCCATAAACACAGTAAACCCACAATGGTCCCTTGGGAGTTCTTTGATGGTTGCTGTGACTGATGCTTCTTTTTGTCCCCAGCAACAGCTCAGCACACACAGGCATTGCACAGCCAGTATGTGAAGAGCAGGTTGAAGTCCCTAGCCTGAAGATTGGGAAAGACCAACCTGCCTCATGCCGCCATCTTTGCTCCTGGCTTTTGGATAAGAGCACCAGCACCTCCCCCACCCCCAGAAACCATAGCTGACAGGGGCATTATTAGGCTCCTCAATTCTCCCTTAGCAGATGGGCTGACCTCAGCAGGTGTCCCCTGAGGAACTTTCTTGACTGCCCAGGCTTCTGCCCCCCCCCCCATTTTACCTGGATGTGCTGGATCTGCCTGCTCCTCTCCTGGGTGGTGGGTCTGGAAACCTGGCCTTATATCCTGCAATCCTGACTTGGGCAGCCACCCTGAGCATGTGGGCCAAGACCTCAGGCTGAGGTCTCCAAGGTAAATATTTGCAGCTCTTGGTGAACCAGAGCCCTTCCTGGAGGCAGTCTAGGAACTCCAGCTTCCTGAGGTCTGGAGAAAGGAGGGTCCAAACTGGCTGGAGGGGAGGAGGGAGTGCTGGGCATATGGCAGGAAGGTGTCTCAGGCACACAACAGTCTCACAAGGGGCTCCCTGCATCCTGGGCAGTCACCGCCACAGGACCATGCAGGGGTCTCTGCACCCTCCACAGCCAGCAGAGTCACGATCCGCAGGAGGCAAGAGGCAGGTTCAACTCAGTATCACTCAGTAGCTGGTGTTGATTCAAACTTCTGGATCCTGACCCTGAGGAGTTCATTTTGGGCATATTTAAGCACAATGGTATTTGGTGAAAACTTATGCTGGTGATAATTCACTCAGTCTCACATTCACAACAAAGCATACATAAGTCTCTTTGAGGAACAAAATAAGCTAAATACAAAATCAGGCGCGACTACATCAAAATTCTTGTAAAGTTCATAAAGACAGGTTTTATAGATTGATCGAGAAAAACAATTTACAATAAGGGTCTTGAGGTGGGGGGGACCTGGTGCCAGAAAAATTCTCTAGCCACACAAATAGAGCAAAGGTCACCAGGCTAGGAAACATGTCCTCTCTCAGCCTTTTGGGAAGATAGAAAGCTGTGCATTCCTTCCCTGAAGGTACAGCTCTGTGTGTTTAATATTCCAGATTCCCCTAGCGCTTATCTGTGAGCACAAAGACCTCTGTGCTTCCTACAGCGCCATCATGATCACAGTAGCAGTTGCTGTGACTGAACAGCTCTGACACAGCAGGCCTCGTTCATGTTTTCCATCAGTTAGGTTGATGGGTGTCATCCTCATGCGTGATCAGCCAGTCATCCTGATATTAGCGAGGAGGAACCAGCTGCCACACTCAATAAGCAGAAGAGTGAGGATTCCAAGCAGAAATCTGGCTTTAAAAGCCATCTGGGGACATCTTCAGCAGCTTGGTAGACACAGGATGTGTGTTAGGGGACAGACCAGGGTCAAGTCCTGGCTTCACCTTTTTCATTCTGAGTGACTTGGGGACTGAGCCTCTCTGTTTCCATGTGTGAAATGGGCGTACCCACGCTCCTCTTACTTAGAGGGCATGTAGCTAGGGACACTGGGCCTACCTAGAACTGCTCATTAGTAGTGTGTTTGGGGCTGCTGTCATTGGTACTGCTTACAACAGGATGCGGTTTGTAGAGAGGCGACGTTAACGGTACAGCCTTGCCCATCTCACTTTCTCCCATCCACCAAGGAGAGCACGTCTCCACTCACGGATTCCTTTAAGAGAACAGGTTAGAATCCCACCTCTGCTACTTCTTTGCTGTGCTCCCCGGGTGAGTGCTTCACTTCGCAGGGCCTCTCTAACCTCCTTGGTACAATGGGGTTCTTGGAAATGCTGTCCATTAGGCTGGTGAGAGCGTCCGCTGAGCTGTGGGCCATGTGACCTTGTTATGGACTTGGATTCGGTCATTGTATGACCTGCGCACATCTCTGCCTCATCCACACTGCCAGGAAGGTGGTGGATGTTTGTGGAGTGATAGAATAATGAGCAACGGACCATGGACCAAGGGACAAGTGTGAACTGGCCAGAGGGACCCTGGTCACCCCCGCCTGGGTGCAGGCCAGTCTCATTTAGTCACACAGCACCCAAGGGGCATTAACAGCCCTGCTTTTCCCAGGAGCATTGGAGGCTCTGGGGATAGGGGTTTGCTCAAGGTCACAGGACCAGAGGTGTCAGAGAGGGGACTTGAGCACCTAGGGTAAGCCACACACTTCTAGCCACACTGTCCTGGTGATCCCTAGGGTAAGCCACACACTTCTAGCCACACTGTCCTGGTGATCCCTGGTGAATGTTAGGGTCAGTACGGATAGAGATGTGACCTTTGGACACCACCTGGGCACATGCTATGGATTAGGGCTAAGAGATCCATTGCTGAGTCTTGTCCCCATCTGTAGTGTGACGAGAGAGGGGCAGTGTCTGTGAAGTCACACAGGCCCTGGCTGGTCACGGAGGAAAATATGGTTTGCATCCTGCCGTGTCTGGAACATTCAATAGGTCCTGAACACCAAAGGCTACCTGCTCCAGAGCCAGAAGGGCTCCCCGGAAGGACCCTGCCAGTGCCTCGGGCACATGTGCAGAGAGACATACACCCCTGCTTGGCTTCTCAGCTGCCATGCCTGCTGCCCAGGGACAAAGTCCCTCTGTGGGGTGGTGGAGCTGGTGCCAAGTCCATATCTGTTCCAGCTTCCTGCCTGTCGGCTCAGTCTGTAAGGGTTGAACGGGCATCATGCACCCCTTGACTGTGTACCTAGTCCCGTGTGCCTCTGTCCTGCACCTCTTGCTTTGGCCTCACTTCTCCCAGATCCTCACTTTCTTTGTGTGTCCCCTTCCTGGAACTCCTCACACCTCACAAAAGCTCCTTCATAAGCCTGGAGAGGATGGCTCAGTGGTTAGGAGCACTGGCTGCTCTTCCAGAGGGCCTGGGTTTGATTCCTAGCACCCACATGGCAGCTCACAACTGTTTGTGAGTGCAGTTCCAGGGGATCCAGTGCCCTCTTCTGGTCTCTGTACACCAGACACACACTTGGTACACAGACATGTATATATATGTATATGTGTATGTATATATATATATAAAATAATAAAATAAAATAAAAATTTTAAATTAAATACAGAAAGATCTTTTGTGGTAGTGGCCAGAAGGAAACCTTGCAGTTTGAGACATGATTTTCACCCTTTCCTGTGCTGTGAGCTGTGGCCTCGCTGAACACTCCTCCCTTCTGAGGAGAAAATGTCTGGATCATCATCCACAGAATGACAATTCTACCTCCATTACACAGCTGCCAGCTTCAAGGTCCAGTCCAGAAGGGAATATCCGCCCAGCCTGGTCCCTGTCATCTTACCCTCCCGGGAGTCCCCAAAGCCCACCCTCCGTTCCCAAGATATGAACCCTGCGCCCTGAGGGGTGTTATCTGTCTTCTGTCCCTCCATTATTCCTTATTCCTTCAGTCTTTTCAAAGTTATTTATTTATTTATTTATTTGGTGTGTGTGTGTGTGTGTGTGTGTGTGTATGTGCACGTCTGTGGATGTGGTGTGTATGTGCACGTGTGTGAGCATGTCTGTGGATGTGCACGTGTGTGAGCACGTCTGTGTATGCAGAGGCCAGAGGTTGATGTCAGCTGTCTACTTCTGTTGCTAGACCCTCCATCTTACCATTTTATTGTCTTTTATTTATTTAGAATTTTTTATTTAGTTTTTATTCATGTGTCTCTGTGAATGTACATCATGTGTATGGAGGTGCCCACGGAGCCAGACGAGGACATCAGATCCCTTGGAGCTGTAGTTACAGACAGTTATGAGTTACTTAGTGTGGGTTCTGGGGACCAAACCCAGGTCCTCTGGAGGAGCTGCAGATGCTCTAACTACGGGGCCACCTTTCTAGCCCCCATCTCCATTTATGTTTTGAGACACTCTCTCACGGAACCTGGAGCTCACTGATTCAACTAGACAGGCTGACCGGTGAGTCCCCAGAACATGCCTGTTTCTGGCCCTGGCTGGCCGGGGCTGGTGTCAAACACATGATGCTGTGTGTCAGGCTTTCATGTGGGTGCTGGGAATCCAAACGCAGGTTCACATGCTTGCACAATAGGAACTTTGTGGTGCACAGAGCCATCTCCCTGCTTCCTCCCTCCCTCCATTCTTACACAGCTCCCTCTTGGTCTCCGGGTCTTCACCTTTAAGTCTCTCTTACCTAAAGTCCAGTTCTCCCCAGCAGCCGCTGGCCCCTTGTAAACAGGTCTTGGTGAGACTCGCCAAGGCCTGCAGTGACCTTGCGTGAGAACCAAGCTCTACAGGACCCAGCACGAATGGCTGCTCATCTAATCCTTCATTCCTCACCAGTTTGCCCTTGTCTTCTCTCACCCCCACCTTAGGGCCTTCGCACATGCTGAGCCTTCTCCCGGGCTGGCTCCTTCTCCTCTACCAAGTCTCAGCTTCTCTCCTTGGAGCGGCCTTTGCTGGTCACCTGGCTAGGGCAGGGTGCTTCTGGCTAAGTGCTGGTGGCTGTTTACACCAGAATTTGCTGGAAGCAGACCTGAAGACTCAAGTGTGCAACTCTACAGATGTTCTGCAGCAGGGAGATGGGCGGGCCACAGTGCGGGTGGGGGGATGGGGAGCAAGAACAAACACACAGTTCTCAGTTCCACCGTGCAGGGCCCTGATCCAGCTAGAGGTAATAGGGGCAACCGGAGGGGAAGAGTATAATTGTGAAAGCACCCCCTCCGTCCATTCCTGTCTCCATACGCCTTTCCCCAACCCCTCCTCCCTCCCTCCCTCCTTCCCTTTCTGTTTTTGACAGGATCTTCTTACGTCCCTCAGGCTGGCCTTGGACCCTTCATTTTCCTGCCTCTGCCTCCCAGATGCTGGGATTACAAGCATGAAGCGCCATGTCCATCTCTGCGAGGCATTCCTTAGGGGACTGCTGTGGTCTCCCAGCAAAGAGGCAGGGTGTCTAGAAGGAGAGGGCTTTCCCGAGACCTCTTGGGAGCTTGAGACTGTGTCCCTAGAGTGTGATGCACAGCGGGCTGAGTTCGGTGTGGGTGGATGAGCTGCAGCTGTGGAGGGCAGAGTGACGAGTTTGGGAAGTCACTGCTGTCGATAGCGTCCAAGCTGGCGTGGATGCAGCAGGACAAGGTTCTGGCCTATCAGAAATCGTGGTTTGGAGAGGAGAGGAGGCGATGTCAGAAAGACAGGGACTGAGGAGGGCCAGGGAGGGCTGGAAAGGATGGTTCAGTGGGCTGGGTGGGCAGCAGGGAGCTCTGCCTTGGACTGGTTGCAGTTTGGGAAGCCCAGCAGAGAGCCTTAGGGAAACTTCCACAAAGTGCCGCTGAGGCCCAGGGCTAAGCACATCCTGTCCACAGAGAGCAAGAGCACCTTGTCACACTCAGGCCACGCTTTCCTTCCCTCTTCCTCACATACTTGTACTCCATTCCCGGATGGTGAGAGTGAGTACAGCTGCCAGTCATCCCCGGCAGCGTGGGTTAGGGCTGAGGAGAGAGGCCATGTCACGTCAAAGCTGAGTGCTCAGGCAAAGCAAGAGGCAGAGTGGAAAAGACCATCAACCTCTACTCTATCATCAAGCAGACCCAGAAAGGAGAAAATAGCATGTTGGTGCCCCCCTTCCCCAGCTGAATTGGGCTCTAGGAGAAGAGCAGAGACCTGCCTGAGTTCCCATAGCCCCAAGGCAGGAGCTAGAAACTACCTGAGCTCTTCCTGACTTTGTCCCCTACTGGGCCACCCTGTCCAGCCGCAACACGGGCAGCCTCTCTGGAGAAGGCTGTGGCTGCATAGAAACAGAGGGTGTGGGAGGGCATGGCGTGGCAGGGTTAGTCGGGCGGAAACCAGAGAGCTTGCCAACCGTTTCTTGCCCGGAAGAGAGGAGAGAAGAAAGGCAAGAATTCAGGCTGCTCTCGGCAGACTCAAATCCTTTACACAATGGCTCTTCACGGCACCAGCGAGCGAGCCTTCACTATTGTGCCAAGCCTAGACAATTGATTAGCAATGTCTGCCATGACAATGCAGAGGCCTTGTACTGCTGTCTCCTGACCCATCCCTGTTAAAGACTGTCTGTCCTGGTAAAATCCTAAAAACATGATAAAATGGGAAGGGGAACCTGTAGATGACACGACGTTTGCCACGGCCTCCAGTAGGTTGAGTTTGGACAAGTTGGTTCCTATCTCTGGCCTCAGTCTCCCCAAATGCAAAATGGAGATGTAGGTTCTGTAATAACGTTGGTCGGCTGTTTTGTATAAGCCTGTCCATAGCAGAGGGAGCCGGCTGATATTCACGTTGGGGGGAGAGTGCTCCACCTACTGTGTGTTCTAAGGTGGGTGTGGTTCCTTGATTGGGGGTGGGGTGGTGCTCTGCGGAGGGAGTTACCCAGTAGTTTGGGAAAAGAATTGTTAGTGTGCTGCCTGCAGTGTGGTTACTTGTAACAGCCCCAAAGTAGGGCTAGTATAAATGTCCAAGTAACTGGAGATTTCTTCAGTCCTGAGCCACCAGGCAGCTGTCACTAACAACACAGGGAGACTGAGGCAAGTGAAATTAACCTAGAGAATGTTCTGAAAGGATGCGGTCCCCTGAGAGAAATCTGTCTTTTTCTTTTTGGCGATACGGTCCTAGGTGACTTTTATGATCTCCTTGGTGATGTTAAGATTTACATATTTTTTACACAATGCATTTTTTTTGGATCAGCAAACCACCACACTAAACAACTTGAAGATGAGTAGAAGGAGGTTGGCAGAGGTCAGGGAGTGCAGGAAGGCCTCCCTTTCCCAGGGCCGGAGTCATAGCCCCGCCCACTCCAGGTTCGCTGGAAACTTTGCCACACTACCACTGATAAGCTCAACAAAAGCTCAGTTACATCAGCCCGGAAACTCCGTTCTGGAAGCTTCTGGGCATAATCTCTCTTTTGTGGGGCAGGAATAGACGAAATTGAGGGCAAATAAACCGTGGCTAAGCCAGGCTCTGTCACAGCCCTGCCTGGAAAGGAGGACCAGGGCCCTGCCCTGATGAGGCTCACAGTCAGGTCCTGGCAGGTGCTAAGTGGCCTTTCACAGTAGGCAGTGGTGGGGCTTGGTACTGGGACTTCCTTCTCCCACTGGCAGCATGTTATCAGAGGAAGATGGGGGCTGGGTGCCTTAAGGACAGGAGCTGGAACAGTGTGATGCATTTGTCCACTGCAAGGAGTCCAGGTCAAGTGTGGCATGTTAGCACAGAGGTTGGCATGGGGACTGTTTGTTGTCAGGGCCTGAGAGTGTGGGACGCACAGGCAATGTGAAAACACACATCAGCACTGACGGAGGTTGGCACCCATCTAGGGGGTGACTGTCCCCAGAATCTCTGGTGAGGCCTCCGGAACAGGTGCATGAGAGGAGGCTGGATTAGAGACAGCTTCTGAAGTGGTGACCTTTGCCCTGGGCTGGAAGAAGGTAGTAACTAAGAACTGGGCATGGGGGGGAGGCATTTCATGTGGGGTCCCTCAGGAGCAAAACAGTGAGCCTAGGAGCTTGTCTGAGCCCTGTGGCAAGCGTGGGGTAGATTGTAGGGGCCCCTGGCCCATCCTGGGATGCCTTAGTTTGTACCAGAACCTCCTTGGGTGGGATTCTGACTCCCTGAGTCATGCTTTGAGGACTGCTGTTCTATCTCTAGGCCTAGTTTGCCCTCTCTGTGTCTGGTTTCTCCAAGCCTCTGTTGCTTTCTCCTCTCTCCTCTCTTCCTTTCTTTCTCATACCTATCTTCCCTGGTCCCATGTCTCTCTGTCTACCCCTCTCTCCCCTTCTAGTGTTTTTTCTCTCTCCCTATGCATCTCTAGATGCCATCACAGAGGCCAGGACAGAGCTGAGGCCCCATGGAGAGCAAGGTTTGGGCACCTGGATAAAGCAGGTGACCCCTCCCGATTGTGTGGCCCTGGATACGTGTCTCACCTCTCTGTGATACAGCCTGGGCCTGACAGAGGGGCTCAGTGTCCCAACTCTGGGCAACCAGCTACGTCTAACCTTGACTGAGTAGCACTTCTGGGCCATGGGCTTGGAAAGCTTAAGGCGTTGTCTTAGAGCAGGGCCTGGACCCAGGAAAGTCTTTTTTTTTTTTATTTGTTTACTTTGTTTTATGTGTATGAATGTTTTGCCTACATGTACACAAACTGCATGCATACTGGTGCCTGTGGAGGCCAGAAGAGGGCATCGGATCTTTTGGAATTAGGGCTTCCTGTGGTTGTTAACTACCACATGGGCACTAGTCCTCTGTGAGAACAACAGTGCTCTAAAAAGCTGAGCCACCTCTACAGCCCCAAGGCCAGGGACTCTCGGCCTGAGCAGCCCTGACATCAATACTGCACGTGCTGAGATTGCTGTGCACATTCACGGCTGGAAAAAGGAAAAAACCCAGTGGTCTGCAAAGTCCAGACTTCTGGGAATACTCCCAGAGGTGTGGCTGTGTGTGCTGGGGCCTTTGGAAAGGGGGGATCTCTGTGATGAGGATGTTTCTGAGCAGAGGAGTCACTCAGATTGAGAGCTTCAGTTTGGAAGCATGCTGAGGTTAGCCTCATCTTCCTCCCCTGGTTAGCTTGGGTGGAGATAGACTCTGAGGGCAGCTTCTTCCACTCTGCTCCAGGGCAGGCTGGGGAAGGGCCCACCAGCAGCCCAGGGCAGGCCGGGGAAAGGCCCACCAGCAGCCCAGGGCAGGCCATGGAGGGAGACTTCACTATGTGATCTTAGGAGTTCATGTGCAGCATCTCCTCCTGAAATTTCTATTTCTTTAAAAATCAGAGAGAGAGAGAGAGAGAGAGAGAGAGAGAGAGAGAGAGAGAGAGAGAGAGAGAGAGAGAGAGAGACCCAGCCAAGAGCCGAGCTGGCTAGCCAGCAGGTGTATGCACTTCTCTATGTGTGAGCAGAGTTCTGTATGTCTTGGACATAGCAGGGGGCACATTCTCCTGGATTAAGGTCTCTGGGCAATATATAGTGAATTAGAAATGCACAAACTGATGTAAAACCACACTACTCTATCTTCTCAGTGTGAGGACTAGAACAAGGAGGCAACTGGAGAGGCTATCAGGATGCTGTGGGGGTCTATGAAGTTTTAGTCCCACTGAAAACGGGATGGCCCTTACACCCAACACACACCACACATGCACCCATCTCTCCCTGTTCAACTTTCATGTATTTGGGTTTACAAACAGCTTCGGGGGTTGCTTATTCACAGAAGGGAGAGGGTACCTGGCACGCCAAACAGGCTGGTCCTGCCGTCTCTGAATGCTCACCAGCCGCAGGCTGGGCCTGAGCCTGCTGGTTAAGTTATAAACCCCACTGCACAGACGGAGACCTAGATGTGCTGAGTTACACTTATTCAAGGTCACACAGTGACTAGGACAGGAAGCCGGGATTTGAACTTAGGTCTGTGTGACGCCAATACTTGCACTCTTGTCCTCTTGCCAGGGTCTGCTGACACCTGTGTTTAGGTGCATCTTTTCCTGTCTACCACCTCCTCAGAGGATCCCCCACCTACCAACTGCTGAGATTCCCAATTATCAGCATGCATTTTGGCCCATGAAGCCACCTTGGAAAACTTGAATAAGTTCAATGTTCTCCACCCAGCTGGAAATTGTGTCTCACTTCCTAAAGTGAAGAACGCCACTTTCTATCAACAGAAAGTTACAGTAGGGCCACAGTGATGGCAGTGGTGGTGATCACCAACTTAGTGGCCATTTACGGTGTGATGGGTGCCAGGTCCTTTGCTTTTGCTGTTTTTATCTGTGCAGCCCCACATGGGTACCTGGACATGTGTGAAAGGGGTGTGGATGAACCTTTGTTGAGAGAGAGAGAGAGAGAGAGAGAGAGAGAGAGAGAGAGAGAGAGATATGAAATGACTTTTCTCCACTTTAGTGCAAACAGAAGCATGCTAGTGACCTCTGGCGACCAATGCCTCCCCCACCCCAGTGCTGGGGATTGAACCTAGAAGCCAGGTCTGAGCCGCACTCCACCACTGAGCCACACTCTGGCCCTTGCTCTCTCCTCTCCAACGGGAGAGTTAATGCATGGTTGGAGACGTTGTTGAAAACACATGAACACCATGTCCAGCTTTTCTCTGAGTTATCATCACAAAGACTGAGAGAGTAGGAATGGAAAGCACTGCCACCTGACTGCCACAGTGCCTGAATGCCACCTGACTGCCACAGTGCCACCCGGCAGTGCCATAGATTCCAGAAAACCCTTCCCCAGATCTCCGGCATCAGCGATGTTTTGAGGACATCCCAAGCCTGTAACACCAGGATTGCAGTCTCTCACCTTGGGATGCTGTGTCCAGCAGCAGCAGCAGCAGCAGAGTCTCTGAGGCCCAAGTGAAGTGGGTTCCCTCACCTGTTCTTCAGTCTGGTCCTCCTAAGGCTTTGAACATCTTGATGTTTGCTTGACCTGACCTCCTGGGGACCAACAGGGTTGCACAAGGGAACCTCCCTCGTGGCCCCCTTCTCAGGGTGGGGTTTCTGTGCTAACAATTACTCATTCGGTCACCTGGTCATCCAGGAGAATGAGGCAACCAGGAGTTCAACCCTTGATAAAGGCGAGCCAGGATCACCACTGGAGAGTGGGGGACTGGCTGTGACCCCCTGCTCTCTTTCGGTGTGCCTCTCCCACCCCCACCCCTCTTCATTCCTCTCTGCTGCTTCTGACAGAGACTGTTCCATTTCTCTAGAGTAGACCTGACTTCAGGTCATTCTTCACCTCTGTCTGTCTCCCCAGATCTCCCACAAATGGTGCCTCTGGCTACCTCTCCTTTCTCTCTGCTGCCCAGGCCGTCCCTCAGGTCTCCTCATTTATTCTTCACAGGCCTCCCTGACTTCCCCCCAGCCTGTCAGATTGATTTCTTGTCACTAACCAGAGCCGTCTTTCCTAAACCCTAGGAACTTACTACAGACCTTTTCGAACAGTGTATCAGGTGCTGCTGTGTCGCTATGGATACCTGTCTCTGCTTGCTTCTTTCCCTGCCATCTGCCTCCAGTACTGTTGAGGTATTTCAAAGAAAGCTGCAGATGTCTGTACCCTTTCCCTCTGTACTCTGGTGGTGCTTAGAGCCTGGAGTTCAATATTTGTTAATAGTCTGGTTTCAGCTTGGAGATGGCTATCATATGGCTTTCTTTGTTCAATATCCGGGTTCATCTGATTAGTGACCTCTGCCACCCCACTGAGCTGATCCTGGGGAAATCAAAGCCAGGCACCTGCTGTAGAATTTGACACCACCCTTTGGGCCTCAAAGTGACAGGAGACTGGGAGGGTTTAAAACTCACAGTCTGAATGATGTTCAGAATTGGTGGGGCCAGCATGAAAGATGAGTCGCCTTTATCAATGCTCCCCAGAGACAAAAGCAGGCACACGGACATAAAGTGTGGTGGGAATAGACCCCTGGGGAGATTGGCAGCAGCACCTGACACAGCTGGTACCAAACCTTAGACCAGAGAACTTTCTGGAACCAATAAAACATTCCCGGGGACTGTGCAGCCTGTGTGATGCCCCTCACGACAGCATGGTTGACATTTACCGTCATCCTGCAGGACATCAGATTAGTTAAGTGCCATAGAGAAAAACCAAATGCAAAGTGTGGCTTGTTCGGTGTTGACAATAGCATATGCCCATGTAATCCACCCCCTGTCAAGATTCAGAATGTCACTATCACTCCAGAGAGGTCCCCAGCAACCCTTCCCAGCCAGTATCCCTTGAGCTCCCACTGCAGGGAAAGGATCTAACTTTTTTCCACCATAGATTAGTCTAGTCTATTCTATAGTTTCAAGCACACATGTGCATCTCAGTCATGCTCACCCATGAGTTATCACTGATAATGTTTAGGTAGCGTCTGGACTGCAGCCGATCCTTTTGACAGGGGCACAGTCTCCCATTGTATAAACCTGACAGAATGTGCTCATTCATTCTTCTTTCAGGTGGCCCCCTGAGCAGTTGTGCGTATACTTTTTATAAATGTTTCATGCAAGTCAATTTGTAAATATGTTTTCATTTCTCCTGGGATGAAATTTCTGGGTCATAGGGCCAGGTGTATGATTAGCTATATAAGAAACTTCCAGAACCTTCCAAAGTGGTGGTGCCATTCTATACTTTCACCTGCAGTGTTCTGTCAGCCCATTCCTTCACTAACATTTGATAGTGTCCGTTCTTGTGAGTGTAATAATGCCATCTTTACAACAAACCTTGCCACTGACTCTTTGTGTCTCTCAGGAGAAGGTTTAGCTCCTTATTATTCCAGTCCTCCATGTTTCAGCCCATCTTTGCCTGGTCTTGAATTCCCCATGTGTCCCTCCTACATTGATGGGAATAGTTCTCCTGTGTGTGACCAAGCAACTCATTTTCCTTCACTCTTATATAGTAGTTTTCTCTTCTGAAATGCATCTTGCCACACTGATCTGGAGATGTCCCATTGGTTTTTTAAAGACTCAGCTTAAGAGCTGGGGTGTAGCTTGGTAGAGTTTGTAGAAGACTTGACTAACACACACAAAGCCCTGAGGTTGAACTGGAGGCAGGAGGACAGATAAGACAGAGACAGAGAGACACAGAGAAAGAGAGACAGACAGACAGAGACTGAGAGCTCGGCTTAGGTATCTTCCCCTCCTCCAAGCCTTGGCAGACACTGATATCCCAGCAAGAAATCATGCTGTTCTCAGTGTCATGAGGTCCTTTCTAGGAAGTCTCCCTGCAGCTCCAGGCACTTTGTTCTGTCTTTGTCTCACCGTCTGGACCATGAACTCCACGAGGAAGACACCGTGGGATTCACAGTATCTCTAGCACCCAGAGCACCACTTAGCAGGATCTAGGATTTAACAGCATGTATAGCTGCAGCAGATGCAGTGGAGACAGTGCCCACACTTGCTGCCTGCATTTCCCACAGGGACACACATCCCACCTCTATTAATCCTCACCTTCCCTGCGAGGAAGGGTTGTTCTTGTGACAGAGTTAGGGAGACAGGTTCACTGTCAAAGTGAGAGGCTTTCTGGGATCCTCTGCTATTTAGGAATCTTAAGGGACTTTAAAGATTGCCTCCCCAAACGTCTTTCCATTTGGTGGGCTCCTCAGACAGTGTAACTCCAGTGTTTATGTGTGACTGTCTGCCCTTCCCTGTTCCATGAGTGGTAGGTACATGGCCAAGTCAACTCATGCCCACTCTGTCCCCCATACACATTGCCACATGGTGGACAATCACAATAAATCTTCTCTCTCTGAATAACATGTGCTATTCATAAGAAAAAAAAAACCCCACTGATTTGATACTCAGAGGGGGCTCAGAGGTGTGGGCTGAAAGTGGGGCAGTGTCCCTGAACTCAAACTGTTTAAGAAAAGACAAGTATAAACACAATGGATGTGCGAGGGCTGGAGAGATGGCTCAGGGGGTAAGAACACTGGCTGTGTAAGCCGAGGGTCTGAGTTCACACCGCCAGAATCCATATAAAAGGCAGAGCGTGAGTACCTGTAACCCCAGAGATGTGGGAGGGTGAAGGGATGGGGTGGACACAGGGGGATGGCTAGTGCTTGCCAGCTGCCATCCGAGCTTCAGGTTCAGTGGACTCTGTCTCAAAGGAACATGGCAGACTAATAGACATTCAACATTCTCCTCTAGTCTCTGTGTGCATGCACGGGCATGCACACTGTCTTAGTCACTGTTTTGTTGCTGTGAAGAGACACCGTGACCAAGGCAACTCTTATTAAAGAAAGCATTGGGGGCTTGCTTACAGTTTTAGAAATTTAGTTCATTATCATCACAGCAGGGAGCATGGCGTCAGGAGTATGGCTGTAGGCATGCATGGTGCTGGAGAAGAAGTAGCTACGATTTATAACCTGATCTATAGGCTGAAAGAGAGACTTTGAGCTTGGCATGGGCTTGACATGAAACTTCAAAGTCCATCCTCAGTGACACATTTTCTCCAACAAGGCCACACCTCTTAATCCTTCTAATCCTTTCAAATAGCGCTACTCCTTGGTGACTACACATTTAAATATATGAGTCCTTCAAACCATCATACATACCTTCACATACATGTATATATATATATATATATCACATACACATACCACACTGACACACATAAATCTTCCCCAAAGTAGTACACAGTTATACTTAAAGATATGTACATTTCACTGTGTATAAAATTTACCTTAAAATTAAAAATACAGGTTACAGGCTGGAGAGATGGCTCAGTAGTTAAGAGCACTGGTTGCCTTTGCAGATGACCTTGGTCCCTTCCTAGCACCAACGTAGTGGCTCACAACTACCAGTAACTCTGGCTTTGGTGATTTAATGCCCTCTTCTGGCTTCTGTAGGCACTGCATGCATGTGGTGCACATATATACATGGGTAGAAGGACAGGGTGGGTAGACACACTGTGAGCTGGCAAGCAGAGCAAACCACTAATTACAGCGTAGCAGTTGTATGGGTGTGTGCCCACTGCACAGTAAAAATTGTGTGCAGGTGTGGAGATTTAGGATTTGTTTGTTTGTTTATTTTTGAGACAGAGCCTCATGTAGCCCAGGCTCAGCTTAGATTCTGTATATAGCCAAGGATGTCATTACACTTCTGATCCTCCTGCCTCCACCTCCTGGGTGCTGCTAGGTCACTCTAATCAGTTTAATGCAGTGCTGGGGATTGAACCCAGGGTTATGCAGTCACATGACCAACTGAGCCAGTGGCCCAGTCCTAGATACTTGTTTTACAAAATGTTTGGGGAAAGCGGCTCAGCTGCTGGATAAATCTCCACTGGAGTAACCGGAGATGGAGTGCCTTGCAGACAAACTCCTTGGCCCAGCCCACTCTGCTCCCTGCAGTTGCAATCACTGCCAGCACCGGCCTGCTGGCCTTGCGGAGAAGAGCTTACCTGTTTGCTCCCAGGACACAGGACTCCAAGGTTCTGTCCCTGGTCTTCTGCCTCTGGGGGCATGTCTTGGGGATTCCCTTCCCTCCCACCATCTAACCACATGACATCACCTCCCCCTCAGCATTCCAGTGTCATATTTCAGCTGCAACTTTGACACTGTGTTCTGAGAGGAAGACATTCTTTTTTTTTTTAAATTAATTTATTCTTCTTTCATATATTATATGCCGACTGCAGTGTTTCCTCCCTTAGGGAAGGGCATTCTTATTTCCAACAGTCCCATTGTTGACAGCTAGCTCTGGGTACAGGTGAGGTAGGTTCTCTGGGGGCAGAATTTCTGGATCTGTGGGCACATATTTTAGTTTTATATTCTGACTGTGTTAGGCATGGTTCCTCATGGCTTTACCCAGCAGGTCCGCATAGGGGATGATTAGGACCATGGGCCTGAGTACAGGTGTCTGAGATGGTCTGCACTTGGCTGTGCTGGGGGAGGAGGTCTTTTGCTCCACCCCTTGGCGTCTCTATAAATACCCTGGGGCAGAGACAGTCTGGGCCCGTTGGAATAGGTTTCAGGCCCTCTCGAGGCTATCCTTTATTTTCTATCTGTTTATCTCCACAAGATTCTCCGCAATAAATCCTTCTATCTAATATTTCCTGCTGTTCACACTCAAGAAAACTCTGGGGAACTGTGGGGGTGGTGGGTAAACGCCCCACACAGAACCAACATAATGTTGACCACAAAGGAAGAATTTTTCAGATTGGCTAGGTAGTCAGCAATGGCTGTCTGCATGCAGAAGAGGCAGAGAAGCCGGTAGCTGCTCAGACATGAGGCTAAGTGCTTAGGTAGTCCCAGTCTGGTGTTGAAAGCCTGGAGAGTCCCATGTTGGGGTGCCAGTGGCAGGGCCACAGCTCCACACGGTGCCTGTAACAGTTCTCGTCGGAGACCTCTACTCCTGTGAAGTCAGATTCTTGACTATGTCCCAGGAAAGAATTTCATGAGGAGCCAGGAGGAAGCAGGGCTGGGTGCGGACTTTATCAGGAAACAGCTTTTGCATGTGTGTCTAAGGTGGGGATTGAAGTTCTTAGGAAAGGGATGGGGCAGCCAAGTGTGAGAACACAGGCTTCTCCTGAGAGAATTGTGCTCAAGTGATATACTGTTTTGGTGGCTTCTCGTTACATTCTTCAAAGGGTTTCGGAAGACCTTTCCCACTGTTTTAAAGAGTACTTACTTGTTTTTGTTTTTCATATGTGAGTGTTTGCCTGTATGCATGTGTGCCTGGCACCTAAGGAGGCCAGAAGTGGGTGTCAGATGCCCTGGAACTGAAGTTAGAGCTGATGTGAACCATCGTGTGGATGCTGGGACCTATCAAGTGAGTGCTGGGAACCAAGCCCAGCTCCTCTGCAAGAGAAGCAAGTGTTCTTAACCACTGAGCCACTTTCTCAGCTCCTTTCTATTTTTTCCTTTTCGGTAAACGAGGTCATAGGCTAGCTCCCAAGGTACACTGGACAGGATTACAGCTGGTAAGGTAAAACCATAGGTCACAGGGGGTGCACAAGGAAATTAAGACACACTTTACTGTAAGCCAAGTTTAGAGTCTTGTTTGTGAGATTCCCAGAAAACTGAAAGTTCGCATCTGGGAAAGGAGTCAGCCCAACTTGAGGGCCACGTGCACTTGGGCGTTTATCTTGGCTTTCTCTTGAGTCTTTCTGTATGAGAGGAGACATCAAACCATACAGAAGCAATAAAGCATCAGCAGATGGTTTTGCCTGACCCCAGGACTGACCCCAAAGCCAACATGGCTTTTCTATTTTCTTCTCTCACGAGGTGCCTGGTAACTACAATGCAAACAAATCATCAAAACCTACTGCAGAATCAAGCACAGATTTATGGGCGTGCAAACCGTGGAAGACTGAGGGCACACCTTGCCCTGGGTGGCAGGTAGATGCATGCGCACAGTGCTCTGCCTCGCGTGGCACGGCTTTCTCCTGTGTGCTGCCCGACTCTCAAGGGCCGTTTGGTTCTGACAGACAGCCGTCTTCATCATTCTGTGCTTAAAAGCGAGACTGTTTGGGTAATTATTGTTACTTTGTTTTGTAAGAACTGAGGGTGGTATTCTGAGACTATGACAAAACACTAAAGAACAGTCCTAAGAAGGAAGCCAATGGGGGGAAAAAAGGAAACAGAATGAGATTGTAATCATGGAGTATATGTGACTATATAACAGTGCCTGAAAGAAAAATAATGAAGCAAACCAGAGCATAAAGTAATGTTACAGTTGCTGGGGGGATTATAAATGGAACTTACAGCTTTAAAGAGGTTAATATGTAGGGAGCCAAGGAAGCCCTGAGTGAGTGAAGTCTTGGGTAGATGTGTATTTTGACATGGGCATAGGGATGTTGAGTACTCCAGGGCCAATCGACTCATGGCAAATTGGCAAAGCTGTTACCCAGACTCAAGAGAAATAGCAAAGCTTTCATTGGGGTCTGAGCCTGAGTGTTTATAGACTATTGATCAGTGTGTGCAAAGACTAGTAACTGCAGCTTCCTCTTCTGGGACGTTATGGTCTGCAACTGCTCCCTACAGAGACCGCCTGTGGACTTGCTACCCCTCCCCCTGCGCTGTACCTAATAAACATGCAGAGGTTCCAGGCTGTGGTGGGAGCAGAACCCCACCCGGTCCCAGCTTCCATATGTCTGTTCTTTCTTCATTCCCTCCCCACCCTTAATCAGGGTTCTAGGACCCAAGCCACGTGGCATTAAGATACTGTGCTTTCTTGTTTGAAGAGAATTTTTAAGAGTTCACAGCTCATACTGTAAACGGCCTTCTCCTCAGGATATTCTTGAGGCTGTGGAGACTCAGAAGGGAGAAGTCTATCCTAAGAGAACAAGCTCTTGAATTCTTGCAGCCTGAGTGAGTAGGCCCTTATTCATCTTGAGAGGTGTCAGCAAACACCAGACGATGTTGACATCTATAACAAGGAAGCAGTGGAGAGCACTCAGGTGTCAGTCTTTTCCTCAGAATGTGCCCATGCTTTGCACAAGACGAAGGAGAGGCGGTGGCCTAGTTAGTGTTACAGGAGCAGTGGAGACAGGATGTTAGGACTTTTTGGACTGAGGACTTCATGTTTTTTTTTTTTTTCCCCAAAAGGCACACGTGACTAGAACGGTTGATGCCTGTCTTTTGAGATGCCATGAGTCATGAAGTCCCTTGCTAATGTTGTGCTATGTGTGGGGTGACAGAATCTTATAACCCCCCTATGTCTACCAGTTATTTTCCATGAGTCTTTATCCTTTCTGGGTAAGCCATTCTTTCTCTACTTCTGTGTCAGGTGGGATTAGGTTTGTCGGGGGAGCAGTGCATCACTCTGAGCCTCAGAGCATGTGTTAATCCCAAAGATAGGAGGAGAAAGACCACTGGCCTAAGCCATCATGGCCAAATTAGTTAAAGCAAGCAAGTAATTAAAGCAAGCTTTTTTGTTCATGTACATGGGCTGTCTCCCCCTAAGGTGGGGTTCGAGAGGTCACCATTGAAAGTGAGGAAGACAAGGCTTTTATAGCTCAGGGGTAGGGGTTTTCCAAGTGGGGGATTTGGCTGGCAAAATAGGCGGGGTTACATGAGCAGAACACAAGCCTAGCAAGTTAGTCTCTCCTGAAACAAAGACATGGTCGCAAGGTGGGCATAACAAGGTAATCAGAACAAGGTAGCCATATGTGGCAGTTTGAATTAACACCCATAATCTCATAGGTGTAGCACGAATCTTAGAAGGTCTTATTAATAAAAACAAACCTGGAGCCAGGTATTGGGGTGAACACTGAAAGATCAGAGAAGCAGAACAAGCCACAGCTACCTCACCTTGCAAATTCCCCAGCTGATCCTGTTTCCTCAGACTGGATGCCTCTCAGCTGAACTGCTGCTCAAAAGCCTAAAAAGTTTAACAAGGCTCTAGTTCATCCCTTAAATACCTTCCTACTTCCTGCCATCACTTCCTGGGATTAAAGGCTCACTTCCTGGGATTAAAGGTTTGAGTCACCAAGCCTGGCTGTTTCCAGTGTGGCTTTAAAATCACAGAGATCCGGATGGATCTCTGTCTCCCAAGTGATAGGATTAAAGGCGTGTGTGTCACCATTTTCTGGCCTCTATATCTAGTGGCTGTTCTGTTCTCTGACCCCAGATAAGTTTATTATTATAGGGTGCACAATATTTTGGACAATACAATATCACCACACATAGGGAGCAGCATTAGGAGGTATGGCCTTGTTGGAGGAAGCGTGTCACTGTTGGGGATGGCTTTGAGGTTTCCTATGCTCAGGATACCGCCCAGTGTCTTAGTCAACTTCTTGCTGTCTTCTGGTCAAGATTTAGCCAGCACCATGTCTGCCTGCATCTGCCATACTCCCAGCCACCATGCTTCCCACCATGAGGATAATGGACTGAACCTCTGAAACTGTAATCGAGCCACCTTAATGAAATGTTTTCTCTCTAAGAGTTGCCGTGGTCATGGTGTCTCTTCACAGCAATAAAAACTTAACTAAGACACCATAACAACCTTTTTAAAACAAAGGTAGGGTTGCTAGATGGTTATAAACAACTTTCCCCCCTTTATTTTGTATACAATGTTCTGCCTGCATGTATGTCTGCATGCCAGAAGGTGGCACCAGATCTCATTACAGATGGTTGTGAGCCACCATGTGGTTGCTGGGAATTGAACTCAGGATCTCTAGGAAAAGCAGTGTGCTCTTAACATCTGTGCCCTCTCTCCAGCCTGGCTATAAACAACTTTTTGAAACACAGACATGATTGCCATTTCTGGAACAGGCAGTACAGAGCCATTTGTAGTTAAGGTTACAGGTGGGTCATAGCCCAATCCTTGAGAAACAGGTTTAATGATAAACAGGGATGGACCTAATTTGTCTTTACTATAAGATGGCTTTTACGCCTAAGGTGGAGGCAGGATGGTCCATCACATGACTGCAGCTGCCACAGTTTACAAGCACCGAGTCATAGATTTTAAACTCAGACGTCTTAGGTGAGGACTCTCAATGTCATGCATACAGGGTAGGTAATTCCCAAGGCTGGGCTGATAATGATGACTCTTTTGGCTTTGAGCATTCCAACCAGGACTGGTTACTCATTTAGAGAGGAGTCCTGGGTAAACTGCTAAGACAGAGAACAAAGCCCCAGCACTGAAAAAAAAAATTACCATTTTTACCTGATATTACCTGTCTAGGGGTTCAGGGGTAACATGAGGGTTATTGGGCTGTGTGATGCACCAAGTTTCTCCTTATTGTAAGACAATGGCTTCTGACAGTGCCTTGCCCTGAATGACTCCATTGTTCAAGTCAACATTTGGCTCTACTTTGAATGCAAATGCAGAGGCAGACTAACCCTTCATCTCCCTGTACACAAACACAGCACTGGTTCTGCACCAACCCCAAGTACAGAATGATGTACAATATCATTCTTAAAAGAAAATGATGCCACCTGTCAGCTTATCAAAGTAGATGGGGACACTCATGCATAGTAGTATATTAAAATCGTATCCAAAAAGTCAGGTGGGAGGACTTTAAACACCGTAGACTAACAAAGAGCACAACATTCTCACCTGGACCCCATAAAGAGAAGAACATCTACCACTGTGATGGCAGTGATCACAGGTCTGGACATGTCATCTAAATACTCAATGTGTGTGTATCAGTCACCAACAGGCAGAGGACTTCAACAAGCAAAGGACTTCTGACGTCCCCCAGAGCTTCAGCACAGTTTGCCCCCCACTGCTTGACTCAGCTCACTCAAATTGCCGTCCATTTGTCCATCCACCCACTCACCCATCCACTCACCCCTGTACTCAGCAGCCCACCTGCCTGTCTACCTGTTGACCGAAACCTGCTGACCTGTGTAGGAAGCACAGCTTAGAGGAAGCATTAGAGAAACCAGGATTATCAATCATGTGGCCGATTTTCTTCAAAGGAAGGAGATGAATTGATGCTCGGTCACCTGGAATGCCAGAGTGACAGTGGTCACACAATCTGGTGACCCTTTGCTTGTCTTTTAGAAGCCAGCCTCCACCGGAATCCTCCCAATAACCCAAGCATTGTTTAGGCCCTAATCTTAATTCCGAGCTCTGTCTCTCAATGAATAGAACCCATCCCTATGCAAGAGGCCCCATGTACTTTGCATCCTCCACCAATAGAATCCATCCTTACGCTTATCACAGATCCTTACTCCAGGCCCAGCCCTGAGCTCTGTTTATCAGCCAGTAGAACTCATTGTAAAGGTCACACAGGTGCTCTGCCACCTTGCTAGGGAGTTTCTATGTCGCTATTGAAGGGTTCACAACACGTATTTACCAGGCGGACACTTCCGCCTAGCCAATTCCGGTCAGGATAGCCATTTCCAAGTCAAAGCGTCTCCTAACTAGGATACCCAGACACCTCCGCCTAGCAAGTTCCGGCCAAGGCATCTCGCGTGACCAGAGTCCGTGACGTTACATGGCTACGTAAGCGCGCAACGTGACCATGTGATCTACGCACACGCGTGGAGTAGTGACGTGACCTGGCCACGCCCCCAGCCAGTTTTAAAGTGGAGCGCCATGCTTCCCAGTCCTTCTTCTTCTTCTCCACGAACGTGTCTCTCCCACAGGCCTGCGCACTCTATCCCTTTATCTCTAATAAACTCTTATAAGCGGATTCTGTCGTGTTTCGTGACGTTTCCTTGCAGGGTAAGAACACAACGCAGCTAAATAACTAACAGCTATGCCTAAAGCTTTGTTGTGATAATTGTCATGTGGAAACCCCTTCCCAAACTTTTACTGTGCTTAAATATGTAAGAGGAATAAACCATGAGGTCAGAACCTGGAGGTTTTGACCCAGTGCCCGCAAAGATGGCACTGACTGGAGTTTCATTCTTTACCTCATGCCGATCACCTCCCTGCTGAGGCTTGTGGGGTCCCTGACACCTATCCATCCATCAGGACCTAGTCCTGAATCTCACCCTCACAGCCCTGTGATCCTGCTGACTCAACCCTGTGACTTGACTCTGTGGCCACCAGCAGCTTTCCAACTAGTTCAGTAATGTCTTATCTAATCACTTGCAGTGACTTTCTACGAATTTGTATCGACTCTCTGTCTCAACTTCTAGTTAAGCTTCGTTGAATTCTTTGACCTCTGTGGCCCCTTAATCCTTTCACAGCCATTCTGTAATCTACATATATACACATACGCAGATATGGTTTAATACTATGTGAAACATAATCTAAGAGTCAACATTAATAATTGAGATTGGAATAAAAGACCTTGGCTTGACAGTGGCCAACGATCAAGAGAAATCATGAGTACTTGGCAAACTGCAGCCAACAAAACCAATATGGTCCATAAATTTATTATTATTCAATAAATTCCAGTGTTGTGGGAAGTCACAGATGTGTCTGTGCATGTTTTGGCGCAGCATGCTCACAAAGCTAGGCAACCTTGGGCAGCTTCAAGGGCAGCCATCACTAGCTGAAGGTCCATGCTCCCTTTGGAGGAACATCTCTTTAAACCTTGCCTCACTCGCAATTAACTCTCTTTGGTTCCTGCGTGTTGACACGAATGTGTTCAGCCAGTTTCTTGTTCTGGCTGTCTGTTGTAGAGCACTTCATAGGCCCCCATCGAGGCAGCATGGAGGCTCACCATGGCCGAACCCTCACCACCCAATCATTGCAACCCAACCACCACCATGAGCTCGATCCATAGTCTGGTGAATTACTCGCCTAAGATTAGCATGGGGTGGTGGGGTGGTGGTGGTGGTGGTGGTGGGGCCGCGGGATCCTGGGGCCTTGGGCCCACTCAGCAGGTTCTTGACCACCGAGGTCTCTTATATTTATTATATATTGACCACCGAGGTCTCTTATATTTTTGTCATAAGTCTACAACTCTTTGGGAACTGTCCTGGTTGGATTTTTTTTTGACATCTTGACACATGCCCACATCATCTGGGAAGAGCGAACCTCAGTTGAGAAAATACTTCCATCAGATTGGTGTGTTGGTAAGTCTGTGGGGGAATTTCCTTGATTAATGATTGATGTGGGATGGTCCAAACAACTGTGAATGATGCACCCTGGGTTAGTGCATAGTGGTCCTGGGTTGTATAAAAAAAGCAAGCTGAGCCAGTCACGGGAAGCAGGTCAGTAAGCAACACCCTTCCATGGTCTCTGCTTCAGGTTCTTGACCTGACTCACCTCAATGATGGCCTGTAACCTTTGAGGTGAAATAAACCCTTTTCTCTCCAAGTTGTTTTGGCCAGTGTTTTGTCCCAGCAATGGAAACCTAAGACAGGGAGGAAGCAGTTAATGCAGGATGGTGTGCTGTGCTGACTGGGAGAGTGATGAGCGCATCATAGTACCTGGCTGGGCACTAATCAGCGTTCAGAATCAATTTCTTTTGGAGGTAGGGCTGAGGCTGTAGTTCAGTTGGTAGAGCACTTGCTCAGCATGAGCCAAGCCTTGGGTTCGGGCTCCAGCAACACATAAACTGGATATGCTGGGATGCCTACGATCCCAGCACCAAGGAGGTGGAGGCAGGAGGATCCGAAAGTCAAGGTCATCTGTGGTGGCACAGGGAGGTTATGTGAAGCCAGCCTGTGTTAGAAATCCAGCTTTAAAAATGTCTGGAGGGCATGAGTTTTCTGCGGGCAGCAAGCAACTCGAGCCGTGGAGCCTGACTGGCACCTGAGTGCCGGACTCACTGCTCACAAAGCTCTATAACTTAGGAGACGTGGAGCCTCCATGTCCCTGGAGAAGGAGTCTTGCAGGACAGTAGAGTGCCGCTTGGTGCCTGTTCCATAAAAGTCTCTTGGACTCCAGATGGCTCAGTGGATAATGTCACTTTCCCACCAAGACTGATGACCCGAGTTTGATCAACCATGATGTGGGGGGAAAGGGCCTCAGGTGTTGGGCTTCTTGCTAGATGTGGATTCTGGGGTGCTGTGGTGGATGGGCTTGAAACTCAAGCCTGGGGCCAAGGGAACCACAGGGGGAACCACCCCTTGCCACTGAAGGCCCCAACTTTTGGCAGCCAGAACCCAATGGGACCAGGTTGGAGAAAAGCAGATGGTCACCCGACACCCGGACTTGCTGATAACTTTTGACAGCTCTAGATGGACTTCTCAGAGGTGACGAGGGCTTCTCTGCCCCTCCCCGCCACCGTAGGCCTTGGGAACATGTTCCTGCCTTGGCCTCCAAAACAGTTTCTAGCCACTGGAGGTGGAAGCACCAACCACTTCAAAGGCCAGCTGCTCAGGAAGTCTGAGAGAGCCATAACGCTTCCCACAGCCACAGACGTGCCCGGCAAGGGAAGGCTCTTGATTGGCACCTGATGCCCTGAGAGCCTTTGCGCTGTAGCATTTTCAAAGCACCAGCCTCTCATCAGCTATGGAGAGTTTGACTCGGTTCATTTCAGTCCCTCGAGGCAACCTAAGTTGTTTTACCAGTTTAAAGGTTGTTACTCCTGAACTGGTCATAAAGTATCTCGTGTTTGTACACTCTGATGTCTGCTCACTCTCTTTTTGGAGGAGGGTGGGACAAGAACCCACTGACCCACTAGGAGCCACATGGTGGAAGAAAAGTGGCTCTAGGAAATTGTATTGAGACATACACATGTGGAACATATGTGAACACACACACACACACACACACACACACACACACACTGCACACACACTGTAAAAGTGAATTCTTTCCGCTGCAGTAGGGACTAGCATGTACATTAGCTCCCTCTTGTGGTTGCAGAGACAACTGCACACCGACGCCTGACTAGTGGTCTGAAGATCTCCTGGGCTCTAAGAAGTCCAGGACAGAGGCTGGTGAGGCTCCACCATCTCCCTTATTTACTTCTCATATTCCTCTAACTGGTCCTCACTTTTTATTCCAAGACATCTATATTCCGAGGAGATGGCTTAGTCTGTAGAGTGCTTGTAAGAAGAATAAAGAGCTGGGTTCAATCCCAGCACTTGGATCTTCGGGTTCAGTGACACTACTCACTAAGCCACCCAACCAGCCCCACGGAATAAAGTTTAAAAACTCTCAGAAGCAAACCGTCTTAATTAGAAGGTGACTGCAAAGTAGATGGGAGCGAGGCTGATGTTAGTAAGTTTACGGTTTTTAGGTGATAGGATGAGAAGAATCTCTCTGTCCCTCACCTCTGTATCTAAGACAGCGTCACCCGAGAAGAGCTCCCTCCCAACCAGGACGTTGCTCTCGCTGCAATTAAATGGTAAAGGAGTTGTTATGGACAAAAGCATGGCTGCTTCCCGGGTTACAGTTACTTCACGCTTTGTCTGGACTCCACCTGAGCTTGCCTCACACAGGCCCTCAGTGGGGGAGGCGTGGCGGATGGAGAGATGCAGCTGGAGAACACTTTCTTCACTGCCCACTGGAGTAATTCTGCTTTGATGTGGGTAGAGTGGAGAGGGACACTGATGCTGAATAACCAAGCCCTGAAACACAGTCACTTTCATCTTCAAAGAGAGAAGATTTTAGGGAAAAACGTGGTTTGCTGGGACGCTGTGTACCTGTGCCTCTGGCTACTGACTGAAGGTCATGCCCAGGGACGTCTGGAAGGGAGAGACAAGATGGCTTTTAGCCTCACCCACAGATGCTCAGTTGCTTCTTCCAGAGTGCGAGCTTGATTCTCCCTGGCTAGTTGTGCTGGTTTTGAAGGCATAAAGGGATCATGGAGAACAATTGAGACTTGGCACTGTTTTGGCAGGACTTGAGTCCCTGAGGAGAATCTGGGAGAGACCATTGGTGAAGGTTCAGCTTCAGCTATAGAAGAAGCACCAGGGATGAAGAGATCATGGAGAGGAGCTGAGGATTGGCACTGTGTGGCAGGTTCAAAGTTCCCAAAGAGAGCTCAGGAGAGGCTATTGGTGAGGGTGCAGCCAAGTTGCTGCGGAGAGGCCAACATTTTGGAGATGCCAGTACCACAGATGGTGTGACCATCAAGAATATTGGCAGCCAAGAACTGGAGCTGGCTTGAGCCCCGGGGAGCACTGTCTGTCCCGTGGCAAGCCCATCAGAGCCCAGAAGATCGTGAGTGAGTCCGGGAAGTCTGACACTGAGCTTTACATGGTTGAACTTTGGTTTTGCACTGGTCTGATTGTGACTGTGCCCTGGTTCTTTCCTCTTGGAGTAAGAAAGGGTTTAACTTATTTTTTATTTTACAGGAGCCCACAATTGAGAGGTGTTGGAATTTTAGAGAGACTGAACTCTTAGAGTATTTGATTTTTTTTTGGTTTGCAGCAGAGTATTTGAAGTTTTAAAGACTGAGACTTTTAAAAATTGGAATGTTTTATATTGCAATACCAACATTAACATGCCATCTTGGGGGAAAAATGAGAAAGGAAAGTTTTAGTGGAATAGTGATGTGTCTGTGTGTCAAGTTGCTAAGGGGCCAGTTGTGCTGGCTAATTCCTGTCAACTTGACACAAGCTGGAGTCATTTGGGAAGAGGGACTCCCAATTGCGAAGGTGCCTCAGTAGTGCATTTTCTTGATTAATTGTTAATGTGGGAGGACCCATCTCACTGGGGGTGATGCCAGGCCAGACAGGTAGTCCTGGAATATATAAGAAAGCAGGATGAGGAGCAATTTAGTAAGCAGTGTTCCTCCATGGCTTCTGCTTCAGTTCCTGCTTCCAGGTTCTCTCTTGAGTTCCTTCCCTGGCTTCCTCCAGCGATGGATTTATAAGCTGTGGAGTGAAAGAAACCCCTTCCTTCCCAAGTTGCTTTTGGTCATTTTTTTTAAACCTTAGATTTATTTATTTATTAATTAATTTATGTGTGTGTATGAGTGTTTTGCTTGCATGTATATATGTATACCCTGTGTGTGCCTGGTGCCTCCAGAAGCCAGAAGAGGGCACTGAGTCTCCCGGAACTGGAGTTATAGATGGTTGTGAGTCTTTGTGTGGATGCCACAAATCAAACCCAGGTTTTTTGCAAGAGCAACAGTGAGCCATCTCTCCAGGGCCTGGTCATGGTGTTTATCACAGCAATATAAACCTTGGGTAAGACACCCACCCTGAGATATAGACTGGAACCATATATATCCTTACATACTCTCCTTCCATGCCCGGCTCTTGGACATCTCTTCCATCAGCTGCTTCACTTTTTGTGTGGTAACACTGTACGTGCAAACATCTATGCCTGAGTATTTATCCACTACCAGCATCCTTACAGACACTTTGTAAGGACAGAAGGGCAGTATCTGAACCCCAGCCCTCAGCTGTTCAAGACCACTCAGCTCTGTGATCTGAGTTCCAGCTCTGGTGTGGCCATGGCTACCTAGGCAGGGCTCCCCCCAGCCTCTAAAGCCTCAAGAGATGGGAGGAACATAAGACCCCAGTGGATAAGCAGAGCCATTTTATTTAGTGATGAATACAGAATACTTATCAAGCCTGAGAGAGGAGGAGAGCAGGTTCCTTGAGAAGATGACCATGCCATTTTCCAGGACTTGGGTCCCCTTCTGTGAACGATGGGAAGCTGGGCAGGAGGAAGAGGACAGAGCAGCAAGAAATTGTTCTGTTGGGGAAGAGTTCAATCAGGAGGGAGACTTGAGGCCAGCGACTCTCACTGGTACTGTTCCATCATCACCTGACACTCTGTGGGATGGGAGCATGCTAAGACTCAACACTGTCTCTGAGGCTTCTTGTGCGTGTGTTTGAGTGTGTGTCTGTGTACTCATGAGGGCTTGGCTAGTGAGTCTGCATATGTGTGCCCATGTAGATGAGTGTTTGACTGTCATGTCTATGTGCTTGAGTGTGTACCCATGATCACATATTTTTCTCTTTGAAGCTATATTGCTGTGGTTCTGGTCCATCTCCACATCTTGTCAGTCATTCTACGGACTTCATGCATCTCCGTGTGTCTATGTCTATGTTTGCCTCTTCCCTGGGGTATTGCTATAGCTTGGGTCTAACATCTTTCCCTAAAGCCCGTATCCCTAAAGGACTTAGTGCCCAGAGAGGTGCTGCTGGGAGAGCTGCTGTGGGTACTCTTGTCTCAAGAGCCTTGCTTTCCTGTCCTAGAGGATGACAGCTAGTCCACAAATGCTGGGAGATGGGAACAGCACTTACCATCTCAGCAGAGACAGGGCCTTTCTTGGAGGGCTTAGGCCTTAATGACAAATTGTACTCCATGCAGCAGCAAGTCTAGGAAAAAAAATGACTAAAGTTATGATCCAGAGGGAAAGAAGTCCGAAAAGAACCTGAGTGTCTCCCGAGGCCCTGGAGTACCAGCCATGCTCACCAACCAAACCCAGACATGTCAGGGAGCTCTAAGTGTTCCCCTCCAGCCAGCCTGGCTGTTGTCAGGTCAGACTGAGGAGGAGGCAGACTTTCTCAACCACATCTGGATCATTCATGGGAACCAAGACACCTCCAACCAGGGAGGGTGTGGCTAATGAGACCTGGCTGTCCCATGGTGTGTAGGGACAAAACTTGGAAACCGTACTTACCAGCAACATCATGCATCAGGGTGACATCCAAGAGGCTGAGAATCCCGTTGACCAGAGGACATACCTGACCCAGGCCAGAGAGGGGAGTTAGGCACAGGACCTCCTGCAAGGAGACCCTTGGAGAAGCAGCATGCCCAAGGTGGAATAGATTCAGGGGTACTTTTTACAGCTCAGAAGAAGCCAACCAATGTGTTTGGAGGGGCAGAAAGAAGTAACACAGACAGCTGGACCACAGGACAGATGGACTGATGGATAGATATTTCTCATACGGAGTAGCTCAATTTATCGCAGCCCAAGAAGCTCTAAGACCCCTAGAGCAAGGGACTGTCCCTTTGATCTCTTACCACACCCTGCACCAGGCCAGGAATGACTCTAGTCAAGACGTCTGTGAGGCTGTCTATCAGGCTTTGAAGGGGACTGAGTCTAGAAGAGAAAGGCATGGGTGTGACCCAGAGGCTTGGGGTTGGTCTGGAGAAGTTCAGCAGCCACTATGCACACTCAGTCTCCGCACCCAGTAACTGAGACCAGGCCTTGCACACTCATGTCCATGGCAGGTGAAATAGCAAGGATCCTAGATGAAGAGAGTTACACCCAGCCCAGCTGTGCACACACAGAGGAGTGTGGAATAAACACACATTTCAAGGACATAGTAGGTGGACAACAAGACTGTGGGATCCATGAATGCATGAAAAGTACTTAGTTTGTAGTTGTCATGGAGACTTAGTGAAATGATACACACAAAGCCCACAATATATGTATTTAGCAAATGTGAGCCATGGTATGTATGGACAGGTCCTATACACCATGAATGACTGGGCCTTCCCATGTGACAGACAACTGGAACAAATAAGTGCTACATCTCTTTACCTCTTAGGAGGATTCTGTCAATAACATCAGTGTAGCTTTTGTTGTTGTTGTTGTTGTTATAGATAAGCAAAACAAGCCCAAATGGGAGGAACCCTGGCTAGGTTCATGTCAGAGGCTCTCTGGTTCTCCTCATCAGATTATAAAAAGTAGTCTTAAACCATATTCTATATTGTCTATCCAGCATAAAATTGGTCATCTTGGTTCAAGAAGGGGTAAGTGAGCATTTATTCATCCATTTATTCATCTATTCATGTACCTGCCTATACATGTCTCCCTACCCACCAAACGTCTTACCATCCATTCATCCATCCATCTAAACATCCATTCATCCATCCATCTACCCACCCATCAATCCATCCTCCACCCACCCATCCATGCTTCCTCCTCCAACACATCTTTCTTCCTGCCCTTGCATTCATTCATCCTTTCCTTGTTCCATCATTTTATCCTGCTATCGCTGGGCAGGAGAAGCCAGCCCTTTGTCCTTACTTGTTAAGCAGCGAGATTCGCAGGCTGCCAGGAGAGTGAATGCAGTCACCAATGACCAGACGGCTCCTCCCGTAAATGTCTCTCACAGCATAGACTTCTGCGGTGACATCCAGCTTCACAGCCAGTTCCAACAGACTTCCAACCACGAGTCTGACAGAGAAGGCACACACAGCTCTAATGGCATCTGACTTCTCCCATTCCAAGGTGGAGGGTTTCTGCTTGGCAGGAGTCCCGGCCTCACCTCACTCCATTTTGTGACAGTGGCATTGATCTCTGTGCCCATTAAAAAACAAGGTTCAGAGAGATCACGTGTTTCCCACATGACCCGAGTTTGTTCAACACATCAAATGGGTAAGGTTCATGGCTCAGGCCTCTGCAGCTTTCCATAGTCATCAGGCTGTCCCCCCAACTACCACCAGCCTTGGGACCCACTCACGTGTTCACTTTGAGTTCAAAACCCAGAGGGATGGTGACGTAGAGGCGGTGGAAGTCATAGCTCTGCACAAGACCAATTTCCAGCAGCTGGGGATTAGTGACTCTTATGCTGGTCAGGGAGAAACAAACCTCAAACCAGGGAACCACCTTCAAGTAAATTTACTCATCACAGAGGAAGAGCTAGCCTTCTGGGATCAGGACAATCTTGGAATCAGAACCACCCAGGGTTCTGAGCCATGCCTCTGTCATCTCAAACTTTCTCCTGGATCAGATCCCGACATACCCTATCCTCTGTTTACCTCAAGTCTAGGAGATATTTGAGGAAAAGGACTGGATATGCTAGTTTGGAGCCCTTCAAAGAAAGAGGCTGACTTTTAACTTGGCAGGAAGATGAGTCATTGGATATGGGGAGGGTGGATGGAGGAGGGAGTGGTTGGATGGAAGGCAGGAAGAATGGATTCATGGATGGGTGCACTGTCAATGGAAATGACACAGCCTGTCCTGATCTCTAAGAGGCAGGAAGTTGGGAAGAATTCAGAAAGGGTAGGAGGGAGCCTTCCCTGAGCCATCCATGGTGCCTGGTATTTACCCTTCCCTGGTCCCCTCCACAGCCTTTCTCTCATGTATAATCCCCATCTCACAGATGGAGAAACCAAGCCCAGGAGACCAGGTGCCTGACCTCAGGTCATCCAGCACAGACAGTTCTTATGTCAATCAGACTGAAGTCTGTCTGTCTGTCTGCAGGTCAGGAAGCAAAGGCCCGGGAAGCTGGGAATCCTGGTAATAGCCCAGTCTTACTAAGGACTAGGGCTCGAGTATCTGGTCCCTGGCAACAAGCTCCCCATTGTGGCTTTGTGCCTAGGAAGCTCTCGGGTGGCTCATGGGAAGCTCCACATCAGGTCACCTCACTTAGGTGATACGGTTGAGGACAGGCTAGTGACAGCTGACATTCCCCAGACGGGATGAGCACAGTGAGTGCAGTGGGTGGAAAAGTCCCAGCTTGGGGCTTCTCTGAGTTAGATTCCTGACTCTGCACCACCCTAGCTGTGTGAGCACAGGCACATCTCTGTGCCTCAGTTTTTCCATCTGGGAGCTGGGGATTATGGAGCTGACATGGAAGGGTTGTCATGGGGATAATAGCTGCTGGGGGAGCCCAGGCTGTGCCTTAGGACCGAGGGCAACTCCAGGTCCAAAGGGCCACTGTTCCTGGTAGAGTGGAGAGAGGCCTGGGGACGGAGTGTTGGTTCCATGCTCAGCCCACCCCTCTCTCTCTGTAGGGCTGCTGCCTGGGGCTGGCAGGTCTTCAGCTGTTAGTGGGAACCAAATCCCTCTTTGGGGCAACTCACTCGAGGATGTTGTTCAGGATCGGGATTGATGAAATCACTTTTCCAAGCACCCCGACCAGGCCACCAGCATTGCTTCCTGCAGGTCTCACGTAGCTCAGGAGAGGCATGTGTTCCAGAAAGCCCAGAATCCCCCCAGACAGCAGGCCTTGGCTGAAAGCTGCAGAGTGGAGAATCTCAGGGTTCATATCTGCTAACTCTAGAGCAGCAGTTCTCAATCTGTGGGTTGCAACCCCTGTGGGGGTTAAATGACCCCTTCACAGGAGTCTGCTAAGACCATCGGAAAACATAGATGTTTGTATTACGATTAATAACAGTAGCGAAATTACAGCTATGAAGTAGCGACGAAAATAATGTTATGGTTGGGGGTCACTACAACATAAGGAACTGTATTAAAGGGTTGAAGCATTAGGGAGGTTGAGAACCAATGTTCTAGAACCTTAGACCGTCTTCTCACTGATGATTCCCTTCCTATTATTGGGAAGTTGTATACATCAGCGCACACATGTGCAAACACACACACACACACACACACACACACACACCCCTGAAAGAGGCTGTCACAGATTCACTTACCATCTCTGAGGTTTCTAGCAAGATAGTCTGTAGGATATGTGGATATGACTGGGGTCGCCCCATAGGGCAGGCTCTGGCCCAGGTGCAAGGGCCGGCAGTAACCCACAGACGTGGGCAGGTTCTGGCCCAGGTGCAGGGGCCGGCAGTGACCCACAGATGTGGGCAGGCCCTGGTTCAGGGGCAAGGGCAGCCCTGCCAGCTGGGCCGAGCTCTGGGCCAGTAGCCCACAGAGGACAACGAGGCTCCCAACTAGAAACATCTCTTGGTATCTGCAGAAAGAATGGCAAGTCACTGTGGTATGGATATCAGAGTTCTCTGCACTGCCTGCCTTGTCTCAGGCATGAGTTTCTTTCCTCCCCTGGACTCCAGGGGGTGATAACTAGCAACAATAGCTAACACTGCCATGGTGTAGTCTGTCCCAGGCCACAGGCTGATACATTCAGTCACCAACTTCATTGTCACCACATCCTCAGATGTGACAACCCCCACTACACAGTTGGAACAGAGGCCCAGTGACTCAAGGCAGTCTCCCCCAAGGTCACAAGTTGCAGCAGAGAGAGGAGCTGAAGTGAAGCGTGCCTGGCCCAGAAACTTGTGTGGTTAAGTGACCGTCAGGTTTACTTTGGGGCCGGGGGATGTGACTGTGGTGGCCTGACCCTTTGCCCTCACCCCTGCTCTTCAGTGTGGATGGAGAGGCTCCAACATGGCAGAGGCTGAAGATCTGAACTGCTTGGCCATCATCGGCCCTGCTAAGGGATGGTTCTTTGGTCTGTGTTCAGGCCATGATGGTTTGTGGATACCATCAAGAGCCACAGAATGTCCAAGGTCACATGACCAGAGACAGCTTCTCAACTGTGATGGGTTACCTCAAGTTAGAATATCTTCCCTAGAGTGTTGACTTAGGGCATGTTGAGAGCTCACGGCTCTATCAATGCTGCCCTGTCTAGGAAAGGTGAGTGAATGGCCATTCCCAGCCCCTGACCAAGACCATTGCCTTGTAAGGTCCCCTGTTAGTGACAGTACAATCTGTGAACACCAGGCTAGCGTGAGGGGCTTGGCCTCCTGCTACCCGGAGCGTCTGTGAAACAGAGGAGGGGCAGGTCTCACCTGAATCTCGAGGTCTCAGCGGCTGTCCTGGGCTCCTCTCCTGCCACTTCTACTGAGGAGCTGAAAGCCTCTTTTATAGAACGGGACCCAGGAAACGTGAGATTAGATGATGTGCTTCTAGATAATTCCAAATTCTGCAATCTGGTGGCATCTTTCAGGGTTCTGCCAAGTAAATAATTACCAATCACCCAATCAGGTGAGTCAGCTGTTTGGTCTACAAGTTAAACAAGACAGCTTGTGACAGGAGGTTATTAAAGACTTCACGGTCTCATGCATGAGGCTGACACTGAAGATCCATGCTCCTGAGTGGCAGGAAGATCAGGTTTGGAATGGAGAGGAGCGGCCAGCGTAGCCCCGTCAGGAACTTCATCCTTAGCTCTCAGACCATATCCTTCCATGGCCTTGTTCTTTTTCTCTATTTGGTGATTTTTTTTGCTCACACACTACATGTGGCCTTCTCTGCTCTGAACTATCCCTTAATTCTGTGCACCTGTGTGTGTGTGTGTGTGTGTGTGTGTGTGTGTAGGTGTGTGTGCACGCACATGTACATGGTGTTTTCTAAGTCCCTGGTGCATGACAGTTAGGTGCCTATAGGTCCTCACAAGATTCCTGGTGGGGATGCTGCTTGTTTCCAGAGGAGAAAACTGAGGTGTGGTTAGGACGGGGCAGAGTTAGAAGTCAACTCACCGGGTGATAACGGCATTCAAACAATGGTAGCATTGAACACGTGCCAGGTCCTCAGAGCCCCACAGGTGGGATGGATGAGTGTTTACAGTGAGAACCGGGGGCTGCGGTGTGGGGTGCAGGGCAGAGAGACACTCACACTTGGTCTTTGTCCTGATCAGTGTGCTGAGAGATGAGGACGGCCTCCTCTAATTCGCTTGCCCTTTGCTTTCCCGCATCATGCCTCCCACTCTTTTTTCTTTTTCTGAATTTTTAATTACATTTTAAATTTATTTTACATACCAACCACGTTACCTTTCCCTCCTCTCCTCCCGTTCCCTGTTCCCTCCCCCAACCTCCCTGTCTACTCTCCCCTCCCCCATTCATTCCTCCTCTGTCTCCATTCAGAATGGGTAAGGCCTCCCATGGGAGTCGACAAAGCATGGCATATCAAGTTTAGGCAGGACCAAGCTCCTCCATGCCCCTGCCTCAAGGCTGAGCGAGGCATCCCACCATAGGGAATAGGTTCCAAAAAGCCAGTTCATGCATTAGGACAGATCCTGGTCCCACTGCTAGGTGCCCCACAAACAGACCAAGCTACACAACTGTCACCCACATGCAGAAGGCCCAGGTCGGTCTCATGCACCAGCAGCATGTGAAGACGCCGGTAAGCCACCAGCCACGTGGCAAGGTATAGATTTATGGAAATGGTTAATTTAAGATAAAAGAACAGTTAGCAAGAAGCCTGCCACGGCCATACAGTTTGTAAGCAATATAAGTCTCTGTGTTTACTTGGTTGGGTCTGAGCGGCTGTGGGACTGGCGGGTGACAAAGATTTGTCCTGACTGTGGGCAAAGCAGGAAAACCCTAGCTGTCGGTCTAGAGTCTGTGAGTTCCCACGAGCTCAGGTCAGCTGTTTCTATAGGTTTCCCCATCATGATGTTGACCTCCCCTCTTTAAATAATCCTTCTTCCCTCTCTTCAGTTGGACTCCTGGAGGTTGGCCCAGTGCTTGGCTGTGGATCTCTGCATCTGCTTCCATGATGAAGGTTCTATGACGACAATTAGGGTAATCACCAATCTGATTACAGGAGAAGGCCAGTTCAGGGACGCTCTCCACTATTGCTAGGTGTCTTGTGGATTCCTAGAAATTTCCCTAGCACTAGGTTTCTGCCTAACACCATAATGATTCTCTCTCTGTCAAGATATCTCTCTCCTTGCTCTCTGTTTCCGTCCCTCCTCCAACTCGACTACCCTGATCCCCCATGTTCCCATCCCCCATCCCCACTCCCTGTTTACCTAGAAGATTTCATCTATTTCCCCTTTCCAAGGAAATTCATGTATCCCTCTTAGGGCCCTCTTTGTTACCTAGTTTCTCTAGGGCTGTGGATTATACCCTGGTTATCCTTTGCTTTACATCTACTATCCACTTCTGAGTGAGTACATACTGTGTTTGTCTTTCTGGGTCTGGGTTACCTTACTCAGGATGGTTTCTTCTAGTTCCATCCATTTGCCTGCAGATTTCATGATGTCATTGTTTTTTTTTTTTTTTTTACCACTGAGGTCTCTCTTGAATGTACTGTTCACGTTGGCTTTGCGGGCTGTTCTTGCTTCTGCAACTGCATTTCCTCAGTTTCAGTTCCTCAGCGCAGGGCTGGAAACCTGCAATACTACAGGGAGTCCTGTTACAGAGTCTCCTGTCACAGAGTCTGTGACCCCTGGGAAAAGACCATAGACTCAATCCAATTACAATGAAGAGATTCATTGATTAGCTGCTGGCAGGATGAACAATCTCTGAGTCAAATTTGAGATTGCCGTGGAGCAGGGGTGTGGGAAAGGACTTCTAAAGGAGAAAACCACACAAAGACCTTCAATATCTGCACAAGCAAGCAAAAGCTGTTCTGTTCTGCCAAGTTCAGTGGTTAAGGCAACTCGAAACAATCGTTGGGTATCTGTGTAAGCAAGTTACAGAAACAAACAAACAAACAAAAAGCAGTTAGTCATATCATAATAAGTAGATAGTCATGGCTGTACATTTCTGCATAGGGGGGTGGTCACTGAGTTCAGGGTTACTGGGAACTTATCTTCCGGGGACTGGAGTCAGAGACAAATGGCTGGTGGGTACCAAGATGGATGCCTACACAAGAGTTTCTTCAGCAGACAGTCCACGGCAACCCTCTCTGTTTAACATCCCACAGTAACGTCACTCACCATAGTAACGTCACTCACTTTGTCAGAACCACAGCGTGGGGTTCACCTGGATCTGTCTCCTCGTGTTTTCCCATCTAGTTCTTCCAGGTTAAAAGTTATTAATTGGACGCATTAATGCACATATGTACCAAACAACCCAGAGGCCAGATATTTGATTTCCCAGAATAACAATGTAAGGGACATTTGTTCGGAAGACATGTAAGAAGACGGGCCACTGGATGTTCAAAATTCATATCAAGCTTGAATATTCCAGCTAAGTCAGAGTCTCCAAGCTTGATGTTTTGCTTTGACATTGACTGGTTTCAGATCCTGGTGCAGCACAGTGTGAGCAGCTTCCTCGGTGACCTTCTTTCGGGGCCAGTGTGAACTGAGTCATCACACCACGAACACACTCCTCCTCATCTAGGTATTATCTGTCTTTGTTCCCTTTGTAATTAGACTATCAGGTCAATACCTTCACGGTGTTCTATTACATTGTACAGGGCTGTAGTGGTTTGGATGAAAGTATTCACCACAGGCTCAAGTATTGTAACACCTGGCCTTGGTTGGTGGCACTGCTTAAGGAGGTTATGGGGCTTTTAAGAGTGGGAGCCCGGCTGGAGGAAGTACACCACAGGAAGTGGGCTTTGACGTTCTGTAGCTTCACCTCACTTGCCGTTCATTCTCTTGGGTTCCCATATGTTGACAGAAATGTGATCAACCAGTTTCCGGCTCCAGCTGTCTGCTGCCATGCCTCCCCACCATCATGGAGTTCCCTCTGCAACCATAAGCCAAAACAGACTCTGCCTGTAAGTTGCTTTTGGTCATAGCATTTTAGCAGAGCAACAGAGAAGTAACTAATGCAAGGACTGTAAGGACTGTGTAGTTTCCATCGAGAATGCCATCACAGTAATGGGTGATGTTGGATGCTTCAGCTTATGGAGGAAATTTACCTCAGAAACAACTACGTTTCTCAGATTCCACCCTGGAGCCAGAGTCAATCAAGTTCTTTCCAAACCAGTGTCTTGACACTGATCTTTCTTTGGATCCTCTGGTGGTGGCCACTGGAGCCCTGCTAGTGCTGTGGAGATCCTCATAGTCCTCTTCATTGAGGTGACATGACAAGCCACCATGGCTGGACCATCACCACCCTACCATCCTCCAAACCATGCTGCCCCAGCCCCGGCTCAATTCACCCCTGGTAAAACCACTGAGCCCAGAGCCAGAGGGCAGGAATCTCCCAGTTCTAGAGGCTGAAACTCATGGCCTTGGACCTGCTCAGCCCACACTCTACTATTGAGCTACACTTTCATCTCCCATGTTTTTATTGATAAGTCTATAACTTTACTTCAGGGCCTAATAATTATAGGGAAAGTGGTAAGTGCATATACCATTAGTACCCAGTTGGACACGAACCACATTCAAATTAAGTTTCTTCCAGAAAGTAGGCTGGGCATGTGCAGAGTTTAGTCATTAGAGGGCTTGTCTACCGGGAAGGCAAGCCTGGGATTAACCTGTAGTGCTGTATAAACTAGAAGTGGTACATTTCTGCAATCCCAGCGTTCAGGAGGTGGAGGCAGGAGGATCAGAAAGCCAAGGTCATTCTTGCTTACACAGGGAGTTTTGAGGCCAGCTTGTGCTAGAGGCCAAGTTGTCTTTTTGTTATTGTTATCTGTTTTTATAGTACTAGACTTGCCAGGAGCCCATGAGTTTCCCACCAGCAGCAAATTACCTGAGTGGTGGACCTTGACTGCTGGCGTCTGATAGACCTACGGCTTACAAGCTGTGTGACTTTGGGCTTTTAAGGCTCCATATCTGAGAAGATGAGATGAAATCCTTGCGGAAGAGCGGGTGATAGGCCAACCCCTTTTGCATAAATGGTTTAGAGTTCTTTCACAGACCTGGAGGGGGACTAGTGTGTACATCAGCTCCCTCTTGTGGTTGCAGAGAAAACTGCACATTGATGCCCGACGCCTTCAGATCCTAGCTTCTGGAGACCGGCCCCTTCATTACCTGCATTTATATCATTGTTCCTCTAAATGGTCTCTCTACTTTTCGAAGGAGAAAAGAGTTACAGGCAAAAATACATTTACACTGTCCTCTGTGTGTGTTTGTGAATGTATGTTCATGTATGTACAGGTACAAATGTGTTTATGTGAGTGTTCATGTGTGTGGCAACCACTGTCCCTCAGAGGCTATCCACACTGTTGTTTGAGAGAAAGTCTCTCATTGATGTAAAATTTGCCTAAAAAAAAAAAAAAGGTTAGGCTTGAGGGCCAGCAAATCCCAGAGATTCATCTCTGCCTCTTCAATGCTGGGACTACAAGTATGTGTGAGTATGTCAAGCTCTGTGTGTGTGTGTGTGTGTGTGTGTGTGTGTGTGTGTGTGTGTGAATGTGTGTGCATGTGTGCATATGTGTATGTTTGTGTGTTTATGTGTGTGCATGTATATGTGTGTGTATGTTCGTGTGCTTATGTGTGTGCATGTATATGTGTGTGTATGTGTGAATGTGTGTGCATGTGTGCATATGTGTATGTTCGTGTGCTTATGTGTGTGCATGTATATGTGTGTGTATGTGTGTGTATGTTTGTGTGCTTATATGTATGTGTGTATGTTTATGTATGTGTATTCTGGAGAACAAGCTTTAGTTTGTGCAAGGGAAGGCCAGCCTTGTCATCTTTTATCCTTACCTTGTCCTCATCTGTAAGGTGTTCTTTATTTCCTTCCATACCTTCCACTTTGCTGCCCCCCTTTTCTTTCAGCCCGAAGAACTCCCTAGAGGGCATGCTTCTTAGTGTCCGGTCTCGGGTTATTTTGATCCTTTCTGTTTTTTTTTTTTTTTTCTGGGAATACACCGACATCTATCCACTCACCCCAGACAGAGACGCTGCGGCTGGCCAAAGCAATAAGTTGAGAGGAGGCTGCTTGAAGCGTTTAGGCAGAAGTGGTTTAAGTTCGCCAGATGCGGCGGCGCACACCTTCCATCCCAACACTTGAGAGGCAGAGGCAGGGGATCTCTGTGAGATTGGGATCACACGGAGAGACCTAATCGAAAACAAAGGTCCTCCTACAGGTTTCATTGTGTGTGGTGCCGGGGTCAGAACAAGACCTCATGTTACCCGACACCCCACTGCTGAGCTGCACCTCAAGCCCCCTTTTCCCCCTTAAAGCACAGGTTCTCTGGATACTGACTTCTTGGCTGAGAGTCTTTCCTCTCAGAATTCACAATTTGGGTCTGTTAGTGAATGTCTCCTTTAGCTCGCCATACTTCTCAGCTCCAGGGGTTTGCAGGTTCTTTCTCATTGATTCCTGTTGTAGTACTGACACTATCTATTTGGAAGATATTGTTCTGATAATTTTCTGTAGTTTTTTCACAAACTGTGGTTTCTGTGGGGTTTGAATGAGAAAGGCCTCCACAGGCTTATATAATTAAATGATTGGGCCCCAGATAGTAGACCTGTTTGGGAAGGATTAGGAGGTGTGGCTTGTCGGAGGAGGTGTGTCACTGGGGGTGGGGCTGTGAGGTTTCGAAAGCCCATGCCAGGCCCAGTCTCTCTGATTCCTGAAAGTTCTGGATCAGTTGTGAACTCTCAGCTACTGCTCCAGGGCCATGCCTGCCTGCCTGCTGCTGTGCTTCCTGTCATGATGATCGAGGACTCACCCTCTGAAACTGTGAGCCAGCCCCCAATTGAAAGCTTCCTTTTGTAAGTTGCCTTAGTCATGATATTTAATCACAGCAATGGAACAATGATTAAAAGTTTCTTAGATGTTTATTGAACATATTTAAAATAGAAAAAAATTTAATTTACTTTGTGTAGTAAGTTCAACATCTGAGAGTCCTTGGGTACTTCTCAAATGTAGGAGCTATATTTTATTGTTCTTTTGTGTGTCTCATACATTTTATAAATAGAACAATTAATATTATATTTTACACCTGTAAATGTTTTGTCTGCATGCATGTATGTGCACTATGTGCATGCAGTGCTCATGGAGTCCAGAAGAGGGCATCAGATTCCACGGAACTGGAGTTATAGATGGTTGTGTGCCACTATGTGGGTGCTGGGAACCAAACCTAGGTCCTTTAGAAGAACAGTAAGGGCTCTTAACCCCCGAGCCATTTCTCCAGCCCCTGCTTCATGCCTCTGTGCCTCATACCTATGAATATAATACAACCACTTTGCAAATTGGATTGTTTCTCCCTTGCAGAGTTTTCTTATTGTTGTTGTAACTGGTTGTTTCAGGCATCTGTCTAAGACTGAACTAATTCTGTAAGCTTCTCTTCTTTGTGGCGTGTGGCTTCCCAGTTGTGCCGAGAGAGGAGATCCTTTGCATCCAGTGTTTTGACCCTTGGCTTGGCCAGGTTAAGAATGAGCCTTGGGCCTGGGACACTTCCATACTTTCATCCATAGTGGTGGAGATTCTGCTCCACGCTATTTGTTGCCTGCAGCAGCCTAAAGAGTTCCTTTCCCTTTGCAGGCTCTGCATCAGGTGAAACTGGATCCTTGGTTTCACCAGAGAAAAGGTTTCCAGTAGAAGCTTGTGTAGGAGACCAGCCAGGTGACCGGCTCTCACATTTTCCCCAGGGTACTCTTGAGGAGTGCGGGATAAGAGATTTAGATAGAAGGATAGAGGAGAGAGAGAGACAGATGGAAACACAGGACAGCCTCGGGAAGACCTGGATCTTTATCCACTGGCCCCTTCTGTCTCTTCAAAAGGGTTTTTTTTTTTTTTAAAGGAATGCCAAGGAGTGGAGCAAAAGATGTCCCCCCAGCATAGCCAAGTGCTTTCCAATCACCTAGTAACCATGTACACGGTCAAGCAATCCTCTAATGCAGCTCTGCTGGGTAAAGCAAGCTCAGATCTAGCTAGGAAATCTTTGTGGGCCTCTACAAGCTTGTATAGAGAAGAATTGGAGTTTGTTTAAAAGGAGATGCTTAGTATAGATTTACACACGTGTGTTATGAGAAGGGGAGGCATTCAGGAAAAGAGAGAGGCATTCTCAGGGTCTCTCAAAGTGGAGTCAGCCTTTGTCTTCTTTATAACTGTCATATATACAATTTTGGCGGTTTTTGAAAGTTTTGTATTTAAAGGGTTGCCAAGCAATTTAAATGAGGTAACAGAATGTTTCCTGAGGTGCAGCAGACAAGATTATGGTGAATGAATAACTCCTTATATCATAGGGATTGGAGAAGTTAATGTATCTCGTATCTTTATGTATACAAAAGTTCATAGTATTTTTTTTTTTTTGTGTGTGTGTGTGTGTGTGTGAGATTCTCAGAAAATATCTGGGGGAGGAGCAAGGCTCTACCTGAGGTCGTGCACACCCAGACCTTATTCATGGTTTGTTAATATTCCAGCATTGTCACCTGAAAATATATTTCTAGAGAAAAGGCAGTTTGTCGCTATGCTATAGCACAGTACAGAGAAAATGTTATCTTAACTGGAGTAACTCTCAGCAGCTGAGAGTTTTTAGCCAAACCCTAGAGTGAGGAGTAGCTTTCCTTCCAGCGGCCCACAGTGGCCCCATCTTTCTGTCCTGACTCAGTCACCATGAGATAAAGAGGCCACGGCACCTGTGCCTCTGCTTTAGACTGTCCTTCTTCCCGGTGCATCAGTGTATGCATTAACGGCTGCAGAGGTGCCCAGCTTCCAGACTTGCAGACTTCACGGGGGGGGGGGGGGGGGTGGGGGGTGGGGTGGGGGGGTGGGGTGTCGGGGATAGGAGTCTCTGTGGCCCAGCAGGGGTGTTCCTGGCTAGTTGCTGGCATCAGCTGTTGGTGTGGTCTCTCTCCTCCTCTCCCCAGTGTAAGTAAAGCATGTGTGACAGGTCATTCGACCTCTTGTTTGGATGCAAAGCACCTATCTAATTAGTGAAGTGCATCTCTAAGACTCTACTAAGAGTATTCTAGAGACCACTAAGGGGGGAGGGGCCCCTGCCCTTAGTGTGGACAGCAGCATGCCACAGGCTGTGAGCCCTCACAGGTGATAGAGAGGGAAATCTGCTAGCACAGGCCTGCTCCCTCTCTGCTTCCTGATCATTAGGTCTGGCACATTAAGCAGGGTTACCAAGGAAACGGGCGCCGGCATTGTCAAATGGTTTGTCATTGTTCCAAGATGGGGTTAGCAGTAGGGGGAGGGGGTGATAGGCTGACTGAGGTGCTGGCCATCCTTTGTCTTTACAGGGATAATGTGGCGAATGAACTCTCATCACATCCCAGGTGATGCGTAGAACATGCGGAGGGGCCTGTGCAGGGAACCTTCCCTGGTCTGGGTTGCTTGAGGCCCCCTAGGAAGACCTGTTTTCATGCATTGATGAAACTTACAGTCTAAATGAGAATGAGGCTTAAAATCAGGTCATTTTCTGAGGGAGAGATTTGACAGTGAAAGAGCAGATATGGAGAAAAGGCCAGAGAAGCCTCACACCACAGCCAGGTTGGCGCTTGTTTGATTGTAGATACAAATGTCTAAGGCTGAATGGTCATCTCGGGGGTGGGGCCAAATGACTGGTGGCCTTGTTCCCCTGTTAAGATAGAAAAGGAGCCAGAGGAGGATGCAGACTTTCCTGTGGCTTTTGCATATTGGTGCTTCCATGACAAGATTTTCTGGTCTCCTTAGGAGACAATGGGAACAGGTGACATCAGGTAATTTGAGGCTGATTTGCTGACCCAGGGTGTTTTTCTGCCTGGGATGCTTATGTGCACATGGGTGGGGCTTTTGGATGTTTTTGAGTGCTACTGACTACGGTTCCTATTGCTGAGTGCGTAACAGCTCTACACATTGGCTACTCGTGGAATAGAATGCCATCAGCACCCGAGGGAATATGCCTGCTCACAGTTAAGGATTTGAGCCAGAGGAGGCGGATGCGTGAACTACTGCCTGCCAGCCAAGCCCCCGTGGGTTAGTCAGCAAAAGCTACGCTGTGTAGCTGGAGGGAAATGAGATGCTTCCTTTCTTCATCCAGTGCTTACTGAGGCAGAATGTCACAAACAATCTTGTCACTATGGAGAGGCCATGTTAGTTCACAAGGCTTCCGGGACATGAAGGCTGGCAGTAAGCTACGGCAAACCAGATGCCTTTGACCCTGGGATAGCTGGTGCCATCCCTGTCACCGAGACAGTGGCACCCTCACTAGAGACTGACATGCTGTTATTGGCTTGGTTAGTGCTGTTTTCGCCATCTCCTTGTGAGATAGGGATGTAGATCCCTTACATGCTCACCTGTCACTGCCTGCGATGTGCTTCTGAAGGAAGACTTGCATCTCTGCAGCATGCCACACGTGGGTGCGGTTTGACCTTCAACAAGCCCAGGCACAGGAAAGGTCTAGTCACCTAGTCTATCGACGACCTTCTGAGAGTAGGGCACCCTGAAAAACCAGAACTGATACTGACCTCAGTCCTTAACTAAACTAAAATCCAGAGTCTTGAATAGCAGGTGCATTTCCCAGGGGGCACATGGACAGGGAGCCAAAAGCATATTCCCCCAAATGGTCAAATGATTTTTGTCCTTGGTAGTGCCCATTATATGGGCTCGGGCTGAAGAGATGGCTCAGCAGGAAATGGTACTTGCCACCAAGCCTGATGATAGGACTGGGGTTTCTGGGAACTGAGGACGGCATGTACTCTATCTAGGTGCTTTTACTTTGGTCCCCTTAATCAAGGTGGCTTGCGAAGCCACTTGTTTTAAATGCATTGGAAGACATTCAACAAGCCACAGCCCACACATGGCCTTTAAGACTTCTGGAGCTCCTGGCCCAGGGACACCACAGGTGTCCATATCCTTTGCCTATGCGGATTGGTTTTTATGGCAACAGGAAACTATTCCTGGGATGCACAGCTTCTAGGTTGTTGGACACATATGTTTTCTGAGATGATTTCCGTACACATATCTTCAAAGGGCAGCTCTTTGCTTGCTACTGGGTGCTAGAGAAGACCATATACCTTATAGTGATGCTGTGACTTGACCTGCCTTCACTTGAATGAAGCCCCACCAATACAAATGAACAGACTAAACAGAACTCCATTTCCCAATGGAATTGACACATACAAGAATGGCCCAGCCAGAATCTCCAGGGTCCAGGAGGCTCCATGATCAAATAGCCAGCTCACCAGGAGGGACTGAACAACCAGATGTGGTCCAAGATTCAAATATGTGCCGGGATACTGATAGTTCTGCAGAACTAAAGGCCCAGGGAGTGCATTGGACCCAGGCGGTCCTTAGCTTTAATATGCTCTGAATGAGTGAGTCAGTTCTGGTTCAGACTAACCTGCTGGGGCCTGGTGCAGGAGCTCAGCCCAGAGCAATGGCCTCTCATCATCTTATTTAACACACCCTTTGCTTAGTCTATACCACTTGCTCTCACAGAACTTTCAGGTTAGCCAGAGGCGAGAGCCTAGGCCCTCCTTAGGCTGCTTTGAACCTCAAAAACCCCAACACACACACACACACACACACACACACACACACACACACACACACACACATACATACACACACACACACATACACACACACACACACACACACACACACACACACACACACACACACACACACACACGAGAGTGGCTTCCTGGAATCCCAAGAATGTGCTGACTATTTTCAGAGCCTACGTCCAATTCCCCAGGTTTTCCTTTGAAGATGATCACTGGTGTGTTGTTTGTCTTAAATGTTAACACCACCCCTGACTGTTTCTCAGCAAATTCATGTGAACAGTTGTACATTCCTAGTCTGTGAACTCTGCATCAGGTCACATGAAGGCAAACTGAAAAATGTGCAGGGACCCAGTGAGCAGGTCACACGTTGCCATCACTCTGGGAAAGAGGCCTTGGAGTTGCTCTAATCCCTCCCTGGCTCTGGTGTCCACTGGCTGCCTCTTTTTCTTTAGACCAAGACTGGGGGCTTTTGATTTTCTGATCACCCAGAGACCCTTTTCTTGCATCCAGTCTTTCAGTATTCTATACAATCTCAACTTTCCTCTTCCTTCCTTTTCTCACTTCCTCAAAATCAAGTTTTTCCCCTTGGAAAAAAAAAAAAAAAAAAAAAAAGACAGCTCCTATTAGCCTGTACTGCTTTTCACAAGCAGTTAACCCTGGGACCACGGTGTCCTTCCTTCCTGCTGCTCTTTCCTTTGTCATTTCTGTCCTCCTGCTGCTGGAAGGACAAAAGAGAGACCAGCAGGACAATGTCCTTTAGCTTTCTTTCCAGGCATCTTCTTCAGGGTCTCTCCAGCATCTTCACAGAGTGGCCCCCATTCAGGCCCTCTCTTCCTGCTATGATCAGTTCACCTTTCCACATTCCTGGCTGCCTCCAACACCCAGCCCGAGATGTGGCCCGGAACCACATATGTCCTCACACACCCTCCTCTCATGCTCAGCTCTGGAGCCTAGCTACTATCGGTGGCTTCACTTCTTGTGTGGTAACCTGTGTGTGAACATCGATGCCTGAGTGCTCATCCACACCACCTAAGAACAGCAGGGTACCCACCCTAAACTCCATTCACCTGAACCCCAGCCCTCAGCTCTTCGAGACCACTCAGACTCAGGATGTGAGACTCTAGGGCACGGCCCTGACTTCCCAGATAGTGCTTTTTCTAGCTTCTAAAGTCTCAAGTAATGGTGAACAACACAAGACATTATTGCAGATGAAGAGCTATTTTATTTAGTGATGATCACAGGATTAATCATTCTTGATGGGAAAGGAGATCAAGTTCCTTGGGGAGAAGGTAAGCATATCATTTCCCAGGACATGGGCCCCCTTCTGTGAGCCATGGGAAGCTGGGCAAGAGGCAGCAGACTGAGAAGCAGCAATTCTCTGTTGGGAGGAGAATTCAATCAGGAGGGAGATGTGAAGTCAGTGACACACAATGGTATTGTTCATCATCAAACTGGCCCTCTGAGGGATGGAGGCATTCTGAGACCCGAGGGTAAGATCTTAGCCATAAGGAGCTTGGCTCTTTGTACCTGTGTGGACTTGACTGTGGCGAGTCTGTATATGTTTGCATGTGTGTGTAAACATAGTGGTGTGAGACTGCATGCATTTGTATCACCTATGTATCTGGCTGGTGTGTGTGTGTGTGTGTGTGTGTGTGTGTGTGTGTGTGTGTGTGTATGTGTGTGTGTGTGTGTCCAGGATGATGCATGTTTCTTTTTGCAGTTGTGTTGACATGGCACCTGTGTCTCTCCACCTCTGTCAGCTTTTCTGTGGACCTTTGTGTATATTCCTGTGTATGTTCATGTGGACGCTTGTCTCTCTCTGGATAGTGCTATAACTTGAATCTTAGATGTTCTCCTAAGGGCCCAGATGTTAAAGGTGTGGTCCCCCCAGTGGTGATGCTGAGAGACAGTGGAACCAATGGGAGTGGGGTTTCTGGAGAGTGGGAGGTCTTTAGGTGACTGGGGCATGCCCTCAGAGGGAATTGTACCGCTTGCTGTCTCTTGGCTACTGAATGAATGAATGGCTTCTTCCATTATAATATGCTGCCTTATCATGGCCTCAAAGCAATGAAACAATTGGTCATGGACTGTGAGCCAGAAGAAACCCTTTTCTCTTTATAAGTTGATTATCTTAGGTCTTTCATTAGAGTGATGGAAAGCTGACTAATACTGATGACATTGTCCCTAAATTCCCTCTTCCTTCTAGAAGGATAATGGCCAGTCCTCAAACACTGAGGAATGTGGAAGAGTACGCACCAGCTCAACTAAAGGCAGATCCTCCCTTCCTGGGAGGCCTAGATCTTGATGACAAATTGTAGTCCATGGATCAGTAATTCTGGACAACAAAAACAACACAAAAGCCAGGTTAGAGTCATGATCTGGTGGGGAAGGAGTCCCGCAAGAGCTCTGGTCACCAGCCATGCTTACCACAGTCAGGCATGTGGGGAAGGCTGAGCCTCCTCCTCCAGACAGCCCAGCCCTTCTCAGGTCAGGCTGAGAGCAGGAGGCAGGTTTTACCTCAAACTCATCTGGATTCATGGGGACAAAGATACCCCCAAAGAGGGAGGGATGAGGTCACCGAGGCCTGGCTGTCCCCTGATGTGCCAGGACCAAACTCCTTGGGGGAAACTGATGCTTCCTTGGAGTGGGAGAAGACTTGGAAACAGCACTTACCAGCAATGTCGTGCACCAGGGTGACATCCAAATGGCTGAGAATCTCGTTGACCAGAGGACATACCTGACCCAGGCCAGAGAGGGGAGTTAGGCACAGGACCTCCTGCAAGGAGACCCTTGGAGAAGCAGCATGCCCAAGGTGGAATAGATTCAGGGGTACTTTCTACAGCCCAGAAGAAGCCAACCAATGTGTTTGGAGGGGCAGAAAGAAGTAACACAGACAGCTGGACCACAGGACAGATGGACTGATAGATGGATATCTTATATGGAGTAGCTCAAGTTCACTCCAGGGCTCTCTTTCAGCCTGAGAAACTCTAAGACCCATGGAACAGGGGACTGTCCTTTTGGTCCCTTACCTTGCCCTGCACCAGGTCAGGAAGGACTTTAGTCAATATCCCTGTGAGGTTGTCTAAAACGCTTTGAAGGGGAGTGACTCTGGAAGAGAAAGGCATGGGTGTGACCCAGAGGCTTGGGGTTGGTCTGGAGAAATTCAGCAGCCACTATGCACATTCAGTCTTGGCACCCAGTAACTGAGACCAGGCCTTGCACACTCATGTCCATGGCAGGTGAAATAGCAAGGATCCTAGATGAAGAGAGTTACACCCAGCCCAGCTGTGCACACACAGAGGAGTGTAGAATAAACACACATTTCAAGGACATAGTAGGTGCACAACAAGACTGTGGGATCCATGAATGTATGAACAAAACTTAGTAGGTAGTTGTCATGGGGACTTAATGAAATGATACACACAAATCCCAATATACATATTTAGCAAATGTGAACCATAGTGTGGACAGGTCCTATACACCATGAATGACTGGGCCTTCCCACATGACAGGCAACTGGAACAAGCAATCCAAATAAGTGCTGCATCTATTTACCTCTGGTGGATTCTGTCAATAACCTCAATGTAGTTTCATATTACAAATAAATGAGATGAGACAAAATTGGAGAAATACTAGTGAAGTTCACATCCCCTGTGACAGGTGGGGCTTAAATTCAAACTATTCATCGCCTAATCCATTGTAAATTGGTCATCTTATTATAAATATGATGACATAATAAACAGAATAATGTTCTCTAACACCGTCTAGCTTACTTTTTGAGCAACTCACAGTAATAAAATTTGTCTTTTTGTAATAACTAGATAAGATATTTTTAGATAGGCTATCTGTGAGGGTCCATGAAGCAGATAAAACAGACAAAAGTACTAATATCATTAAAGAAATCAAAATGTGTACACTGTTGCTTTTTCATAGCATTAAAACATTGGCCATTCTATCTAACAAGAGATAAGTGAACATTCACGTATTCATTTACTTGTCCATCTGTCCATGTCTGTGTACCTTTCCCTTCCCTCACCAAACACACATCCATCAATCTACCTACCCATCCTCCTCCTCACACACATCCTCCTTTCTATACTCTTACTCATCTGTCCACCCATTGTTCCGTAACTCCACACTGCTGTCTCTGGGTGCGAGAAGCTAGCTCGTTAGCCTCACCCATTGAGCAAGGTGATTTGCAGGCTGCCAGGGGAGTGGGTGCAGTCACCAAGGACCAGGTGGATCCTCCCCTGATTGTCTTTCACAGCCAAGACTTCTGCGGTGATGTTCAACTTCACAGCCAGTTCCAAAATTCCAATTCCAACCAGGGGCCTGCCAGAAAAGAAGAAAACAATCCCACTGGTACCCAACCCTTCCCTGCATTTCAAGGTGGAGGGTTTCTTCTTGACAGGGGAGCCAGGCTCATCTTACCCTATCTTTTTCATGGTTGTTTTCATCTCCCAAGGAGGAGAAAGCAAGACTCAGAGAGGTCAAACTACATGGCTAAGTTTGCTCCACAAAAAGGCAAATGTGCTAAGCTTGGCGACCCAGGCATTTGCAGCTTCTCAGAGCCATCAAGCTCTCCCTTTGTGAGTCATCCCCTTTCTCACCCCCTGGAGACCTACTCACGTGTTCACTTTGAGTGTCAAGCCCAGAGGGATGGTGACGTAGAGACGATGGCCGTCAGGGCTCTGCACAAGGCCAAGTTCCAGCAGTTGGGCGTCAGTGATTTTTATGCTGTCCAGGGGCAACATTAGAGGGATGAAAATCAGTGCCTCAAGTCTGAAGCCTGGAAACGACTTCCACACAAATTTACTCATCTTAGAGGGAGAGCTGGCCGCTCGAGATGAGGAAGACAGGGAGACAGTCTTCCAGTCCCATCCGTCTTCCCTAAGTTCTGCCTGAATGGAATCCTAACACACAAGGTCCTCCATCCATCTCAGGTCTAGGAGGTATTTGATGAAAGAGACTGTGCATGACAGCACGGAACCTTTTAAAGCAAGTGGATGGTTCTGTGGGTTGGGGGGAGATGGGTAATTGGTATGTAGAAGGGCAGATAGAAGAGCAAGTAGATGAAAGGAAGGAAAGATGGATGGATGGATAGGTGGACTCTCACAGAAGATACATGGGCAACTGGAATAAGGTCTGCACAGGACTCAGGGCAGAAATCCCTTGTTCTGTCACAACCTGCAGTAGCATATCAGTGCCTATCATAGGGCTTAAAGAGCAGAGGTTGGAAAGAATGGAAAATGGTGGGAGGGAGCCTTCCCTGAGCCATTCACGGTGCCAGGTATTTACCCTTCCCTGGTCTCTTCTCACAGACGGAGAAACCAAGCCCAGGAGACCAGGTGCCTGACCTCAGGTCATCCAGCACAGACAGTTCTTATGTCAATCAAACTGAAGTCTGTCTGGCTGTCTGCAGGTCAGGAAGCAAAGGCCTGGGAAGCTGGGAATCCTGGTAATAGTCCAGTCTTACTAAGGACTAGGGCTCGAGTATCTGGTCCCTGGCAACAAGCTCCCCATTGTGGCTTTGTGCCTAGGAAGCTCTCGGGTGGCTCATGGGAAGCTCCACATCAGGTCACATCACTTAGGTGATACGGTTGAGGACAGGCTAGTGACAGCTGACATTCCCCAGATGGGATGAGCACAGTAAGTGCAGTGGGTGGAAAAAGTCCCAGCTTGGGGCTTCTCTGAGTTAGATTCCTGACTCTGCACCACCCTAGCTGTGTGAGCGCAGGCACATCTCTGTGCCTCAGTTTTTCCATCTGGGAGCTGGGGATTATGGAGCTGACATGGAAGGGTTGTCATGGGGATAATAGCTGCTGGGGGAGCCCAGGCTGTGCCTTAGGACCGAGGGCAACTCCAGGTCCAAAGGTCCACTGTTCCTGGTAGAGTGGAGAGAGGCCTGGGGACGGAGTGTTGGTTCCATGCTCAGCCCACCCCTCTCTCTCTGTAGGGCTGCTGCCTGGGGCTGGGAACCGAATGCCTCATTGGGTCAACTTACTCAAGGATGCTGTTCAGGAGAGGGATTGATGAAGTCAGTTTTCCAAGCAGGCCCCCAACCAGGCCGTTAGAATTCCCGTTTCCAGACTTTATAATATCCAGGAGTGGAATACTTTCCAAAATGCCCAACAGTCCCCCAGACAGCAGGCCACCGCTGAGAGCTGCAAAAGAGAAAGGGCCTCGGGGTCACGCCGGCTGACCTCAGGTCGTCACATCCTCTTTGTCACTCATGCTTCCCTTCCTGGTATTGGGAGGTTGTATACACTAGAGCACGCATGTGTAAACACAGACATGCATGCACATATACCCTGAAAGAGACTGTCATAGACTCACCGTCTGTGAAGCTTCCGGCAAGATGGCCTGTGGGATTTGAAGGCAGAACTGGGGTCACGGCCAAAGGCAGACCCTGGCCCAAGGGCAAGGGCAGACCCTGGCCCAGGGGCAAGGGCAGCCCTGCCAGCTGGGCCGAGCTCTGGGCCAGCAGCCCACAGAGGACAACGAGGCTCCCAACTAGAAACATCTCTTGGTATCTGCAGAAAGAATGGCAAGTCACTGTGGTATGGATATCAGAGTTCTCTGCACTGCCTGCCCTGTCTCAGGCATGAGTTTCTTTCCTCCCCTGGAACCCAGGGGGTGATAACTAGCAACAATAGCTAACACTGCCATGGTGTAGTCTGTCCCAGGCCACAGGCTGATACTGTCCCAAGATCTTATGAGGACCTACAGGCACATGACTGCCATGTACCAAGGGCTTGAGAAACAAAAGATCCACCTCGTACATGCACACAAATGAAACTGAGTCACCAAGTTCATTGTCACCACATCCTCAGATGTGGCAACCCCCACTGCACAGTTGGAGCAGAGGCCCAGTGACTCAAGGCAGTCTCCCCCAAGGTCACAAATTGCAGCAGAGAGAGGAGCTGAAGTCAAGCGTGCCTGACCCAGAAACTTGTGTGGTTAAGTGACCGTCAGATTTACTCTGGGGCCGGGGGACGTGACTGTGGTGGCCTGACCCTTTGCCCTCACCCCTGCTCTTCAGTGTGGATGGAGAGGCTCCAACATGGCAGAGGCTGAAGATCTGAACTGCTTGGCCATCATCGGCCCTGCTAAGGGAAGGTTCTCTGGTCTGTGTTCAGGCCGTGATGGTTTGTGGATACCATCAAGAGCCACAGAATGTCCAAGGTCACATGACCAGAGACAGCTTCTCAGCTGTGATGGGTAACCTCAAGTTAAAATATCTTCCCTAGAGTGTTGACTTAGGGCATGTTGAGAGCTCACGGCTCTATCAATGCTGCCCTGTCTAGGAAAGGTGAGTGAATGGCCAGTCCTTGTCCCTGACCAAGGCCATCACTGTTTCTCTTGTAAGGTCCCCTGTTAGTGACAGTACAATCTGCGAGCACCAGGCTAGTGTGAGGGGCTTGGCTTCCTGCTACCTGGAGCGTCTGTGGAACAGAGGAGGGGCAGGTCTCACCTGAGTCTTGAGGTCTCAGCGGCTGTCCTGGGCTCCTCTCCTACCACGTCTCCCACTGAGGAATCAGCCTCTTTTATAGAATGGGAATTGGGAAACCCAATATTGGTTGATGGGCTTCGAGATAATTCCAATTTCTGCAATGTGGAAGCGTCTTTCAGGGCTCTCCAAAGTAAATAATTGTCAATCAGGTTAACAGGTGAGTCAGTTAAGCTGTTCAGTCCACAAATTAAACAAGAAAATCTGAGATGGAGGCTTACTCAAGACTTCATGGTTTCATGCACGCGGCGGAGGTTGAAGGCCCCTGCTCACATGGCTGGAAGACCAGACTTTCAGTGTTGAAAGAGCAGTCGGTCAGACCACTCCGGATCCTTGACCTTGTTCTCATCTCATGTGGCTCTCGTCCCCGGGTCCCATTCTTCCCTTCTACAGTTGGCAAACTCTTGTTCCCACCGTGTTAGGAGTCAAACTACACTTGCCCTCCCTATCTTGAGCTACTCTTCAGTTTCATTTGTGTGCATGTACGAGCTGGATCTTTTGTTTTTCAAGCCCTTGGTACATGGCTGTCATGTGCCTGTAGGTCCTCATAAGATCTTGGGACAGAAAGGTCACTGCTGTTTCCTTACAGAGGAGGAAACTTGGGCCCTGTTAGCACAAATGGTCCAGAGAGGAAGCGGTAGAGTTCGGAGTCAGCTCACTGGATAATAACAGCAAGGAACCAATGCCAGGAGTGAATACTTGCCAGGCCCTCGCCTGTGCCAGGTCCATTCATCCTGGTGAGGTGGGGTTTTGGTTTCTACAGTGAGAAACTGGGGCTGGAGCCTTCCACACACTTGTTCTCCAGTTTGATTTCTCACACTTGCTCTCTGTTTTGATTTCCCACTTTCCACTTCTGTGTTCTGGAAACATCTTTCCGGGTTGCCATGCTTGAGGGATCCTGCACCTGCCTGATCTCCCCCCTAACCCCTATCCTTTCCTCAGATAGAGTAATGAAGCATTACTCTCCACTACTTAGTACTATGAGGACTACTTTACAGAGGGGAAAACCAAGACAGGGAGAGGCCGAGGTCTTGAATGGTGAGAACAACCCAGACCAAGCAATATCACACAGGATTGCCTTGAAGTTACTATGAAGCCCAGGCTGGCCTTGAACTTATCCTCCTGCCTCAGACTCCTGAGTGCTGGGATGACAGGAATGCCCCTAAACCTGTTCTAAGAGTAGGTCTTGCTATTAACCTTTGGGTAAACTGAGGCAGATAAGGCCTGGAAAAGAGCTGGGGTTGTGTATTCAGTTGATGGAAATCTTGAAAGTTTGGAGGCTGGGTATCTGTTATAGCAGAAAACAGGGCAGGTTGGATCTTAGCTATATGCTGACCTGGGAGGGCCACTCCAGTTATGGAAGCTTTTTCCTCCTGTCTAATATGGAGATGGCATCACACACCTCAGGGCTGTGAGTAGAGCACAATTGGGGAGCTGGTACAAATCTTGTTTGGTAGCGTAGGCATCCACACATTCTTCCGGTTTACACCTGCTACTTCTGATGGCATTTTGTTCAGTTACAGAAATGTCTTCATCTCCCTCTGAGGTCTCATTTCTGCTCCAGGGCCCTTACCTGTACCACAGTGCTCAGAGGAGGCTACCTTGACTGGAAAAACAGGCACATCCCATGCCACCTGGCTTCCTCAGATTTAGCATCTACTGTCTCCTCCTTGGATACACAGCATCGTCTCTGAACATACCCTCAGGCAAGACTATGGGGGCTGTTAGCCCAGCTGCCTGTACCCATCTAAGCCCTCTGGCTCACCATCTCTCCTTGGGTCACTCCTTGTCTTGGCCCTGGGCAGGGGTGTGAGCACAGGCACCCTTTATTCCCCACTGAGCATGTCTGTGGGGTTTCCTGAGTCCATCCACACTGGGTTCTGTCTTGGGAGGGAGAGAGGCAGTGTGTGATGCCTTTTGAAACCCTGGAACCGTGTTCTCTTCAGTTTCTCTTGGATTCCTCCTACCCCTGCTCCAACACAGGGAACTGTCTAGTCTTGAAGGTGGGAACTCCTGTTTTACATCCTTACATGGTTATTTTCAGCACTCTGCTCTGAGTTTAAAAAGTCCCAGATAAGGCAAACACACTAAGGTAACATTCAGTAAAAGCACCCTTCTCTCAGTGTGAACTTGTATGAATTCTAACCTAATATGGCTTCGTGGGACCATCCTAGTAGGGGCCAGGGCATTTCAGTCGGAAACATTCCCCATCCATACTGCCCTTGGTACCCATCCATCTGCTCTCACTAGCTGGGCCCAAACCTTAGACTTAGGAAACTTAACACCTCCTATCTCTACTTCTGCTAGAATTGCTCCTTGAGGAGTTCCATGGGTTGCATGCTTGGTGCCCCAGCAGGGAAGCTCCTGAGAAGACACAGCAGCAAGACTCACAGTTAGTGTTCCAGACCCTCAGGGGACACTGATGAGACCCAATATGTTTCAGAGAAGTCACATGTTGGTGGTGTCCCTTCATCCCCCTTCCCAGATATACGGATTGTACTCCGGAGCCTATACTGGTGATGTGCATGGATCACAGTTTTGGTTTTCATATTAACCAAGAACAGAAGACATGATTTGCAGAGGCTTAAGAAAAATCTATCTCACAGAATATAGCAGGGTGGTATAGAAAACGTTCCAAAGACCATTGAAATCCAGCCCCAGCCCACACAGGCTTTATTTTTAAAGAGCAGAGCTGAGTTGCCTTCTTAAAAGATTACAGTCTATTCCAGGTTCATTCTCTAGAATTGGGAATGGAATACAAGGGAGGTAAACTTGAGAAGGATTTCAGATGGGCTTGGAAACTCCGGAGGGCAGAGGGGGTGAAGGAAGGAGTGAGTTTGACAAGAAAATGGGTCTAATGGGTCTTCTCAGGCAATGTTAGCCACAGGCAAAACCGCCTTGAGACTGACCTCACCAGCATCAGGGACAGACAGTGGCAAAATCCTCTTAGGAGGCACTGGGGACTGATACCATTTGTCACAATCTTTTGGAGGAAACTGAGGTTCAGATAAAGCTGTGACCTGCCTGAGGTCACCTCAGCTAGAGACAAGTGACAACAGGCTATCCGCATTTAGGGCTTATTGTTTCAGTGCCTTGCAAGGACAAGTTTGCAGAGTCTTCAGTTCAGGAAGAAGTGGCCATGTTCTCTGGAGGCCTCATATGGGCCATGACATCAGTGGGTGCAGAGTTCCAAATCTGACAGGCTCATCACCAGCTGAATGACGCTGGGAAAAGCGTTTCTCTCCTCATCCTTTGCTTCTCTTTCTTTTCTATTTCATTCATTTTTGAATTAAAAAAAATTGCGGTAATAACTCAACCTAAAGCCTCTCAGTGGTCTTTAGAGTATGAGTTACATCACTGTTAACTATAGGAACTGCGACGGAAAACTCTAGAACATTCTCAAGGCTTCTCTTTGAGCTAGGTTACCTCCCCTATAACATAGAATTAAGCACAAACACGTCCCAAGGCTGTGAGAGGCTAAAGTTTGGGGAAAGCGGCGTAGCGCCAGCTACAGAGCTCATTCAAAGGCTGTCTGGACACCAGAGGGCAAGGAACGTTTAAGGCACCCAGAGGTGGGACCTGGACAAAAGTTCCAACTATTGGGGGATACATTTCTGCTTTATCTACCCATCACCGTGAACCCTAAGAGCACCAGAGGGATCCATAGTCCAACAAGCTGTCCTGGGAGCAAGTGTGGAAAAGCTCTGACTCTGTGAACCTTATAACGAAGACAGGATTAGAGAACACCAAGATTAGGGGCATCTTGCTGGAGACCGTGAGAAGCCCCGGGAGGTGCCAGGAGGAATGCAGACAAAAGCTGTCCCCCAAGGAAACAGCAGCCCTTGGCCTAGCCTCCTGTGTTTGCTCTTTGACTCAAGAGCAGGAAGAACCCTGCAAGCCAAAGGCTATCAAGTGGAATGTTCGGGAACATGGCGTTTAGGGTTGCAAATCCCCGGTGAAGCATTTCGGATTAGGGAGTCTGAATTGAAAGATGGAGATAAGAAGTTCTCTGGCCCTCCTCTCATCTCTGAGCTGTCAACACTTCCTTGTTTGAGTTTGTCAATTCACCTGAACCTGGATTTCATCATATTCCCCTTGGCGGGGGGGGGGGGGGGAAGGCTGGAGGGGGTTGTTGGGAAGGAGGGAAGACTTGGGTGTGTGTGTGAGAGTTCACAATTAAGAGTGTGAGCTTTGGAATCTTGCTGCCTGCGTGTGACTGATGGCGTCGACGGGGCTGACATGGCCAGTTCCTCTCTGTGTGACTTTAGACAAGTACCTTTCTCTTCCAGAATTCTCATGTGTAAACAGGGTGACAGTTTTATAACTCATTGAGTTGCTGTGAGGCATTTAATGAAATGCTGAAGATTTTTCATGTACTTATGATATGTGCTACTACTTTCTATCTATTTATTTATTTATTTATTTTGTCTAGTGCCATCTTTTTTTAAGCTTTTTAAAAATTTTATAATTTAATTTAATTTTACATATCAGCCACAGATTCTCCTGTCCTCCCTCCTCCTGCCCCCCACTCTTCCCCCAGCCCACCCCCTATTCCATCTCCTCCAGGGCAAGGACTCCCCTGGGAATTCAGCTCAACCTGGCAGATTCAGTCCAGGCAGGTCCAGTCCCCTCCTTCCAGGCTGAACAAAGTGTCCCAGCATAGGCCCCAGGTTCCAAATAGCCAGCTCATGCACTAAGGACAGATCCCTGTCCTACTGCCTGGGGGCCTCCCAAACAGTTCAAGCTAATCAACTGTCTCACTTATCCAGAGGGCCTGATCCAGTTGGGGGCTCCTCAGCCTTTGGTTCATAGTTCATGCGTTCCCACTAGTTTGGCTATTTGTCCCTGTGCTTATTCCAATCTTGGTCTCAACAATTCTCGCTCATACAATCCCTCCTCTTTCTCGCCGATTGGATTCCCAGAGCTCCACCTGGGGCCTGGCCGTGGGTTTCTGCAATCGCTTCCATCAGTCATTGGATGAGATTTCTAGCATGACAGTTAGGGTGTTTGGCATTCCTATCACCAGAGTAGGTCATTTCGGGCTTTCTCTTGACCATTGCCAGTAGTCTGTTGTGGAGGTATCTTTGTGGATTTCTGGGGACCTCTCTAGCACTTTGCTTCTTCCTATTCCCATGGGGTCTTCATTTATCATGGTCTCTTTTTCTCTTTTTCCTTGTTCTCCCTTTCTGTTCTTGATCCAGCTGGAATCAATGAAAATGAATATTTATTTATTTTTAAAGATTTATTTTTATCTATGGGTATGTGTATGTGTGCCATGTGTATGCTCATGGAAACCAGAAGAGGTGCTGGGTTCTCCTGGAGCTGGAATTATAGGCAGTTATGTGCCACCCAGCATGGGTGCTGGGATCTGAAATTGAGACCTCTGGAGGAGCAGTAAACACTCTTAACCACTAAGCTATCTTTCTAGCCCATGCTACTATTATTAATATGTGTATATTATACTGATCTTCAACCTTTGATGGGTTAGGGTGGGACTTAACATTCAATCACTGAGTAGCCAGTAGGCAAATAGTTAACAATGAACTCAGTGGCCTTGAATAAACATTTTCCACATGGAAAACATCTTGCAAATGGTTTTTCGTATACTCCACACACATACATGTGCTGCATGCTAAATATTTTATTTTAAAAATTGTTAAACTGCATTGTGTCTTAGAAAAAGGTACATACACAAATAACTGAGCGAGTTTTCCACAGACTGAACACCTTTCCCCACAGCCAGCACCAGGTCAAGAAATAGACCGTGACCGCTTCTCTAGAAGTCCCTCCCTGTTGCTGAGCCTCGCCTACCATCATTACCCTGATCGCTAGCAGTGTGCACTCATTAGCGTTGCCGTTTTTGACCTCTGTGTCACTGGAGTTGCTGCACGTGCCCTTCAGTGCGGGCTCTTCTGATGCAACTTTGGAAGATTCACCCAAATGACTGGGTGAAGTGGAGGGTCATTTCATCACTGTTTCACCACAACGTGTGACTCTCCTACCTTCCTACCTGCCTGTCAGTTCTCTGGAGGTATTCAGGAACATGGCCACTTTAGGGCTATTGTGACCATGGCACCTTTGTCTTTTGACACCTAGTGGTGAACCTGTGACATTACTGAGCAGGTGCAGCGCTCAGCTTGACTGAATGTTGCCAGTGTCCTGAAGTGGTGGTGTGGTTTCCTTGATGCCAGCAGTGTGCTATGGGTCCTGTAGAATTTTTAGTCCCACGTTGCAGGTGAGGGTGAGGGCCTTTGTCTAAGACACAGAGAGTGAGTTCTCAAGCCAGGAGTCATCCACTCATTTTACTCCAAACCTTTGCCGAGCTTACTCTCTTACCATCTTTTGTTGTTGGGGCTGGGGACACTGGTTGTTTTCATAGAGCCGAGTCTGGTCTGATCATGGGTCTCTTTTGTATTCATGCTTTATTATATTTTCTCTGTGACTTCTGGGAGCCCAGCAACAGACATGGCACAGAGTAGGTGCTCGCTAAACATAGATGAGCAAATGAGAAGTGAGACACCTCTGGCCTTTCCCTGCTTTGAGCAAGGTCCCGGGCTGCAAACAGCAGGCTTGAGTGGGTATTTCCACCATTACTGGGCCGATGAGCAAGTCAGGGATGTTTGCACAAATGCTCAAGGCAGGGTGGGGTTAGGGGGTGGTGGTATCCTTCAGGCGGGGCTAGTGTATCCTTCAGAGTTAGAGTTTATTGTTGGAGAGGACAGGATGTCTTGGAACCTGGGGGTCCTGTTTCCAGGGGACAGCAGAAGACCAACATTAAGAGAGACTTAAGGTCTCAACCGGAACTATCTCCTTCTGACCAATGGCAGGCAGTGGGAGGCCCCTCGAGCCTGGCGCCCAAAAGGTTTGACTGATTCAGGCTTGACCAAGATTATGAGCAGCCACCTGTTCTGAAAGGAGAAGGGGAGTCTTGGTTGCTAGGTGACCCTTCTAATCCCCAGGTCCACAGAGAAGGGAGTGTTTTCCCATCCATCCTCCAAGGGCTGGGGCCAGGAGCATTCCCATCACTTGCTCAGAATGACATCCCCTGATGGATGACTTCCTGCCCTCCATTCCCAAGACTGAACTCTACCAGGGCAGGGGCTGAAGCAGTCTACCTGTTTCTGGAGTAGGGATAGTCTTGAGTTTAGATAGGGGTATCCTTCCTACTGGACTTGCAAAGCTCTTGGGGGAAGCTAGAATCTCTGGTCTGGTGACTTGGTAGGATACAGCCTCATTGGCAGGGGTTCCTTCTAGTTTTTTAGGGGGACATTACAATTGAGTCCCTATAATGCATTCTTACAGCACATGAGAGTTATGGCTCCTCCCTTAGTACCTACCAATCCCAATGAAGCCTCCCAGGGTGGACCCCAACACTCACCCACAAGGCCTTTCAACAACTTCACATCCAGCTGTCGGAGGATCTCGGCGATCAAAGGACACACCTAGATCCCCAGCACAGAGACGGAGTCAGCCAGGGATAGGAAGGAACTGAGGTCTCTGAGGCAAAGAGCCCCAGCACCACTGGATTCCAGCAGAACCCAGTCAACCCCTAGGAGCCATGCACAGCACACCCATGCCCTGCCTCCTGAAAGCCCACAATTCTGAGGTGGGGACTTCAACTGCCTGTGCTACACATGAGGACATGGGCACTTAGGGTGGCTGTCCCTTGCTTGTGGAAACAAATCTGATGGGGTTTGCTGTCAGGTTCCAAAACCCAGGGTTAGAAGTGCTCTGCTAAATTACCCAGATGTGTGCCTTGATGGTCAGACTCACAGATGCCTGTGGGGCAGATGGCACTCACGGACACCTTACCTGACTTTCTACTAGGTTCGGGATAACCTTCCCCAGGCTTTCTTGGATGTTGTGGAGAAAATGTTTCATCTTGGGTGGGACTGCCCTGGAAAAAGAGGTGGGAATTCAGGACAGAATGCATCAGTCCAGGCTACACTAACGCTGGGAGGGAAGTGCTGAACGCACCCTCACACTCTGCATCCTAGCTTGGCCTTCTTGACAAGGTAATTCTTGTCAGCCATAGTCAGTGGGGACCCAGAGAGGTGATGTGACATGGCCAAGGTCACACAGAGCATAAATGCCGAGTCATATCAGGACACGGCAGGATAGCGCTAGAGTTCATGGTCTTCCTCTACCATGCCAATGTCGGCTAAGTTGGCACCACACACCTGATGTCTACATGGTAGGCATGAAGGATGTCGTGGTTCAGCACTCGGGAATTACAGAGAGAAATCAGCACACCCCTCCCGGTGGTGTGTTGAGTTGGACAGTTGATTGGTCAGTCCCCATACAACTCTTGTGCCTGTCTCGTTCACTCTGGTGTCTCTAAGCATTAGGCTGGGTGCCTGGCACTAGGAGCCTCTTGAGAAATACTTGGGGATATCTTCGTGAGGTACTTAAAAAGGCCAGAAAGGCATTCTAGAAGAGCTATGTGCAGGCATGGGGTGTGAAGAGGAGTAACTGTTAGTGGAGGGTAAATGGCCACAGACCTGGGCCGGGATGAGGACACAGGGCTCAAGAGGCTTTTCTGAATTTGTTATTCTCCTTAAAGGCTTTGGAGCGGGAACTGGGGGGGGGGGGAGAGGAGCAGAGTTCGGCATTAGGAACTTATTTCTGTGGTGGGCAGAGAATGGGGCAGGGTCAGGGAACACAGCGAGGGAGGGCCTGGCTTCTGGGAGGGGGACACAGGAGGAGCAAGTCCCGATGAAGGGATGAAGTCTGCTTTGGACTCATGAGGACATTTGGGGCTATGAAGCCACAGCTGCTCATGAGTCGGGGGCTGCCCCGGAAGGGCGGAAGGCCTTACTCAGTGGACATAGATGAATCCTCACTGCTGGGCTCCATGTGGCATCTGCCCATCACCAGCTCCCTCCGGCCAAACTCATCTTTCTCCAGCCAGGACTCTGAAGCAAGGCCCATGCGGGCATGAGTTTTGATGATATTGGAATTGAAGGGCCTGTGGTGAGAGAGGAGGGGCCAGAAGGGATGGAGTAGGAGGAGGTGGGGGAAGCCGGCAAGAAGAGCGGCAAAGCCAGGCACCACCCACTGTCCTCTCAACAACCGTGTCTGCTAAACCCTAGGTTAGTGAGTAAGGAGAAAACAGCCATTGACCGTAGGGACCTCTGTGCTTGTTTTTCTTTTTCTGGTGCTAGAAATGGAATGCAAAGCCTGGGTGTGTTAAATGTGGGCTCCGTCCACCATTGAACCCACTCCCACACTCCCTCCCCACTCCCAACTTGGAGTGATGTTTGAAAGTTGCTTCAGGAGGTCAGTTTAGGAGTCTTTGGACATTCAAGAGTTGAGGGTAAGCTGCTATTTTAAGAGCTTTTCCCTGTGGCTGCATCTCCTGGCTCCCTTCCAGGAAGTCCGAGCAGGAGGGGAATGAGCAGAGGGAGAGGAGGAGCGGCTCCTCTCCTTTTCTTTCATCGGACCCAGGTGATGATGTCACATGGGTCTGAATGAGCAAATGACCCCTTTGCTACGAGTGTCATGTTTGCTGCAACAGAAGAAACGAAGGTTCAGGGAAGAGTGACTCATCCCAGGTCACAGTGAGTTAGCGCAGCAGGTCAGGATTTGAGTTCAGGTTTGAGTCCCCTAATCTGGCTTTTCTAGTCTGCCACCCAACCCCGCCCCGAGCTCCCAGGTCCCTGAGAAGTCAGAACAGTGCAGAACACTGCCCAGGAGATTCTGCTTTGCTGGGTAGGACTCACAGTTGGAATTCAATGTCAAATTTCAGCGTGATGTTTGCGGAGAACCACTCTTTAGGGAAAGCCATCTGGATCCCATCACAGTCCAGCTGCACATTGGTGATGTTGATGCTACCCGTGGAAAAAGCAGAGGCCCCACAAAGGTGAGGGATGGCAAGTCAGAAGCAAGGCCAGTCTGGACTGCAGGGAGGAGCAGGTGGTCACGCTGGGAATCAGAGCTTGGTGCAGATGCTCTGACAGCCTGAGTGGCCAGCTGTCCCAGGGCTCCTGAAGCATTCCCCCACAGCTGCAGATTGTGCATTCCAGAGCCAGATGTTGACAGGCTGGATCCTCACTCCCAGGACCCTGGGCCACTACTCAGACCAAGGATCCCATCGTAATAGACAGCCCTATCATCTGTTTGGGACAGCTTCCACAGGGAAGCTCCTTGGCTTTCCCACACACTATAGCCCCATGTTTTTGGGTATATTGCTACTTGCAAATCACCTTGGCCTACTTGCAACATATATGAGTTCAACCACCTCTGTTGCTTACATCATCTCTTCCTGAAGATGCTTCAGTTCCTTCCTGGGCTCCCTGTTGCAGTCTTGGCCTCTCTGTAGACTATTCTCCATGAGGCAGTCTGGGTGGCCTGCATACAGCCTCTTTTCCCCTGGTTCCTCCCTGCTCTTGTCATAATATACAAACTGTACACCATGGACATGGACCTGCAGGGTCTATACACAGTTGCCTTGTGGCACTGTTTTCCCCACCTCTACCACCCACCCTTTGCTGACGCTGACATGTGGGGTGCTCTCTCGTCTTCAGACACACCCGTCTCTTTCCTACCCCTGGGCCTTTGCACCTACAGCCTCTTCTTCCTCCACCACTCTCCCGTATCCCCCATGTCACTGGCCCTCTTCTCTGCACTCCAGGGCTGCTTCTCAGACAGGTCCTGATCAGCCTCCTCACTCCCACCCCTCACCTTGCTAAATTTGTTTTTGTGGCATGTCTCTTCATCACCTGGAATTAGTTATTGCTCTCTGAGGCCCATTTCACTGGGATGCAAGCTCCCCAAAGGTAAAGGTCTTGTTCATAGCTCTATTTTCAATGTGATTTGCACACAATAGATGGTTGATGATAATTGTAATATATGTTAAAGGAATAACTAAAAAGGGTGATTTTGGCTGCATGTTTCATAGGAAAACCCTCCTGGTGACTATTGTTGCTCATTCAGATGGAGAGAAATGAAGAGTCAAATGAAATGGGTCAAGAGGAGGTGCTCAGGAGCAGAGCGGGCAGAAGAACGGCACTGCCAGGGCAGAATGGAGCCCTGGGAAATAGAAGGTTCAAGGGAGCAGTCTCAGTGGGTGCGGGTAGGATGTACCCAGTACTGTCATGGGAACCCCAGCTACCAAGAGTTATATGTCCCCTGTATTCACTACAGAGGTTCTGTGCAGGCCTATCAGAGTCCCCATCATCTCTGGCAGTGGGACCATCACTGTGACTGTTTCTCTGCTGAGGGCCCAAGGTTTGTGGGCAGTGTAGTCCACTGCTCATGCAGAGCCACAAAGCTATGCCCCACTTGAGTGGAGATTCAAGTGTCTGGTTGCAGCCCCGGTCTCGTTTGATAACCCAGGTGTTTATCCAGGCTCTGTTCTGTGTCTGTTTTACAGGTGAGTTTAGAATGGCCAAGCCATTTCCCCAAAGTTGGAGGCAAAGGTGAGCTTTAAGTGCAGACATTCTGCTTCTGAGCTGTTATTGCTAATTGCCCTGATGTGCCATCTCCCCAAACAGCTCCTGACAGTGGCCTCAAACTTGCTCTCATCTTGGGTTTTGTGTCTTGCCTTCCTTGAGTCTGAATGCCTTCCTTGTTCAGAAGCCTTGTTCTCTGTTTTGTCCTCTGACCCAGAGGTCTGTAGAGTGCCCCCAGAGTCTGGAGAGGGATTCAGGGTCTCACCTGATCTCTTGCTGCTGCTGGAAGTTCATGCCACCAATCAGCCAGCCCACCATCCCTGGGGCTGCCATCCCTGAGACATTCAGACGGTCCAGGAGCCGCATGCTCTGGATCCGGCCTTCAGCATTGTGCTTCAGGAGGCCCTGCGCAATAACTGGAAATGGAGAAGGGATGATGATGTTTATATTGCTGTGTAAGAGTTGGGTATGGAGAAAACAGGCCTGGTGTGAGCCCAGGATATCTTTCTGTTGAGCACTTATGTCTCCAAGTCTCCCACAAAGAAGAAATGGACCCATTTTAAGAAGTAGAAACTGTGGCTGAAGATCTCTCCCAGTTGTACCAAAAACACCAGCTAGGATTATAATAAGAAAATCACTTACTCTGCAGCAAAAACTATACGTTCTCGAGGGATCAACTTGAGAAACTATGCATAAAACTTTCATAGGATTTTATGGGGCATAGAGTAAATTCTGATTAATAACACACTAAACTTATGGACAGGGTCTCCCACTGTGAAAGTATTTCTTTCTTCTAAATATACAGGCAGATCCAATGTGGGTATGATCAGATGTCCAGATGAAGGCTGAGAGAGGAACTCAACACACTTGAAAATTCATGTGGAAGAATAAAAAGTTTGTCAGAAAAAGCAGTGTTCCACAAAGACACAATAACTAAAGTGTTATGTTACAGAGACAGGTCTGTAAGCAGGTGGAGTTCAAAGAGAAGCCCTTGTGTTGGGAATTTGGCCATTTAGTTGATGGTCTAGGAAACCAACTCATGTAGGCAGAAATGGTGCTGGCTCTTCACTTTCCATGCACAGATGCACACAGAAATAAATGTCCACCATGTGGATTAACACTCTCAGCGTGGAAGGTAAAACTAGGACACTGTTGAAAGAGACAGCTATATTAATTCTTGGATGTGATGAGATCTTAAGACTCCAAAGACAAACTATATAATGAGATATTGGTGAATTTGAAATTATTCCTGTTCAGCAAAGTCAATAGGTATAACACAAATCTTAAAAAGTCTACAAATAGATGCCATTTGGGAGGAATATTGCCCATCTTCTGCTCTATCTGCAGATTCAATCAACCATGGATTGGAAATATTTGGAAAAAATTACTCGTGTTCTGAACATGCCCAGTCTTTCTTCTTGCCATTATTCACTGAATGAGCCATAATAGTTATTTACATGTCATTTGCATTGTCCAAAGTCTTATGAGTAATATAGAGATGGTTTCAAGTATGAGGAAGGATTTGCATCAGGTCTGTGCAAACACTGCACCATTTTATGTAAAAGGTTTGAGCATCCAAAGATTCTAGGATCCAAGGGGGAACCTGGAACCAATACCCGTGGGTACCTAGGGATAGTTGTATTTGATATAAGTGCCTTCAAGGTAGTAAATACATTTAAATGAAGTCATAGAGTTGGCCCTAATCTGATAGGACTGGTATCTTTGGAAGAGGAAGACATCAGGTATATCCTTCTCTGAAAGGCTATGAGAGGGTTCCATCCATAAGCCAGCAAGAGAGATCCTTCCCCAGACACCATACTTGTTGGCACCTCAAAGTTGAACTTCTAGCTGCCAGAATTATGTAAAAAAAAAAAATAGCCATCTGTTGTTTGGCTCTACTGCCACCACCCCAGCCTCACCCCACCTATGGCATCTTGCTTTGGCAACACTGTCTGGTTGATAGAGGTGGATACCTTCCAGTGGTGGGGAGAATGGCAGACAGATATGTTCTCTTACAACTCGAGTGATTGTATACCAGCACAGCCATTTAGAGAGGACTCCAACAGTTTAAATTAAATAGCGCGTACATCTGTTCTGGATCTATCTATCCAGGAGGAGTTCTCCCACATGTTCTAGTAGGGACCTGTCCAAGGATACTCATCTCAGTGTTGCTTCCAGCAATGGGAAGATACAGACAGTTTAGGTGACAGTCCTGAGGGAGAGCCAATTAAATGGAGGTAATGAAATGTAGGGGTTTCTCTGCAGCAGCCAATGCAACTGAGCTGCCAGGAGTAGAGCGGGGAGAGAAAAGCAGAGCAAGCGATGAGCCAGGGCCATACAAAGTAAAACATCTCCTGCAAAGGACACAGATGTGGTTTGTTGTTTTGGGACAGAGTCTCACAATATAAGACCAGGCTGGCCTCAAACTCAGAGATTTACCCATTTCTGACTCCCAAGTGCTGGGATTAAAGGCATGCACCACCATGCCCAGCCCGATACAGACACAGACACACATACTAAGTACATGGTAGTTCCTGACAAGGTCTGTAAGGGAATGGGAATGAGGATAAAGGAGAAAGAGAAAATGGCATAAAACAAGAGACTGTATGCTACAAATTGGAAAAATTTAACTCAGTCTCTATACTTAAGATCCAAGGGAAAAATAAATAAGCAAGTAAATAAATAACTAAACAAATAAATAATAAGTAAATGAATCAATTAGCTGAAAGGCTGGCCCAAGGTGGTTCAGCAGTCAGTGGTGGGGCCCAGGCTGTGCCCTCTCCACACTCTACGGACAGCAGGGCATGCCCAGGGGTAAGCTCACTTCTTGCTAAGGTGGACCTTCCATCCTTGTGGGCCGTAGTCAGTCCAGGCCAAGGCTGCTTGAGCAGGGCCGAGGGCAAGGCTAGCAACCCCAGGAGGAGGACCAGGAACCTCCAGAGTGGATGCATCTCAGGAGCTGGCACCTGAGCCTGCAGGTGTTAGTGAGGGTCCAGCAGGGCCCAGGCAGCTGGCTGTGAGTATGGCCACCCAGATGGGTGGGCTTACGGCTTTCTTCAGGCGGGTGGCTCCACGGCTGCCCCCAGCATGCTGTGGGAGGTGTTGCAAATGGCTCTGGCAGCTGCACCCAGGGCTGGCTCACATGGCTAGCAGATGCCAGAGGCCAGGGCTGCAGAGGCAAGCCTGGTTGCTTGGAGACGCTCACCAGAGCTACTGTTGGGTCATCCAGCAGGAGTCCTCTCCCTGGTCCTGGCACAAGCTGCATGTTGATGATGCTTTAGTGAGTGAGGATAACCAGCCCAGCATTGTCCAATTGCAATAGAACTTTCTTATTTTTTTTTATTCTGGGGGGAAGGGGGTCTCCAGAATTTATTCATCTCCTAGCTGCAAGGCTGTATCCCCTGAACCCCATCTCTTCACCTATCTTCCCCTGTAACATGTCCTGTTCTACTCTGCTTCTGTGCTTTCTACTTTTTTAGATCTTACTTTCCAGTGGGCTCACACAGCATTTGTCTTTCAACACCTGGCTTGTCACACATAGCAGAATAGTCTCCTGGGTTATTCACGTCATCATAAATGGTGGCACTTTCTTCTTTGTGAAGGCTTAATAATCTTCCATTCACCCACTGATAAACACTGAGGTCAGTGTGAACACTGCCTCAGTGAACATAGGAGGACAGGTGTTTCTCTGATGTGGATTTTTATTTCCCTATAGACCCAGAAATGGGATTGCTAGATCATAGATAGTTATTTAATTTCTTTGAGGTTTTATTGTTTTCCATATGACCAATTTACATTCCCATCAGCAATACAAATGGGATCACTTAATGTTCTCTCCAACATTTGACATCTCTCAACTTTGTTTTTTAAAACATAATTTTTTGTTTATTCTTTGAGTATTTCTTATACTTATACAGCATATTTTGATCGTATCTACCCTTCCCTCTCTTCCAGCTTCCTCCAGGCCCTATAACACATCTCCCTTAAGTTAGTGCTACCCATATGCACAAGAGTGTGGGACCATCCACTAGACTATGGGTAACCTACCAGCAGCCACATACCAAAAGCAAAAAGACTCTCCCTCTTAGAAGCCATCAGTTATCTCGGTTAAGGACAGGTCCTTGTGAACCCCTCCACTGCACTGGCCTTTTGGCTGATTTGGTCTTTGTGCAGGTGAGCAAGCTGCTGTGAACTCATGAGCACAAGGGCCATGCTGTGTCCAGAAGACTGCATTTCATGGCATTCCTCCTCATCTTCTGGCTCTTACATCCTTTCTCCCTTTTGCAATGTTCTCAGCCTAGGGGAAGGGTAGACATGGAGGCCTCACTTCAAGATGACCATACACAGTGACTTTCAGCACTTCAACAAGCTATAAGTCTCGGTGTTAACCGCTGCCCACTGCAAAGGGCTTCTCTGAATGAGGCGAAGAGTATTACTAATCTATGGGTGTAAACAAATGTTTAGAAGGCAGTTTGAGAATATGTCTATTTAGCAAAAACAATAGTAACATGTTTCCCTAGGATCTATGGCTACCTCAGCTATGGGCTTTTGACAAGGTTTACAGTTGTAGGTGTGAATTACCTCCTGTGAACAGGTATCAAATCCATTCAGAAAGTGATTAGTTCTTTCCATAACAGTCATATTGTTATTGCACCAGGAGGCACATCTTGCCTGATGGGTTGATACTGTAGCCTGAAGGGCCCAGTACTGGACACTATCATTGCTGTACACCCCCACCCAGATAACTAACTACCACATAGCACTTCCAGTACTTTTAAAGCTAGGCAACTGGAAAAAAGTTTCTTGATCATCTCCAGATTGATCTATGTCCTACAACCAAGTGCATGATGTCTTCGAGTTTTAGATAAGCATAGAAAGGGTTGGGTGTCATCATGGTGCCTTCATATATGGATTATTGCACTTTGTTCTTATTTTCTCCTCCCTCCTCCCCACTGCTCTGCTTCATGCCTCCTGCCATTGCTTCCTGCTTTCTTAGCTCCTGTATTCCATTGCTCCTTATATTCCTCACTTCTCTTAAGATAGCTTTCTCTGCTTCCATGATCTTCTTTCTAGTTTTGTAATCCTCCACACATACATTGACACACACATGTAATTTTAAATCTAGTTCTACACATAAGAGAAAGCATGTGATATTTGTCTTTCTAAGTCCGATTATTTCACTTAACATAATAATTTCTAGTTCCATCTATTTTCATACAAATGTCATGATTCCATTCTTCTTTACAACTGCTTACACTTCAGTTGTAGAATGTAACACATTTTTTTTTTTTTTATCCATTCATCTGGTGACAGACCTCTAAGCTGGTTCTATTTTTTTTGACTATTGTGAGTAGGGCTATAAACACATATATGCAAGAATATCTGTTGTATGTTGACTTAGTGTTATTCAGGTAGTGGTATAGCTGACTCATTTGGTAGGTCTATTTTTCTTTTTTGAGGAAAGTTTATACTGATTTCCATAGTGGCTGCTTCTTATAGTCAGTGTTCTATTGCTTGAAGAGATACCATGACCAAGGCAACTCTTATGAAGGAAAGCATTTAACTGGGGCTGGCTTGCAGTTTCAGAGGTTTAGTCCATTATCATCAAGGTGGGAAGCATGGTGGCACACAGACAGACATGGTGCTGAAGAAGTAGCTGAGAGTTCTACGTCCAGTTCTGAAGGTAGCAGGATGGTGGAGGCACTGGGCCTGGCTTGGACTTTTGAAACCTCAAAGCCCACTCCCAGTGACACACTTCCTCCAGCAAGGACATACCTCCTAATCCTTTTTAAGTAGCACCATTCCCTGATGACTAAGAATTCAAACATATGAACCTAGGGGGCCATTCTTATTCAAAGCACCATGCTGCCCTAGTTTACATCTCACTATGAATGTATCACTACATCTCTTCCTCACAGTCCATGCACTGTTGTCATTGTGTTCTCAGTGGTAACCATTCTCTGTGGGGTGATAAGGAATCTCAGCCCAGTTTTGATTTATGAGATGACTCTAGATGTTGAACACGTTTCCTAGTGCACATTAGCTGTTTGCATTTTTTCTTTTGAGAATCATCTTTTCAATTCATTAGTTCATCTATTGATGGGAATTTTTTGTTTGTTTTTTGTTTTGTTTTCCAAGATAGGGTTTCTCTGTGTAGCCTTGGCTGTCCTGGAGTTCATTCTGTGGGCCAGGTTGGCTTCAAACTCAGAGATCCACCTGCCACCACCACCTGATGATTGGATTTTTTTTGATGTTCAATTTTTGCAGTTCTTTGCAAATCCTAGATATTAATTCACCATCTGGTATGTAGTGATTTTTCTCCCCAGCTCCATGGGTTGTGTTTTTGCTCTGATGATGGTTTCCTTTGCTGTGTGAAAGCTTTTTAATTATACATGATCCTATTTTCCAATTATTGGGATTATTTCCTGTGCTATCAGTGTGCTGTTCAGTAAGTCCATATCTATGAATATATTTTGAAATGCCTTCCCTGTGTTTTTCTCTATTCGCTTCAAAGTTTTGGGTCTTATATTAAGGTATTTGATCAATTTTTAAATAATATTTTTGCAGGGTGAAAGATCGGGATCTAGTTTCATTCTTTTTTTTTTTTTTTTTTTTTTTTGAGACATGATCTTTCTATTATGTATCCCTGGCTGTCCTGGAACTCACTGATCCTGTAGACCAGGCTGGCCTTGAACTCACAGAGATCCACCTATCTCTGCTTCCCAAGTGATGGGATTAAAGGCGTGCGCCACCATGCCTAGCTTACTTTCATTCTTCTACATGTGGCAATCCGTCTTCCTCAACATTTGTTAACCATTTGTTAAAGAGGCTTAGGTCATACTTTCTTGAAGGCATGATGAACATTAATCTGGACCAACACACATACTTTCCTGAAAGAATGTACTAATGAGATTAAGTGCCAATGACATTTTGAGTGACTAACTGAACAGATGAGATGTCCCTGGTACTCAGTTTAAGACACAGTGGCAAGACACTTACGACAAACAAAAGGAGTGGGGTTTGTTGCTGCTTCTGTTTTCCGAGGTCTCAGTCCCTGACTGGTTGGCCTGATTGCTTTGGAAACTACAGTGGGGTACTCTATTATGGGGGAGCACATGACAGAGGAAAGTGTTTACCAGATGGCAGCCAGGAAGCAAGGACAGCTGCTCATCCTCGTAACAAACCCCTTTATTTCAGTCACTGTTCTATTGCTATGAAGAGACGCCATAACCAAGGCAACTCTTAGGAAAAAAAGCATTTACCTGGAGGGTTGCTTACAGTTTCACAGGTTTAGTCCATTTTCATCATGGTGGAGAGTATGGCAGTATGCAGACAGGTGGAGGAGCAGTAGCTGAGAGCTTTACATCCTGATCCATAGGCAGAGGGAGAGAGAGAGAGATACCCTGGGCTTGGCATGGGCTTTTGAAATGTCAAAGCCCACCCCAGTGACACCCTTCCTCCAACAAAGCCACACTCCCTAATCCTTTTAATTCTTTCAAATAGTGCCACTCCACGGTGACTGAGCATTCAAATATATGAGCCTATGAGGGCCATTCTTATTTAAACCACCACACCTTCCCTTGAAACCCAGTAATTACGAGTCCATTAAAGGCTCCACCCATTAGTGAGGTGAAAGGCCACCTGATTCAATTATCTGCTAGCCCCTCTTCCTCTGAGTACTGTGGCACTAGGGACCAAGCCTTCAGTATTATGAGCTTTGGGGAATATTTAAGCTCAAACCATATGCATTGTCTCTTATCTTCCCTAAATTTTGAGGGAAGGGCATGTGTTTAATTAGTCCTGTGTCTGTAGTACCTACCACATTTGCCACAGAGTAGTTACTAAAGATGCTTGCTAAATGAATGATTGGATAGACGAGTGGGTGGGTGGCTGGCTGATGGATGGGTGGATGGTGGAAGGATGGATGAACTTCATCTTTCTGGGTAAGATTCAGAAGAGGAACAGAGAGGCTGGAAGTAGAGGCACTAGGATTTCCTTGTAGCCCTAGTATGTGTGTAGGTCAGAGAATTCAGATCACATCCTGCCTTCATTGTCTCAAAAGTGTCCCTAGTTTCCCCTGAAGTCCCAGTTGCAGCCTTCAAGCTGCATCTGAGTCCTCTGTCAGCTCCTTCTATCCACTCATCAGGAGATCCTGGCTACATTTCCACAGTCTTGCTACCTCAGGCCACCCACCACTTTGCCTTGAGCCACTGCAAAGATTCCTAACTGGTCCCCAGCTTCTGTACTGCCACTGAACAATCCTCTTCTGCACAATTGCCCAAGAAGTCATCTGAACTTGTTAATCAGACCATGCCACATCTTTGCTTGAAGTTCTGCTACTACACAACAAGAAAGTCTGTGCACACCCCGACCCAAGGCCTAGCAGGGCCCTTGCACTCTCTCTGGCTTTCCATCCTATCCTAGCCAAGAGCTTCAGGGATCTACCCATTTCCCTACAGCCCCAGCTGAAGCACCTGGTTTTTATGTGGGTACGGGGGATCCAAATTCGGGTCCTCATGTTTGTCAGTATGCGCTTTTCTGATGAAGCCGTCTCTCCAACCTTCCTCAAAGGAATTGCTACTGTCTGCGTGCACTCCCTGACACATGGGGGCTGGGCCAGGTCAGGTGATGGAGAACAGATCTCACAGGAGCACTAGCCCATCCTGGGATTGCACACTCCGGTTTTGCAAGAGATCGTATTGAGAACTTCAGCTCAGGGTGTTGGCATTGCACTGTTTGAGATCCTTTCTCACAGTTCATGCCCTCTTTGAGGATGTTTGCAGAATATCGATTACTTCCCAGTGTACTCTGGTGCCCTTCCTGGCCTTATGTAAGCAGTTAGAATTTCATTATTTTTGTCAAGAAAAGTTGAGCAGGGTGGGCACCACTGAGGGACAGACTTGGTGCTCTGGCTCTTAGGTGTCATTGCCTCAGGTGGGGAAAGGTGGTGGCTGGGATGCTGTCTGTCCTATCTTCTTGTAACTGTAGTTTTCAGGCCTTAGAGTCTCATGACATGATAATGTGGAGATTGTCGTGTCACAGACCTTGGGCATTTAACAGGAACATAATTGGAGGGAGGAGAGGGCCGTGTTCAGGGTGGCTGCTGCTTTTGGACCCAGCTGTGTGCAGAACGACATGCAGCTGAGAGCATGTGTTTCACAGTCATGAAGACACGATTCAACTCCGGCCTCTGCCCCTTGGCTCAGGGAATAGAGGACCACAGTACAGATGTCAGAGGTAGATGAGCATGGAAGGGAGTGTGCACACAGACTTTCATCTCCTGCATCTTTATCAGTATCTGAGACTCAGCTTCCTCATCTGCAGACCAGAACAGCATAATAAATGATAGGAAGTGTGGGTGTCCCAAGATAGAGACATGGGAAATAAGTGGCATATAAATGACTATCATTAATGAGAACACAACTTCTTGGGTGGAGGTAGTAAAGTCATTGAGTGCCGTTTTCAGCGTTCTGGAGAGAGGCCAGGTAGGGTCTTTGTCCTCATGGAGCTTGCTCACATGGAGACTGACAGTCTTCAAAATTCACTGCAGCTGGGTGGGGTTGGAAGCATGGCCTGTCTGGGAAGGAGGTTGGAATGAGGAGGGATGGGACAGGGGAGGGGAGACCTATTCAGTGAGGATGTCAGGGAAAGACTTCTCTGGTGACATGAATTGGACCTGAGATCCATAGGAAGACCACAAGTTGGCTGACCAGTGTAACATTGCATTCTGGTTGCTCTAAGAGAAGATGGTGTGGATGTTTTTTCATAAGTGATTCCCTAGAGGGCGCTGCTGTTATGGTAAGGCTCAAGCCTCTCACCTAGTCGGCTCTCTGTACCACTCCACCTTACATGAGTGAAAGAACTGGGAGGCAGAGAAATCAACTCAAGCTTCCAGCCAGGCCCTGACCAGACTGCTGCCTAAGTGGGCTCTCCCTTCTCCAGAACTGCCCAAGATGCCAGCTCCTTCAGAGGCTGGCACACCTGGAGAACAGTTGACCGAACACAGGCAAACTTCTCCAGCATTCTGAGTAGCTTTCTTCAGCACCGGCATTTTATTCTTATTTTGTTTTTTAAGGAGGGGTGGCATTGTGAAAATATGATGACTACTTTAGTTTATCTTAAAAAAAAAAAACACCATAGTTTAAAATGTGGCTCCTGGTACCAGAATTATTCTGGACTCCCTAAGGATGCCCTTTGACCTAATGCCAAAAATTTGCCTAGGGAGGTTGGCTTCCTAGCAGTTTGACTAGGATAAAATTGATTAATTCTCTCTCTCTCTCTCTCTCTCTCTCTCTCTCTCTCTCTCTCTCTCTCTCTCTCTCTCTCTCTCTCTCCCTCTCCCTCTCCCTCTCCCTCTCCCTCTCCCTCTCTCCCTCCCTCCCTCCCTCCCTCCCTCCCTCCCTCCCTCCCTCCCTCCCTCCCTCCTTCTCTCTCTCTCTCTCTCTGTGTAGGTGCACATAATCTTCTTTGTGCATCCACCTGTATGTCTGAGAAGGCCAGAGACTGATGGGTAGTATCTTCCACTCTTCTCTACCTTGTGTTCTAAGATCGTCTCTCCCTGAACCTGGAGCTTTGTCACTGATTCAGCAAGACTGTTTGGAGAGCAGTCTTCAAGGATCTACTGCCTCCACCTGCCCACTGCTAAGATTATGGGCACATGCTACCATGCCCGGCTTCTATGTGGGCACTGGAGCACCACAGCCCATGAGCCAACCCTGTGGCAGGCACCAGGCCTGGTTCTGAGAAGAGACACTCTACCTCCTCAAGGCAATCAAATAAGATGAAAGCAACAATGAATGAAGTGACTACCAGTTGTCCTATGTGAGGAAAGTGCAGTGGGAAGAGCAAAGAGGTCTGGGCTGTGGGAATGGAGATGGCATCTTTTGTTTGCAGAAGCTTATTAATTCTCTGTAACCCCATTTGTAATTTCTACATAACGTCCTTGTCTAGGCCCGTATCTGGAAGTGTTTGCCAGGCTTCACTTTAGTGGTTTCACAGTTTCATGTCCTCACTTTAAGGTACTTGATTTACTTTGGATAGATTTTTGTGCAGGGTGAGAGAAGGGGATCCAGTTTCATTCTTCTCCACATGGATCTCCAGCGTTTCCAGCACTATTAGATAGAAAGGATGATTTTCCCCTCCGGCCTGTTTTCTCTCTTTTTCATTTTGTCTTTCTGTTGTTTTTCCAATGTGTAATTTTTGACACCTTTTGTGAGAGATTGGGTAGCTGTAACTGTGGGTTTATTTCTGAGTTCTACATTCCCTTTGTTCCCCTGGTCTATGTGTCTGTTTTGTGTGTGTGTGTGTGTGTGTGTGTGTGTGTGTGTGTGTGTGTGTGTGCCAGCTTCATGCTGTTTTGATTACTATGGATCTGTTATATAATTTGATATCAAATACCAAAGTAGCTCCTGTTATGAATTATTGTGTGTGTGGACCCCCAAGAGTATCCTGCTTGTGCAGGGAAACATGCTGGCATGCTGGGCTGATGCAGTGGAGGCCAAGACACAGTCACTCACATGAGACACAGTCACTCTAACCCAGGCTCTGCATCCACATGGAGAGAGTTCATTAGAAAGATAGAAAGAGAGAGAAAGAGAGAGAGAGGAAGAGAAAGAGAGGAGAAGGAAAGCAGAGGTGTGCACACCTCATGGCAGGGAAGGGGAAAAAGGCAGAAGAGAGAGAGGAAGGGGCAGAGTTTTTCCTTAAAATGAGGCTTTTACATCAGGTTGCAGGCAGCCCCCAAGGGGCAGGACCAAGGGGATGGGTCAGAATGTTAACATTCCTCCGTTTTTATAAAAAGAGGGGAGTTATGGGAGCAGTGAGGTAGCAAGGGTGCTTCATTCTCCAGGCTACTTCAAGCTGACAAGAGGCCAAGTGGGAGGGGGAAGCCTGGAGTCACAACAAACAGGAGGCAGGAGTGAGGAAGCATAGTTAGCTGTCAGCCTGGAAATCTCTGATGTGGAGACCTCAGGCGGTGTTCCTTGAGGTTGCTAGGAGAAAAAGTAGATTGTTGTCATTGGCCTTAGGAGCTGGGCTAGCCATGGGAAGAGTGATAACAATCAGAAAGAACAGAACAGAGAAGTGCCCTGGTTATACAGAAGAGGCAAGAGTGAATGAGTGAGACATGAGAGCAGGTATGTTCTTCATTGTGAAATCTTGGAGAACCATGTTCCTGTTGTTGGTCCTGTGCCTGCCTGAACCTGGAGAGATGGAACCAGCAGTGAATTGAAGGATGCTGTGTTCTTCAGGAGTGTAGGAGCCATCCCATCTGCCATTTCTCTGGAGGTGGGGGTGCATCCATCCCAGTTGGCATCCTTAGGGCTGGTGCCGGCTGGTGCAGGGGCTGGCATATCTGGAGAGCCCTTTGACCCAGGCATGAGGAGGGAAACTGATAAATATGCTCAAAAATGGGTGAGGTCAAAATGGGCTCTGGAGACTGTTAAGTTTTCATCAGACCAGGTTTCTTGATACAGTAACAGAACCTTTCCCAGGAACCTGTAGGCATCTGTAAGGCAGCTGGAATGGATTTACATCACAGCAAAAGTGTGAAAAATCCATAGAAATTTAAGGACTCTTCAAAACTCTTTGTAGTCAGTGTTCTATCAGATTATCAAAGCTGCATTTATCAGTATTAAAAACTGAACCTCTGGAGTTTTATCTGAAACCAGTCTATCCTGTACCATGAAGTCGGGGGCTGTTGAAGTAATACCCTAGTCATCACACATCATCAGATCTGAGAACAATAAATTTAAGAAGAAATGAGACAGCTTCCCAGCTACCTAGGCAGCAATTCCAAGTCTCTCCTTGGTGGCTGGGGGACAAAAGCCCCAAAGGCAGCAGTTGTTGACATGATAAGCCCAGAAGATCTGACAGATTTTTTCCCATGAAGTAGAAATTTGGGGAAGTCATCCTACCTGTCTTGGCAGAGAGGACAATCAATCCCTATTGTTCCTCTTATTCACAGTCTTGACAGGATCTCAGCTTTTTGCTGCATGGCCAGCCTTGCCATAAGCTCTCAAGTTCATCTTGGAGAAGATATAGGATGCTGCCAGGAACTGACATGTCTCTTTATCATAAAAAGCTTTTATATTAAATGCCATTTTCTCAGATCTCTACAGGTGTTTGAGGACTGGGGGAATAAAATCTGTTAGATGTATTTGTAACTTTGAGAACATATATATAATTTAAATCTAAATATATAGGTTTCCCAATAAGTTACAGCTTAATGATTTTAGCAGGGATATGTGCATGCCATAAAGCATGACCTTGGGACACGTAGACATTTTTGCCTTGGCCCTCTAGAGGCATGCTAAGCAGAAGATCCGGAGGGGAACACATGGAGGGTTGATGGTCTGCAATGTCGGGTCCCCTTTTCTCCAATCTCTGTTAGCATCTTATATGCTGTCCCAGGCAGGGAGGGCTAAGTGAGACTGGAGAGGATAAGGGATCAAACTGCCCCTGGGGAAGAGACAGGCAGGAAAGGGCACAGCCACATGAGCCTGTCTGTCTGTGCTCCTTCATCTCTTCAAACAGGGTGGTCCTCATTCTGCACCAGTCCTTAGGACCATTGAAGAGACATGGCAAAAGTCTGAGTGAGGTTGTTTTCCAGCATGACCCCATCCCACTGCCTATCTGGTGCATAGTAGGTGCTCAAGACACATTTTGAACAATTGCAGCTGGATGGTTTGGGGTTCTGCCACAGTCACACAGGTGCTGTGTGGCCACTCTCTCCAGGCTTCCACAACTCTATGCATAAAGGAGAGCTGTAAGGTATGCCCTTATGGTCCTTCCAGCTCTGGATCTGTCCCTGTCACTCAGTTACCATTTCACCTCACACATAGCCCACACCCTGCCAACAATCCTAATGTAAGAACTGTGACAAGACATTCATGAGGATGTAGTGGGCTTTTATTTCTGTGGTAGTGATAACAGGTGTGGAGACCACTGAGGGAAGAAGAGAGTCTGGGCTCAGGCACAGTTTGTGTGTCTCACAGAAGAAATTATGAGAGGAAGATGCCATGTGGAGTCAGATGGAGCCATTGGACACCAACCTGGAATGAGAACACAGGGCTTCAGAACACTGGCTGTCACAGCCACAGTGGGAGCTGGCTTTCACACACAATGATTGGACACGAACTGGCCTGGCCCTGCTGTCTTCACTCATTGCCCAATGCCCAATATGGCTGAGGCTGTGGAGAAAAGAGAGGCAGCTGTGGATCTGTGGTCTAGTTCTGGCTCCTGTGCCTGACCCCTCCTCTTCCCTTCTTCTGGAGCAGTGAAAGATGGGAAAAGATAGAGGGGAGTCCATGTCCAAGTCAGGGTGAAAGTTCAGCACACAGTCAAGTGTCTGTGCACAAAGTTAGAGCTCAGTCACTAACCCTGTGTAAAATGTTTGAGAATCAAAGAGCCCAGCTCAGTCTGGGGTCATGATCCAGGGAGTACTCAAAATCAGAGTTCATCCTGGAGTCAGGATCAGGTCTCACTTTCTCTTGTCTTGTGTCAGAAACCTAAGTCTGGCCTTGGCTTCCTGATGGTCTGCAGTGTACAGGGTAGAGAGTCCACTGTGGGGTTTAATGAGAACTGCCACCATAGGCTCATGTGTTTGAATACTTGGTCCCTGGTTAGAAAACTGTTTGGGAAGGATTAGGAGGAGTGGTTTTGTGAGTGGATATGTGTCACTAGGGATGGGATCTGAGGTTTCAAAAGCCATGTTCTTTCCAATCTCACTGTCTGGTAGTTGTATCTCCAGATATAAGCTCTCAGCTACTGCTCCAGTGCCAGATCTGCCTGCCTTCTGCCATGCTCCTCATCATGATGGTCTAACCCTCTGGAACTGTGAGACCCATATTAAGTGTTTTTTTTTTTTTTTTTTTTAAATTCATTTATTTATTATGTATGCAGCGTGTATGACTGCAGGCCAGAAGAGGGCACCATATCTCATTACAGATGGTTGTGAGCCACCATGTGGTTGCTGGGAATTGAACTCAGGACCTCTGGGAGAGCAGTCAGTGCTCTTAACCTCTGAGCCATCTCTCCAGCCCCATATTAAGTGTTTTATTTTATAATTTCCCTCGGTCATGTTGTTCTGTCACAGCAATAGAAAAGTAACAAGGACACTATACCAGCAGGGTGTCATGATATTCCTCCTTCTGCTCCTTTATCTTGAGATAGACTGGTTTTCTTCCATCAGTAGATCAGCTGAAGGAACCAGGTCAAGATCAGTCTCAGTCTTTGCCATGGAAAACTGAACAGAAGCCTACCCAACTCGTTACCTTCATCACCTCACAGAGCCTGTCACTGTGACAACTGTGTGACCTCAAGTGTGTCACTGTTCACCTGAAGGTGAGCAAGGACAGTGGGCCGCCATACAGACTCTCTTGAGGATCCAATGAGGTAGCGTGTGCAAGACACAGAAGCACCATGTAAAGGGATATTTCCATAGAAGGGTCCCCTCCAGGGTCTGTCTCCCCAGCTACCTTGTCAATCATGGGGAGCAAAAGGCTCAAAAGAGGCCTCCAGGGAGGAGAGGAGAAACTAAGAGGCCACCTTGGTCAGGATGCAAGGTCCCTGACTGGGTCCCTGCCACAGCTGTTTTCTTGGTCCATGGAAGGCTTTCCAGTCCCCAGGGTATGACTTACTGAGGATGTCCTGAGTCAGCAGTTTGAGAGGAGCATCACTCATTTCAAATATCTGAGAGGCAGAGAGAAGGTGGAAGGAGGAGGAGGGGGAGGGGAACGGAAAACAGATGAGACTTTGCTGACAACACACTTTCCACCCTCCCCAGACAGAGGGGCTCATTTCCAGGACCTAAGAACAGTTAACCTTAGAAACCTGGAACTATGGAATTGTGGGAGCTGGAATCATAGCTGTCCCAGGCTGCTGAGTACCCACCACCTCAGGATGTCAGAAGTTCAGGATCTGGAGATCTAGAATCTAGAACCTTAACACCACAGACTCCTTAAACCTTGAATTCCTGAACCCTGGAAATTCAAGCCCCCCAGAAGGCTTAAGCCTTTGGGGAGCCCCAATTCCCAGTTTCCTCTAGCTTCTCATTCACAGGTGCTTCAACAGTCTTTTTTTTTTTTTTTTTTGTTTTTTCAAGACAGGGTTTCTCTGTGCAGCTTTGCGCCTTTCCTGGGACTCATTTGGTAGTCCAGGCTGGCCTCGAACTCACAGAGATCTGCCTGGCTCTGCCTCCCGAGTGCTGGGATTAAAGGCGTGCGCCACCACCGCCCGGCAACAGTCATTTTAATAAAAGTGTGTTGATTACATGAAACATTAGCTTAAAGGGCACAGGTGGTGATGGATGTGTTAACAGCTCAAGGCATCATCTGTGATTTCTGCCTCCTCTCTCTGCAGCCCAGCTATGGAGGAGGAGTAGGTGCCCACAGACCTCCCAAATAGAAATCTGCACCTCACAGGAGACAGTGTTCTGAGCACACAGCCACACCTACAGACACCTCTCTTGCCCGTATCAGGCTCTAGGTACCAAGAGCTGCTGGAGGACTCACTTGCTTTTCCATCGGAAGAGACACTCTCTTTGTCAAGGAGGTAGATTCTCTGACCATAACGCTGTCCATCGTGGCATTTTGTCTGCAAAAGGAGGGACTTACAAAGCTTAGTTTATATTTCAACATGGCTAAGAGTTCTCTGAAGGTCAGGTGACCCACAACTCTGCTCTATGGTCTCATTATTGTTGCCCAGTTCCCACATGTCACTATGGACCTTCACTGAGCATCTGAACATTTCATTCCTAAGTATCTGTTTCTTTAGTGCCAGGTCACCGCACAATCTAAATCCAAGTGACATATACTCACAGATACACAGAAGAATCCACCATCAGGGGCATCTTCATCTCTGTGCCGTTGTCGTTGGAAGACAGGCCAGCTTGCAAGTCCCTCTTTCTCTGTCCACTGAATATATCCCTGTGACAAACCACAAGTGCACTCTAGTCATCCCTCCTGCAATATTTGAAGTCTCCTCATAACCCTCGTGTCCTCACTATGTCCTGTTCAGAAATGTGAGACTCTACACTCTCAAGGACAGTCCACAGCAAGGGAAACAGATGGCAGTAGAGCCAGAACTTGAACCCAGGACTGTGTGACTCAAAACTCTAGAAGCCACTGCTTGGGACTAATGGGGTGTGGATTCCAGGTTCCTGTTCCTCGAAGGAACTTGAACTTTTACTTCTGGCTAAATTTGAAGAAAGAAAGTGTTATTCACCTGGGGTCTGGCCACAAGTGGAGCTTCAGGAGACCAATTGGCGAGAAAGAGGAGGGTTTGTATGAGCGAGAATTGTTGAGACCAAGGTTGGATAAAGCACAGGGACAAATAGCTAAACGAATGGAAACACATGAACTATGAATCAATAGCTGAGGAGCTTCCAATAGAATCAGGCCCTCTGGATAAGTGAGACAGTTGATTAGCTTGATCTGTTTGGGAGGCATCTAGGTAGTGGGACTGGGTCCTGTACTCAGTGCATGAGTTGGCTGTTTGAAACCTGGGGCTTATACAGGGACGCTTGGCTCAGCCTGGGAGGAGGGGACTGGACCTGCTTGGACTGAATCTACCAGGTTGAACTCAATCCTCAGGGGAGTCTTTGCCCTGGAGGAGATGGGAATGGGGGGTGCGCTGGGGGAAGGCGGGTGGGAGGGGGGAGAGCAAGGGAATCCATGGCTGATATGTAAAATTAAATTAAATTATAAAATAAAAAAAAACTATTGCATCATGAAAAAAGAAAGAAACTGTTATTCTTAGAGAAAGGCTTTAGGTACCACTATGCAGGTGGAGATGGGGATAAATGGAATGTTCACCTTGAGCCTGAAATTACAGACTGTGGGAAAACAGATGTGTGAACTGTCCAAACTGGACCTGTAGCTCTGCCTCAAACTTGCTCAAGCACTAATGTGCCTTGTCTCAGAACTCCACAGCTCTGTGGAGAAGACAAGGCTTATCCACGGGTCTTTGACATACAACTTGCCTCCCCACATGGGTAGTTCCTTTTTGGGGAGCAAAGAATCACCAACTCACCTCCTATTATTCATAAATAAAGAGAAGTTAAATCTTTTGAAATCACGCGGGTTCGAAGGTATTGAAAGTTTGGCCTTGATATTCCTGTGCTGTAATGCAGGATCCTGAGTGAATTCCTGCACTTTCAGCTTCTGAATGAATTCTGTCAAAACAGTCATCGATCAGTGTCTGCACCACTAGGGAATGAGCTCCCATCCTCCTGGTCTCAGAGAAGTCAGTTTCCCTGAGCTGTTTCATTCAGTCTCTGCCACAGCTCAGTGAGAAAGGATTGCCACCATCTCCATTGTACAGAAGAGGAACCTGACACTCCCAAGATTAGGAAATGTGTCCACACAGCTGGGTCCATGCACTGTTTCTAGGCTGACTTCATATTAATATTGATCACTTATCAAAAACAGTTGATCAGTTGTCCAAGCAATAGATGTGGATTGTGTATGTCTGTTTTCAGGAGTGACTTGAGGATCTGTTGCTCTTAATGAGATTGTTATGAGAGTTTGAAAAATAAACCAAGAAATGGAAAAATCTAGAACCAGGAAAAAAACATAGAGGGCAAATATTGCTCCAACCAGTGAACATGGGAAATAGGAGTCCCAACATGACAGCTTGGAATCTGGCCCAGAGAAAATGACATTGGAGCAGGAGAGTGTCCTAACAGAAGATCTCAGAGAACAACCGGGAAATGCCTAGAATAGGTGTCATGTACCAGACTGCATGTGTGAAGTATAAGGGATGTTTATGTAGAAAATGTCTCTCCTGTGAAACAAAGAAATTATTAATCAGAGATAAATCAGAATTGAATCAACAACAACGGCAACAACAAAATGCTTCTTTTTAAAATGAGCCATGACTTTCAGTGATATGTTAAAATATTGAGCATGAAACAATTTTGCCTTTTAATTTCTCAAAAGTTTGTAACATGTTTCATTTCTTTGGGTGTAAAGCAGTTAAATGAGAATTGTGATGTCATAACTGTTTTATCTCACTTTTTCAGTGATGTTTCAGTTCATCCTTCAGCTTTATTTGTTTAACTTTATTTATTTATTTGAAATTATTTAAATAATAAAACTGTTTAGCTGTAGGTTGAATAATTTTAAAATTACTTAAAGTAATTTAATACACCTGTGAGGACTAGTCTTTGTTTCTGTAGACTGCTTTCCTGTCCTGTATTAACTATGTTTTAGTGCTGTGTAAAGGTTTCACATCTTCAATTAGGCTGTTGTTAATACATACATACATACATACATACATACATACATACATACATACATACATAAATTATACAAGTGGGCTTGAATTTTTTTTAAAGTAAGGACTTCATGTATGATCATATACTATCTGTGATTTCAATTCAGTGTTGAGACTCAGAGTTGTCTCAACAGTGTTTGCTTCTCTTGAAGAAAACTAGAGGTCAGGACCCAGCACCCTAATGAACAGTTCATAACCATCTGTAACTCCAGAGGATCTGACACCCTCTTTTGGCTTCTGTGAGTGCACACACAGATGTGCACACAGAGATCTATACACATGAATAAAAATAAAATCTTAAAAACAGTTTTAACAAAACATATAATTTCAATACTGCATCTTGGCTCTGTCTTGTCACAATAATTTTGACACAACACTTTAAATTATGTAAACCAAGTAAAGATATGAGAAATGAGAGGATGGTAATACTTAGAGAAATACAAATTGAGATGAGTCACGTTCTCTCATCTCTGATAATGGCAAACCAGTTAGAGGTGTCCAGGTTAGTGCAAGAGAGCAGTGTGGGAGACAGGGTCCCTCAAACTGCCAGAGAAAGTGAATAGGGGAATATTTGTCAACACTTTAAATAATTTAAAATACAAACTTTAGAAATTTTTAAAATCGCACTTTGAAGAATTTATCCTGTGCATATATTGGCAAGACTTTATTAGGATATGATGTCAACGCATTGCTTATTGCAATTGCATTGTCTAAAAATATAAGTGACTGATAGGAATTGAAAGGCTGCACATTTCTCTGTAAGCCACCAATAACAGATAACACTGCCCCCTCCCAGCACTCTGCTATTGCAGGTACAGTGTTTATTAGGTCACTCCTGGAACTAGCTGGTGGAAACTTTACTGACTCATTTCCAGAGACAGAATTCAGAATGTCCAAAATATTCAGGTTAGTGCCAATATTACCGGAATTTTGTGCTGAGGTCCCAGTGAGCAGGCCACAAAGGACAACAAGGCTCCCAAGTTGGAACATCTTTGGTCCTGATGCCTGTATTGTCATAGAGGAAGAAAAGGAAATAAGAATCCACAGTGAGCACCTGTCACTCTCACACTTGACCTTCGAACAAGACACAGGTGCTTCTGTTCACAATAGGTAAGAAATGGAACCAGCAGAGATGGCCACCATTGCCAGTGGATAAAGAAATTGATGGCAAGTGCACAAGGGTATTTTATTCAGCCAAAAAAAAAAATGAAATCATGACATTTTGGGGAAATGAATGGAACTGGAAGTCATTTTGCTAAACAAGATAACCCAGATTCAGAATGGCAAAATACCACATTATATGTCTTGTACAAATGAGATTTAAATATATACGTATATGTGTGTGTTGTGTATATATGTATGCATTTGAATGTGTTGAACATGTGTGAGCTCATAAGATAAGGAAACCGTGAGAGAAGAAGAAATCCTAAGGAAGAGAAGAGGGGGGAGGAGACAAAGAACAAAGAATGCTTGTGACAGGAGGTAAATGGAAGGAGGTAGAGATTAGCACAGGGTGGGGATGAGGGAGGACAGCAGGGGAGGGAGAGGGATGGAAACTAAGGATGTAGGGAAATGACACAGTGAACCCACTAATAGTGAATTTAAAAATCAACAGACACAACTACATACAACAATAACTGAGAAGATCATTAGGTTTGTTCTGGAGATGAGCTGGCAAGGTTGTGAGGGAGAGAAACTTTAGAGACCCAGCAACGGTGTGGAGAGGCGGGCCTTGGAAAGACAAGCTGACCCAGGCTCTTTATACTCAGGTCCTTTGTGCTTGCTGCCTTCTCAGCTTGAGACATATTTCCTCCTTGATTTGTTCCCTAAATCTGTTCTCTTGCTTCAGGGAAACTTCACCCCTTCCATGAAGCCAGCTTCAGACCCCTCCCCAGAGAACAGATCAAGGCTCCCACCTCCAGGCTCTACCAAGCTTGGGGCCACACTGTCCTTAGTGAAACAGCTATGGCTTGTGGCACTTTTGAGCCTAGATTCCAGGAAGAAGCCTTTCTCCACACACTGAAACAAGGCATTGATGAATAAAACCTGATTAGTCAACAGAATCATGTCATTAGTCAGACACAGTATCATCTATGTCTTCAAATCTCTTAGAGTCAAAACTTCCCTAGCACAAACAGCAACTTTCCTCTGCTTCTTGCTCCAAAGCTTCCCGAAGAACCTCATGTGGGGATTTACATTCTGGTGCTACTTACTGGTTTGGAGGAGGATGCACACAAAATACTTGTTTCTCTGCACTGTCTCCTGGGATGCTGTGGCCCTTATATAGTGGTCACAGGATTAGAAGCAAGTCCTCATTCAGGATGTTATGGAGACTCCAAAGAAAATACCTAAGGTTAGCCAAGAGCATGCTTGAGTGGCAGTGATGAATAGTGATGACCTTGTGTCAACACTAAGACCCAGAGTTGTAGAACTTGAGGCTGCCCTGAAGTGATGGGTTCAGTGTGAGCTGGGAGGAAGACCCAGAATGGGTGAATAGGAGAATGTTCTGGTGGGAAAGCTCATAGTGTTTGCCTAGGCTAGTCCATTTCATCATTTGAAAACTCAGAGGTAAAGACAGCTGCTTATGGTCATGCAATAAGTAGGGTAGAATTGTGGTTCCCACATCACTCTTCCCATCCTTTCTATGTTCCTTTTCTGCATGTGAATGCCCTTGTGATCCCACTTGGGCAGACCCAGGCTCTACAAGTGGGTGCTGTGACCTGTCAATCACAAGAACTGTGTGTATGTGCACAGCTCTTCACAGTGTGGATTGTAGAAGCATAAACCCCTCTAAACTGTTCTAGCATGCAGCTTCTGGGGGCAGCATTGAATAGGACTCAGTCTCCCTGAAGGCAGATGAAGCCATTTGCCTGCTGTTTGATCTTTTTGATCTAGTCATCAGGAGGTAAGTTTGAAGCCTCATTTTCCATTGGAAGAAACAGGTTTCTGAGAGGCCCCCAGGTGTCAAGGTCACACAGGGGTGGAACCCAGTGCTTGGGTCCTTCCACCTTCATCAGGCAGCAGAGGGTGGCAGGGCAGGACTGTCCCTAGGCCTGTACAGCCTGTTGTCCACAGGCCCCATTGTGTAAATTGGTCGCCAACGGTGCCCATGTCAAGTCAGAGCAGCACAGAAACAAGTGGGACCTGGGGACAGCACAGAGCGGGTCACTGCTACTTACCAAGTCCTTAGGGCCTGTCCTCAACATGAGGGGACCATAGCAAAGGACATTAGGAACTTGTGATTCTCAGAGCTCTGCCAGTCAGAGGCTGCTGTAGCCTTGCATGGCTCGCTTCTCTATGCAGTCTCTTCAACTGTCTGCTGGCCACCATGTTCCACAAACCCATGAACACCCTGTTCCCAGCTATGGGGCACAGATCCAAGGGCCATGCTGAAATCTTGTTAAGAGGGGTTACACACCTAAGGAACACAGCCTGGGGGTGTTGGAGTTGGAGATGGTGACCTCATTTCCATTAGCTGCTAAATAGTTTAACTAACACCTTGTACCTGGATGTTCTTGGCATTATGGGCAGGGAAGTGTGTGGGGCACCATGATGGTGGTGAGGGGAGTTGGAGCCGTCTGTTTGGAACCTTCACTAGGACTAGGGGGACCTGTGTTCAAATCCTCACTCTTCCCACTCCTGGCTGCATGACCTGGAAAGGGGCTTCTTTCCTCTCTGTGAAGTGAGACTGGAAACTGCACCTCACCTCCCTGCTATCCTTGTGCAGAGAAAACAGGTGGGAAACACATGTGAATATCCTCACACTGGGCAGACTGTGCACACGGGGACAGTAATGTCTGCAGTTACATTACAGAGCACTGTCCTCACACTGGGCAGGCTGTGCACACGGGGACAGTAATGTCTGCAGTTACATTACAGAGCACACACAAAGGGCTCTTGTTATGGAGAGGATGGGCTGCTAGAGGCCAATTTGGCCTGTGCTGGCTCCCTTGAGTCACCTTGGAAAGAGCATCCCTTTATGTACAGAAAGTCTCTTTGAATGTAAAGAACTTCTCTGTCAGTCTTAAAGAGTGGGCCATAAGTGTCGTGGGATCAATTTCTGATTTAAAGTCTCCTGTGAAGTATTAAGAGTTATCTGTTCTGGGATAGGACATTATATTCCTAACATGTGATAATCTCCAGTCATGACATGAATGTTCTTCAGGTATCTGTTTTGCCAGTGTCCATGTCAGAGGAGCAACAGATGGCAACTGACTTCAGGAGATCAGCCCACCAGGAAACAAATCCCTGATGTATGAATCTTGTATAGGTAAGGCCCCGAGAGCCCCGGCCCCAAAATGTTTTTTCTACTGCTGTGTCTTTGCTGGCTTTGCTGCTGCCATTTTTCTCTGGAATCTGGCACTGTGTGAATGGATGTGGGGAGATCCCCTCTGCCCTTAATGGAGTGTGGTCATTTCCTGGTAAATTCCCATTCTACTCAGAAATTTTACCTGTGGATTTTTGTGAAGATGATTTTCTCACAAGCTGTACTGTTTAACTGAAATAATGATTTTATACATTAATAGTGTTAGTTTAAATAAGATGTTGGTGATTGAGGGTTTTAATAAATATATTAAATAATTACAATAGAGGATATTTTAGTGGAAAAATTAATATAGGTAAAGATAGGATAAAAGGTTGCCCCTGCCTCTGATAAAGAACAGGCTGCAGAGAACAAAAAATAACACAAGGGAGTGTCACACAGCTAGAACACATGAGTTTCTAATGAGGAACCACATAGACTCTGGCTTAGGTAATGATAAGAAAAGCAATTGAGTCCCAGTGACCCAAGGAGCTTAAAATCTTTTAATCTTAATGTTAGGAGATGTGTTCACAGGTTTCAGAGTACATCACGGCTGAAACAAAGCTTTGAGAATAACTTAAGCTTGGACTAGATGTTTTTGTCAAATAACTTTAAGGTGAAAATCCCAAGTAGAGGATCTAAAGTTTGCAAAGGCACATGGTTGAGTGAGGAACACTTTAGGTCAGGGGACAAGAACACAACAGTCCAGTTTTCGTTAGCTGACATGCCTTTCTTGCTAGGATGGGACAATGATTAATTCCTTGTGTTCATTTCTGCCCTCAGCTTCCTGACATAAAAAAAAACTGTGGATGCATGTATATGCACGCTGAGGATTTAAAATAGAGGTGACTGATTCTTTTTCATATATAAAAGCTTAGATTTGTGATTTTTCTAATATTTCTTATAAGATTACCTCTTGAGATAAATATTAAAATGATTGATCCTTTCTTTGTTACCACAAAGTGCAGCCTGCCAGTGAAAGAACTGACTGAGAAAAATACCTTGCTTCCTCACACTCTGTTAATCTGTAATAAGTTGCTTGGACGTGAATGTATGTGGGTTCTTGGGACAACGTGCTTTTCACCTGTAATACATAAAATATTTAATCATGTAAGGGATATGGAAAGCATGCTGTATTTTTTACTTGTATTTATTGTAATCATTCAAATGTAAAATAGAAAGAAAACACATTGTAAAGGTTCTACTGGGTTATATAAGCTGTAAGGGAAAAATAAAGTGAATTAGAAGAAAATGTCAAGAATGAGAGAAGAAACACAGCAGGAAAGAAGTAGAGGTAAAAAGAGAAGAAGAAGAAGAAGAAGAAGAAGAAGAAGAAGAAGGAGAAGGAGAAGGAGAAGGAGAAGGAGAAGGAGAAGGAGAAGGAGAAGGAGAAGGAGAAGAAGAAGAAGAAGAAGAAGAAGAGAAAGAAAGAAAGAAAAAATAAATAAATAAATAAATAAATAAATAAATAAATAAATAAATAAAGAAAGAAAGAAAGAAAGAGTCAGAAGGAAACCATCAAGAGAGTTTGTGTGTCTTTTCCCTTACTCCCTCAGATAAAAATGTCTTAGTTCACCAACTCCATGGAACCCCATCAAGCTGTGCACCGCTGGAGTCTGGTCCTCACAGGAGTGGTACTGTTAAATCTATTTGATCTATGGTCCGTTGAGGTCTGCAGTTTCTTTATTGATTTTTTTACTTCTGGTCTCCCACTTAAAAATAAAAGTAGTCTGTTGATGTCAGCCCCTCTTATTGTATCAGAATCCATGTAACCTTGTGTGGCCATTTGCTTTTTATGATTTTCAGAGTCCCCACATTTGGTGCACTCATGTTTATAATTGTTACATAGCCTGGTGAAATGTTTTCTCCATTCATGTGTAGTAGACGTATCTATATTTTGCAACTAATTTTGACTTAAAATTTACTTTATCAAATACCAAAATCTCATGCCATCTATTTTTGTCATCCACTCACCTGAAAGTTTGACTTCCATTCTTTGAATCTCATTCTCTGGGTCACTTTACTAGTGAGGGTTTTTCTTAAAGAAAATAGACAATATGATGTATTATTTCTTAAATGCAGTCAATCTGTTTGTATCTCTTTATTGATGACTTTATGCCATTTACATTTAAAGTTTTCATTGACCTATGTTAACTTATTCCTATAAAATAATTATAATCTCTCTGTCTCTGTCATTCTCTCTCTCTGTGTATGATATGGGTGTGGGAAGCACAATTGCCACAATATATTTTCCAGGTTAGAGAACACCTTTCTGATGTTAGATCTCTCATCTCATTCCACCTTGTTGAGGCAGTGTCTCTAATGTAGTTTCCTCCATTCAGGCTGAAATGAGATTTGAGGCAGTTCTCCAGTTTTTTTTCCTGTTTCACCTCACTTTAGGAATGCTGGTATCATGAATGTCATCCAATACATCGGGCTTTTTGTGGGTTCCAGATGGGTTGAATAGAAATGGCCCTCATAAACTCATGTGTTTGAATGCATAAATAGCAAGTGGCACTATTTGGAGGTGTGGCCTTGTTGGAGTACGTGGGCCTTGTTGGAGGAAGTGTATTAATTTGGCGGCAGGATTTGAGGTCTCATATGTTCAAGCTATACCCAGTGTGGCACACAATCTCCTTCTGCTGCCTCCAGATCAAGATGTAGAACCCTCAGCTCCTTCTCTAGCACCATGTCTGTCTGCACGCTGCCATGCTTCTTGCCATGAAGATAATGTAATAAACTGTAGGCAGAAGGTTCTGTCTTGCCAGCAGCTCCCAAATAAACACACTGGGGCTTATATTAATTACAAATGATTGGCCAATAGCTCAGGCTTATTACTAGCTAACTTTTACATTGTTGTTGACTTATATTTCTTATCTATGCTTTGCTGTGTGTCTTGGTACCTTTTCTCAGTATGGCATGACCACCTTAATTCTCTCTGTCTGGCAACTTTCTGACTCCTCCCTTCTTTATCCCAATCAGCTTTTTATTAATAATAAAGCAACACATTTTCACAGTGTACAGTATTATTCCAAAGCATTTCCCCCTTTTGTCTAATTAAAAAGGAAGATTTTAACCTTAACATAGTAAAACTATATATAGCAAAAAAAGTTATCAAGTAAAAATTACCATTACAATATACAGTCAATTTGTATTTGACAAAATTAGAGAAAATATTCAATTATATTTCTTATCTGTATGAGTCTAAAGTTTTGCTACTAATTTACCTGTTTATCATAACTAAGGAAAACTATAATGATAACTGTCTAGTCCTCAACTGCATCAAAGACCTCAGAAGGTTATAATAATATATGAGTAAGCAGGAAGTGCTTTTCAAGTGACTTCCAAAAATTGAGAGAAACAGCTGCCTTCTGGACAGTCACCCACGTTTCTCTGTAATGTTCAGGAATCATTCCTGCCTACAAGCCTAGAATATCTGACAGAATTTAGAAAAGCAGTGAATTTTGAAGTACTGTCCTACTTGTCTTTGCAAAGTTTGGCAGTCACTTTTTGTGTGTGTCCTGCTGATTCATTTTGGATAGTAACTGTTAGAAATTGAGGCAAGAGCAGTGTCTTTGCCACATAGCTAGCTTTTTCTGTAAAGAAAACAAATTCTAAATTTAGTTTTTTTGATGCCTACTATCTTTGTTGAAATAGATTAGTGCTTTTCACTGTCTCCCTGTCACGAAAAGCCTTAGGTGATTAAACATATTAAATGCCAAATTTGTAGGACTCTGAAGTATTTGAGGACCATCTGTCTATCTACATATATGTATATGACCTTGAAACATAATGAACATCACTGTAAGTTTGACTATTATAGATTACTAACTACTAACATATAAATCTTAGTTATACATTATATTTTGTAATGAGCTGTATAAGCACAATACTCCAAACAAGAGTAGAAATATACATACAATATAACAAAATTAACTTTAATTGTGTATGAATATACCAATGTCCATACCAATGTAAAAATTGAAGACTAGCCGGGCGGTGGTGGCGCACACCTTAATTCCAGCACTCAGGAGGCAGAGGCAGGCGGATCTCTGTGAGTTCGAGGCCAGCCTGGGCTACCAAGTGAGTCCCAGGAAAGGCGCAAAGCTACACAGAGAAACCCTGTCTCGAAAAACCAAAAAAAAAAAAAAAATAAGACTAATAGATTCAATAATCTAACTGTTCATCTTATCATTTCTATATCCTCCCTATTTCTTTCAGGAAGATAGCTTTGAATTTAACTCTTTTGTCTAGCTTCTTCTTCTTCTTCTTCTTCTTCTTCTTCTTCTTCTTCTTCTTCTTCTTCTTCTTCTTCTTCTTCTTCTTCCTCTCCTTCTCCTCCTCCTCCTCTTTCTTCTTTCCTTTTTTTTTGATTTTTTTTATTATTATTATTTTACAACACCATTCAGTTCAACATAATAGCCACAGATTCCCCTGTTCTCCCCCTCTCACCCACCCCTCCCCCCAGCCCACCCCCCATTCCCACCTCCCCCAGATCAAGGTCTCCCCCGAGGACCGGGGTTGACCTGGTAGACTCAGTCCAGGCAGGTCCATTCCCCCCTCCCAGACCGAGCCAAGTGTCCCTGCATAAGTCCCAGGATTCAAACAGCCAACTCATGCAACGAGCCCAGGACCTGGCACCAATGCACAGCTGCCTCCCAAACAGATCAAGCCAAATGACTGTCTCGCCTGTTCAGGGGGCCTGATCCAGTTGGGGGCCCCTCAGCCTTTGGTTCATAGATCCTGTGCTTCCATTCATTTGGTTATTTATCCTGGTGCTTTATCCAACCTTGGCTTCAACAATTCTCGCTCATATAAACCTTCTTCTTTCTCACTAATTAGACTCCCAGTGCTCCACCAGGGGCCCAGCCGTGGATGTCTGCCTTCAGATTCCTCAGTCCTTGGATGGGGTTTATGGCACCACTATCTGGGTGTCTGGCCATCCCATCACCAGAGTAGGTCAGTTCCTGCCGTCTCGCGACCATTGCCAGCAGTCTTTTGCGGGGGTATCTTTGTGGATCTCCGTGGGCCTCCCTAGCTCTCTGCTTCCTCCCCTTCTCACCTTCTCATGTGGTCTTCATTTACCATGGTCTCCTATTCCTTGTTCTCCCTCTCTTTTCTTGATCCAGCTAGGATCTCCCACTCTCTTTCCCTCGACTGTCGCCCTTCATTGTTGCCACTCATGACCAGGCTGTTCATGTAGATCTCGTCCATTTCTCCGTGTCTTTTTTTGGGGTCCCGTTTTCCAGGTAGCCTCACTGGTGATGTGAGTAGCAGTCCAGTCATCCTTGTTCCACATCTAGCATCTTCCTATGAGTGAGTACATACCATATTTGTCTTTCTGAGTCTGGGTTACCTCACTCAGGATGATTTTTTTCTAGATCCATCCATTTGCCTGCAAACCGTATGATGTCATTGTTTTTCTCTGCTGAGTAGTATTCCATTGTGTATATGTGCCACAATTTATTTATCCATTCTTCAGTTGAAGGGCATCTAGGTTGTTTCCAGGTTTTGGCTATTACAAACAATGCTGATATGAACATAGCTGAGCAAGTGCTCTTGTGGTATGATTGAGCATTTCTTGGGTATATGCCCAGGAGTGGTATAGCTGGATCTTGGGGGAGATTGATTCCCAATTTTCTAAGAAAGCGCCATATTGATTTCCAAAGTGGTTGTACAAGCTTGCATTCCCACCAGCAGTGGAGGAGAGTTCCCCTAGTTCTACATCCTCTCCAGCATAAAGTGTCTTCAGTGTTTTTGATCTTAGCCACTCTGACAGCCATAAGGTGGTATCTCAGAGTTGTCTTGATTTGCATTTCCCTGATGATTAGGGAAGTTGAGCAATTCCTTAAATATCTTTCAGCCATTTGGGATTCCTCTGTTGAGAATTCTCTGTTTAGTTCTAAAGCCCATTTCTCAATTGGACTGTTGGTCCTTTTGATGTCTAATTTCTTGAGTTCCTTATATATTCTGGATATCAGTCCTCTGTCAGATGTGGGGTTGGTGAAGATCTTTTCCCATTCTGTAGGCTGTCACTTTGCCTTGTTGACCGCATCCTTTGCTCTACAAAAGCTTCTCAGTTTCAAGAGGTCCCATTGATTGATTGTTTGTCTCAGTGTCTGCGCTACTGGTGTTATATTTAGGAAGTGATCTCCTATGCCAAGGCATTCAAGACTATTTCCTACTTTCTCTTCTAGCAGGTTCAGAGTAGCTGGATTTATGTTGAGGTCTTTGATCCACTTGGACTTAAGTTTTGTGCACGGTGACAGATATGGATCTATTTGCAGCCTTCTACATGCTGATATCCAGTTATGCCAGCACCATTTGTTGAAGATGCTTTCTTTTTTCCATTGTACACTTTTGGCTTCTTTGTCAAAAATTATATGTCCATAGGTGTGTGGGTTAATGTCAGGGTCTTCAATTCTATTCCATTGGTCCACATGTCGGTTTTTATGCCAATACCAGGCTGTTTTTATTACTGTAGCTCTATAGTAGAGCTTGAAGTCGGGGATTGTGATGCCTCCAGAAGTTGTTTTATTGTACAGGTTTCTTTTAGCTATCCTGGGTTTTTTGTTTTTCCATATGAAGTTGAGTATTATTCTTTCCAGGTCTGTGAAGAATTGTGTTGGTATTTTGATGGGGATTGCATTGAATCTGTAAATTGCTTTTGGTAAGATTGCCATTTTTACTAAGTTAACCCTGCCTATCCATGAGCATGGGAGATCTTTCCATTTTCTGAGATCTTCTTCAATTTCTTTTTTCAGGGACTTAAAGTTCTTGTCAAGTAGGTCCTTCACTTGCTTGGTTAGTGTTACCCCAAGGTATTTTATGTCATTTTTGGCTATTGTAAAGGGTGATGTATCTCTAATTGCCTTCTCAGCTTCTTTGTCCATTGTATATAGGAGGGCTACTGATTTTTTTGAGTTGATCTTGTATCCTGCTATGTTGCTGAAGGTGTTTATAAGCTTTATCAATTCCTGGGTGGAATCTTTGGGGTCACTCAAGTATACTATCATGTCGTCTGCAAATAGGGAAAGCTTGACTTCTCCCTTTCCAATTTGAATCCCCTTAATCTCCTTATGTTGTCTTATTGCTCTGGCTAGAACTTCAAGTACTATATTGAATAAGTATGGGGAGAGTGGACAGCCTTGTCTCGTTCCTGATTTTAGTGGAATTGCTTTGAGTTTCTCTCCATTTAATTTGATGTTGGCTGTTGGTTTGCTATATATTGCCTTTATTATGTTTAGGTATGTTCCCTGTATTCCTGATCGCTCCAAGACTTTTATCATGAAGGGGTGTTGGATTTTGTCAAATGCCTTTTCTGCATCTAGTGAGATGATCATGTGGTTTTTTTCTTTGAGTTTGTTTATATGGTGTATTACATTGATGGACTTTCGTATGTTGAACCACCCTTGCATCCCTGGGATGAAGCCTACTTGATCATGGTGGATAATTGTTCTGATGTGTTCTTGGAGTCTGTTTGCCAATATTTTATTGAGTATTTTTGCATCAATGTTCATGAGGGAGATCGGTCTGTAGTTCTCTTTCTTTGTTGCATCCTTGTTTGGTTTAGGAATCAGGGTAATTGTAGCCTCATAGAAGGCGTTTGGTAATGTTCCTTCTGTTTCTATTATGTGGAACAATTTAGAGAGTATTGGAATTAACTCTTCTTTGAAGATCTGGTAGAATTCTGCGCTGAAACCATCTGGTCCTGGGCTTTTTTTGGTTGGGAGACCTTTAATGACTGTTTCTATTTCCTTAGGGGTTATTGGGCTATTTAAATATTTTATCTGGTCTTGATTTAACTTAGGTATGTGGTTTCTATCCAGAAAAATGTCCATTTCTTTTAGGTTTTCCAGTTTTGTGGAGTAGAGGTTTTTGAAATATGACCTTATAATTCTCTGGATTTCCTCAATGTCTGTTGTTATGTTCCCCTTTTCATTTCTGATTTTGTTGATTTGGATTCTCTCTCTCTGTCTTTTGGTTAGTTTGGATAAGGGCTTGTCTATCTTGTTGATTTTCTCAAAGAACCAACTCTTTGTTTCATTAATTTTTTGTATTATTCTCTTAGTTTCTAATTTATTAATTTCACCTCTCACTTTGATAATTTCCTGGCGTCTATTCTTCCTGGGAGACTTTGCTTCTTCTTGTTCTAGAGCTTTCAGATGTGCTGTTAATTCACTAGTGTGGGATTTCTCCAACTTCTTTATGTGGGCATTTAGTGCTATGAATTTCCCTCTTAACACTGCTTTCATAGTGTCCCATAAGTTTGGGTATGTGGTGTCTTCATTTTCATTGATCTCTAGGAAGTCTTTAATTTCTTTCTTTATTTCTTCCTTAACCCATTGGTGATTCAGTTGAGCATTATTCAGTTTCCATGAGATTGTAGGTTTTCTGTAGTTTTTGTTGTTGTTGAAATCTAGCTTTAAACCATGGTGGTCTGATAGAACACAGGAGGTTATTCTGATTGTTTTGTATCTGTTGAGATTTGCTTTGTGGCCAAGTATATGGTCGATTTTAGAGAAAGTTCCATGGGGTGCTGAGAAGAAAGTATATTCTTTCTTGTTAGGATGGAATGTTCTGTAGATATCTATTAGGTCCAATTGGGTCATGACATCAGTTAAGTCCTTTATTTCTCTGTTAAGTTTCGATTTGGGAGATCTGTCCAGTGGTGAAAGTGGGCTGTTGAGATCTCCCACTATTAATGTGTGGGGTTTTATATGTGGTTTAAGCTTTAGTAATGTTTCTTTTACATATGTGGGTGCCCTTGTGTTTGGGGCATATATGTTCAGAATTGAAACTTCATCTTGGTTGATCTTTCCTGTGACGAGGATGTAATGTCCTTCTTGATCTCTTTTGATTGATTTTAGTTTGAAGTCTATTTTGTTGGATATCAGGATGGCTACCCCTGCTTGTTTCTTAAGACCATTTGATTGAAAAGTCTTTTCCCAGCCTTTTATTCTTAGGTAGTGTCTGTCTTTGAATTTGAGATGTGTTTCTTGTATGCAGCAGAAAGATGGGTCCTGCTTTCGTATCCATTCTGTAAGTCTATGTCTTTTTATAGGTGAATTAAGTCCGTTGATATTAAGGGATATTAATGACCAGTGATTCTCCATCCCTGTTATTTTTGGTGGTAGTGTGTGTGTACTTCTCTTCTTTGGGGTTTACTGTTGTGGCTTTATCTATTGCCTGTGTTTTCAAGTGTGTATCTGACTTCCCTCGGTTGGAATTTTCCTTCTAGTGCTTTCTGTAGGGCTGGGTTTGTGGATAGGTATTGTTTAAATCTGGCTTTGTCTTCGAATGTCTTGTTCCTTCCGTCTATGATGATTGAAAGTTTTGCTGGGTATATTAGTCTGGGCTGACATTCATGGTCTCTTAGTGTCTGCATTACATCTGTCCAGGTCCTTCTGGCTTTCAAAGTCTCCATTGAGACGTCGGGTGTTATTCTGATGGGTTTACCTTTATAGGTCACTTGGCCTTTTTCCTTGGCTGCTCTTAATATTCTTTCTTTATTCTGTACATTTAGTTGTTTAATTATTATGTGTCGAGGGGACTTTTTTTGGGGTCTAGTCTGTTTGGTGTTCTATAGGCTTCTTGTATCTTCATAGGCATTTCCTTCTTTAAGTTGGGAAAGTTTTCTTCTATAATTTTGTTGAATATATTTTCTGTGCCTTTGAGTTGGTATTCTTCACCTTCTTCTATCCCTATAATTCGTAGGTTTGGTCTTTTCATGGTGTCCCAAATTTCTTGGACATTTTGGTTCATGACTTTGTTGGCTTTAGTGTTTCCTTCGACTGATGATACTATTTCTTCTACTGTGTCTTCATTGCCAGAAATCCTCTCTTCCATCTCTTGCATTCTGTTGGTTATACTTGCATCTGAAGTTCCCGATCTTTTACTCAGGTTTTCTATTTCCAGCATTCCCTCTGTTTGTGTCTTCTTTATTTTTTCAATTTCCCTTTTCAGTTCTTGGACTGTTTCCTTTGCTTGTTTCATTACTTTTTCATGATTTTCTTTCAGTGCTTTATTGTTTTCTTCCTAGAATTTATTGTTTTCTTGGAGGGCTTTATTGTTTTCTTGGAGGGCTTTATTGTTTTCTTGGAGGGCTTTATTGTTTTCTTGGAGGGCTTTATTGTTTTCTTCTAATTTGTTTGCCCTTTCCTCTAGTTGTTTACAGCGTTCTTCCAATTTTCTTGTCTTTTCCTCTACACAAGCCTCTACCTTCTTCATGAAGTTACTCATAAGGCTACTTTCTTCTGCTTCTTCCAATTTTTGGTGTTCAGGTCTAGATGTTGGAGGCAGGCTAGGTTCTGGTGATGCTGTATTGCTCTTCATTTTGTTGTATGTACTTCTGCCTTGACGTCTGCCCATCTCCTTGTGGTTCCTTCTTGGTCTTATCAGTGTACTTGTTTCACAAAGAGCTGACAGATTCAGGAAGACTCTCTTGTCCAAAAGGGAGTTCTCTTGTCCATCTCTCTGGTCCAGAAGGGAAGTTCGCGGCAGGCTCTAGTCCAGAATGGCAGTTGGGGACAGGCTGGGAGCTGGGGGCCGGTCTCTAAGTCTCAGGAAGTGGCTGTGGTCTCAGGCAGATGGGCGTGGGGGCAGGCCGCGGAGATTGCAGGGGCTGCCGGGGGGCTTGGAAAAGGGGATCCCTCCCGGTGGGGCTAGAAGGGGAGCTGCCCGGTGGCCAGAATCTGGTGCCAAGTTGGGCAGGTCTTCGCGGAGTGGCTGGTGCCCAGGGATGGAGTCCGGGTTGGACCCAGGTACTCGCCCCTGGTCCAGAAGAGAAGTCGGGGGCAGGCTGGGAGCTGGGGGCCGGTCTCTAAGTCTCAGGAAGTGGCTGTGGTCTCGGGCAGATGGGCGTGGGGGCAGGGCGCAGAGATTGCAGGGGCTGCGGGGGGGGGGGCTTGGAAAAGGGGATCCCTCCCGGTGGGGCTAGAAGGGGAGCTGCCCGGTGGCCAGAACCTGGTGCCAAGTTGGGCAGGTCTTCCCGGAGTGGCTGGTGCCCAGGGATGGGGTCCGGGTTGGACCCGGGTACTCACCTCTGGTCCAGAAGGGAAGTCGGGGGCAGGCTGGGAGCTGGGGGCCGGTTTCTAAGTCTCAGGAAGTGGCTGTGGTCTCGGGCAGATGGGCGTGGGGGCAGGGCGCGGAGATTGCAGGGGCTGCCGGGGGGCTTGGAAAAGGGGATCCCTCCCGGTGGGGCTAGAAGGGGAGCTGCCCGGTGGCCAGAACCTGGTGCCAAGTTGGGCAGGTCTTCGCGGAGTGGCTGGTGCCCAGGGATGAGGTCCGGGTTGGACCCAGGTACTCACCTCTGGACCAGAAGGGAAGTCGGGGCCCTTTCTTTTTAAACTATGATGAATAACAACTTGGAACCATCCCCCATTAAATGATAATAAACATCTATGACACCTTTTTTTTGGGAACGTGGGCATTGTTCTTTAGATTACTTCCTGTTTTTTTGTGGGCACAGACCACATTGGGTGCCATTTGTAGGCAGAAGTTTCTGTTCTGCCACAAGCTCCTACATATACACACCAAGACTTATATAATCACAAATATTCAGCCAAGTGCTAAGCCTTATTAGTAGCTCAGTATTACATTTATGTTAACGCATATTTCTTATCTATGCTTTGCCACACGACCTGGTACATTTTCTCAGTATGGCATGCTTTTCTTGTTTCTCTCTGTCAATCTGGTGACTCTAACTCTTCCCTTTTTAATTCTAGCATCCTTAGTTTAGTTGTCCTGTCTATACTTCCTATCTGGCTACCAGCCAATCAGCTTTTTCTTAACAATGAGAGCAACACATTTTCACAGTGTTCAGGATTATTACAGTAGAGTGCTTTAAGAAGGGCCCCAAGTAGGCCATGCTAGTAGGAACATGGAAGACAGTGATGCTCAGGGTGATTTTAGCTGTGGGGACCTGGCTCAAGAAGTTTCAGAGGAGAAGGATTTCAGTATGCATCCTAGAGACTGTTCTTGTGATATTTTGGCAAAGAACGTAGCTGCTTTTTACCATTGTTCTGAAAATCTTCCTGAGGCTAAAGTGAAAAGTTTTGGGTTAATTTATTTGGCAGAGGAAGTCTCAGAACAGCCTTGGATTGACTCTGTCATGTGGTTACAAGTGTCCACTCTTATGAAGATCTATAATGGAAAGGAGCAAGCTCAGAAAGGAAAAAGTAAAATCTACACTTTGGGGAGAAATGGGGCAACAGGAAATGAAATGGAGCTAAATCCCGTGCTCAAAGAGACAAACAGATTAAAGATAAGCCTGATATTAAAAGAGAGTGGTGACCTCAGGGCCAGACCCCCTTAGCTAAGATTCCAACTTGTGAAAAATGAATTAAAGGAAAGTGAAAGGAAATTAAATAAAAATGAAAAGGAATTAGAGAAGAGCTTAGGGCCAGGTGTGGTGTTGCATAACTAATTAGCACACTCAGAAGGCAGATCTCTAAGTCTGAGGATAGCCTGGTCTACAGTGCAAATTCCAGGATATCCAAGCTTAAGCAGTGAAGGTAACTGTTGAAAACAGAAAGCTAGTAAAGATGTAATTGAATGAGGGGCCATGTTCCAGCCCCAGGAAGCAGCAGAACTTGGCAGTTTTGGCCATTTGGTTGTGGTTTTGAGTCAAGGATAGAAGAAAGGAGTTATGGAGTCTCCCTCCATGACTAAGGAGAGCTGCCGAGGCCAGATGTGTGGCAGGGGTGTCATCCTTCTACCCCTGTCAGATTCTGCCACCTCAGTAAAGCTTCCTGAAGCCCCTGGGGTGGCTGCTGGGCTCTGTGGTGGTATTGTGTTCCCCAAAATATTGTGTACCATAATAAACTTATCTGGGGTCAGAGAACAGAAAAGCCACTAGTGAGGCAGTGATAGCACACGCCTTTAATCCTAGCATTCCAGAGGTAGAAATCATCCTTCTACCCCTGTTAGATCCTGCCACCTCAGTAAAGCTTCCTGAAGCCCCTGGGGTGCCTGCTGGGCTCCTCATCTGCTTCCACAGAACTTGGCACAGTATCACTTACTGTAACAAATGCATCAAATGCTCCACCCTCACCAGGCTATGGCTCTGGAAGTCATCCTGGCTCTTGAGGTAAAGCAGCAGACAGCATATATCTTCTGTCTGAACACGTCCACATGCTAGTGGGGGAGACTGAAAAGAGCATGGGAGATTGCAGTAAGTCACACAGGAATGTGGTTTATGAAGAAAAGGAAATCACAGAAGACAGTGGATGGCATGCATGTGTGAGTGTGCTCATGTGTGTGGGCATGTGTGTCCACATGGAGACTGGATATCAATGTTGGGGGTTGGTACTTGAGTCCCTTCCACTTAAATTTTGAGAGAGTGTTTCTCACTTGGTCCAAGACTCACCGACTAGGCATGATTGGCTGGCCAGTGAGCCCCAGAGATCCTCCTAACTTGACTCCCCAGCACTGGAATTACAAGTGTACACCATCATGCCAGATGTTTTGATTGGAGTTCTGGGGATCAAACTCAGGTTTTCTTGCTTCCATGGCTCACACTTTTTAGGTTCAGTTATGCTCTATTGTGTCTTTTCAAGGAATTTAAAATTGTGACATCTGAGAAAAGTGTAATCAGCACATAGAAGTCACATATGAATACATGACCCATGACATGAGTCGAGCCAGCTCTATTGAGAACCACTAGTAGGGAAAGTTCATGGAGTGTACAGCAGTGACAACTAGAGTTCAGGATGTCAACCTATCAGAACTGAGGGTTCTGTTAGAGGAAACCATCACGCAAGGTGTTATGGAGTTGAATGAACTGGCTATCTCTTGTAAACTTCTTGTGCAATAACGGCTATGATTCTCCCCATTTACCATGCATCTCCATGTTATGTGTACATGTAATCTCATGATTGCATCTCAGTCTTGGGCACTACTTTCCCTATACATTTGAGGTAATTGGACAACTGTCCCCAGCTGTGTTTATTTTTCATTAACATATATCTGGCTAGCACAATTCTCCAGAGAAAAATATTTCAACAAAGATACCTTTTTTCCCAAGGACAAATCTGCACATAGATAAACATTAGCTCATCTCACCCACAGATAGAGAAAAGAACCACTAACAATTAAATCCCCAGTTCCTTACCTTCACCCTGGGTTATTTACACAAGACCCTAACTTAAGAGATTTACTGCTCACATTCCTAGGATGATGTTTTAGCCATTTGCGAGATACTGAGTTAAGGCAGTTACTTCCCCCTGACCCAAGGAGATTACCTACAAGGCCAGACAGGGGATAGGTGTCAAGCTTCTTTCTTATGCAAATTAAGTTTTTAATTCATCCTCAGCCAGGCACTATTTCTAGATTTTCTCCTCAGCAATTACTCTGAGTGAAAGTGCTTTTACTAACCAAATACTACATGCTCTGACATTGGTTGCTTAGCCACCTAGCATATGTCCCCCTCCCTATCAGAAAGCAGCTGCAGCTGGGAGAAGCGGGAAAAGTGGTGCCAAAGACAGTTTACTTTCTTGTGACTTATTGACCCCTAACATTCTACCTAGCCATTTCTAGATCATAGTTTGAGCACATAAATTCCATAATTGATCTTAACTTACTTGACCCTACCAGAGAACTCCCCCTTTGGGTTGTAATTGGAAACTGACAATTAATTGCTTTATGTGTGGATCCTCATCACCTCCCTCTGTGATCCTGAAAACATCAAGCCTTGCAATGCTTTACCAAAGAATTACTGTGGGGGTATAATCTGGTTCTCTGAGAGCACTGAGAGAATGGATGGAAAAGAACAAAGATGAGGACTGAGATGGAAAGATCCAGATAGACATGAGAGAACAGCAGAAGGGACTGAGAGCAGGAGGGATTGAGAGGAGCTAAGTAAGAGAGCAGAAAAGAAACTGTGTAGACAGAATTGACTTAGAAGAATAAAGTGAATGGACTAAAGAACTCAGTGTGCTTAGATTCATTCAATGTCCCTCAGATTCGAATCCTCAGCTGGTTGGTAGACTCTTCCACAGACCCTGGGAGAGAACAATGTAGGCTGGACCTGTTATTGTTTGTGTTGCAGCTCCTCTTAGAGACCCTCCCGACCTTCACTCTTGTCAAATGTCCCCTCACAGTGAACTCCCTCTATACTGCAGCCACTCGGCTTGATTTCTTTGTTTAAAAAAGAAAGCTCATGCATGCCTCCCTCACACCCTTCCCACACTCTCATCCTCCACATGTGTCCTAGCACAGCTCCTTCTCTGCTGTCCTTCATGGTTCATTTGGAAATTTTCACCCTCAAACAGCCTTCTGTCTTCCATCTACTTCTCAGTTCCCACTTCCTTGTCTCATAACTTCCTGCTTTGATCTTCTAAAACATCAAGCACTCTCTGTGATATTGTGGGTTCTGAATTTCTCCATTCATGCTTAGTTAGATAGAAGAGAAACAAATCCCTAGACACAGAGCCTTGTGTGTGCTCTTCATTGTGGTGACATTAGAATCTCAAACAGTGACTAGAACAGAACACCATCCCTGGGGACACAGAGAGCCTTGTGTGTGCTCTTCATTGTGGTGACCTTAGAATCTCAAGCAGTGACTAGAACAGAACACCATCCCTGGGGACACAGAGATCCTTGTGTGCTCTTCATTGTGGTGACCTTAGAATCTCAAGCAGTGACTGGCCCCGAGCAGATGCTTAACTACAGCATCATAGACGAGTGAAAGAAGGAATGACACACACGTGATGTTAAAGACCTGAGGTCACCACTCTGCAAGTCCTATGCCCAGGTTTATAAGCACATCGACACATGAACTGCTCCTTCACTGAGGTTCTTTCAGTTGGGTGGCTCAGCTGCTGCTCCTCTGCAGGGTGGGGCCTAGTATGAAAATGGGACTTCTATAATGGTTAAAGTGGGAATAATTTGAGTGGATGTAGCAACTTTTACAAGGACCAATGGGAGGATAGTTGGGATGGACATTGAGACAAAAGACTTGGAGCCAGAGCGTTGGGGCAGGAAGTGCTAATTAGCCACTGGTTGGCTTCAACCACTTAAATGACAGCTTTTCATTATTCTTTCTGCGCTGCTGGGAGTCCAGAGCACTGAAATTCTTTAGAGTGGAACTGCTCACCAATCTCCAATGACATTCAGTGTCATGGCCATGCACGGATCAGTGTGCATCTGTGGTGGAGTGATGGGGGTTTCCCTTGTTTCTTCCATCTTCTTTCTGCACATGATCAAGTTTTAAATCCCATTTTCTCTGTCCTTCATATGTAGAACATGCAGGGTGTGATGGCTATTCTTGGTTATTAGCTGGACTACATCTGGAATTAATTGCACCCAAATTAGGCAGGGCGCACTTGTGAGGGATTTCTTTGCTTCGTTGGAACCTTTGAAGTGGGAAGATCCACTTCTAATCTAGATGTTTGAAGTGGGATGACCCACCTCTAATCTGGAGCCTAGCACCTATGGTGAAACACTTTATGCAACCTTGGTGCATGAAGGAGGGGCCTGAATCTGCCTCAGCTGTATGTACCAGGCTCTGCTGACTCCCAATGCCAGACCTTGCCTTGGATGAGATGGAAATGGGGGGTGGATTTCAGGGAAAGTATGGGGGAAGGGAAGAGGGAGGAGAGGATAATTTGTGATTGGTATGTAAAATGAATTGAAAATCTTATATTAATAGAAGAAATGAAAAAAAAATAAGTGGGTTCTAAGACAACCAGGACACAGGAAAATTGTGTCTCAACAACAACAACAACAACAACAACAACAACAACAGAATAGAAAAACAACATAAATAAAAAGTTCTACTTTTGAGTTAAAAAAAATTACAAAGGGAAGCCAGTCACAGAGCTGCTGATCCATTTAAATGGCACAGTGGAGAGATCCCCATTATAGTAGGTAGTTCTCTTTGGCCACCCATCTCTCTAAGAGGGAGGGTGCTGACTGAGTTTCCCTGCCGTCTCCAGCTGGGATAGTGTGGAGACCTCAGATTTTTTACTGAAACCACTTACCACTTGTATAAACTTTAAACTTTGCTTTTCTTTATCTGGAAACCTTCAGTCCGTTTTCCAGGACACATAGGTGTTTGATTACTCAGAGCAGACATTGAGAAACAAGTTTTTCTTTTAAAATTAAAGGAATAGTAATGAAGGGATCTAGCAGGCCTGAGCATGCAAACATGGCTCTGGCAGGCCTTCCCTTCCCCCATCCTCTCTGCCTTGCTAAACTGTTAGATCACATTCCTAAACTAGCCAGCAATATCTATTTCCTTATTTTTCCACTTCCTCTGAAGCTGACCACCAAGGTCCAGTTATCAAAGTCCAGTAGTCTTATTCCCCCTTTGCGCTGCCCTTATTAAAATGCCCAATCAAAACAAACCAACCAATCCTTACAGGACATTTCCCCTTTTCCTTTTATAAACTGCCATTTGCCTATGGACCATGTCTGTCTTCTCTGTATTCAGAGGCTGGCAGTCCTTTGTCTGTCTAGGACAAAAATACCACCCCCACACCCCATTCATCATTTCTTCTCCCTTTTCCTCTATCTCTTGTCTTTATTTCTTACCCCTACCCTGAGACCCTGTGGAGAAAATAAATCTCCTGTGTGTTGAATACTTGGTCTTTGGGTGTCTTGTGCAGTTTCTGGTGTTTTCAAGTAAAAAGTAAAGCTTGTTGGTAAGAAAACTATGGTAGTTTGTTTTGTTTCTACATTGAAATCTGTTTTGTGAATCTTTCTTTCCCAGAATGAAGCCTGTCAGAAAGGTAATCATGTCTGTAAATTTGCCTTTCTCATCAGGAGAAGGAGAACTAAGTAAAACAAGGTCTGATATTTACATATGAAATGGACTGCCTGGGCCTGGCCCCTCAGGAGTGGAGCTGCCATGGTTGTCTTGCTGTTGCAGAGTCTTAGAAAGCTGGGTCTCCCTATCAAGCAATCACAGAGATCTGAGAAGGCTAAATTTAAACAGGAAGAATAAACCAACTGGCCTCTTTATCAATTAAGATAATTAGGGACCCACTACATAGACAGCCAGAGTCGGGTGCTACATAGTGATCTAGTGGATTTGTTGTGGACAGAGGGAATCAGTCTTTGGCTGTCATGCAGGATATCATTAAGCCTTTGACTGCCCAGGGCAGTGCCAGCCTTTGTATGCCAGACCCAGAAGGTCTCAAAGATTTTCCAGTGGAGAAAGAACTTGGGAAAGTTCTTTACCTACCTTGTCAAGGGATAGTAGAATGGTCGAACCAACAGTTTTCACAGTTTGGCCAGAAGCCTGGTGATGGGTGAGACATGGAGCTGTTCTTTGCCCAGTGGTCAGCTTTACCACACTTGACGAAAGTTCCAGGCAGAGTCCATTGCTGCCCATTTCTTTGGAGACAGCCTCAGCTGCTGCTATGAGAACCTGGTTTTTCTGTCTTTCATGGGACGTCTTTTTCATTAAGCACCTTGAATGCTATATTCAGCAGATCTCTCTGAGGGGTTTGAGGGCAGTCACCTAATCTTTTATTAAGTATATTTGATTTGAAGTAAACTTTGCCTGTTTTTAGTTACTTGCTTCAAGCTTAACATAGATAACATATTCAGAAGGCAAAAGCTTGTCTTTTGAAATGAATTACATACTTAGCATGATCATACACTTACTTCTGACTACATTAAAGAATCTGATCATTTATATGGTGACTGACTGTGTCTTAAATACCTTCAACAGTTTCACAACAGGTTAGTAGCTTTTTTTCCCTTTTATTTTATTTTACAATACCATTCAGTTATACATATCAGCCATGGGTTCCCCTGTTCTCCCCCCTCCCATTCCCTCCTCTTACCCCAAGCCCAACCCCCAATCCCACCTCCTCCAGGGTAAAGCCCCCCCCTAGGACTGAGATCAACCTGGTAGACTCAGTCCAGGCAGGTCCAGTGCCCTCCTTCCAGACTGAGCCTAGCGTCCCTGCATAAGCTCTAGGTTTCAAACAGCCAACTCTTGCAATGAGCACAGGACTCGGTCCCACTGCCTAGTTGCCTCCCAAACTGATCAAGCCAATCAACTGTCTCACCTATTCAGAGGTCCTGATCCAGTTGGGGGCCCCTCAGCCTTTGGTTCATAGTTCATGTGTTTCCATTCGTTTGGCTATTTTTTTCCAATAATTGAGTAAAACCCAAAATTTATTATAAGCCACAGTCATCCTAGGGACCTCCATGCTATATATATAGCCTCAATGGTTCTATGGGTTGTGGTCTGATTGTTCTTTATTTTATATCTAGAATCCACTTATGAGCGAATACATACCATGACTGTCTTTCTGGGTTTGGGTTACCTCACTCAGGATGATTTTTTTCTAGTTCCATCCATTTGCCTGCAAATTTCATGCTTTCATTGTTTTTCTCTGCTGAGTAGTACTCCATTGTGTATACGTACCACATTTTTTTCATCCATTCTTCTGTTGACGGGCATCTAGGTTGTTTCCAGGTTCTGGCTATTACAAATAGTGCTGCTATGAACATAGCTGAGCATGTATCTTTATGGTATGAATCAGCATTCCTTGTGTATATGCCCAAGAGTGGGATGGCTGGGTCTTGAGGTAGTTCAATTCCTAATTTTCTGAGAAACCGCCATACTGATTTCCATAGGTTAGTAGCTTTTAATAATATTTGGATTTTAAAGTTTTGTTTCTCTTAAGTTTCAGTCTTTCTTCAAATTAGAATTGAAGATTTTTTAGTATGAAAACAAAGCAATAATCCCTAAATACAGTTTACAGAGAGACTCGGAACGTTACTTTTCCTGCTCCATCAATCATGTGCCTTTGCAGAATTTTGTCTGACTTAGTTTATCCAAATAGCTAAAGCTTAACAATGTTAGCAAAGACAAAGAAGCCTGACATACAAAGTCAGGTTTTGATAGCCTGAATGAACCTAGAAATTCATAAACCTTATTCATCAAACATGTTGCTTATCTAAAACCAGTATTTTTTTTAGAAGCTTGGTTGTTGTTAAACACAGAAAAGACATAAGTAGCTAGATATTCATCTCTAAGTCAGTTTCTGTTAACCTGAGTAGACTTTATAACCTTGGGAATTCATGAACTTTAATTATCAAGCATACTTTTTAAAATCCTATTTTCTATAAGCGTTGTTCATGATTTGTCCTCATCACTTATTTTTTTTTCTCAACATTATACAAATATCCATACCAATCCAAAACAGACTGGAGGCCTGCTGTTGCCTCTTTAGTCTAAAAAAAAGGAGATACATGGTAAGCAGAGGGCTCTGTAGGACTTAGGAGTTTTATGGGTGTTACCTTAGTTGGTTTATTCCATGAGGTCACCTTAACCAAGATTACAGTGAAGTAACATGGCATTCATCTCTTTGACCTTAGTAAAGATGGCTGCCAGCGACATGGCTGCTTCCATCCTGATGAGGTCATCAGCCAAGATGTCAGCAAGCTACATCATGGTTATTTACTTCAAGGTGAGTTCATCAGGTGCACCCCATTTTTCTTTTTAAAATCATCTGTTTTCATAAACAGAAGTTGAATCCAAGTTACCTGCAAGCATGCTGCAAATTTCTAACTATCAACCCTTTTGTTACAAGTTTTAAGCTAACTTTTTGTTACTGATATTAAAGATTTTCTTTAAAACCACACCCAATGAACTTACAAATTCTGAGATACAGACATTTTATGCACTGCTCCTACAAATATTGAGTTAAAGTTTATACTTTAGAAAAGTTTTAGAGACAGAAGAGAGGGAATTACATGGATAGTCCAATAAAACCTTGAAAGGGAGTATAAGGTAAGCAGCAGTAATCCCTGTTGTAAATAGTTCACTTCTCAGTTATTGAAAACATGGGATGCCTTTCCCTGTTCTGCTCTGTTCTGCTCTCCTCCTTGTCACACAGCCAGGTCACCTGACTGATCAAGATGGACGTTTGGAGGAAATTATAAGCCAGTGCGCTTGAGTCTGAGGAAGAAGGACAATAATTCAACTCCAGAGCCATTTTTTAAAAAATAAAGTAGTATAGCATGTAATGATTTTTAATGTTATCCATACTCAAAAGACATCTGAATTGTTACAAAACTGAATTTAGTGATGGGGGAGAGACTGGAGCAAGGAGAGCAAAGAAGGCTTTAAGTTAAGAGGTACTTGTGTGGAGATCAGACAAACTTTAGAGATAAGGAATTTGGGAATATTTGCTTGTGCCATGGAAGAAATGGTTTCAATCTGTGAGAATTTGGGAATCAAGTATCCCACCTTTGGCAATCCAGCTATTCTAAGGCCAAGCAGTTTTCAGAAAGACAGTGAGGCTTTAGTAACATCTGAGTTCCAGGAGGGAACTTAGACTAAACATGCAAGACAAGGGGACAGAACAGCTTCAGGAGGGAGCTGAGAGACAGGTATGGGGGAGCTGAGAGACAGATGGAGGGCTAAAAGACAGGTGGGGGGAGCTGACAGACAGGTATGGGGGAGCTGAGAGACAGTTGGGGGGATTGAGAGACAGATGGGGGAGCTAAGAGACAGGTGGGAGAAGCTGAGAGACAGGTGGGGGGAGCTGAGAGACAGGTAGTGAGGGGAGCCAGGAGCAGAACCAGGAAGCCATGGGAGAGATTGGAGGAAAGGGAGTAGCAGGTGGGAAGGGTGAGGAGGACAGGAGAGTGGAGGGTAAGTGTTCTGGTGACTATTCCAATCTGGGCATCTCAAGTGAATTGAGAGACTGGTCAGAGAAATGCCCCAAATCACAATAAAGTGGCATCTCTGTCGAACTCATGGACAGAGCAGGCAGTTCTGAAGTGACATCAGGCAGTTTGTGTGGGTGACAGAAGCAAATCCTAGAGGGAGATGCCACAGGGAGTGAGATGAAGCTACTGGGTATGTCTTTCTTTATGCTGTGAATGTGTTGCTCTGATTGATTGATAAATGGAATACTGATTGGCTAATAGCCAGTCAGGAAGTATAATACAGGCAGAATAAGCAGATAGGAGAATTCTGGGAAGTGGAAGACTGAGTCAGGAGATGCTGCCAGCTGCCGCCACCATGAGAAGCAAGATTTGAAGGCAGAACTGGGAAAAGGTACCAAGCCTCGTGGCTAAACATAAATAAGAATTATGGGTTAATTTAAGTTCAAGATCTAGCTAGCAAGAAGCCTGAGCCATTAGGCCAAACAGTTTTAATTAATATAAGCATCTGTGTGTTTATTAGGGTCTGAGTGCCTGCGAGCCAGGCGGGACCAGGTAAACTTCTGGCTATATGAAGCCACTGTGCACCTACCTGGAATAAGAACAGAAGTTGTCAGAACATTGGCTGTCACATCAGCAGTGGGAGGCTGCCTTCCCTGGACAGTGATGGGACTGACCTTGGCCTGGCCTCACTGTACCACTCATTTCCACAGTGCCCAGGATGGATTAAACCACAGAGGGGAGCAGCAATAGATGTTCAGTCTTGCTCTGACACCCATCCCTGACCCCTCCTCAACCTTAATCCAAGTGACATAAACTCAAAGACTCACAGAGGAATTCACAACAAGGAGCATCTTCAGCTCCACACCTTTGCTCTTGGAAGACAGGTCAGCTTGCAAGTCCAGGATTCTGATCAGGTTCATTGACTTGCATCCTACCCCAAACCCTAAGTGCCCTCATGACATTCCTCTTTGCAGAACATGCACCTTTCAGCTTTGCCTCTTGTCCTCACTACAACATCTTACTAATTTGAACCTCTACCTTCTCAAGTGCAGTGGACTACTGAGGGAGGGAAATATTGGGCCTTAGAGCCAGAACTTGTACCCAGGACTGTGTGACTCAAAACTCCCTGAAACCACTGCTTGAAACTGAGGGCTGTGGATTCCATCTTCCTATCACTTGAAGGAACTTGGACTTATCCTCCTGGCTATATTTGGAGAAGAAAAGAGTCATCCTCAGAGAAAGGCTTTAGGTACCAAGATGTAGGTGGCGATGAGGACAAATGGAACTTTCACCTTGAGCCTGAAATTACAGATTGTCGGAACCCAGATGTGTGACTTGTCCAAACTGGGCCTGTAGCCCTGCCTTGGACTTTCTCAAGCTTTAAAGAGCTTTGTTTCACAACTCCTCAGCTCTGTGGGGGAAGACAAAGTTTACCCATCTGTCTTTGACACTGAACTGGCTTCACCAGAGGTGTGGTCTTTTTTCTGGGAGCAAAGAAGTACCAACTCACCTCATATCATTCTGAGGCAAAAATAGGTTTAGTATGCCATAATCTAGTGAGTTCCAAACTCCTAAATTCTGTTAATGGCCACATCATCGTTTCCTGAAGTGACTCCACATCCATCTTCATGTTCTGAAGGGCATCTGTCAAAAACAGTCATCAGTCAGTGCCGGCACCACTAGGGAATGAGCTCCCATCCTCCTTGTTTCAGAGAGTCAGTTTTGTTTTTGTTTTTGCTGTTTCTGTCAGTCTCTGCAACATCTCAGTGAGGGAGGATTGCCACCATCTCCATTGTCCAGATGCAGAACCTGAGACTGTCAGGTTAGGAAATGTGTCCACACAGCTGGGTCCATCCACTGTTTCCACGATGACTTTTTACTAATATATTTAGAATATTTACCAACAAAACAATTGAAAATTGGCCAAGCAATTGAAGTTGCTTGTGTACCTGTTTCAGTGGTGACTTGAGGGTCTGTACTTAGTCCTGAGATCCTCTATGTGAGTTTGAGAAACTTAGTCAAGCACTTGAGATAATAAACTAAGAAATGGAAACATCTAGAACCAAGGAAAAAACATAGAGGGGATATATTGCTCCAACTAGTGAAAGTGGGAAATCGGGACCCCAAATTGACAGCTGGGAATGAGGCCCAGAGTAAATGAATCGACATTGCAGGAGGAGGTAGAGTGTCCTAACGGAAGAGCTGGGAGAAAAATCAAGGAATGAACAGAATAAATAGCATGTGCCAGATGGAAAAGTGAAGTGACTGGGATGTGTGTATAGAAATATGTCCACTGTGAAACAAAGACATTATGAATCAGGGATAAAACAACAGGAACCACAACCAACATAACAACAGTCCCTAAGTGTTAAAATGAGCCATGGGTTAAAATGATTCTTTAAAATATTGGTTGTAACACAGTTTATCCTGCTACTTTCTCCGCAGTTTCTAACATGTTTCATATCTTTGGGTGTAACGCATTTTAGATTAGAATTGTGATATCCTATATTTTTTGTTCTTGTTGTATAGTGATGTTTCAGTTCATCCTTCAGCTTTAGCTGCTAAAATCAAGCAACTATGAAGACTAGCCTTTGTTTCTGTAGATTACTTTCCTGTTCCTTATTGAGTATCTTTAAGTAATGTTGAGAGATTTCACATCTTACAGAAGAACAGAGTTCAGTCCCAGCGCCCATTTTGGATGTCGGATAACCACCTTGTAACTCCATGGGATCTCACACCCTCTTTTGGCTTCTGGAGACACATGAACAAAGTTTGAAGGCAGCATGTGCAGAGCTTTCCTGTTCCCATAAGACCTGTTTGTCAGTTAGCCAAGTTCTTCTATAGCTGAGAAGAGAGGTGGGAGTTTATGCACACCTAAACCAGATGTGGAGATGCCCTTCATTTCTAGTCAGTCAACACAGATCAATAAGGAAAGGTCAAGCAAAATACAGAAACACATGCTAAGAGTTATGACATAACACTTTAGTGAAATTATATGAACCTGTAGTAAAGATGTGAAAAATGAGAGGATGGTTAGGATTAGAGAAATGCAAAGTGAGATGAGTTTCCTCCTCTTATGTCTCATAATGGAAAACCAGTTAAAGTTGTCTATGTTAGGGTTTGCAGTGGAGCAGGTGGATAAAGAAATTGAGGCCTCGTGAACAAGGGAATTTAATTCAGCCATAAAGAGAAATAAAATCATGATAATTCTTGAAATGAATGGAACTGGAAGTCATTGTGGTAAACAAAATTATTCAGATTCAGAATAGCAAATCACCCCATTTTTTGTCTTGTACTATGAGTTTTCAATTTTTGTGTACACACACACACACACACACACACACACACACACACACACACACACACACACACATATTTGAATGTGTGAGGGTCATAAAAAAGAAGACCATGAGGGGAAAAGGAGTCCTAAGGAAAGAGAAGAAGGGGAAAGAGGGAGCAGGGAATGTACATGAAAGGAAAGGAAAAGGAAGGGGAAGTAATTAGCATGGTCTGAGGGAGGGAAGGTCAGTAGGGGAGGGAGAGGGAGAGGAACTAAGCTTGTAGAACATGCCATAGCAAACCCACTACTTTTATTATTCAGATTAAAAATAATAGACATAACTATGTACAATTACGACTGAGGAAAAGCTTTTGTCTTGTTCAGGCAAGATCTAGAGGGGAACTTTAGAGACACAGCCAGGGTATGGAGGGGAAGGTCTTGGAAGGACAAGCTGACCCAAATTCTTTATGTCAGGTCCTTTCTGCTTGCTGCCATTTCTACTTGAAACATATTTACACTTCCTCATGTTACCTATATCTGTTCTTTTGCTTCAGTGAACCTTCACAGATTCCATGATGCCAGCTTCAGACCCCTCCCCAGAGAACAGTTTCAGGTGCACACTACCTGACTCCACCAAGTTTGGGGAACACTGTCCTTAGGGAAGTAGCTATGCTTGTATCACTGCTGAGCCTAGACACAAGGAAGAAGCCTTTCTCCAAACACTGTGGCAAGTCATTGATGCAATAAAATCTGAACAGTCAACAGAAACCATTTGAACCTAGATTGTCATTAGTCTGACACAGTATCATCTATGTCTTCATATTTGTTAGATTCTAAAGTTCCCTGACCCAAACAGCACATTCCGTCTGCATCTTGCCCCAAAGTCTCCTAATGACCCTCATATGGGGAGGCCCATTGGATGAAGTCTTTTTCACAGGTTGGAGATGGATTCACATGAAATCCTTTTTTCTCTGCATGGCTTCCTGGGACACTGGGGTAACTGTGGCCCTCATTGTGATCACAGAATGAGATGCAAGTCCTTATTTGAGAATGTTCTAAGGAGACTCCAAAGAAAATATCTAAGCTTAGCCAAGAAACTCTACCTGAATAGTTGCTCAGGATGCTTGAGTTGCTGTGATTGATGGAGACCAATGCCCAGAATTATGGAACTTGAGACTGGCATGAAGTGGTCTGTTCAGTGTGATCTGGGAAGAGGATCAAGATGGATGAATGGGAGGATGTTATGGTGGGAAAGCTCATAGTGTTTGCCTAGGCTGGCCCATCTCCTCATTGAAAACTCAGAGGTAAAGACACTTGCTTATGGTCATGCAATAAGTATGGTAAAATTGTGGTCCCCAGGTCACTCTTCCCATCCTTCCTATGTTCCCTCTCTGCATCTGGATGCCCTCATGATCTCTTGGGCAGAGTCAGCCTCTGTGAATGGGTACAAAGAGGGGTCAATAAAAGAACTACCTCCATCTTGCTGACTCAAGCACATGTATTTAAAAACAGCTTCCTAGATGATTTTATTTAATGTTCCTCCACAAGTCTAGTGCTCAGAGCAGAAAATTGAACCAACACTAAATATAAAGGAAGAAACTGAGTGGGTCCATGGCCACTGTGCTATTGAGGGTGTTTCTTCCATATGGAGCCATGAAGGCTGTCTAAATGATTAACATCCTTCCTACCTTGATTAGGCCATGTATGTAGTGTGGCTGTTCCCATTGCACAGAAGGTGGATGATGTATGAATGTACAAGCTGGGATGGATGTTGGCTGATAGGGAGGAACCCAGTGCTCTTGGGTAAGAGGAAATACAAAGATGTTAAAGAGAAATAGGATATGAAGTGAAAACTCATAGACTCAGTCTGGCTTAGGTTATAGCTAGATCCAGATGCTGAAATGATGCCCTTTATTTCATGTTCTTAATAATGACTTTATTCTCTGATGGACTTTGGCAGATAGTTGCAACTGAAGAATGTTTGGATGAAGAAAGACAAGGGACTTCTGTGGACACCCAACTCCTAGGTGGGTGAAGAGGTAGTTTATTGCCATCAGTGAGAAACTAAAGGAATTCTGTGATGTAGACTCCACATTACAGGCACAAATGTATATATTTTTCATGCTAGCCCATATCTCTTCTTGAGTCTGTGAGATGGGTCAGCAGGAGAGGAACTTGCTTTACAGGCCTAATGACACATGTTTGCTTGGCAGAGCACACAGAAAAGTGGAAGGAGGCAACAGCTCCCGAAATTCATCCTCTGACCTCAACGGGCACATGCATCTGCAATCACACATGAACATCATCCACATACAAACACAAAATAAAAATAAGAATGTCAGTAATATACAGATTTTTCTAAGGCCATATCAATTGTGAACTCTGAACAAAGCTGGTATCTGGACTCTCCAGGATGTTCAGGGCCAGAAAATCCAGACTACAGGATTGAGAGATGACCACCATCTCACAATTAATGAACTGACCACGCTCTGATATTTAGAGCCCAAGCTGTGCCTCCAACCCTATGGCTCACGTGTACAGCTCTTCCTATGCCCACAGGTGTCAAGGTCGCAGAGTGGGACAAACCCAGTGCTTGATTCGTTCTGCGTAGACCAGGCAGCAGCCAGGTGGCAGGGTGAGACTGTCCCTAGGCTTGTACATCCTGTTTTCTACAGGCCCCAAGTCTTGAATTGGTCACCAACTGTGGCCCATGTAAAGCTTCAAGAGCACAAAAACAGGAGCGGGCTGGGCCCTGGGTTGGGGACAGCACAGAGGTGAGGCATTGTTATTTGCGAAGCCCTTAGGGCCTGTCCTCAATATGATGTGACCATAGCAAGGGACATTATGAACTTGTGATTCTGGGAGTTCATGCAGTCAGACCTGCTGTGCCTTTGTCATGGCTTGCTTCTGTGTGCAGACCTTGTTCCTGTCTGTGTGACACCATGTTCCACAAACCCATGAAAACCTTGTTCCCACATATGGGGCACAGAGCCAAGGGCCATCCTGAAATCTTGTTATGAGGGGTATTCACACCCCAGGAAGACAGACTAGGGGTGCTAGAGTTAGTAGTGGTGGCCTCAGTTGCCCTAGCTGCTAAATAAGTTAACTAATACCTTGTAAATCGATGTTCTTGGAATTATGGGCAAGGAAGTTCCTGGGGCATCATGAGGGTGTTGAGGGGACTTGCCAAGGTCAGGTCAGAGCCTGTTACTGGGACTGGCAGGACCTGGATTCAAATCCTCACTCTTGACACTGCTGACTGCCTGACCTGTGTAGGGGCTTCTTCCTTCTTCTCAAAGTGAGACTGGAAAGTGCACCTCACCTCCCTGCTATCTATTGCTATTATTGACCAATCAGAGCAATTTGACATACAGACCATCCCCCAGCACAGCCAAGTGCAGACCATCTCAGAGACCTGCACTTAGGCCCATGGTCCTAATCACCCTCTATGTGGACCTGTTGGGTAAAGCCACGAGGAACCCGAGAACGGGCTCCCACAGGGCATACAGAACATCTCACAGCACTAAACCTTTGAAAATGCAAGGCAGTTTGAATGAAATGTTTTCCTTTATAAGAATTGTCATGATCATGGTGTCTCTTGAATGCAATAAAACCCTAACTAAGACAGAAGGTGGTACCAAGAGTTGGTTATTTCTTTGATAGGCCTGACCTTGGTTTTGTTTGAAGGAATGTGGATTTTGGGACTTTGGATTAGAAAAGCAGTAGAGTGCTTTAAGCAGGGCCTCAAGTAGGCCATGCTAGTAGGAACATGGAAGACAGTGATGCTGAGGGTGATTTTAGCTGTGGGGACCTGGCTCAAGAAGTCTCAGAGGAGAAGCATTTCATTATGCATCCTAGAGACTGTTCTTGTGATATTTTGGCAAAGAACGTAGCTGCTTTTTACCATTGTTCTGAAAATCTTCCTGAGGCTAAAGTGAAAAGTTTTGGGTTAATTTATTTGACAGAGGAAGTGTCAGAACAGCCTAGTATTGACTCTGGCATGTGGTTACTAGTGTCCACTCTTATGAAGATCTATAATGGAAAGGAGCAAGCTCAGAAAGGAAAAAATAAAATTTACACTTTGGGGAGAAATGGGGCAACAGGAAGTGAAATGGAGCTAAATCCCATGTTCAAGGAGATAAACAGATTAAAGATAAGCCTGATGTGAAAAGAGAGTGGTGACCTCAGGGTCAGACCCCACTCAGATAAGACTCCAACTTGTGAAAATGAATTAAAGAAAAGTGAAAGGAAATTAAATAAAAATTAAAAGGAATTAGAGAAGAGCTTAGAGCCAGGTGTGGTGTTGCATAACTAATTTCCACACTCAGAAGGCAGATCTCTTAAGTCTGAGGATAGCCTGGTCTACAGAGCAAATTCCAGGATATCCAAGCTTAAGCAGTGAAGGTAACTGTTGAAAACAGAAAGCTAGTGAAGATGTAATTGAATGAGGGGGCCATGTTCCACCCAGCCAGCAGCAGAACTTGGCAGTTTTGGCTACGTTTTTGTGGCTTTCGAGTCAAGGATAGAAGAAAGGAGTTATGGAATCTCCCTCCATGACTAAGTAGATCTGCCAAGGCCAGGTGTGTGGCAGGGGTGTCATCCCTCTACCCCTGTCAGATCCTGCCACCTCAGTAAAGCTTCCTGAAGACCCTGGGGTGGCTGCTGGGCTCTGTGGTGGTATTGTGTTCTCCAAAATATTGTGTACCTTAATAAACTTATCTGGGGTCAGAGAACAGAAAAGCCACTAGTGAGGCAGTGATAGCACAGGCCTTTAATCCTAGCATTCCAGAGGCAGAAATCATCCTTCTACCCCTGTCAGATCCTGCCACCTCAGTAAAGCTTCCTGAAGCTCCTGGGGTGGCTGCTGGGCTCCTCATCTGCTTCCACAGAACTTGGCACAGTATCACTTACTGCAACAAATGCATCAAATGCTCCACCCTCTCCAGGCTATGGCTCTGGAAGTCATCCTGGCTCTTGAGGTAAAGCAGCAGACAGCATATATCTTCTGTCTGAACACGTCCACATGCTAGTGGGGGAGACTGAAAAGAGCACAGGAGATTGCAGTAAGTCACACAGGAATGTGGTTTATGAAGAAAAGGAAATCACAGAAGACAGTGGATGGCATGCATATGTGAGTGTGCTCATGTGTGTGGGCATGTGTGTCCACATGAAGAATGGATATCAATGTTGGTGGTTGGTACTTGAGTCCCATCCACTTAAATTTTGAGATAGTGTTTTTCTCTTGGCCCAAGACTGACTAGGCATGATTGGCTGGCCAGTGAGCCCCAGAGATCCTCCTAACTTGACTCCCCAGCACTGGAATTACAAGTGTACACCATCATGCCAGATGTTTTGATTGGAGTTCTGGGGATCAAACTCAGGTTTTCTTGCTTCCATGGCTCTCACTTTTTGGGTTAAGTTATGTCCCAAGCTCTATTGTGTCTTTTCAAGGAATTTCAAATTGTGACATCTGAGAAAAGCGTAATCAGCACATAGAAGTCACATATGAATACATGACCCATGACATGAGTGAGCCAGCTCTATTGAGAACCACTAGTAGGGAAAGTTCATGGAGTGTACAGCAGTGACAACTAGAGTTCAGGATGTCAACCTATCAGAACTGAGGGTTCTGTTAGAGGAAACCATCACACAAGGTGTTATGGAGTTGAATGAATTGGCTATCTCTTGTAAACTTCTTGTGCAATAACAGCTATGATTCTGCCCATTTGTCATGCATCTCCTTGTTATGTGTACATGTATCTCACGATTGCATCTCAGTCTTGGGCACTACTTTCCCTATACATTTGAGGTAATTGGACAACAGTTCCCAGCTGTGTTTATTTTTCATTAACATATATCTGGCTAGTGCCATTCTCCAGAGAAAAATATTTCAACAAAGATATCTTTTTTCCCAAGTACAAAACTGCACATAGATAAACATTAGCTCATCTCACCCACAATTAGAGAAAAGAACCACTAACAATTAAATCCCCAGTTCCTTACCTTCACCCCGGGTTATTTACACAAGACCCTAACTTAAGAGATTTACTGCTCACATTCCTGGGATGATGTTTTAACCATTTGTTAGTTACTGAGTTGAGGCAGTTACTTCCCCCTGACCCAAGGAGATTGCCTACAAGGCCAGACAGGGGATAGGTGCCAAGCTTCTTTCTTATGCAAATTAAGTTTTTAATTCATCCTCAGCCAGGCACTATTTCTAGATTTTCTCCTCAGCAATTACTCTGAGTGAAAGTGCTTTTACTAACCAAATACTACATGCTCTGACATTGGTTGCTCAGCCATGTTCCCATTCCTATAAGAAAGCAGCTTCAGCTGGGAAAGCAGCTTCAGCTGGGACAAGCGGGAAAAGTGGTGCCAAAGACAGTTTACTTTCTTGTGACTTATTGACCCCTAACATTCTACCTAGCCATTTCTAGATCCTAGTTTGAGCACATAAATTCCATAATTGATCTTAACATTACTTGACCCTACCAGAGAACTCCCCTTTTGGGTTGTAATTGGAAACTGACAATTAATTGCTTTATGTGTGGATCCTCATCACCTCCCTCTGTGATCCTGAAAACATCAAGCCTTGCAATGCTTTACCAAAGAATTACTGTGGGGGTATAATCTGGTTCTCTGAGAGCACTGAGAGAATGGATGGAAAAGAACAAAGATGAGGACTGAGATGGAAAGAACTAGATAGACATGAGAGAACAGCAGAAGGGACTGAGAGCAGGAGGGATTGAGAGGAGCTAAGTAAGAGAGCAGAAAAGAAACTGTGTAGACAGAATTGACTTAGAAGAATAAAGTGAATGGACTAAAGAACTCAGTGTGCTTAGATTCATTCAATGTCCCTCAGATTAGAATCCTCAGCTGGTTGGTAGACTCTTCCACAGACCCTGGGAGAGAACAATGTAGGATGGACCTGTTATTGTTTGTGTTGCAGCTCCTCTTAGAGACCCTCCCGACCTTCACTCTTGTCAAATGTCCCCTCACAGTGATCTCCCTCTATACTGCAGCCACTGGGCTTGATTTCTTTGTTTAAAAAAGAAAGCTCATGCATGCCTCCCTCACACCCTTCCCACACTCTCATCCTCCACATGTGTCCTAGCACAGCTCCTTCTCTGCTGTCCTTCATGGTTCATTTGGAAATTTTCACCCTCAAACAGCCTTCTGTCTTCCATCTACTTCTCAGTTCCCACTTCCTTGTCTCATAACTTCCTGCTTTGATCTTCTAAAACATCAAGCACTCTCTGTGATATTGTGGGTTCTGAATTTCTCCATTCATGCTTAGTTAGATAGAAGAGAAACAAATCCCTAGACACAGAGCCTTGTGTGTGCTCTTCATTGTGGTGACATTAGAATCTCAAACAGTGACTAGAACAGAACACCATCCCTTGGGACACAGAGAGCCTTGTGTGCACTTCATTGTGCTGAACTTAGAACCTAGAGCAGTGACTAGACCCGAACACCATCCCTGGGGACACAGAGATCCTTGTGTGCTCTTCATTGTGGTGACCTTAGAATCTCAAGCAGTGACTGGCCGCGTGCAGATGCTTAACTACAGCATCATACACGAGTGAAAGAAGGAATGACACACACCGTGATGTTAAAGACCTGAGGTCACTACTCTGCAAGTCCTATGCCCAGGTTTATAAGCACATCGACACATGAACTGCTCCTTCACTGAGGTCCTTTCAGTTGGGTGGTTCAGCTGCTGCTCCTCTGCAGGGTGGGGCCTAGTATGAAAATGGGACTTCTATAATGGTTAAAGTGGGAATAATTTGAGTGGATGTAGCAACTTTTACAAGGACCAATGGGAGGATAGTTGGGATGGACATTGAGACAAAAGACTTGGAGCCAGAGCGTTGGGGCAAGAAGTGCTAATTGGCCACTGGTTGGCTTCAACCACTTAATTGACAGCTTTTCATTATTCTTTCTGCGCTGCTGGGAGTCCAGAGCACTGAAATTCTTTAGAGTGGAACTGCTCACCAATCTCCAATGACATTCAGTGTCATGGCCATGCACGGATCAGTGTGCATCTGTGGTGGAGTGATGGGGGTTTCCCTTGTTTCTTCCATCTTCTTTCTGCACATGATCAAGTTTTAAATCCCATTTTCTCTGTCCTTCATATGTAGAACATGCAGGGTGTGATGGCTATTCTTGGTTATTAGCTGGACTACATCTGGAATTAATTGCACCCAAATTAGGCAGGGCACACTTGTGAGGGATTTCTTTGCTTCGTTGGAACCTTTGAAGTGGGAAGATCCACTTCTAAACTAGATGTTTGAAGTGGGATGACCCACCTCTAATCTGGAGCCTAGCACCTATGGTGAAACACTTTATGCAACCTTGGTGCATGAAGGAGGGGCCTGAATCTGCCTCAGCTGTATGTACCAGGCTCTGCTGACTCCCAATGCCAGACCTTGCCTTGGATGAGATGGAAATGGGGGGTGGATTTCAGGGAAAGTATGGGGGAAGGGAAGAGGGAGGAGAGGATAATTTGTGAATGGTATGTAAAATGAATTGAAAATCTTATATTAATAGAAGAAATGAAAAAAAAATAAGTGGGTTCTAATACAACCAGGACACAGGAAAAGTGTGTCTCAACAACAACAACAACAACAACAACAACAACAACAACAACAACAAAATAGAAAAACAACATAAATAAAAAGTTCTAATTTTGAGTTAAAAAAAATTACAAAGGGAAGCCAGTCACAGAGCTGCTGATCCATTTAAATGGCACAGTGGAGAGATCCCCATTGTAGTAGGTAGTTCTCTTTGGCCACCCATCTCTCTAAGAGGGAGGGTGCTGACTGAGCTTCCCTGCCCTCTCCAGGTGGGATAGTGTGGAGACCTCAGATTTTTTACTGAAACCACTTACCACTTGTATAAACTTTAAACTTTGCTTTTCTTTATCTGGAAACCTTCAGTCCGTTTTCCAGGACACATAGGTGTTTGATTACTCAGAGCAGACATTGAGAAACAAGTTTTTCTTTTAAAATTAAAGGAATAGTAATGAAGGGATCTAGCAGGCCTGAGCATGCAAACATGGCTCTGGCAGGCCTTCCCTTCCCCCATCCTCTCTGCCTTGCTAAACTGTTAGATCACATTCCTAAACAAGCTGCCAATATCTATTTCCTTATTTTTCCACTTCCTCTGAAGCTGACCACCAAGGTCCAATTATCAAAGTCCAGCAGTCTTATTCCCCCTTTGCGCTGCCCTTATTAAAATGCCCAGTTAAAACAAACCAACCAATCCTTACAGGACATTTCCCCTTTTCCTTTTATAAACTGCCATTTGCCTATGGACCATGTCTGTCTTCTCTGTAATTCAGAGGCTGGCAGTCCTTTGTCTGTCCAGGACAAAAATACTACCCCCACACCCCATTCATCATTTCTTCTCCCTTTTCCTCTATCTCTTGTCTTTATTTCTTACCCCTACCCTGAGACCCTGTGGAGAAAATAAATCTCCTGTGTGTTGAATACTTGGTCTTTGGGTGTCTTGTGCAGTTTCTGGTGTTTTCAAGTAAAAAGTAAAGCTTGTTGGTAAGAAAACTATGGTAGTTTGTTTTGTTTCTACATTGAAATCTGTTTTGTGAATCTTTCTTTCCCAGAATGAAGCCTGTCAGAAAGGTAATCATGTCTGTAAATTTGCCTTTCTCATCAGGAGAAGGAGAACTAAGTAAAACAAGGTCTGATATTTACATATGAAATGGACTGCCTGGGCAACTGGCCCCTCAGGAGTGGAGCTGGCATGGTTGTCTTGCTGTTGCAGAGTCTTAGAAAGCTGGGTCTCCCTATCAAGCAATCACAGAGATCTGAGAAGGCTAAATTTAAACAGGAAGTATAAACCAACTGGCCTCTTTATCAATTAAGATAATTAGGGACCCACTACATAGACAGCCAGAGTCGGGTGCTACATAGTGATCTAGTGGATTTGTTGTGGGCAGAGGGAATCAGTCTTTGGCTGTCATGCAGGATATCATTAAGCCTTTGACTGCCCAGGGCAGTGCCAGCCTTTGTATGCCAGACCCAGAAGGTCTGAAAGATTTTCCAGTGGAGAAAGAACTTGGGAAAGTTCTTTACCTACCTTGTCAAGGGATAGTAGAATGGTCGAACCAGCAGTGTTCACAGTTTGGCCAGAAGCCTGGTGATGGGTGAGACATGGAGCTGTTCTTTGCCCAGTGGTCAGCTTTACCACACTTGACGAAAGTTCCAGGCAGAGTCCATTGCTGCCCATTTCTTTGGAGACAGCCTCAGCTGCTGCTATGAGAACCTGGTTTTTCTGTCTTTCATGGGACGTCTTTTTCATTAAGCACCTTGAATGCTATGTTCAGCAGATCTCTCTGAAGGGTTTGAGGGCAGTCACCTAATCTTTTATTAAGTATATTTGATTTGAAGTAAACTTTGCCTGTTTTTAGTTACTTGCTTCAAGCTTAACATAGATAACATATTCAGAAGGCTAAAGCTTGTCTTTTGAAATGAATTACATACTTAGCATGATCATACACTTACTTCTGACTACATTAAAGTATCTGATCATTTATATGGTGACTGACTGTGTCTTAAATACCTTCAACAGTTTCACAACAGGTTAGTAGCTTTTTTTCCCTTTTATTTTATTTTACAATACCATTCAGTTATACATATCAGCCATGGGTTCCCCTGTTCTCCCCCCTCCCATTCCCTCCTCTTACCCCCAGCCCAACCCCCATTCCCACCTCCTCCAGGGTAAAGCCTCCCCTGAGGACTGAGATCAACCTGGTAGACTCAGTCCAGGCAGGTCCAGTCCCCTCCTTCCAGACTGAGCCTAGCGTCCCTGCATAAGCTCTAGGTTTCAAACAGCCAACTCATGCAATGAGCACAGGACTCGGTCCCACTGCCTAGTTGCCTCCCAAACTGATCAAGCCAATCAACTGTCTCACCTATTCAGAGGTCCTGATCCAGCTGGGGGCCCATCAGCCTTTGGTTCATAGTTCATGTGTTTCCATTCGTTTGGCTATTTTTTTCCAAGAATTGAGTAAAACCCAAAATTTATTATAAGCCACAGTCATCCTAGGGACCTCCATGCTATATATATAGCCTCAATGGTTCTATGGGTTGTGGTCTGATTGTTCTTTATTTTATATCTAGAATCCACTTATGAGCGAATACATAGCATGACTGTCTTTCTGGGTTTGGGTTACCTCACTCAGGATGATTTTTTTCTAGTTCCATCCATTTGCCTGCAAATTTCATGCTTTCATTGTTTTTCTCTGCTGAGTAGTACTCCATTGTGTATACGTACCACATTTTTTTCATCCATTCTTCTGTTGACGGGCATCTAGGTTGTTTCCAGGTTCTGGCTATTACAAATAGTGCTGCTATGAACATAGCTGAGCATGTATCTTTATGGTATGAATCAGCATTCCTTGTGTATATGCCCAAGAGTGGGATGGCTGGGTCTTGAGGTAGTTCAATTCCTAATTTTCTGAGAAACCGCCATACTGATTTCCATAGGTTAGTAGCTTTTTATAATATTTGGATTTTAAAGTTTTGTTTCTCTTAAGTTTCAGTCTTTCTTCAAATTAGAATTGAAGATTTTTTAGTATGAAAACAAAGCAATAATCCCTAAATACAGTTTACAGAGAGACTCGGAACGTTACTTTTCCTGCTCCATCAATCATGTGCCTTTGCAGAATTTTGTCTGACTTAGTTTATCCAAATAGCTAAAGCTTAACAATGTTAGCAAAGACAAAGAGGCCTGACATACAAAGTCAGGTTTTGATAGCCTGAATGAACCTAGAAATTCATAAACCTTATTCATCAAACATGTTGCTTATCTAAAACCAGTATTTTTTTTAGAAGCTTGGTTGTTGTTAAACACAGTTAGAAAAGACATAAGTAGCTAGATATTCATCTCTAAGTCAGTTTCTGTTAACCTGAGTAGACTTTTATAACCTTGGGAATTCATGAACTTTAATTAACAAGCATGCTTTTTAAAGTCCTATTTTCTATAAGTGTTGCTCATGATTTGTCCTCATCACTTATTTTTTTCTCAACATTATACAAATATCCATACCAATCCAAAACAGACTGGAGGCCTGCTGTTGCCTCTTTAGTCTAAAAAAAAGGAGATACAATGGTAAGCAGAGGGCTCTATAGGACTTAGGAGTTTTATAGGTGTTACCTTAGTTGGTTTATACCATGAGGTCACCTTAACCAAGATGACAGTGAAGTAACATGGTATTCATCTCTTTGACCTTAGTAAAGATGGCTGCCAGCGACATGGCTGCTTCCATCCTGATGAGGTCATCAGCCAAAATGTCAGCAAGCTACATCATGGTTATTTACTTCAAGGTGAGTTCATCAGGTGCACCCCATTTTTCTTTTTAAAATCATCTGTTTTCATAAACAGAAGTTGAATCCAAGTTACCTGCAAGCATGCTGCAAATTTCTAACTATCAACCCTTTTGTTACAAGTTTTAAGCTAACTTTTTGTTACTGATATTAAAGATTTTCTTTAAAACCACACCCAATGAACTTACAAATTCTGAGATACAGACATTTTATGCACTGCTCCTACAAATATTGAGTTAAAGTTTATACTTCAGAAATGTTTTAGAGACAGAAGAGAGGGAAGTACATGGATAGTCCAATAAAACCTTGAAAGGGAGTATAAGGTAAGCAGCAGTAATCCCCGTTGTAAATAGTTCACTTCTCAGTTATTTGAAAACATGGGATGCCTTTCCCTGTGCTGCTCTGTTCTGCTCTCCTCCTTGTCACACAGCCAGGTCACCTGACTGATCAAAATGGACGTTTGGAGGAAATGATAAGCCAGTGTGCTTGAGTCTGAGGAAGAAGGACAATAATTCAACTCCAGAGCCATTTTTTTAAAAATAAAGTAGTATAGCATGTAATGATTTTTAAAGTTATCCATACTCAAAAGACATCTGAGTTGTTATAAAACTGAATTTAGTGATGGGGAGAGACTGGAGCAAGGAGAGCAAAGAAGGCTTCAAGTTAAGAGGTACTTGTGTGGAGATCAGACAAACTTTAGAGATAAGGAATTTGGGAATATTTGCTTGTGCCATGGCAGAAATGGTTTCAATCTGTGAGAATTTGGGAATCAAGTATCCCACCTTTGGCAATCCAGCTATTCTAAGGCCAAGCAGTTTTCAGAAAGACATTGAGGCTTTAGTAACATCTGAGTTCCAGGAGGGAACTTAGACTAAAACCTGCAAGACAAGGGGACAGAACAGCTTCAGGAGGGAGCTGAGAGACAGGTATGGGGGAGCTGAGAGACAGATGGAGGGCTAAAAGACAGGTGGGGGGAGCTGACAGACAGGTATGGGTGAGCTGAGAGACAGTTGGGGGGATTGAGAGACAGATGGGTGAGCTAAGAGACAGGTGGGAGAAGCTGAGAGACAGGTGGGGGGAGCTGAGAGACAGGTAGTGACGGGAGCCAGGAGCAGAACCAGGAAGCCATGGGAGAGATTGGAGGAAAGGGAGTACCAGGTGGGAAGGGTGAGGAGGACAGGAGAGTGGAGGGTAAGTGTTCTGGTGACTATTCCAATCTGGGCATCACCAAGTGAATTGAGAGACTGGTCAGAGAAATGCCCCAAATCACAATAAAGTGGCATCTCTGTCGAACTCATGGACAGAGCAGGCATTTCTGAAGTGACATCAGGCAGTTTGTGTGGGTGACAGAAGCAAATCCTAGAGAGAGATGCCACAGGGAGTGAGATGAAGCTACTGGGTATGTCTTTCTTTATGCTGTGAATGTGTTGCTCTGATTGATTGATAAATAGAATGCTGATTGGCTAATAGCCAGGCAGGAAGTATAGTACAGGCAGAATAAGCAGATAGGAGAATTCTGGGAAGTGGAAGACTGAGTCAGGAGATGCTGCCAGCTGCCACCACCATGGGAAGCAAGATTTGAAGGCAGAACTGGGAAAAGGTACCAAGCCTCGTGGCTAAACATAAATAAGAATTATGGGTTAATTTAAGTTCAAGATCTAGCTAGCAAGAAGCCTGAGCCATTAGGCCAAACAGTTTTAATTAATACAAGCATCTGTGTGTTTATTAGGGTCTGAGTGCCTGCGAGCCAGGCGGGACCAGGTAAACTTCTGGCTATATGAAGCCACTGTGCACCTACCTGGAATAAGAACAGAAGTTTTCAGAACATTGGCTGTCACATCAGCAGTGGGAGGCTGCCTTCCCTGGACAGTGATGGGACTGACCTTGGCCTGGCCTCACTGTACCACTCATTTCCACAGTGCCCAGGATGGATTAAACCACAGAGGGGAGCAGCAATAGATGTTCAGTCTTGCTCTGACACCCATCCCTGACCCCTCCTCAACCTTAATCCAAGTGACATAAACTCAAAGACTCACAGAGGAATTCACAACAAGGAGCATCTTCAGCTCCACACCTTTGCTCTTGGAAGACAGGTCAGCTTGCAAGTCCAGGATTCTGATCAGGTTCATTGACTTGCATCCTACCCCAAACCCTAAGTGCCCTCATGACATTCCTCTTTGCAGAACATGCACCTCTCAGCTTTGCCTCTTGTCCTCACTACAACATCTTACTAATTTGAACCTCTACCTTCTCAAGTGCAGTGGACTACTGAGGGAGGGAAATATTGGGCCTTAGAGCCAGAACTTGTACCCAGGACTGTGTGACTCAAAACTCCCTGAAACCACTGCTTGAAACTGAGGACTGTGGATTCCATCTTCCTATCACTTGAAGGAACTTGGACTTATCCTCCTGGCTATATTTGGAGAAGAAAAGAGTCATCCTCAGAGAAAGGCTTTAGGTACCAAGATGTAGGTGGCGATGAGGACAAATGGAACTTTCACCTTGAGCCTGAAATTACAGATTGTCGGAACCCAGATGTGTGACTTATCCAAACTGGGCCTGTAGCCCTGCCTTGGACTTTCTCAAGCTTTAAAGAGCCTTGTTTCACAACTCCTCAGCTCTGTGGGGGAAGACAAAGTTTACCCATCTGTCTTTGACACTGAACTGGCTTCACCAGAGGTGTGGTCTTTTTTCTGGGAGCAAAGAAGTACCAACTCATCTCATATCATTCTGAGGCAAAAATAGGTTTAGTATGCCATAATCTAGTGAGTTCCAAACTCCTAAATTATGTTAATGGCCACATCACCGTTTCCTGAAGTGACTCTACATCCATCTTCATGTTCTGAAGGGCATCTGTCAAAAACAGTCATCAGTCAGTGCCGGCACCACTAGGGAATGAGTTCCCATCCTCCTTGTTTCAGAGAGTCAGTTTTGTTTTTGTTTTTGCTGTTTCTGTCAGTCTCTGCAACATCTCAGTGAGGGAGGATTGCCACCATCTCCATTGTCCAGATGCAGAACCTGAGACTGTCAGGTTAGGAAATGTGTCCACACAGCTGGGTCCATCCACTGTTTCCACGATGACTTTTTACTAATATATTTAGAATATTTACCAACAAAACAATTGAAAATTGGCCAAGCAATTGAAGTTGCTTGTGTACCTGTTTCAGTGGTGACTTGAGGGTCTGTACCTAGTCCTGAGATCCTCTATGTGAGTTTGAGAAACTTAGTCAAGCACTTGAGAGAATAAACTAAGAAATGGAAACATCTAGAACCAAGGAAAAAACATAGAGGGCAAATATTGCTCCAACTAGTGAAAGTGGGAAATCGGGACCCCAAATTGACAGCTGGGAATCAGGCCCAGAGGAAATGAATCGACATTGCAGGAGGAGGTAGAGTGTCCTAACGGAAGAGCTGGGAGAAAAATCAAGGAATGAACAGAATAAATAGCATGTGCCAGATGGAAAAGTGAAGTGACTGGGATGTGTGTATAGAAATATGTCCACTGTGAAACAAAGACATTATGAATCAGGGATAAAACAACAGGAACCACAACCAACAGTAACAACAGTCCCTAAGTGTTAAATTGTGCCATGGGTTAAAATGATTCTTTAAAATATTGGTTGTAACACAGTTTATCCTGCTACTTTCTCCGCAGTTTCTAACATGTTTCATATCTTTGGGTGTAACGCATTTTAGATTAGAATTGTGATATCCTATATTTTTTGTTCAGGTTGTATAGTGATGTTTCAGTTCATCCTTCAGCTTTAGCTGCTAAAATCAAGCAACTATGAAGACTAGCCTTTGTTTCTGTAGATTACTTTCCTGTTCCTTATTGAGTATCTTTAAGTAATGTTGAGAGATTTCACATCTTACAGAAGAACAGAGTTCAGTCCCAGCGCCCATTTTGGATGTCGGATAACCACCTTGTAACTCCATGGGATCTCACACCCTCTTTTGGCTTCTGGAGACACATGAACAAAGTTTGAAGGCAGCATGTGCAGAGCTTTCCTGTTCCCATAAGACCTGTTTGTCAGTTAGCCAAGTTCTTCTATAGCTGAGAAGAGAGGTGGGAGTTTATGCACACCTAAACCAGATGTGGAGATGCCCTTCATTTCTAGTCAGTCAACACAGATCAATAAGGAAAGGTCAAGCAAAATACAGAAACACATGCTAAGAGTTATGACATAACACTTTAGTGAAATTATATGAACCTGTAGTAAAGATGTGAAAAATGAGAGGATGGTTAGGATTAGAGAAATGCAAAGTGAGATGAGTTTCCTCCTCTTATGTCTCATAATGGCAAACCAGTTAAAGTTGTCTATATTAGGGTTTGCAGTGCAGCAGGTGGATAAAGAAATTGAGGCCTCATGAACAAGGGAATTTAATTCAGCCATAAAGAGAAATAAAATCATGATAATTCTTGAAATGAATGGAACTGGAAGTCATTGTGGTAAACAAAATTATTCAGATTCAGAATAGCAAATCACCCCATTTTTTGTCTTGTACTATGAGTTTTCAATTTTTGTGTATACACACACACACACACACACACACACACACACACACACACACACACACACACACACATATTTGAATGTGTGAGGGTCATAAAAAAGAAGACCATGAGGGGAAAAGGAGTCCTAAGGAAAGAGAAGAAGGGGAAAGAGGGAGCAGGGAATGTACATGAAAGGAAAGGAAAAGGAAGGGGAAGTAATTAGCATGGTCTGAGGGAGGGAAGGCCAGTAGGGGAGGGAGAGGGAGAGGAACTAAGCTTGTAGAACATGCCATAGCAAACCCACTACTTTTATTATTCAGATTAAAAATAATAGACATAACTACGTACAATTACGACTGAGGAAAAGCTTTTGTCTTGTTCAGGCAAGATCTAGAGGGGAACTTTAGAGACACAGCCAGGGTATGGAGGGGAAGGTCTTGGAAAGACAAGCTGACCCAAATTCTTTATGTCAGGTCCTTTCTGCTTGCTGCCATTTCTACTTGAAACATATTTACACTTCCTCATGTTACCTAAATCTGTTCTTTTGCTTTAGTGAAACTTCACAGATTCCATGATGCCAGCTTCAGACCTCTCCCCAGAGAACAGTTTCAGGTGCCTACTACCAGACTCCATCAAGCTTGGTGAAACACTGTCTTTAGGAAAGTAGCTATGCTTGTATCACTGCTGAGCCTATACTCCAGGAAGAAGCCTTTCTCCAAACACTGTGACAAGTCATTGATGCAATAAAATCTGAACAGTCAACAGAAACCATTTGAACCTAGATTGTCATTAGTCTGACACAGTATCATCTATGTCTTCATATTTGTTAGATTCTAAAGTTCCCTGACCCAAACAGCACATTCCGTCTGCATCTTGCCCCAAAGTCTCCTAATGACCCTCATATGGGGGGGCCCATTGGATGAAGTCTTTTTCACAGGTTGGAGATGGATTCACATGAAATCCTTTTTTCTCTGCATGGCTTCCTGGGACACTGGGGTAACAGTGGCCCTCATTGTGATCACAGAATGAGATGCAAGTCCTTATTTGAGAATGTTCTAAGGAGACTCCAAAGAAAATATCTAAACTTAGCCAAGAAACTCTACCTGAATAGTTGCTCAGGATGCTTGAGTTGCTGTGATTGATGGAGACCAATGCCCAGAATTATGGAACTTGAGACTGGCATGAAGTGGTCTGTTCAGTGTGATCTGGGAAGAGGATCAAGATGGATGAATGGGAGGATGTTATGGTGGGAAAGCTCATAGTGTTTGCCTAGGCTGGCCCATCTCCTCATTGAAAACTCAGAGGTAAAGACACTTGCTTATGGTCATGCAATAAGTATGGTAAAATTGTGGTCCCCAGGTCACTCTTCCCATCCTTCCTATGTTCCCTCTCTGCATCTGGATGCCCTCATGATCTCTTGGGCAGAGTCAGCCTCTGTGAATGGGTACAAAGAGGGGTCAATAAAAGAACTACCTCCATCTTGCTGACTCAAGCACATGTATTTAAAAACAGCTTCCTAGATGATTTTATTTAATGTTCCTCCACAAGTCTAGTGCTCAGAGCAGAAAATTGAACCAACACTAAATATAAAGGAAGAAACTGAGTGGGTCCATGGCCACTGTGCTATTGAGGGTGTTTCTTCCATATGGAGCCATGAAGGCTGTCTAAATGATTAACATCCTTCCTACCTTGATTAGGCCATGTATGTAGTGTGGCTGTTCCCATTGCACAGAAGGTGGATGATGTATGAATGTACAAGCTGGGATGGATGTTGGCTGATAGGGAGGAACCCAGTGCTCTTGGGTAAGAGGAAATACAAAGATGTTAAAGAGAAATAGGATATGAAGTGAAAACTCATAGACTCAGTCTGGCTTAGGTTATAGCTAGATCCAGATGCTGAAATGATGCCCTTTATTTCATGTTCTTAATAATGACTTTATTCTCTGATGGACTTTGGCAGATAGTTGCAACTGAAGAATGTTTGGATGAAGAAAGACAAGGGACTTCTGTGGACACCCAACTCCTAGGTGGGTGAAGAGGTAGTTTATTGCCATCAGTGAGAAACTAAAGGAATTCTGTGATGTAGACTCCACATTACAGGCACAAGATGTATATATTTTTCATGCTAGCCCATATCTCTTCTTGAGTCTGTGAGATGGGTCAGCAGGAGAGGAACTTGCTTTACAGGCCTAATGACACATGTTTGCTTGGCAGAGCACACAGAAAAGTGGAAGGAGGCAACAGCTCCCGAAATTCATCCTCTGACCTCAACGGGCACATGCATCTGCAATCACACATGAACATCATCCACATACAAACACAAAATAAAAATAAGAATGTCAGTAATACACAGATTTTTCTAAGGCCATATCAATTGTGAACTCTGAACAAAGCTGGTATCTGGACTCTCCAGGATGTTCAGGGCCAGAAAATCCAGACTACAGGATTGAGAGATGACCACCATCTCACAATTAATGAACTGACCACGCTCTGATATTTAGAGCCCAAGCTGTGCCTCCAACCCTATGGCTCACGTGTACAGCTCTTCCTATGCCCACAGGTGTCAAGGTCGCAGAGTGGGACAAACCCAGTGCTTGAATCCTTCTGCCTAGACCAGGCAGCAGCCAGGTGGCAGGGTGAGACTGTCCCTAGGCTTGTACATCCTGTTTTCCACAGGCCCCAGGTCTTGAATTGGTCCCCAACTGTGGCCCATGTAAAGCTTCAAGAGCACAAAAACAGGAGCGGGCTGGGCCCTGGGTTGGGGACAGCACAGAGGTGAGGCACTGCTATTTGCGAAGCCCTTAGGGCCTGTCCTCAATATGATGTGACCATAGCAAGGGACATTATGAACTTGTGATTCTGGGAGTTCATGCAGTCAGACCTGCTGTGCCTTTGTCATGGCTTGCTTCTGTGTGCAGACCTTGTTCCTGTCTGTGTGACACCATGTTCCACAAATCCATGAAAACCTTGTTCCCACATATGGGGCACAGAGCCAAGAGCCATCCTGAAATCTTGTTATGAGGGATATTCACACCCCAGGAAGACAGACTAGGGGTGCTAGAGTTAGTAGTGGTGGCCTCAGTTGCCCTAGCTGCTAAATAAGTTAACTAATACCTTGTACATCGATGATCTTGGAATTATGGGCAAGGAAGTTCCTGGGGCATCATGAGGGTGTTGAGGGGATTGCCAAGGTCAGGTCAGAGCCTGTTACTGGGACTGGCAGGACCTGGATTCAAATCCTCACTCTTGACACTGCTGACTGCCTGACCTGTGTAGGGGCTTCTTCCTTCTTCTCAAAGTGAGACTGGAAAGTGCACCTCACCTCCCTGCTATCTATTGCTATTATTGACCAATCAGAGCAATTTGACATACAGACCATCCCCCAGCACAGCCAAGTGCAGACCATCTCAGAGACCTGCACTTAGGCCCATGGTCCTAATCACCCTCTATGTGGACCTGTTGGGTAAAGCCACGAGGAACCCGAGAACGAGCTCCCACAGGGCATACAGAACATCTCACAGCACTAAACCTTTGAAAATGCAAGGCAGTTTGAATGAAATGTTTTCCTTTATAAGAATTGTCATGATCATGGTGTCTCTTGAATGCAATAAAACCCTAACTAAGACAGAAGGTGGTACCAAGAGTTGGTTATTTCTTTGATAGGCCTGACCTTGCTTTTGTTTGAAGGAATGTGGATTTTGGGACTTTGGATTAGGAAAGCAGTAGAGTGCTTTAAGCAGGGCCTCAAGTAGGCCATGCTAGTAGGAACATGGAAGACAGTGATGCTGAGGGTGATTTTAGCTGTGGGGACCTGGCTCAAGAAGTCTCAGAGGAGAAGCATTTCATTATGCATCCTAGAGACTGTTCTTGTGATATTTTGGCAAAGAATGTAGCTGCTTTTTACCATTGTTCTGAAAATCTTCCTGAGGCTAAAGTGAAAAGTTTTGGGTTAATTTATTTGACAGAGGAAGTGTCAGAACAGTCTAGTATTGACTCTGGCATGTGGTTACAAGTGCCCACTCTTATGAAGATCTATAATGGAAAGGAGCAAGCTCAGAAAGGAAAAAATAAAATCTACACTTTGGGGAGAAATGGGGCAACAGGAAATGAAATGGAGCTAAATCCCACGTTCAAGGAGATAAACAGATTAAAGATAAGCCTGATGTGAAAAGAGAGTGGTGACCTCAGGGTCAGACCCCACTCAGATAAGACTCCAACTTGTGAAAATGAATTAAAGAAAAGTGAAAGGAAATTAAATAAAAATTAAAAGGAATTAGAGAAGAGCTTAGGGCCAGGTGTGGTGTTGCATAACTAATTCCCACACTGAGAAGGCAGATCTCTTAAGTCTGAGGATAGCCTGGTCTACAGAGCAAATTCCAGGATATCCAAGCTTAAGCAGTGAAGGTAACTGTTGAAAACAGAAAGCTAGTGAAGATGTAATTGAATGAGGGGGCCATGTTCCACCCCAGCCAGCAGCAGAACTTGACAGTTTTGGCTATGTTTTTGTGGCTTTCGAGTCAAGGATAGAAGAAAGGAGTTATGGAATCTCCCTCCATGACTAAGTAGATCTGCCAAGGCCAGGTGTGTGGCAGGGGTGTCATCCCTCTACCCCTGTCAGATCCTGCCACCTCAGTAAAGCTTCCTGAAGTCCCTGGGGTGGCTGCTGGGCTCTGTGGTGGTATTGTGTTCTCCAAAATATTGTGTACCTTAATAAACTTATCTGGGGTCAGAGAACAGAAAAGCCACTAGTGAGGCAGTGATAGCACACGCCTTTAATCCTAGCATTCCAGAGGCAGAAATCATCCTTCTACCCCTGTCAGATCCTGCCACCTCAGTAAAGCTTCTTGAAGCCCCTGGGGTGGCTGCTGGGCTCCTCATCTGCTTCCACAGAACTTGGCACTGTATCACTTACTGCAACAAATGCATCAATTGCTCCACCCTCACCAGGCTATGGCTCTGGAAGTCATCCTGGCTCTTGAGGTAAAGCAGCAGACAGCATATATCTTCTGTCTGAACACGTCCACATGCTAGTGGGGGAGACTGAAAAGAGCACGGGAGATTGCAGTAAGTCACACAGGAATGTGGTTTATGAAGAAAAGGAAATCACAGAAGACAGTGGATGGCATGCATGTGTGAGTGTGCTCATGTGTGTGGGCACATGTGTCCACATGGAGACTGGATATCAATGCTGGGGGTTGGTACTTGAGTCCCTTCCACTTAAATTTTGAGAGAGTGTTTCTCACTTGGTCCAAGACTCACCGACTAGGCATGTTTGGCTGGCCAGTGAGCCCCAGAGATCCTCCTAACTTGACTCCCCAGCACTGGAATTACAAGTGTACACCATCATGCCAGATGTTTTGATTGGAGTTCTGAGGATCAAACTCAGGTTTTCTTGCTTCCATGGCTCACACTTTTTAGGTTAAGTTATGTCCCAAGCTCTATTGTGTCTTTTCAAGGAATTTCAAATTGTGACATCTGAGAAAAGCGTAATCAGCACATAGAAGTCACATATGAATACATGACCCATGACATGAGTAGAGCCAGCTCTATTGATAACCAGTAGTAGGGAAAGTTCATGGAGTGTACAGCAATGACAACTAGAGTTCAGGATGTCAACCTATCAGAACTGAGGGTTCTGTTAGAGGAAACCATCACACAAGGTGTTATGAAGTTGAATGAACTGGCTATCTCTTGTAAACTTCTTGTGCAATAACAGCTATGATTCTGCCCATTTATCATGCATCTCAATGTTATGTGTACATGTAATCTCACGATTGCATCTCAGTCTTGGGCACTACTTTCCCTATACATTTGAGGTAATTGGACAACTGTCCCCAGCTGTGTTTATTTTTCATTAACGTACATCTGGCTAGCGCCATTCTCCAGAGAAAAATATTTCAACAAAGATATCTTTTTTCCCAAGTACAAAACTGCACATAGATAAACATGAGCTCATCTCACCCCACAGATAGAGAAAAGAACCACTAACAATTAAATCCCCAGTTCCTTACCTTCACCCAGGGTTATTTACACAAGACCCTAACTTAAGAGATTTACTGCTCACATTCCTAGGATGATGTTTTAGCCATTTGCTAGTTACTGAGTTAAGGCAGTTACTTCCCACTGACCCAAGGAGATTGCCTACAAGGCCAGACAGGGGATAGGTGCCAAGCTTCTTTCTTATGCAAATTAAGTTTTTAATTCATCCTCAGCCAGGCACTATTTCTAGATTTTCTCCTTAGCAATTACTCTGAGTGAAAGTGCATTTACCAACCAAATACTACATGCTCTGACATTGGTTGCTTAGCCATGTTCCCATTCCTATAAGAAAGCAGCTTCAGCTGGGAAAGCAGCTTCAGCTGGGACAAGCGGGAAAAGTGGTGCCAAAGACAGTTTACTTTCTTGTGACTTATTGACCCCTAACATTCTACCTAGCCATTTCTAGATCCTAGTTTGAGCACATAAATTCCATAATTGATCTTAACCTTACTTGACCCTACCAGAGAACTCCCCTTTTGGGTTGTAATTGGAAACTGACAATTAATTGCTTTATGTGTGGATCCTCATCACCTCCCTCTGTGATCCTGAAAACATCAAGCCTTGCATTGCTTTACCAAAGAATTACTGTGGGGGTATAATCTGGTTCTCTGAGAGCACTGAGAGAATGGATGGAAAAGAACAAAGATGAGGACTGAGATGGAAAGATCTAGATAGACATGAGAGAACAGCAGAAGGGACTGAGAGCAGGAGGGATTGAGAGGAGCTAAGTAAGAGAGCAGAAAAGAAACTGTGTAGACAGAATTGACTTAGAAGAATAAAGTGAATGGACTAAAGAACTCAGTGTGCTTAGATTCATTCAATGTCCCTCAGATTAGAATCCTCAGCTGGTTGGTAGACTCTTCCACAGACCCTGGGAGAGAACAATGTAGGCTGGACCTGTTATTGTTTGTGTTGCAGCTCCTCTTAGAGACCCTCCCGACCTTCACTCTTGTCAAATGTCCCCTCACAGTGATCTCCCTCTATACTGCAGCCACTGGGCTTGATTTCTTTGTTTAAAAAAGAAAGCTCATGCATGCCTCCCTCACACCCTTCCCACACTCTCATCCTCCACATGTGTCCTAGCACAGCTCCTTCTCTGCTGTCCTTCATGGTTCATTTGGAAATTTTCACCCTCAGACTGCCTTCTGTCTTCCATCTACTTCTCAGTTCCCACCTCCTTGTCTCATAACTTCCTGCTTTGATCTTCTAAAACATCAAGCACTCTCTGTGATATTGTGGGTTCTGAATTTCTCCATTCATGCTTAGTTAGATAGAAGAGAAACAAATCCCTGGACACAGAGCCTTGTGTGTGCTCTTCATTGTGGTGACATTAGAATCTCAAACAGTGACTAGAACAGAACACCATCCCCGGGGACACAGAGAGCCTTGTGTGCACTTCATTGTGCTGAACTTAGAACCTAGAGCAATGACTAGAACTGAACACCATCCCTGGGGATACAGAGAGCCTTGTGCGCTCTTCATTGTGGTGACCTTAGAATCTCAAGCAGTGACTGGCCCCGTGCAGATGCTTAACTACAGCATCATAGACGAGTGAAAGAAGGAATGACACACACAGTGATGTTAAAGACCTGAGGTCACCACTCTGCAAGTCCTATGCCCAGGTTTATAAGTACATGAATGCTCCTTCACTGAGGTCCTTTCAGTTGGGTGGCTCAGCTGCTGCTCCTCTGCAGGGTGGGGCCTAGTATGACAATGGGACTTCTATAATGGTTAAAGTGGGAATAATTTGAGTGGATGTAGCAACTTTTACAAGGACCAATGGGAGGATAGTTGGGATGGACATTGAGACAAAAGACTTGGAGCCAGAGCGTTGGGGCAGGAAGTGCTAATTGGCCACTGGTTGGCTTCAACCACTTAATTGACAGCTTTTCATTATTCTTTCTGCGCTGCTGGGAGTCCAGAGCACTGAAATTCTTTAGAGTGGAACTGCTCACCAATCTCCAATGACATTCAGTGTCATGGCCATGCACGGATCAGTGTGCATCTGTGGTGGAGTGATGGGGGTTTCCCTTGTTTCTTCCATCTTCTTTCTGCACATGATCAAGTTTTAAATCCCATTTTCTCTGTCCTTCATATGTAGAACATGCAGGGTGTGATGGCTATTCTTGGTTATTAGCTGGACTACATCTGGAATTAATTGCACCCAAATTAGGCAGGGTGCACTTGTGAGGGATTTCTTTGCTTCGTTGGAACCTTTGAAGTGGGAAGATCCACTTCTAATCTAGATGTTTGAAGTGGGATGACCCACCTCTAATCTGGAGCCTAGCACCTATGGTGAAACACTTTATGCAACCTTGGTGCATGAAGGAGGGGCCTGAACCTGCCTCAGCTGTATGTACCAGGCTCTGCTGACTCCCAATGCCAGACCTTGCCTTGGATGAGATGGAAATGGGGGGTGGATTTCAGGGAAAGTATGGGGGAAGGGAAGAGGGAGGAGAGGATAATCTGTGAATGGTATGTAAAATGAATTGAAAATCTTATATTAATAGAAGAAATGAAAAAAAAATAAGTGGGTTCTAAGACAACCAGGACAGAGGAAAATTGCGTCTCAACAACAACAACAACAACAACAACAACAACAACAACAGAATAGAAAAACAACATAAATAAAAAGTTCTACTTTTGAGTTAAAAGAAATTACAAAGGGAAGCCAGTCACAGAGCTGCTGATCCATTTAAATGGCACAGTGGAGAGATCCCCATTATAGTAGGTAGTTCTCCTTGGCCACCCATCTCTCTAAGAGGGAGGGTGCTGACTGAGCTTCCCTGCCCTCTCCAGCTGGGATAGTGTGGAGACCTCAGATTTTTTACTGAAACCACTTACCACTTGTATAAACTTTAAACTTTGCTTTTCTTTATCTGGAAACATTCAGTCCGTTTTCCAGGACACATAGGTGTTTGATTACTCAGAGCAGACATTGAGAAACAAGATTTTCTTTTAAAATTAAAGGAATAGTAATGAAGGGATCTAGCAGGCCTGAGCATGCAAACATGGCTCTGGCAGGCCTTCCCTTCCCCCATCCTCTCTGCCTTGCTAAACTGTTAGATCACATTCCTAAACAAGCTGCCAAGATCTATTTCCTTATTTTTCCACTTCCTCTGAAGCTGACCACCAAGGTCCAGTTATCAAAGTCCAGCAGTCTTATTCCCCCTTTGCGCTGCCCTTATTAAAATGCCCAGTTAAAACAAACCAACCAATCCTTACAGGACATTTCCCCTTTTCCTTTTATAAACTGCCATTTGCCTATGGACCATGTCTGTCTTCTCTGTATTCAGAGGCTGGCAGTCCTTTGTCTGTCCAGGACAAAAATACTACCCCCACACCCCATTCATCATTTCTTCTCCCCTTTCCTCTATCTCTTGTCTTTATTTCTTACCCCTACCCTGAGACCCTGTGGAGAAAATAAATCTCCTGTGTGTTGAATACTTGGTCTTTGGGTGTCTTGTGCAGTTTCTGGTGTTTTCAAGTAAAAAGTAAAGCTTGTTGGTAAGAAAACTATGGTAGTTTGTTTTGTTTCTACATTGAAATCTGTTTTGTGAATCTTTCTTTCCCAGAATGAAGCCTGTCAGAAAGGTAATCATGTCTGTAAATTTGCCTTTCTCATCAGGAGAAGGAGAACTAAGTAAAACAAGGTCTGATATTTACATATGAAATGGACTGCCTGGGCAACTGGCCCCTCAGGAGTGGAGCTGCCATGGTTGTCTTGCTGTTGCAGAGTCTTAGAAAGCTGGGTCTCCCTATCAAGCAATCACAGAGATCTGAGAAGGCTAAATTTAAACAGGAAGTATAAACCAACTGGCCTCTTTATCAATTAAGATAATTAGGGACCCACTACATAGACAGCCAGAGTCGGGTGCTACATAGTGATCTAGTGGATTTGTTGTGGGCAGAGGGAATCAGTCTTTGGCTGTCATGCAGGATATCATTAAGCCTTTGACTGCCCAGGGCAGTGCCAGCCTTTGTATGCCAGACCCAGAAGGTCTGAAAGATTTTCCAGTGGAGAAAGAACTTGGGAAAGTTCTTTACCTACCTTGTCAAGGGATAGTAGAATGGTCGAACCAACAGTGTTCACAGTTTGGCCGGAAGCCTGGTGATGGGTGAGACATGGAGCTGTTCTTTGCCCAGTGGTCAGCTTTACCACACTTGACGAAAGTTCCAGGCAGAGTCCATTGCTGCCCATTTCTTTGGAGACAGCCTCAGCTGCTGCTATGAGAACCTGGTTTTTCTGTCTTTCATGGGACGTCTTTTTCATTAAGCACCTTGAATGCTATGTTCAGCAGATCTCTCTGAAGGGTTTGAGGGCAGTCACCTAATCTTTTATTAAGTATATTTGATTTGAAGTAAACTTTGCCTGTTTTTAGTTACTTGCTTCAAGCTTAACATAGATAACATATTCAGAAGGCTAAAGCTTGTCTTTTGAAATGAATTACATACTTAGCATGATCATACACTTACTTCTGACTACATTAAAGAATCTGATCATTTATATGGTGACTGACTGTGTCTTAAATACCTTCAACAGTTTCACAACAGGTTAGTAGCTTTTTTCCCTTTTATTTTATTTTACAATACCATTCAGTTATACATATCAGCCACGGGTTCCCCTGTTCTCCCCCCTCCCATTCCCTCCTCTTACCCCCAGCCCAACCCCCATTCCCACCTCCTCCAGGGTAAAGCCTCCCCCTAGGACTGAGATCAACCTGGTAGACTCAGTCCAGGCAGGTCCAGTCCCCTCCTTCCAGACTGAGCCTAGCGTCCCTGCATAAGCTCTAGGTTTCAAACAGCCAACTCATGCAATGAGCACAGGACTCGGTCCCACTGCCTAGTTGCCTCCCATACTGATCAAGCCAATCAACTGTCTCACCTATTCAGAGGTCCTGATCCAGCTGGGGGCCCCTCAGCCTTTGGTTCATAGTTCATGTGTTTCCATTCGTTTGTCTATTTTTTTCCAATAATTGAGTAAAACCCAAAATTTATTATAAGCCACAGTCATCCTAGGGACCTCCATGCTATATATATAGCCTCAATGGTTCTATGGGTTGTGGTCTGATTGTTCTTTATTTTATATCTAGAATCCACTTATGAGCGAATACATAGCATGACTGTCTTTCTGGGTTTGGGTTACCTCACTCAGGATGATTTTTTTCTAGTTCCATCCATTTGCCTGCAAATTTCATGCTTTCATTGTTTTTCTCTGCTGAGTAGTACTCCATTGTGTATATGTACCACATTGTTTTCATCCATTCTTCTGTTGACGGGCATCTAGGTTGTTTCCAGGTTCTGGCTATTACAAATAGTGCTGCTATGAACATAGCTGAGCATGTATCTTTATGGTATGAATCAGCATTCCTTGTGTATATGCCCAAGAGTGGGATGGCTGGGTCTTGAGGTAGTTCAATTCCTAATTTTCTGAGAAACCGCCATACTGATTTCCATAGGTTAGTAGCTTTTTATAATATTTGGATTTTAAAGTTTTGTTTCTCTTAAGTTTCAGTCTTTCTTCAAATTAGAATTGAAGATTGTTTAGTATGAAAACAAAGCAATAATCCCTAAATACAGTTTACAGAGAGACTCGGAACGTTACTTTTCTTGCTCCATCAATCATGTGCCTTTGCAGAATTTTGTCTGACTTAGTTTATCCAAATAGCTAAAGCTTAACAATGTTAGCAAAGACAAAGAGGCCTGACATACAAAGTCAGGTTTTGATAGCCTGAATGAACCTAGAAATTCATAAACCTTATTCATCAAACATGTTGCTTATCTAAAACCAGTATTTTTTTTAGAAGCTTGGTTGTTGTTAAACACAGTTAGAAAAGACATAAGTAGCTAGATATACATCTCTAAGTCGGTTTCTGTTAACCTGAGTAGCCTTTTATAACCTTGGGAATTCATGAACTTTAATTAACAAGCATGCTTTTTAAAGTCCTTTTTTCTATAAGCGTTGTTCATGATTTGTCCTCATCACTTATTTTTTTCTCAACATTATACAAATATCCTTACCAATCCAAAACAGACTGAAGGCCTGCTGTTGCCTCTTTAGTCTAAAAAAAAGGAGATACAATGGTAAGCAGAGGGCTCTGTAGGACTTAGGAGTTTTATGGGTGTTACCTTAGTTGGTTTATACCATGAGGTCACCTTAACCAAGATGACAGTGAAGTAACATGGCATTCATCTCTTTGACCTTAGTAAAGATGGCTGCCAGCGACATGGCTGCTTCCATCCTGATGAGGTCATCAGCCAAAATGTCAGCAAGCTATATCATGGTTATTTACTTCAAGGTGAGTTCATCAGGTGCACCCCATTTTTCTTTTTAAAATCATCTGTTTTCATAAACAGAAGTTGAATCCAAGTTACCTGCAAGCATGCTGTAAATTTCTAACTATCAACCCTTTTGTTACAAGTTTTAAGCTAACTTTTTGTTACTGATATTAAAGATTTTCTTTAAAACCACACCCAATGAACTTACAAATTCTGAGATACAGACATTTTATGCACTGCTCCTACAAATATTGAGTTAAAGTTTATACTTCAGAAATGTTTTAGAGACAGAAGAGAGGGAAGTACATGGATAGTCCAATAAAACCTTGAAAGGGAGTATAAGGTAAGCAGCAGTAATCCCTGTTGTAAATAGTTCACTTCTCAGTTATTTGAAAACATGGGATGCCTTTCCCTGTGCTGCTCTGTTCTGCTCTCCTCCTTGTCACACAGCCAGGTCACCTGACTGATCAAGATGGACATTTGGAGGAAATGATAAGCCAGTGTGCTTGAGTCTGAGGAAGAAGGACAATAATTCAACTCCAGAGCCATTTTTTAAAAAATAAAGTAGTATAGCATGTAATGATTTTTAATATTATCCATACTCAAAAGATATCTGGGTTGTTATAAAACTGAATTTCGTGATGGGGGAGAGACTGGACCAAGGATAACAAAGAAGGCTTCAAGTTAAGAGGTACTTGTGTGGAGATCAGACAAACTTTAGAGATAAGGAATTTGGGGATTATTTGCTTGTGCTATGGAAGAAATGGTTTCAATCTGTGAGAATTTGGGAATCAAGTATCCCACCTTTGGCAATCCAGCTATTCTAAGGCCAAGCAGTTTTCAGAAAGACAGTGAGGCTTTAGTAACATCTGAGTTCCAGGAGGGAACTTAGACTAAAACCTGCAAGACAAGGGGACAGAACAGCTTCAGGAGGGAGCTGAGAGACAGGTATGGGGGAGCTGAGAGACAGATGGAGGGCTAAAAGACAGGTGGGGGGAGCTGACAGACAGGTATGGGTGAGCTGAGAGACAGTTGGGGGGATTGAGAGACAGATGGGTGAGCTAAGAGACAGGTGGGAGAAGCTGAGAGACAGGTGGGGGGAGCTGAGAGACAGGTAGTGACGGGAGCCAGGAGCAGAACCAGGAAGCCATGGGAGAGATTGGAGGAAAGGGAGTACCAGGTGGGAAGGGTGAGGAGGACAGGAGAGTGGAGGGTAAGTGTTCTGGTGACTATTCCAATCTGGGCATCACCAAGTGAATTGAGAGACTGGTCAGAGAAATGCCCCAAATCACAATAAAGTGGCATCTCTGTCGAACTCATGGACAGAGCAGGCATTTCTGAAGTGACATCAGGCAGTTTGTGTGGGTGACAGAAGCAAATCCTAGAGAGAGATGCCACAGGGAGTGAGATGAAGCTACTGGGTATGTCTTTCTTTATGCTGTGAATGTGTTGCTCTGATTGATTGATAAATAGAATGCTGATTGGCTAATAGCCAGGCAGGAAGTATAGTACAGGCAGAATAAGCAGATAGGGGAATTCTGGGAAGTGGAAGACTGAGTCAGGAGATGCTGCCAGCTGCCGCCACCATGGGAAGCAAGATTTGAAGGCAGAACTGGGAAAAGGTACCAAGCCTCGTGGCTAAACATAAATAAGAATTATGGGTTAATTTAAGTTCAAGATCTAGCTAGCAAGAAGCCTGAGCCATTAGGCCAAACAGTTTTAATTAATACAAGCATCTGTGTGTTTATTAGGGTCTGAGTGCCTGCGAGCCAGGCGGGACCAGGTAAACTTCTGGCTATATGAAGCCACTGTGCACCTACCTGGAATAAGAACAGAAGTTGTCAGAACATTGGCTGTCACATCAGCAGTGGGAGGCTGCCTTCCCTGGACAGTGATGGGACTGACCTTGGCCTGGCCTCACTGTACCACTCATTTCCACAGTGCCCAGGATGGATTAAACCACAGAGGGGAGCAGCAATAGATGTTCAGTCTTGCTCTGACACCCATCCCTGACCCCTCCTCAACCTTAATCCAAGTGACATAAACTCAAAGACTCACAGAGGAATTCACAACAAGGAGCATCTTCAGCTCCACACCTTTGCTCTTGGAAGACAGGTCAGCTTGCAAGTCCAGGATTCTGATCAGGTTCATTGACTTGCATCCTACCCCAAACCCTAAGTGCCCTCATGACATTCCTCTTTGCAGAACATGCACCTCTCAGCTTTGCCTCTTGTCCTCACTACAACATCTTACTAATTTGAACCTCTACCTTCTCAAGTGCAGTGGACTACTGAGGGAGGGAAATATTGGGCCTTAGAGCCAGAACTTGTACCCAGGACTGTGTGACTCAAAACTCCCTGAAACCACTGCTTGAAACTGAGGACTGTGGATTCCATCTTCCTATCACTTGAAGGAACTTGGACTTATCCTCCTGGCTATATTTGGAGAAGAAAAGAGTCATCCTCAGAGAAAGGCTTTAGGTACCAAGATGTAGGTGGCGATGAGGACAAATGGAACTTTCACCTTGAGCCTGAAATTACAGATCGTCGGAACCCAGATGTGTGACTTGTCCAAACTGAGCCTGTAGCCCTGCCTTGGACTTTCTCAAGCTTTAAAGAGCCTTGTTTCACAACTCCTCAGTTCTGTGGGGGAAGACAAAGTTTACCCATCTGTCTTTGACACTGAACTGGCTTCACCAGAGGTGTGGTCTTTTTTCTGGGAGCAAAGAAGTACCAACTCATCTCATATCATTCTGAGGCAAAAATAGGTTTAGTATGCCGTAATCTAGTGAGTTCCAAACTCCTAAATTCTGTTAATGGCCACATCATCGTTTCCTGAAGTCACTCCACATCCATCTTCATGTTCTGAAGGGCATCTGTCAAAAACAGTCATCAGTCAGTGCCGGCACCACTAGGGAATGAGCTCCCATCCTCCTTGTTTCAGAGAGTCAGTTTTGTTTTTGTTTTTGCTGTTTCTGTCAGTCTCTGCAACATCTCAGTGAGGGAGGATTGCCACCATCTCCATTGTCCAGATGCAGAACCTGAGACTGTCAGGTTAGGAAATGTGTCCACACAGCTGGGTCCATCCACTGTTTCCACGATGACTTTTTACTAATATATTTAGAATATTTACCAACAAAACAATTGAAAATTGGCCAAGCAATTGAAGTTGACTGTGTACCTGTTTCAGTGGTGACTTGAGGGTCTGTACCTAGTCCTGAGATCCTCTATGTGAGTTTGAGAAACTTAGTCAAGCACTTGAGAGAATAAACTAAGAAATGGAAACATCTAGAACCAAGGAAAAAACATAGAGGGCAAATATTGCTCCAACTAGTGAAAGTGGGAAATCGGGACCCCAAATTGACAGCTGGGAATCAGGCCCAGAGAAAATGAATCGACATTGCAGGAGGAGGTAGAGTGTCCTAACGGAAGAGCTGGGAGAAAAATCAAGGAATGAACAGAATAAATAGCATGTGCCAGATGGAAAAGTGAAGTGACTGGGATGTGTGTATAGAAATATGTCCACTGTGGAACAAAGACATTATGAATCAGGGATAAAACAACAGGAACCACAACCAACAGTAACAACAGTCCCTAAGTGTTAAAATGAGCCATGGGTTAAAATGATTCTTTAAAATATTGGTTGTAACACAGTTTATCCTGCTACTTTCTCCGCAGTTTCTAACATGTTTCATATCTTTGTGTGTAACGCATTTTAGATTAGAATTGTGATATCCTATATTTTTTGTTCAGGTTGTATAGTGATGTTTCAGTTCATCCTTCAGCTTTAGCTGCTAAAATCAAGCAACTATGAAGACTAGCCTTTGTTTCTGTAGATTACTTTCCTGTTCCTTATTGAGTATCTTTAAGTAATGTTGAGAGATTTCACATCTTACAGAAGAACAGAGTTCAGTCCCAGCGCCCATTTTGGATGTCGGATAACCACCTTGTAACTCCATGGGATCTCACACCCTCTTTTGGCTTCTGGAGACACATGAACAAAGTTTGAAGGCAGCATGTGCAGAGCTTTCCTGTTCCCATAAGACCTGTTTGTCAGTTAGCCAAGTTCTTCTATAGCTGAGAAGAGAGGTGGGAGTTTATGCACACCTAAACCAGATGTGGAGATGCCCTTCATTTCTAGTCAGTCAACACAGATCAATAAGGAAAGGTCAAGCAAAATACAGAAACACATGCTAAGAGTTATGACATAACACTTTAGTGAAATTATATGAACCTGTAGTAAAGATGTGAAAAATGAGAGGATGGTTAGGATTAGAGAAATGCAAAGTGAGATGAGTTTCCTCCTCTTATGTCTCATAATGGCAAACCAGTTAAAGTTGTCTATATTAGGGTTTGCAGTGCAGCAGGTGGATAAAGAAATTGAGGCCTCATGAACAAGGGAATTTAATTCAGCCATAAAGAGAAATAAAATCATGATAATTCTTGAAATGAATGGAACTGGAAGTCATTGTGGTAAACAAAATTATTCAGATTCAGAATAGCAAATCACCCCATTTTTTGTCTTGTACTATGAGTTTTCAATTTTTGTGTATACACACACACACACACACACACACACACACACACACACACACACACATATTTGAATGTGTGAGGGTCATAAAAAAGAAGACCATGAGGGGAAAAGGAGTCCTAAGGAAAGAGAAGAAGGGGAAAGAGGGAGCAGGGAATGTACATGAAAGGAAAGGAAAAGGAAGGGGAAGTAATTAGCATGGTCTGAGGGAGGGAAGGTCAGTAGGGGAGGGAGAGGGAGAGGAACTAAGCTTGTAGAACATGCCATAGCAAACCCACTACTTTTATTATTCAGATTAAAAATAATAGACATAACTACGTACAATTACGACTGAGGAAAAGCTTTTGTCTTGTTCAGGCAAGATCTAGAGGGGAACTTTAGAGACACAGCCAGGGTATGGAGGGGAAGGTCTTGGAAAGACAAGCTGACCCAAATTCTTTATGTCAGGTCCTTTCTGCTTGCTGCCATTTCTACTTGAAACATATTTACACTTCCTCATGTTACCTAAATCTGTTCTTTTGCTTTAGTGAAACTTCACAGATTCCATGATGCCAGCTTCAGACCTCTCCCCAGAGAACAGTTTCAGGTGCCTACTACCAGACTCCATCAAGCTTGGTGAAACACTGTCTTTAGGAAAGTAGCTATGCTTGTATCACTGCTGAGCCTAGACACAAGGAAGAAGCCTTTCTCCAAACACTGTGACAAGTCATTGATGCAATAAAATCTGAACAGTCAACAGAAACCATTTGAACCTAGATTGTCATTAGTCTGACACAGTATCATCTATGTCTTCATATTTGTTAGATTCTAAAGTTCCCTGACCCAAACAGCACATTCCGTCTGCATCTTGCCCCAAAGTCTCCTAATGACCCTCATATGGGGGGGCCCATTGGATGAAGTCTTTTTCACAGGTTGGAGATGGATTCACATGAAATCCTTTTTTCTCTGCATGGCTTCCTGGGACACTGGGGTAACAGTGGCCCTCATTGTGATCACAGAATGAGATGCAAGTCCTTATTTGAGAATGTTCTAAGGAGACTCCAAAGAAAATATCTAAACTTAGCCAAGAAACTCTACCTGAATAGTTGCTCAGGATGCTTGAGTTGCTGTGATTGATGGAGACCAATGCCCAGAATTATGGAACTTGAGACTGGCATGAAGTGGTCTGTTCAGTGTGATCTGGGAAGAGGATCAAGATGGATGAATGGGAGGATGTTATGGTGGGAAAGCTCATAGTGTTTGCCTAGGCTGGCCCATCTCCTCATTGAAAACTCAGAGGTAAAGACACTTGCTTATGGTCATGCAATAAGTATGGTAAAATTGTGGTCCCCAGGTCACTCTTCCCATCCTTCCTATGTTCCCTCTCTGCATCTGAATGCCCTCATGATCTCTTGGGCAGAGTCAGCCTCTGTGAATGGGTACAAAGAGGGGTCAATAAAAGAACTACCTCCATCTTGCTGACTCAAGCACATGTATTTAAAAACAGCTTCCTAGATGATTTTATTTAATGTTCCTCCACAAGTCTAGTGCTCAGAGCAGAAAATTGAACCAACACTAAATATAAAGGAAGAAACTGAGTGGGTCCATGGCCACTGTGCTATTGAGGGTGTTTCTTCCATATGGAGCCATGAAGGCTGTCTAAATGATTAACATCCTTCCTACCTTGATTAGGCCATGTATGTAGTGTGGCTGTTCCCATTGCACAGAAGGTGGATGATGTATGAATGTACAAGCTGGGATGGATGTTGGCTGATAGGGAGGAACCCAGTGCTCTTGGGTAAGAGGAAATACAAAGATGTTAAAGAGAAATAGGATATGAAGTGAAAACTCATAGACTCAGTCTGGCTTAGGTTATAGCTAGATCCAGATGCTGAAATGATGCCCTTTATTTCATGTTCTTAATAATGACTTTATTCTCTGATGGACTTTGGCAGATAGTTGCAACTGAAGAATGTTTGGATGAAGAAAGACAAGGGACTTCTGTGGACACCCAACTCCTAGGTGGGTGAAGAGGTAGTTTATTGTCATCAGTGAGAAACTAAAGGAATTCTGTGATGTAGACTCCACATTACAGGCACAAGATGTATATATTTTTCATGCTAGTCCATATCTCTTCTTGAGTCTGTGAGATGGGTCAGAAGGAGAGGAACTTGCTTTACAGGCCTAATGACACATGTTTGCTTGGCAGAGCACACAGAAATGTGGAAGGAGGCAACAGCTCCCGAAATTCATCCTCTGACTTCAACGGGCACATGCATCTGCAATCACACATGAACATCATCCACATACAAACACAAAATAAAAATAAGAATGTCAGTAATATACAGATTTTTCTAAGGCCATATCAATTGTGAACTCTGAACAAAGCTGGTATCTGGACTCCCCAGGATGTTCAGGAGCAGAAAATCCAGACTACAGGATTGAGAGATGACCACCATCTCACAATTAATGAACTGACCACGCTCTGATATTTAGAGCCCAAGCTGTGCCTCCAACCCTATGCCTCACGTGTATAGCTCTTCCTATGCCACAGGTGTCAAGGTCGCAGAGTGGTACAAACCCAGTGCTTGATTCCTTCTGCCTAGACCAGGCAGCAGCCAGGTGGTGGGTGAGACTGTCCCTAGGCTTGTACATCCTGTTTTCCACAGGCCCCAGGTCTTGAATTGGTCAACAACTGTGGCCCATGTAAAGCTTCAAGAGCACAAAAACAGGAGCGGGCTGGGCCCTGGGTTGGGGACAGCACAGAGGTGAGGCATTGCTATTTGCGAAGCCCTTAGGGCCTGTCCTCAATATTATGTGACCATAGCAAGGGACATAATGAACTTGTGATTCTGGGAGTTCAAGCAGTCAGACCTGCTGTGCCTTTGTGTGCTTGCTTCTGTGTGCAGACCTTGTTCCTGTCTGTGTGACACCATGTTCCACAAACCCATGAAAACCTTGTTCCCACATATGGGGCACAGAGCCAAGGGCCATCCTGAAATCTTGTTATGAGGGGTATTCACACCCCAGGAAGACAGACTAGGGGTGCTAGAGTTAGTAGTGGTGGCCTCAGTTGCCCTAGCTGCTAAATAAGTTAACTAATACCTTGTACATCGATGTTCTTGGAATTATGGGCAAGGAAGTTCCTGGGGCATCATGAGGGTGTTGAGGGGACTTGCCAAGGTCAGGTCAGAGCCTGTTACTGGGACTGGCAGGACCTGGATTCAAATCCTCACTCTTGACACTGCTGACTGCCTGACCTGTGTAGGGGCTTCTTCCTTCTTCTCAAAGTGAGACTGGAAAGTGCACCTCACCTCCCTGCTATCTATTGCTATTATTGACCAATCAGAGCAATTTGACATACAGACCATCCCCCAGCACTGCCAAGTGCAGACCATCTCAGAGACCTGCACTTAGGCCCATGGTCTTAATCATCCTCTATGTGTACCTGTTGGGTAAAGCCACGAGAACCCGAGAACGAGCTCCCACAGGGCATACAGAACATCTCACAGCACTAAACCTTTGAAAATGCAAGGCAGTTTGAATGAAATGTTTTCCTTTATAAGAATTGTCATGATCATGGTGTCTCTTGAATGCAATAAAACCCTAACTAAGACAGAAGGTGGTACCAAGAGTTGGTTATTTCTTTGATAGGCCTGACCTTGCTTTTGTTTGAAGGAATGTGGATTTTGGGACTTTGGATTAGGAAAGCAGTAGAGTGCTTTAAGCAGGGCCCCAAGTAGGCCATGCTAGTAGGAACATGGAAGACAGTGATGCTGAGGGTGATTTTAGCTGTGGGGACCTGGCTCAAGAAGTCTCAGAGGAGAAGCATTTCATTATGCATCCTAGAGACTGTTCTTGTGATATTTTGGCAAAGAATGTAGCTGCTTTTTACCATTGTTCTGAAAATCTTCCTGAGGCTAAAGTGAAAAGTTTTGGGTTAATTTATTTGACAGAGGAAGTGTCAGAACAGTCTAGTGTTGACTCTGGCATGTGGTTACTAGTGTCCACTCTTATGAAGATCTATAATGGAAAGGAGCAAGCTCAGAAAGGAAAAAATAAAATCTACACTTTGGGGAGAAATGGGGCAACAGGAAATGAAATGGAGCTAAATCCCACGTTCAAGGAGATAAACAGATTAAAGATAAGCCTGATGTGAAAAGAGAGTGGTGACCTCAGGGTCAGACACCACTCAGATAAGATTCCAACTTGTGAAAATGAATTAAAGAAAAGTGAAAGGAAATTAAATAAAAATTAAAAGGAATTAGAGAAGAGCTTAGGGCCAGGTGTGGTGTTGCATAACTAATTTCCACACTCAGAAGGCAGATCTCTTAAGTCTGAGGATAGCCTGGTCTACAGAGCAAATTCCAGGATATCCAAGCTTAAGCAGTGAAGGTAACCGTTGAAAACAGAAAGCTAGTGAAGATGTAATTGAATGAGGGGGCCATGTTCCACCCCAGCCAGCAGCAGAACTTGGCAGTTTTGGCTACGTTTTTGTGTCTTTCGAGTCAAGGATAGAAGAAAGGAGTTATGGAATCTCCCTCCATGACTAAGTAGAGCTGCTGAGGGCAGGTGTGTGCCAGGGGTGTCATTCCTCTACCCCTGTCAGATCCTGCTACCTCAGTAAAGCTTCCTGAAGCTCCTGGGATGGCTGCTGGGCTCCTCATCTGCTTCCACAGAACTTGGCACAGTATCACTTACTGCAACAAATGCATCAAATGCTCCACCCTCTCCAGGCTATGGCTCTGGAAGTCATCCTGGCTCTTGAGGTAAAGCAGCAGACAGCATATATCTTCTGTCTGAACACGTCCACATGCTAGTGGGGGAGACTGAAAAGAGCATGGGAGATTGCAGTAAGTCACACAGGAATGTGGTTTATGAAGAAAAGGAAATCACAGAAGACAGTGGATGGCATGCATGTGTGAGTGTGCTCATGTGTGTGGGCATGTGTGTCCACATGAAGAATGGATTTCAATGTTGGGGGTTGGTACTTGAGTCCCTTCCACTTAAATTTTGAGAGAGTGTTTCTCACTTGGTCCAAGACTCACCGACTAGGCATGTTTGGCTGGCCAGTGAGCCCCAGAGATCCTCCTAACTTGACTCCCCAGCACTGGAATTACAAGTGTACACCATCATGCCAGATGTTTTGATTGGAGTTCTGAGGATCAAACTCAGGTTTTCTTGCTTCCATGGCTCTCACTTTTTAGGTTAAGTTATGTCCCAAGCTCTATTGTGTCTTTTCAAGGAATTTCAAATTGTGACATCTGAGAAAAGCGTAATCAGCACATAGAAGTCACATACATGACCCATGACATGAGTAGAGCCAGCTCTATTGAGAACCACTAGTAGGGAAAGTTCATTGAGTGTACAGCAGTGACAACTAGAGTTCAGGATGTCAACCTATCAGAACTGAGGGTTCTGTTAGAGGAAACCATCACACAAGGTGTTATGAAGTTGAATGAACTGGCTATCTCTTGTAAACTTCTTGTGCAATAACAGCTATGATTCTGCCCATTTGTCATGCATCTCCTTGTTATGTGTACATGTATCTCACGATTGCATCTCAGTCTTGGGCACTACTTTCCCTATACATTTGAGGTAATTGGACAACAGTTCCCAGCTGTGTTTATTTTTCATTAACATATATCTGGCTAGTGCCATTCTCCAGAGAAAAATATTTCAACAAAGATATCTTTTTTCCCAAGTACAAAACTGCACATAGATAAACATTAGCTCATTTCACCCACAATTAGAGAAAAGAACCACTAACAATTAAATCCCCAGTTCCTTACCTTCACCCCGGGTTATTTACACAAGACCCTAACTTAAGAGATTTACTGCTCACATTCCTGGGATGATGTTTTAACCATTTGTTAGTTACTGAGTTGAGGCAGTTACTTCCCCCTGACCCAAGGAGATTGCCTACAAGGCCAGACAGGGGATAGGTGCCAAGCTTCTTTCTTATGCAAATTAAGTTTTTAATTCATCCTCAGCCAGGCACTATTTCTAGATTTTCTCCTCAGCAATTACTCTGAGTGAAAGTGCTTTTACTAACCAAATACTACATGCTCTGACATTGGTTGCTTAGCCATGTTCCCATTCCTATAAGAAAGCAGCTTCAGCTGGGACAAGCGGGAAAAGTGGTGCCAAAGACAGTTTATTTTCTTGTGACTTATTGACCCCTAACATTCTACCTAGCCATTTCTAGATCATAGTTTGAGCACATAAATTCCATAATTGATCTTAACCTTACTTGACCCTACCAGAGAACTCCCCTTTTGGGTTGTAATTGGAAAATGACAATTAATTGCTTTATGTGTGGATCCTCATCACCTCCCTCTGTGATCCTGAAAACATCAAGACTTGCAATGCTTTACCAAAGAATTACTGTGGTGGTATAATCTGGTTCTCTGAGAGCACTGAGAGAATGGATGGAAAAGAACAAAGATGAGGACTGAGATGGAAAGAACTAGATAGACATGAGAGAACAGCAGAAGGGACTGAGAGCAGGAGGGATTGAGAGGAGCTAAGTAAGAGAGCAGAAAAGAAACTGTGTAGACAGAATTGACTTAGAAGAATAAAGTGAATGGACTAAAGAACTCAGTGTGCTTAGATTCATTCAATGTCCCTCAGATTAGAATCCTCAGCTGGTTGGTAGACTCTTCCACAGACCCTGGGAGAGAACAATGTAGGATGGACCTGTTATTGTTTGTGTTACAGCTCCTCTTAGAGACCCTCCCGACCTTCACTCTTGTCAAATGTCCCCTCACAGTGAACTCCCTCTATACTGCAGCCACTGGGCTTGATTTCTTTGTTTAAAAAAGAAAGCTCATGCATGCCTCCCTCATACCCTTCCCACACTCTCATCCTCCACATGTGTCCTAGCACAGCTCCTTCTCTGCTGTCCTTCATGGTTCATTTGGAAATTTTCACCCTCAAACAGCCTTCTGTCTTCCATCTACTTCTCAGTTCCCACTTCCTTGTCTCATAACTTCCTGCTTTGATCTTCTAAAACATCAAGCACTCTCTGTGATATTGTGGGTTCTGAATTTCTCCATTCATGCTTAGTTAGATAGAAGAGAAACAAATCCCTAGACACAGAGCCTTGTGTGTGCTCTTCATTGTGGTGACATTAGAATCTCAAACAGTGACTAGAACAGAACACCATACCTTGGGACACAGAGAGCCTTGTGTGCACTTCATTGTGCTGAACTTAGAACCTAGAGCAGTGACTAGACCCGAACACCATCCCTGGGGACACAGAGATCCTTGTGTGCTCTTCATTGTGGTGACCTTAGAATCTCAAGCAGTGACTGGCCCCATGCAGATGCTTAACTACAGCATCATAGACGAGTGAAAGAAGGAATGACACACACCGTGATGTTAAAGACCTGAGGTCACCACTCTGCAAGTCCTATGCCCAGGTTTATAAGCACATCGACACATGAACTGCTCCTTCACTGAGGTCCTTTCAGTTGGGTGGCTCAGCTGCTGCTCCTCTGCAGGGTGGGGCCTAGTATGAAAATGGGACTTCTATAATGGTTAAAGTGGGAATAATTTGAGTGGATGTAGCAACTTTTACAAGGACCAATGGGAGGATAGTTGGGATGGACATTGAGACAAAAGACTTGGAGCCAGAGCGTTGGGGCAGGAAGTGCTAATTGGCCACTGGTTGGCTTCAACCACTTAATTGACAGCTTTTCATTATTCTTTCTGCGCTGCTGGGAGTCCAGAGCACTGAAATTCTTTAGAGTGGAACTGCTCACCAATCTCCAATGACATTCAGTGTCATGGCCATGCACGGATCAGTGTGCATCTGTGGTGGAGTGATGGGGATTTCCCTTGTTTCTTCCATCTTCTTTCCGCACATGATCAAGTTTTAAATCCCATTTTCTCTGTCCTTCATATGTAGAACATGCAGGGTGTGATGGCTATTCTTGGTTATTAGCTGGACTACATCTGGAATTAATTGCACCCAAATTAGGCAGGGCGCACTTGTGAGGGATTTCTTTGCTTCGTTGGAACCTTTGAAGTGGGAAGATCCACTTCTAATCTAGATGTTTGAAGTGGGATGACCCACCTCTAATCTGGAGCCTAGCACCTATGGTGAAACACTTTATGCAACCTTGGTGCATGAAAGAGGGGCCTGAATCTGCCTCAGCTGTATGTACCAGGCTCTGCTGACTCCCAATGCCAGACCTTGCCTTGGATGAGATGGAAATGGGGGGTGGATTTCAGGGAAAGTATGGGGGAAGGGAAGAGGGAGGAGAGGATAATTTGTGAATGGTATGTAAAATGAATTGAAAATCTTATATTAATAGAAGAAATGAAAAAAAAATAAGTGGGTTCTAATACAACCAGGACACAGGAAAAGTGTGTCTCAACAACAACAACAACAACAACAACAACAACAACAACAGAATAGAAAAACAACATAAATAAAAAGTTCTAATTTTGAGTTAAAAAAAATTACAAAGGGAAGCCAGTCACAGAGCTGCTGATCCATTTAAATGGCACAGTGGAGAGATCCCCATTGTAGTAGGTAGTTCTCTTTGGCCACCCATCTCTCTAAGAGGGAGGGTGCTGACTGAGCTTCCCTGCCCTCTCCAGGTGGGATAGTGTGGAGACCTCAGATTTTTACTGAAACCACTTACCACTTGTATAAACTTTAAACTTTGCTTTTCTTTATCTGGAAACCTTCAGTCCGTTTTCCAGGACACATAGGTGTTTGATTACTCAGAGCAGACATTGAGAAACAAGTTTTTCTTTTAAAATTAAAGGAATAGTAATGAAGGGATCTAGCAGGCCTGAGCATGCAAACATGGCTCTGGCAGGCCTTCCCTTCCCCCATCCTCTCTGCCTTGCTAAACTGTTAGATCACATTCCTAAACTAGCCAGCAATATCTATTTCCTTATTTTTCCACTTCCTCTGAAGCTGACCACCAAGGTCCAGTTATCAAAGTCCAGCAGTCTTATTCCCCCTTTGCGCTGCCCTTATTAAAATGCCCAGTTAAAACAAACCAACCAATCCTTACAGGACATTTCCCCTTTTCCTTTTATAAACTGCCATTTACCTATGGACCATGTCTGTCTTCTCTGTATTCAGAGGCTGGCAGTCCTTTGTCTGTCCAGGACAAAAATACTACCCCCACACCCCATTCATCATTTCTTCTCCCCTTTCCTCTATCTCTTGTCTTTATTTCTTACCCCTACCCTGAGACCCTGTGGAGAAAATAAATCTCCTGTGTGTTGAATACTTGGTCTTTGGGTGTCTTGTGCAGTTTCTGGTGTTTTCAAGTAAAAAGTAAAGCTTGTTGGTAAGAAAACTATGGTAGTTTGTTTTGTTTCTACATTGAAATCTGTTTTGTGAATCTTTCTTTCCCAGAATGAAGCCTGTCAAAAAGGTAATCATGTCTGTAAATTTGCCTTTCTCATCAGGAGAAGGAGAACTAAGTAAAACAAGGTCTGATATTTACATATGAAATGGACTGCCTGGGCAACTGGCCCCTCAGGAGTGGAGCTGCCATGGTTGTCTTGCTGTTGCAGAGTCTTAGAAAGCTGGGTCTCCCTATCAAGCAATCACAGAGATCTGAGAAGGCTAAATTTAAACAGGAAGTATAAACCAACTGGCCTCTTTATCAATTAAGATAATTAGGGACCCACTACATAGACAGCCAGAGTCGGGTGCTACATAGTGATCTAGTGGATTTGTTGTGGACAGAGGGAATCAGTCTTTGGCTGTCATGCAGGATATCATTAAGCCTTTGACTGCCCAGGGCAGTGCCAGCCTTTGTATGCCAGACCCAGAAGGTCTGAAAGATTTTCCAGTGGAGAAAGAACTTGGGAAAGTTCTTTACCTACCTTGTCAAGGGATAGTAGAATGGTCGAACCAACAGTGTTCACAGTTTGGCCAGAAGCCTGGTGATGGGTGAGACATGGAGCTGTTCTTTGCCCAGTGGTCAGCTTTACCACACTTGACGAAAGTTCCAGGCAGAGTCCATTGCTGCCCATTTCTTTGGAGACAGCCTCAGCTGCTGCTATGAGAACCTGGTTTTTCTGTCTTTCATGGGACGTCTTTTTCATTAAGCACCTTGAATGCTATGTTCAGCAGATCTCTCTGAAGGGTTTGAGGGCAGTCACCTAATCTTTTATTAAGTATATTTGATTTGAAGTAAACTTTGCCTGTTTTTAGTTACTTGCTTCAAGCTTAACATAGATAACATATTCAGAAGGCTAAAGCTTATCTTTTGAAATGAATTACATACTTAGCATGATCATACACTTACTTCTGACTACATTAAAGAATCTGATCATTTATACGGTGACTGACTGTGTCTTAAATACCTTCAACAGTTTCACAACAGGTTAGTAGCTTTTTTTCCCTTTTATTTTATTTTACAATACCATTCAGTTATACATATCAGCCACGGGTTCCCCTGTTCACCCCCTCCCATTCCCTCCTCTTACCCCCAGCCCAACCCCCATTCCCACCTCCTCCAAGGTAAAGCCTCCCCTGAGGACTGAGATCAACCTGGTAGACTCAGTCCAGGCAGGTCCAGTCCCCTCCTTCCAGACTGAGCCTAGCGTCCCTGCATAAGCTCTAGGTTTCAAACAGCCAACTCATGCAATGAGCACAGGACTCGGTCCCACTGCCTAGTTGCCTCCCATACTGATCAAGCCAATCAACTGTCTCACCTATTCAGAGGTCCTGATCCAGCTGGGGGCCCCTCAGCCTTTGGTTCATAGTTCATGTGTTTCCATTCGTTTGGCTATTTTTTTCCAATAATTGAGTAAAACCCAAAATTTATTATAAGCCACAGTCATCCTAGGGACCTCCATGCTATATATATAGCCTCAATGGTTCTATGGGTTGTGGACTGATTGTTCTTTATTTTATATCTAGAATCCACTTATGAGCGAATACATACCATGACTGTCTTTCTGGGTTTGGGTTACCTCACTCAGGATGATTTTTTTCTAGTTCCATCCATTTGCCTGCAAATTTCATGCTTTCATTGTTTTTCTCTGCTGAGTAGTACTCCATTGTGTATAAGTACCACATTTTTTTCATCCATTCTTCTGTTGACGGGCATCTAGGTTGTTTCCAGGTTCTGGCTATTACAAATAGTGCTGCTATGAACATAGCTGAGCATGTATCTTTATGGTATGAATCAGCATTCCTTGTGTATATGCCCAAGAGTGGGATGGCTGGGTCTTGAGGTAGTTCAATTCCTAATTTTCTGAGAAACCGCCATACTGATTTCCATAGGTTAGTAGCTTTTAATAATATTTGGATTTTAAAGTTTTGTTTCTCTTAAGTTTCAGTCTTTCTTCAAATTAGAATTGAAGATTTTTTAGTATGAAAACAAAGCAATAATCCCTAAATACAGTTTACAGAGAGACTCGGAACGTTACTTTTCCTGCTCCATCAATCATGTGCCTTTGCAGAATTTTGTCTGACTTAGTTTATCCAAATAGCTAAAGCTTAACAATGTTAGCAAAGACAAAGAAGCCTGACATACAAAGTCAGGTTTTGATAGCCTGAATGAACCTAGAAATTCATAAACCTTATTCATCAAACATGTTGCTTATCTAAAACCAGTATTTTTTTTAGAAGCTTGGTTGTTGTTAAACACAGAAAAGACATAAGTAGCTAGATATTCATCTCTAAGTCAGTTTCTGTTAACCTGAGTAGACTTTTATAACCTTGGGAATTCATGAACTTTAATTATCAAGCATACTTTTTAAAATCCTATTTTCTGTAAGCGTTGTTCATGATTTGTCCTCATCACTTATTTTTTTCTCAACATTATACAAATATCCATACCAATCCAAAACAGACTGGAGGCCTGCTGTTGCCTCTTTAGTCTAAAAAAAAGGAGATACATGGTAAGCAGAGGGCTCTGTAGGACTTAGGAGTTTTATGGGTGTTACCTTAGTTGGTTTATTCCAAGAGGTCACCTTAACCAAGATTACAGTGAAGTAACATGGCATTCATCTCTTTGACCTTAGTAAAGATGGCTGCCAGCGACATGGCTGCTTCCATCCTGATGAGGTCATCAGCCAAGATGTCAGCAAGCTACATCATGGTTATTTACTTCAAGGTGAGTTCATCAGGTGCACCCCATTTTTCTTTTTAAAATCATCTGTTTTCATAAACAGAAGTTGAATCCAAGTTACCTGCAAGCATGCTGCAAATTTCTAACTATCAACCCGTTTGTTACAAGTTTTAAGCTAACTTTTTGTTACTGATATTAAAGATTTTCTTTAAAACCACACCCAATGAACTTACAAATTCTGAGATACAGACATTTTATGCACTGCTCCTACAAATATTGAATTAAAGTTTATACTTTAGAAAAGTTTTAGAGACAGAAGAGAGGGAATTACATGGATAGTCCAATAAAACCTTGAAAGGGAGTATAAGGTAAGTAGCAGTAATCCCTGTTGTAAATAGTTCACTTCTCAGTTATTGAAAACATGGGATGCCTTTCACTGAGCTGCTCTGTTCTGTTCTCCTCCTTGTCACACAGCCAGGTCACCTGACTGATCAAGATGGACGTTTGGAGGAAATGATAAGCCAGTGTGCTTGAGTCTGAGGAAGAAGGACAATAATTCAACTCCAGAGCCATTTTTTAAAAAATAAAGTAGTATAGCATGTAATGATTTTTAATATTATCCATACCAAAAGACATCTGAGTTGTTACAAAACTGAATTTAGTGATGGGGGGAGATTGGAGCAAGGAGAGCAAAGAAGGCTTTAAGTTAAGAGGTATTTGTGTGGAGATCAGACAAACTTTAGAGATAAGGAATTTGGCAATATTTGCTTGTGCCATGGAAGAAATGGTTTCAATCTGTGAGAATTTGGGAATCAAGTATCCCACCTTTGGCAATTCAGCTATTCTAAGGCCAAGCAGTTTTCAGAAAGACAGTGAGGCTTTAGTAACATCTGAGTTCCAGGAGGGAACTTAGACTAAAACCTGCAAGACAAGGGGACAGAACAGCTTCAGGAAGGAGCTGAGAGACAGGTATGGGGGAGCTGAGAGACAGATGGAGGGCTAAAAGACAGGTGGGGGGAGCTGACAGACAGGTATGGGGGAGCTGAGAGACAGTTGGGGGGATTGAGAGACAGATGGGGGAGCTAAGAGACAGGTGGGAGAAGCTGAGAGACAGGTGGGGGGAGCTGAGAGACAGGTAGTGAGGGGAGCCAGGAGCAGAACCAGGAAGCCATGGGAGAGATTGGAGGAAAGGGAGTAGCAGGTGGGAAGGGTGAGGAGGACAGGAGAGTGGAGGGTAAGTGTTCTGGTGACTATTCCAATCTGGGCATCACCAAGTGAATTGAGAGACTGGTCAGAGAAATGCCCCAAATCACAATAAAGTGGCATCTCTGTCGAACTCATGGACAGAGCAGGCAGTTCTGAAGTGACATCAGGCAGTTTGTGTGGGTGACAGAAGCAAATCCTAGAGAGAGATGCCACAGGGAGTGAGATGAAGCTACTGGGTATGTCTTTCTTTATGCTGTGAATGTGTTGCTCTGATTGATTGATAAATAGAATGCTGATTGGCTAATAGCCAGGCAGGAAGTATAGTAGAGGCAGAATAAGCAGATAGGAGAATTCTGGGAAGTGGAAGACTGAGTCAGGAGATGCTGCCAGGTGCCGCCACCATGAGAAGCAAGATTTGATGGCAGAACTGGGAAAAGGTACCAAGCCTCGTGGCTAAACATAAATAAGAATTATGGGTTAATTTAAGTTCAAGATCTAGCTAGCAAGAAGCCTGAGCCATTAGGCCAAACAGTTTTAATTAATACAAGCATCTGTGTGTTTATTAGGGTCTGAGTGCCTGCGAGCCAGGCGGGACCAGGTAAACTTCTGGCTATATGAAGCCACTGTGCACCTACCTGGAATAAGAACAGAAGTTGTCAGAACATTGGCTGTCACATCAGCAGTGGGAGGCTGCCTTCCCTGGACAGTGATGGGACTGACCTTGGCCTGGCCTCACTGTACCACTCATTTCCACAGTGCCCAGGATGGATTAAACCACAGAGGGGAGCAGCAATAGATGTTCAGTCTTGCTCTGACACCCATCCCTGACCCCTCCTCAACCTTAATCCAAGTGACATAAACTCAAAGGCTCACAGAGGAATTCACAACAAGGAGCATCTTCAGCTCCACACCTTTACAGGTCAGCTTGCAAGTCCAGGATTCTGATCAGGTTCATTGACTTGCATCCTACCCCAAACCCTAAGTGCCCTCATGACATTCCTCTTTGCAGAACATGCACCTCTCAGCTTTGCCTCTTGTCCTCACTACAACATCTTACTAATTTGAACCTCTACCTTCTCAAGTGCAGTGGACTACTGAGGGAGGGAAATATTGGGCCTTAGAGCCAGAACTTGTACCCAGGACTGTGTGACTCAAAACTCCCTGAAACCACTGCTTGAAACTGAGGGCTGTGGATTCCATCTTCCTATCACTTGAAGGAACTTGAACTTATCCTCCTGGCTATATTTGGAGAAGAAAAGAGTCATCCTCAGAGAAAGGCTTTAGGTACCAAGATGTAGGTGGCGATGAGGACAAATGGAACTTTCACCTTGAGCCTGAAATTACAGATTGTCGGAACCCAGATGTGTGACTTGTCCAAACTGGGCCTGTAGCCCTGCCTTGGACTTTCTAAAGCTTTAAAGAGCCTTGTTTCACAACTCCTCAGCTCTGTGGGGGAAGACAAAGTTTACCCATCTGTCTTTGACACTGAACTGGCTTCACCAGAGGTGTGGTCTTTTTTCTGGGAGCAAAGAAGTACCAACTCATCTCATATCATTCTGAGGCAAAAATAGGTTTAGTATGCCGTAATCTAGTGAGTTCCAAACTCCTAAATTCTGTTAATGGCCACATCACCGTTTCCTGAAGTCACTCCACATCCATCTTCATGTTCTGAAGGGCATCTGTCAAAAACAGTCATCAGTCAGTGCAGGCACCACTAGGGAATGAGTTCCCATCCTCCTTGTTTCAGAGAGTCAGTTTTGTTTTTGTTTTTGCTGTTTCTGTCAATCTCTGCAAGATCTCAGTGAGGGAGGATTGCCACCATCTCCATTGTCCAGATGCAGAACCTGAGACTGTCAGGTTAGGAAATGTGTCCACACAGCTGGGTCCATCCACTGTTTCCACGATGACTTTTTACTAATATATTTAGAATATTTACCAACAAAACAATTGAAAATTGGCCAAGCAATTGAAGTTGCTTGTGTACCTGTTTCAGTGGTGACTTGAGGGTCTGTACTTAGTCCTGAGATCCTCTATGTGAGTTTGAGAAACTTAGTCAAGCACTTGAGAGAATAAACTAAGAAATGGAAACATCTAGAACCAAGGAAAAAACATAGAGGGCAAATATTGCTCCAACTAGTGAAAGTGGGAAATAGGGACCCCAAATTGACAGCTGGGAATCAGGCCCAGAGAAAATGAATCGACATTGCAGGAGGAGGTAGAGTGTCCTAACGGAAGAGCTGGGAGAAAAATCAAGGAATGAACAGAATAAATAGCATGTGCCAGATGGAAAAGTGAAGTGACTGGGATGTGTGTATAGAAATATGTCCACTGTGAAACAAAGACATTATGAATCAGGGATAAAACAACAGGAACCACAACCAACAGTAACAACAGTCCCTAAGTGTTAAAATGAGCCATGGGTTAAAATGATTCTTTAAAATATTGGTTGTAACACAGTTTATCCTGCTACTTTCTCCGCAGTTTCTAACATGTTTCATATCTTTGGGTGTAACGCATTTTAGATTAGAATTGTGATATCCTATATTTTTTGTTCAGGCTGTATAGTGATGTTTCAGTTCATCCTTCAGCTTTAGCTGCTAAAATCAAGCAACTATGAAGACTAGCCTTTGTTTCTGTAGATTACTTTCCTGTTCCTTATTGAGTATCTTTAAGTAATGTTGAGAGATTTCACATCTTACAGAAGAACAGAGTTCAGTCCCAGCGCCCATTTTGGATGTCGGATAACCACCTTGTAACTCCATGGGAGCTCACACTCTCTTTTGGCTTCTGGAGACACATGAACAAAGTTTGAAGGCAGCATGTGCAGAGCTTTCCTGTTCCCATAAGACCTGTTTGTCAGTTAGCCAAGTTCTTCTATAGCTGAGAAGAGAGGTGGGAGTTTATGCACACCTAAACCAGATGTGGAGATGCCCTTCATTTCTAGTCAGTCAACACTGATCTGTAAGGAAAGGTCAAGCAAAATACAGAAACACATGCTAAGAGTTATGACATAACACTTTAGTGAAATTATATGAACCTGTAGTAAAGATGTGAAAAATGAGAGGATGGTTAGGATTAGAGAAATGCAAAGTGAGATGAGTTTCCTCCTCTTATGTCTCATAATGGCAAACCAGTTAAAGTTGTCTGTGTTAGGGTTTGCAGTGGAGCAGGTGGATAAAGAAATTGAGGCCTCGTGAACAAGGGAATTTAATTCAGCCATAAAGAGAAATAAAATCATGATAATTCTTGAAATGAATGGAACTGGAAGTCATTGTGGTAAACAAAATTATTCAGATTCAGAATAGCAAATCACCCCATTTTTTGTCTTGTACTATGAGTTTTCAATTTTTGTGTATACACACACACACACACACACACACACACACACACACACACACACACACACACATATTTGAATGTGTGAGGGTCATAAAAAAGAAGACCATGAGGGGAAAAGGAGTCCTAAGGAAAGAGAAGAAGGGGAAAGAGGGAGCAGGGAATGTACATGAAAGGAAAGGAAAAGGAAGGGGAAGTAATTAGCATGGTCTGAGGGAGGGAAGGTCAGTAGGGGAGGGAGAGGGAGAGGAACTAAGCTTGTAGAACATGCCATAGTAAACCCACTACTTTTATTATTCAGATTAAAAATAATAGACATAACTACGTACAATTATGACTGAGGAAAAGCTTTTGTCTTGTTCAGGCAAGATCTAGAGGGGAACTTTAGAGACACAGCTAGGGTATGGAGGGGAAGGTCTTGGAAAGACAAGCTGACCCAAATTCTTTATGTCAGGTCCTTTCTGCTTGCTGCCATTTCTACTTGAAACATATTTACACTTCCTCATGTTACCTAAATCTGTTCTTTTGCTTTAGTGAAACTTCACAGATTCCATGATGCCAGCTTCAGACCTCTCCCCAGAGAACAGTTTCAGGTGCTTACTACCAGACTCCATCAAGCTTGGTGAAACACTGTCTTTAGGAAAGTAGCTATGCTTGTATCACTGCTGAGCCTAGACACAAGGAAGAAGCCTTTCTCCAAACACTGTGACAAGTCATTGATGCAATAAAATCTGAACAGTCAACAGAAACCATTTGAACCTAGATTGTCATTAGTCTGACACAGTATCATCTATGTCTTCATATTTGTTAGATTCTAAAGTTCCCTGACCCAAACAGCACATTCCCTCTGCATCTTGCCCCAAAGTCTCCTAATGACCCTCATATGGGGGGGGGCCCATTGGATGAAGTCTTTTTCACAGGTTGGAGATGGATTCACATGAAATCCTTTTTTCTCTGCATGGCTTCCTGGGACACTGGGGTAACAGTGGCCCTCATTGTGATCACAGAATGAGATGCAAGTCCTTATTTGAGAATGTTCTAAGGAGACTCCAAAGAAAATATCTAAGCTTAGCCAAGAAACTCTACCTGAATAGTTGCTCAGGATGCTTGAGTTGCTGTGATTGATGGAGACCAATGCCCAGAATTATGGAACTTGAGACTGGCATGAAGTGGTCTGTTCAGTGTGATCTGGGAAGAGGATCAAGATGGATGAATGGGAGGATGTTATGGTGGGAAAGCTCATAGTGTTTGCCTAGGCTGGCCCATCTCCTCATTGAAAACTCAGAGGTAAAGACACTTGCTTATGGTCATGCAATAAGTAGGGTAAAATTGTGGTCCCCAGGTCACTCTTCCCATCCTTCCTATGTTCCCTCTCTGCATCTGGATGCCCTGATGATCTCTTGGGCAGAGTCAGCCTCTGTGAATGGGTACAAAGAGGGGTCAATAAAAGAACTACCTCCATCTTGCTGACTCAAGCACATGTATTTAAAAACAGCTTCCTAGATGATTTTATTTAATGTTCCTCCACAAGTCTAGTGCTCAGAGCAGAAAATTGAACCAACACTAAATATAAAGGAAGAAACTGAGTGGGTCCATGGCCACTGTGCTATTGAGGGTGTTTCTTCCATATGGAGCCATGAAGGCTGTCTAAATGATTAACATCCTTCCTACCTTGATTAGGCCATGTATGTAGTGTGGCTGTTCCCATTGCATAGAAGGTGGATGATGTATGAATGTACAAGCTGGGATGGATGTTGGCTGATAGGGAGGAACCCAGTGCTCTTGGGTAAGAGGAAATACAAAGATGTTAAAGAGAAATAGGATATGAAGTGAAAACTCATAGACTCAGTCTGGCTTAGGTTATAGCTAGATCCAGATGCTGAAATGATGCCCTTTATTTCATGTTCTTAATAATGACTTTATTCTCTAATGGACTTTGGCAGATAGTTGCAACTGAAGAATGTTTGGATGAAGAAAGACAAGGGACTTCTGTGGACACCCAACTCCTAGGTGGGTGAAGAGGTAGTTTATTGCCATCAGTGAGAAACTAAAGGAATTCTGTGATGTAGACTCCACATTACAGGCACAAGATGTATATATTTTTCATGCTAGCCCATATCTCTTCTTGAGTCTGTGAGATGGGTCAGCAGGAGAGGAACTTGCTTTACAGGCCTAATGACACATGTTTGCTTGGCAGAGCACACAGAAAAGTGGAAGGAGGCAACAGCTCCCGAAATTCATCCTCTGACCTCAACGGGCACATGCATCTGCAATCACACATGAACATCATCCACATACAAACACAAAATAAAAATAAGAATGTCAGTAATATACAGATTTTTCTAAGGCCATATCAATTATGAACTCTGAACAAAGCTGGTATCTGGACTCTCCAGGATGTTCAGGGCCGGAAAATCCAGACTACAGGATTGAGAGATGACCACCATCTCACAATTAATGAACTGACCACGCTCTGATATTTAGAGCCCAAGCTGTGCCTCCAACCCTATGGCTCACGTGTACAGCTCTTCCTATGCCCACAGGTGTCAAGGTCGCAGAGTGGGACAAACCCAGTGCTTGAATCCTTCTGCCTAGACCAGGCAGCAGCCAGGTGGCAGGGTGAGACTGTCCCTAGGCTTGTACATCCTGTTTTCCACAGGCCCCAGGTCTTGAATTGGTCCCCAACTGTGGCCCATGTAAAGCTTCAAGAGCACAAAAACAGGAGCGGGCTGGGCCCTGGGTTGGGGACAGCACAGAGGTGAGGCACTGCTATTTGCGAAGCCCTTAGGGCCTGTCCTCAATATGATGTGACCATAGCAAGGGACATTATGAACTTATGCTTCTGGGAGTTCATGCAGTCAGACCTGCTGTGCCTTTGTCATGGCTTGCTTCTGTGTGCAGACCTTGTTCCTGTCTGTGTGACACCATGTTCCACAAACCCATGAAAACCTTGTTCCCACATATGGGGCACAGAGCCAAGAGCCATCCTGAAATCTTGTTATGAGGGATATTCACACCCCAGGAAGACAGACTAGGGGTGCTAGAGTTAGTAGTGGTGGCCTCAGTTGCCCTAGCTGCTAAATAAGTTAACTAATACCTTGTACATCGATGTTCTTGGAATTATGGGCAAGGAAGTTCCTGGGGCATCATGAGGGTGTTGAGGGGACTTGCCAAGGTCAGGTCAGAGCCTGTTACTGGGACTGGCAGGACCTGGATTCAAATCCTCACTCTTGACACTGCTGACTGCCTGACCTGTGTAGGGGCTTCTTCCTTCTTCTCAAAGTGAGACTGGAAAGTGCACCTCACCTCCCTGCTATCTATTGCTATTATTGACCAATCAGAGCAATTTGACATACAGACCATCCCCCAGCACAGCCAAGTGCAGACCATCTCAGAGACCTGCACTTAGGCCCATGGTCCTAATCACCCTCTATGTGGACCTGTTGGGTAAAGCCACGAGGAACCCGAGAACGGGCTCCCACAGGGCATACAGAACATCTCACAGCACTAAACCTTTGAAAATGCAAGGCAGTTTGAATGAAATGTTTTCCTTTATAAGAATTGTCATGATCATGGTGTCTCTTGAATGCAATAAAACCCTAACTAAGACAGAAGGTGGTACCAAGAGTTGGTTATTTCTTTGATAGGCCTGACCTTGCTTTTGTTTGAAGGAATGTGGATTTTGGGACTTTGGATTAGGAAAGCAGTAGAGTGCTTTAAGCAGGGCCTCAAGTAGGCCATGCTAGTAGGAACATGGAAGACAGTGATGCTGAGGGTGATTTTAGCTGTGGGGACCTGGCTCAAGAAGTCTCAGAGGAGAAGGATTTCATTATGCATCCTAGAGACTGTTCTTGTGATATTTTGGCAAAGAATGTAGCTGCTTTTTACCATTGTTCTGAAAATCTTCCTGAGGCTAAAGTGAAAAGTTTTGGGTTAATTTATTTGACAGAGGAAGTGTCAGAACAGTCTAGTATTGACTCTGTCATGTGGTTACAAGTGCCCACTCTTATGAAGATCTATAATGGAAAGGAGCAAGCTCAGAAAGGAAAAAATAAAATCTACACTTTGGGGAGAAATGGGGCAACAGGAAATGAAATGGAGCTAAATCCCACGTTCAAGGAGATAAACAGATTAAAGATAAGCCTGATGTGAAAAGAGAGTGGTGACCTCAGGGTCAGACCCCACTCAGATAAGACTCCAACTTGTGAAAATGAATTAAAGAAAAGTGAAAGGAAATTAAATAAAAATTAAAAGGAATTAGAGAAGAGCTTAGGGCCAGGTGTGGTGTTGCATAACTAATTCCCACACTGAGAAGGCAGATCTCTTAAGTCTGAGGATAGCCTGGTCTACAGAGCAAATTCCAGGATATCCAAGCTTAAGCAGTGAAGGTAACTGTTGAAAACAGAAAGCTAGTGAAGATGTAATTGAATGAGGGGGCCATGTTCCACCCCAGCCAGCAGCAGAACTTGACAGTTTTGGCTACGTTTTTGTGGCTTTCGAGTCAAGGATAGAAGAAAGGAGTTATGGAATCTCCCTCCATGACTAAGTAGATCTGCCAAGGCCAGGTGTGTGGCAGGGGTGTCATCCCTCTACCCCTGTCAGATCCTGCCACCTCAGTAAAGCTTCCTGAAGTCCCTGGGGTGGCTGCTGGGCTCTGTGGTGGTATTGTGTTCTCCAAAATATTGTGTACCTTAATAAACTTATCTGGGGTCAGAGAACAGAAAAGCCACTAGTGAGGCAGTGATAGCACACGCCTTTAATCCTAGCATTCCAGAGGCAGAAATCATCCTTCTACCCCTGTCAGATCCTGCCACCTCAGTAAAGCTTCCTGAAGCCCCTGGGGTGGCTGCTGGGCTCCTCATCTGCTTCCACAGAACTTGGCACTGTATCACTTACTGCAACAAATGCATCAATTGCTCCACCCTCACCAGGCTATGGCTCTGGAAGTCATCCTGGCTCTTGAGGTAAAGCAGCAGACAGCATATATCTTCTGTCTGAACACGTCCACATGCTAGTGGGGGAGACTGAAAAGAGCACGGGAGATTGCAGTAAGTCACACAGGAATGTGGTTTATGAAGAAAAGGAAATCACAGAAGACAGTGAATGGCATGCATGTGTGAGTGTGCTCATGTGTGTGGGCACATGTGTCCACATGGAGACTGGATATCAATGCTGGGGGTTGGTACTTGAGTCCCTTCCACTTAAATTTTGAGAGAGTGTTTCTCACTTGGTCCAAGACTCACCGACTAGGCATGTTTGGCTGGCCAGTGAGCCCCAGAGATCCTCCTAACTTGACTCCCCAGCACTGGAATTACAAGTGTACACCATCATGCCAGATGTTTTGATTGGAGTTCTGAGGATCAAACTCAGGTTTTCTTGCTTCCATGGCTCACACTTTTTAGGTTAAGTTATGTCCCAAGCTCTATTGTGTCTTTTCAAGGAATTTCAAATTGTGACATCTGAGAAAAGCGTAATCAGCACATAGAAGTCACATACATGACCCATGACATGAGTAGAGCCAGCTCTATTGAGAACCACTAGTAGGGAAAGTTCATGGAGTGTACAGCAGTGACAACTAGAGTTCAGGATGTCAACCTATCAGAACTGAGGGTTCTGTTAGAGGAAACCATCACACAAGGTGTTATGGAGTTGAATGAACTGGCTATCTCTTGTAAACTTCTTGTGCAATAACAGCTATGATTCTGCCCATTTATCATGCATCTCCATGTTATGTGTACATGTAATCTCACGATTGCATCTCAGTCTTGGGCACTACTTTCCCTATACATTTGAGGTAATTGGACAACAGTTCCCAGCTGTGTTTATTTTTCATTAACATATATCTGGCTAGTGCCATTCTCCAGAGAAAAATATTTCAACAAAGATATCTTTTTTCCCAAGTACAAAACTGCACATAGATAAACATTAGCTCATCTCACCCACAATTAGAGAAAATAACCACTAACAATTAAATCCCCAGTTCCTTACCTTCACCCCGGGTTATTTACACAAGACCCTAACTTAAGAGATTTACTGCTCACATTCCTGGGATGATGTTTTAGCCATTTGTTAGTTACTGAGTTGAGGCAGTTACTTCCCACTGACCCAAGGAGATTGCCTACAAGGCCAGACAGGGGATAGGTGCCAAGCTTCTTTCTTATGCAAATTAAGTTTTTAATTCATCCTCAGCCAGGCACTATTTCTAGATTTTCTCCTCAGCAATTACTCTGAGTGAAAGTGCTTTTACTAACCAAATACTACATGCTCTGACATTGGTTGCTTAGCCATGTTCCCATTCCTATAAGAAAGCAGCTTCAGCTGGGAAAACAGCTTCAGCTGGGACAAGTGGGAAAAGTGGTGCCAAAGACAGTTTACTTTCTTGTGACTTATTGACCCCTAACATTCTACCTAGCCATTTCTAGATCATAGTTTGAGCACATAAATTCCATAATTGATCTTAACCTTACTTGACCCTACCAGAGAACTCCCCTTTTGGGTTGTAATTGGAAACTGACAATTAATTGCTTTATGTGTGGATCCTCATCACCTCCCTCTGTGATCCTGAAAACATCAAGCCTTGCAATGCTTTACCAAAGAATTACTGTGGGGGTATAATCTGGTTCTCTGAGAGCACTGAGAGAATGGATGGAGAAGAACAAAGATGAGGACTGAGATGGAAAGATCCAGATAGACATGAGAGAACAGCAGAAGGGACTGAGAGTAGGAGGGATTGAGAGGAGCTAAGTAAGAGAGCAGAAAAGAAACTGTGTAGACAGAATTGACTTAGAAGAATAAAGTGAATGGACTAAAGAACTCAGTGTGCTTAGATTCATTCAATGTCCCTCAGATTAGAATCCTCAGCTGGTTGGTAGACTCTTCCAGGGACCCTGGGAGAGAACAATGTAGGCTGGACCTGTTATTGTTTGTGTTGCAGCTCCTCTTAGAGACCCTCCCGACCTTCACTCTTGTCAAATGTCCCCTCACAGTGAACTCCCTCTATACTGCAGCCACTGGGCTTGATTTCTTTGTTTAAAAAAGAAAGCTCATGCATGCCTCCCTCACACCCTTCCCACACTCTCTTCCTCCACATGTGTCCTAGCACAGCTCCTTCTCTGCTGTCCTTCATGGTTCATTTGGAAATTTTCACCCTCAAACAGCCTTCTGTCTTCCATCTACTTCTCAGTTCCCACCTCCTTGTCTCATAACTTCCTGCTTTGATCTTCTAAAACATCAAGCACTCTCTGTGATATTGTGGGTTCTGAATTTCTCCATTCATGCTTAGTTAGATAGAAGAGAAACAAATCCCTAGACACAGAGCCTTGTGTGTGCTCTTCATTGTGGTGACATTAGAATCTCAAACAGTGACTAGAACAGAACACCATCCCTGGCGACACAGAGAGCCTTGTGTGTGCTCTTCATTGTGGTGACCTTAGAATCTCAAGCAGTGACTAGAACAGAACACCATCCCTGGGGACACAGAGATCCTTGTGTGCTCTTCATTGTGGTGACCTTAGAATCTCAAGCAGTGACTGGCCCCGTGCAGATGCTTAACTACAGCATCATAGACGAGTGAAAGAAGGAATGACACACACGTGATGTTAAAGACCTGAGGTCACCACTCTGCAAGTCCTATGCCCAGGTTTATAAGCACATCGACACATGAACTGCTCCTTCACTGAGGTCCTTTCAGTTGGGTGGCTCAGCTGCTGCTCCTCTGCAGGGTGGGGCCTAGTATGAAAATGGGACTTCTATAATGGTTAAAGTGGGAATAATTTGAGTGGATGTAGCAACTTTTACAAGGACCAATGGGAGGATAGTTGGGATGGACATTGAGACAAAAGACTTGGAACCAGAGCGTTGGGGCACGAAGTGCTAATTGGCCACTGGTTGGCTTCAACCACTTAAATGACAGCTTTTCATTATTCTTTGTGCGCTGCTGGGAGTCCAGAGCACTGAAATTCTTTAGAGTGGAACTGCTCACCAATCTCCAATGACATTCAGTGTCATGGCCATGCACGGATCAGTGTGCATCTGTGGTGGAGTGATGGGGGTTTCCCTTGTTTCTTCCATCTTCTTTCTGCACATGATCAAGTTTTAAATCCCATTTTCTCTGTCCTTCATATGTAGAACATGCAGGGTGTGATGGCTATTCTTGGTTATTAGCTGGACTACATCTGGAATTAATTGCACCCAAATTAGGCAGGGCGCACTTGTGAGGGATTTCTTTGCTTCGTTGGAACCTTTGAAGTGGGAAGATCCACTTCTAATCTAGATGTTTGAAGTGGGATGACCCACCTCTAATCTGGAGCCTAGCACCTATGGTGAAACACTTTATGCAACCTTGGTGCATGAAGGAGGGGACTGAATCTGCCTCAGCTGTATGTACCAGGCTCTGCTGACTCCCAATGCCAGACCTTGCCTTGGATGAGATGGAAATGGGGGGTGGATTTCAGGGAAAGTATGGGGGAAGGGAAGAGGGAGGAGAGGATAATTTGTGAATGGTATGTAAAATGAATTGAAAATCTTATATTAATAGAAGAAATGAAAAAAAAATAAGTGGGTTCTAAGACAACCAGGACACAGGAAAATTGTGTCTCAACAACAACAACAACAACAACAACAGAATAGAAAAACAACATAAATAAAAAGTTCTACTTTTGAGTTAAAAAAATTACAAAGGGAAGCCAGTCACAGAGCTGCTGATCCATTTAAATGGCACAGTGGAGAGATCCCCATTATAGTAGGTAGTTCTCTTTGGCCACCCATCTCTCTAAGAGGGAGGGTGCTGACTGAGCTTCCCTGCCGTCTCCAGCTGGGATAGTGTGGAGACCTCAGATTTTTTACTGAAACCACTTACCACTTGTATAAACTTTAAACTTTGCTTTTCTTTATCTGGAAACCTTCAGTCCGTTTTCCAGAACACATAGGTGTTTGATTACTCAGAGCAGACATTGAGAAACAAGTTTTTCTTTTAAAATTAAAGGAATAGTAATGAAGGGATCTAGCAGGCCTGAGCATGCAAACATGGCTCTGGCAGGCCTTCCCTTCCCCCATCCTCTCTGCCTTGCTAAACTGTTAGATCACATTCCTAAACAAGCTGCCAAGATCTATTTCCTTATTTTTCCACCTCCTCTGAAGCTGACCACCAAGGTCCAGTTATCAAAGTCCAGCAGTCTTATTCCCCCTTTGCGCTGCCCTTATTAAAATGCCCAGTTAAAACAAACCAACCAATCCTTACAGGACATTTCCCCTTTTCCTTTTATAAACTGCCATTTGCCTATGGACCATGTCTGTCTTCTCTGTATTCAGAGGCTGGCAGTCCTTTGTCTGTCCAGGACAAAAACACTACCCCCACACCCCATTCATCATTTCTTCTCCCTTTTCCTCTATCTCTTGTCTTTATTTCTTACCCCTACCCTGAGACCCTGTGGAGAAAATAAATCTCCTGTGTGTTGAATACTTGGTCTTTGGGTGTCTTGTGCAGTTTCTGGTGTTTTCAAGTAAAAAGTAAAGCTTGTTGGTAAGAAAACTATGGTAGTTTGTTTTGTTTCTACATTGAAATCTGTTTTGTGAATCTTTCTTTCCCAGAATGAAGCCTGTCAGAAAGGTAATCATGTCTGTAAATTTGCCTTTCTCATCAGGAGAAGGAGAACTAAGTAAAACAAGGTCTGATATTTACATATGAAATGGACTGCCTGGGCAACTGGCCCCTCAGGAGTGGAGCTGGCATGGTTGTCTTGCTGTTGCAGAGTCTTAGAAAGCTGGGTCTCCCTATCAAGCAATCACAGAGATCTGAGAAGGCTAAATTTAAACAGGAAGTATAAACCAACTGGCCTCTTTATCAATTAAGATAATTAGGGACCCACTACATAGACAGCCAGAGTCGGGTGCTACATAGTGATCTAGTGGATTTGTTGTGGGCAGAGGGAATCAGTCTTTGGCTGTCATGCAGGATATCATTAAGCCTTTGACTGCCCAGGGCAGTGCCAGCCTTTGTATGCCAGACCCAGAAGGTCTGAAAGATTTTCCAGTGGAGAAAGAACTTGGGAAAGTTCTTTACCTACCTTGTCAAGGGATAGTAGAATGGTCGAACCAACAGTGTTCACAGTTTGGCCGGAAGCCTGGTGATGGGTGAGACATGGAGCTGTTCTTTGCCCAGTGGTCAGCTTTACCACACTTGACGAAAGTTCCAGGCAGAGTCCATTGCTGCCCATTTCTTTGGAGACAGCCTCAGCTGCTGCTATGAGAACCTGGTTTTTCTGTCTTTCATGGGACGTCTTTTTCATTAAGCACCTTGAATGCTATGTTCAGCAGATCTCTCTGAAGGGTTTGAGGGCAGTCACCTAATCTTTTATTAAGTATATTTGATTTGAAGTAAACTTTGCCTGTTTTTAGTTACTTGCTTCAAGCTTAACATAGATAACATATTCAGAAGGCTAAAGCTTGTCTTTTGAAATGAATTACATACTTAGCATGATCATACACTTACTTCTGACTACATTAAAGAATCTGATCATTTATATGGTGACTGACTGTGTCTTAAATACCTTCAACAGTTTCACAACAGGTTAGTAGCTTTTTTCCCTTTTATTTTATTTTACAATACCATTCAGTTATACATATCAGCCACGGGTTCCCCTGTTCTCCCCCCTCCCATTCCCTCCTCTTACCCCCAGCCCAACCCCCATTCCCACCTCCTCCAGGGTAAAGCCTCCCCCTAGGACTGAGATCAACCTGGTAGACTCAGTCCAGGCAGGTCCAGTCCCCTCCTTCCAGACTGAGCCTAGCGTCCCTGCATAAGCTCTAGGTTTCAAACAGCCAACTCATGCAATGAGCACAGGACTCGGTCCCACTGCCTAGTTGCCTCCCATACTGATCAAGCCAATCAACTGTCTCACCTATTCAGAGGTCCTGATCCAGCTGGGGGCCCCTCAGCCTTTGGTTCATAGTTCATGTGTTTCCATTCGTTTGTCTATTTTTTTCCAATAATTGAGTAAAACCCAAAATTTATTATAAGCCACAGTCATCCTAGGGACCTCCATGCTATATATATAGCCTCAATGGTTCTATGGGTTGTGGTCTGATTGTTCTTTATTTTATATCTAGAATCCACTTATGAGCGAATACATACCATGACTGTCTTTCTGGGTTTGGGTTACCTCACTCAGGATGATTTTTTTCTAGTTCCATCCATTTGCCTGCAAATTTCATGCTTTCATTGTTTTTCTCTGCTGAGTAGTACTCCATTGTGTATATGTACCACATTGTTTTCATCCATTCTTCTGTTGACGGGCATCTAGGTTGTTTCCAGGTTCTGGCTATTACAAATAATGCTGCTATGAACATAGCTGAGCATGTATCTTTATGGTATGAATCAGCATTCCTTGTGTATATGCCCAAGAGTGGGATGGCTGGGTCTTGAGGTAGTTCAATTCCTAATTTTCTGAGAAACCGCCATACTGATTTCCATAGGTTAGTAGCTTTTTATAATATTTGGATTTTAAAGTTTTGTTTCTCTTAAGTTTCAGTCTTTCTTCAAATTAGAATTGAAGATTGTTTAGTATGAAAACAAAGCAATAATCCCTAAATACAGTTTACAGAGAGACTCGGAACGTTACTTTTCCTGCTCCATCAATCATGTGCCTTTGCAGAATTTTGTCTGACTTAGTTTATCCAAATAGCTAAAGCTTAACAATGTTAGCAAAGACAAAGAGGCCTGACATACAAAGTCAGGTTTTGATAGCCTGAATGAACCTAGAAATTCATAAACCTTATTCATCAAACATGTTGCTTATCTAAAACCAGTATTTTTTTTAGAAGCTTGGTTGTTGTTAAACACAGTTAGAAAAGACATAAGTAGCTAGATATACATCTCTAAGTCGGTTTCTGTTAACCTGAGTAGCCTTTTATAACCTTGGGAATTCATGAACTTTAATTAACAAGCATGCTTTTTAAAGTCCTTTTTTCTATAAGCGTTGTTCATGATTTGTCCTCATCACTTATTTTTTTCTCAACATTATACAAATATCCTTACCAATCCAAAACAGACTGGAGGCCTGCTGTTGCCTCTTTAGTCTAAAAAAAAGGAGATACAATGGTAAGCAGAGGGCTCTGTAGGACTTAGGAGTTTTATGGGTGTTACCTTAGTTGGTTTATACCATGAGGTCACCTTAACCAAGATGACAGTGAAGTAACATGGCATTCATCTCTTTGACCTTAGTAAAGATGGCTGCCAGCGACATGGCTGCTTCCATCCTGATGAGGTCATCAGCCAAAATGTCAGCAAGCTATATCATGGTTATTTACTTCAAGGTGAGTTCATCAGGTGCACCCCATTTTTCTTTTTAAAATCATCTGTTTTCATAAACAGAAGTTGAATCCAAGTTACCTGCAAGCATGCTGCAAATTTCTAACTATCAACCCTTTTGTTACAAGTTTTAAGCTAACTTTTTGTTACTGATATTAAAGATTTTCTTTAAAACCACACCCAATGAACTTACAAATTCTGAGATACAGACATTTTATGCACTGCTCCTACAAATATTGAGTTAAAGTTTATACTTCAGAAATGTTTTAGAGACAGAAGAGAGGGAAGTACATGGATAGTCCAATAAAACCTTGAAAGGGAGTATAAGGTAAGCAGCAGTAATCCCTGTTGTAAATAGTTCACTTCTCAGTTATTTGAAAACATGGGATGCCTTTCCCTGTGCTGCTCTGTTCTGCTCTCCTCCTTGTCACACAGCCAGGTCACCTGACTGATCAAGATGGACATTTGGAGGAAATGATAAGCCAGTGTGCTTGAGTCTGAGGAAGAAGGACAATAATTCAACTCCAGAGCCATTTTTTAAAAAATAAAGTAGTATAGCATGTAATGATTTTTAATATTATCCATACTCAAAAGATATCTGGGTTGTTATAAAACTGAATTTCGTGATGGGGGAGAGACTGGACCAAGGATAACAAAGAAGGCTTCAAGTTAAGAGGTACTTGTGTGGAGATCAGACAAACTTTAGAGATAAGGAATTTGGGGATTATTTGCTTGTGCTATGGAAGAAATGGTTTCAATCTGTGAGAATTTGGGAATCAAGTATCCCACCTTTGGCAATCCAGCTATTCTAAGGCCAAGCAGTTTTCAGAAAGACAGTGAGGCTTTAGTAACATCTGAGTTCCAGGAGGGAACTTAGACTAAAACCTGCAAGACAAGGGGACAGAACAGCTTCAGGAGGGAGCTGAGAGACAGGTATGGGGGAGCTGAGAGACAGATGGAGGGCTAAAAGACAGGTGGGGGGAGCTGACAGACAGGTATGGGGGAGCTGAGAGACAGTTGGGGGGATTGAGAGACAGATGGGTGAGCTAAGAGACAGGTGGGAGAAGCTGAGAGACAGGTGGGGGGAGCTGAGAGACAGGTAGTGAGGGGAGCCAGGAGCAGAACCAGGAAGCCATGGGAGAGATTGGAGGAAAGGGAGTACCAGGTGGGAAGGGTGAGGAGGACAGGAGAGTGGAGGGTAAGTGTTCTGGTGACTATTCCAATCTGGGCATCACCAAGTGAATTGAGAGACTGGTCAGAGAAATGCCCCAAATCACAATAAAGTGGCATCTCTGTCGAACTCATGGACAGAGCAGGCAGTTCTGAAGTGACATCAGGCAGTTTGTGTGGGTGACAGAAGCAAATCCTAGAGAGAGATGCCACAGGGAGTGAGATGAAGCTACTGGGTATGTCTTTCTTTATGCTGTGAATGTGTTGCTCTGATTGATTGATAAATAGAATGCTGATTGGCTAATAGCCAGGCAGGAAGTATAGTACAGGCAGAATAAGCAGATAGGAGAATTCTGGGAAGTGGAAGACTGAGTCAGGAGATGCTGCCAGCTGCCGCCACCATGAGGAGCAAGATTTGAAGGCAGAATTGGGAAAAGGTACCAAGCCTCGTGGCTAAACATAAATAAGAATTATGGGTTAATTTAAGTTCAAGATCTAGCTAGCAAGAAGCCTGAGCCATTAGGCCAAACAGTTTTAATTAATACAAGCATCTGTGTGTTTATTAGGGTCTGAGTGCCTGCGAGCCAGGCGGGACCAGGTAAACTTCTGGCTATATGAAGCCACTGTGCACCTACCTGGAATAAGAACAGAAGTTTTCAGAACATTGGCTGTCACATCAGCAGTGGGAGGCTGCCTTCCCTGGACAGTGATGGGACTGACCTTGGCCTGGCCTCACTGTACCACTCATTTCCACAGTGCCCAGGATGGATTAAACCACAGAGGGGAGCAGCAATAGATGTTCAGTCTTGCTCTGACACCCATCCCTGACCCCTCCTCAACCTTAATCCAAGTGACATAAACTCAAAGACTCACAGAGGAATTCACAACAAGGAGCATCTTCAGCTCCACACCTTTGCTCTTGGAAGACAGGTCAGCTTGCAAGTCCAGGATTCTGATCAGGTTCATTGACTTGCATCCTACCCCAAACCCTAAGTGCCCTCATGACATTCCTCTTTGCAGAACATGCACCTTTCAGCTTTGCCTCTTGTCCTCACTACAACATCTTACTAATTTGAACCTCTACCTTCTCAAGTGCAGTGGACTACTGAGGGAGGGAAATATTGGGCCTTAGAGCCAGAACTTGTACCCAGGACTGTGTGACTCAAAACTCCCTGAAACCACTGCTTGAAACTGAGGGCTGTGGATTCCATCTTCCTATCACTTGAAGGAACTTGGACTTATCATCCTGGCTATATTTGGAGAAGAAAAGAGTCATCCTCAGAGAAAGGCTTTAGGTACCAAGATGTAGGTGGCGATGAGGACAAATGGAACTTTCACCTTGAGCCTGAAATTACAGATTGTCGGAACCCAGATGTGTGACTTGTCCAAACTGGGCCTGTAGCCCTGCCTTGGACTTTCTCAAGCTTTAAAGAGCTTTGTTTCACAACTCCTCAGCTCTGTGGGGGAAGACAAAGTTTACCCATCTGTCTTTGACACTGAACTGGCTTCACCAGAGGTGTGGTCTTTTTTCTGGGAGCAAAGAAGTACCAACTCACCTCATATCATTCTGAGGCAAAAATAGGTTTAGTATGCCATAATCTAGTGAGTTCCAAACTCCTAAATTCTGTTAATGGCCACATCATCGTTTCCGGAAGTGACTCCACATCCATCTTCATGTTCTGAAGGGCATCTGTCAAAAACAGTCACATGTCAGGGCCTTCACCACTAGGGAATGAGTTCCCATCCTCCTTGTTTCAGAGAAGTCAGTTTCCTTTGCTGTTTCTGTCAGTCTCTGCAACATCTCAATGAGGGAGGATTGCCACCATCTCCATTGTCCAGATGCAGAACCTGAGACTGTCAGGTTAGGAAATGTGTCCACACAGCTGGGTCCATCCACTGTTTCCACAATGACTTTTTACTAATATATTTAGAATATTTACCAACAAAACAATTGAAAATTGGCCAAGCAATTGAAGTTGCTTGTGTACCTGTTTCAGTGGTGACTTGAGGGTCTGTACTTAGTCCTGAGATCCTCTATGTGAGTTTGAGAAACTTAGTCAAGCACTTGAGAGAATAAACTAAGAAATGGAAACATCTAGAACCAAGGAAAAAACATAGAGGGGATATATTGCTCCAACTAGTGAAAGTGGGAAATCGGGACCCCAAATTGACAGCTGGGAATCAGGCCCAGAGTAAATGAATCGACATTGCAGGAGGAGGTAGAGTGTCCTAACGGAAGAGCTGGGAGAAAAATCAAGGAATGAACAGAATAAATAGCATGTGCCAGATGGAAAAGTGAAGTGACTGGGATGTGTGTATAGAAATATGTCCACTGTGAAACAAAGACATTATGAATCAGGGATAAAACAACAGGAACCACAACCAACAGTAACAACAGTCCCTAAGTGTTAAAATGAGCCATGGGTTAAAATGATTCTTTAAAATATTGGTTGTAACACAGTTTATCCTGCTACTTTCTCCGCAGTTTCTAACATGTTTCATATCTTTGGGTGTAACGCATTTTAGATTAGAATTGTGATATCCTATATTTTTTGTTCAGGTTGTATAGTGATGTTTCAGTTCATCCTTCAGCTTTAGCTGCTAAAATCAAGCAACTATGAAGACTAGCCTTTGTTTCTGTAGATTACTTTCCTGTTCCTTATTGAGTATCTTTAAGTAATGTTGAGAGATTTCACATCTTACAGAAGAACAGAGTTCAGTCCCAGCGCCCATTTTGGATGTCGGATAACCACCTTGTAACTCCATGGGATCTCACTCCCTCTTTTGGCTTCTGGAGACACATGAACAAAGTTTGAAGGCAGCATGTGCAGAGCTTTCCTGTTCCCATAAGACCTGTTTGTCAGTTAGCCAAGTTCTTCTATAGCTGAGAAGAGAGGTGGGAGTTTATGCACACCTAAACCAGATGTGGAGATGCCCTTCATTTCTAGTCAGTCAACACAGATCAGTAAGGAAAGGTCAAGCAAAATACAGAAACACATGTTAAGATTTATGACATAACACTTTAGTGAAATTATATGAACCTGTAGTAAAGATGTGAAAAGTGAGAGGATGGTTAGGATTAGAGAAATGCAAAGTGAGATGAGTTTCCTCCTCTTATGTCTCATAATGGCAAACCAGTTAAAGTTGTCTATATTAGGGTTTGCAGTGGAGCAGGTGGATAAAGAAATTGAGGCCTCGTGAACAAGGGAATTTAATTCAGCCATAAAGAGAAATAAAATCATGATAATTCTTGAAATGAATGGAACTGGAAGTCATTGTGGTAAACAAAATTATTCAGATTCAGAATAGCAAATCACCCCATTTTTTGTCTTGTACTATGAGTTTTCAATTTTTGTGTACACACACACACACACACACACACACATATATTTGAATGTGTGAGGGTCATAAAAAAGAAGACCATGAGGGGAAAAGGAGTCCTAAGGAAAGAGAAGAAGGGGAAAGAGGGAGCAGGGAATGTACATGAAAGGAAAGGAAAAGGAAGGGGAAGTAATTAGCATGGTCTGAGGGAGGGAAGGTCAGTAGGGGAGGGAGAGGGAGAGGAACTAAGCTTGTAGAACATGCCATAGCAAACCCACTACTTTTATTATTCAGATTAAAAATAATAGACATAACTATGTACAATTACGACTGAGGAAAAGCTTTTGTCTTGTTCAGGCAAGATCTAGAGGGGAACTTTAGAGACACAGCCAGGGTATGGAGGGGAAGGTCTTGGAAAGACAAGCTGACCCAAATTCTTTATGTCAGGTCCTTTCTGCTTGCTGCCATTTCTACTTGAAACATATTTACACTTCCTCATGTTACCTAAATCTGTTCTTTTGCTTCAGTGAACCTTCACAGATTCCATGATGCCAGCTTCAGACCCCTCCCCAGAGAACAGTTTCAGGTGCACACTACCTGACTCCACCAAGTTTGGGGAACACTGTCCTTAGGGAAGTAGCTATGCTTGTATCACTGCTGAGCCTAGACACAAGGAAGAAGCCTTTCTCCAAACACTGTGGCAAGTCATTGATGCAATAAAATCTGAACAGTCAACAGAAACCATTTGAACCTAGATTGTCATTAGTCTGACACAGTATCATCTATGTCTTCATATTTGTTAGATTCTAAAGTTCCCTGACCCAAACAGCACATTCCCTCTGCATCTTGCCCCAAAGTCTCCTAATGACCCTCATATGGGGGGGGGCCCATTGGATGAAGTCTTTTTCACAGGTTGGAGATGGATTCACATGAAATCCTTTTTTCTCTGCATGGCTTCCTGGGACACTGGGGTAACAGTGGCCCTCATTGTGATCACAGAATGAGATGCAAGTCCTTATTTGAGAATGTTCTAAGGAGACTCCAAAGAAAATATCTAAGCTTAGCCAAGAAACTCTACCTGAATAGTTGCTCAGGATGCTTGAGTTGCTGTGATTGATGGAGACCAATGCCCAGAATTATGGAACTTGAGACTGGCATGAAGTGGTCTGTTCAGTGTGATCTGGGAAGAGGATCAAGATGGATGAATGGGAGGATGTTATGGTGGGAAAGCTCATAGTGTTTGCCTAGGCTGGCCCATCTCCTCATTGAAAACTCAGAGGTAAAGCCACTTGCTTATGGTCATGCAATAAGTATGGTAAAATTGTGGTCCCCAGGTCACTCTTCCCATCCTTCCTATGTTCCCTCTCTGCATCTGGATGCCCTCATGATCTCTTGGGCAGAGTCAGCCTCTGTGAATGGGTACAAAGAGGGGTCAATAAAAGAACTACCTCCATCTTGCTGACTCAAGCACATGTATTTAAAAACAGCTTCCTAGATGATTTTATTTAATGTTCCTCCACAAGTCTAGTGCTCAGAGCAGAAAATTGAACCAACACTAAATATAAAGGAAGAAACTGAGTGGGTCCATGGCCACTGTGCTATTGAGGGTGTTTCTTCCATATGGAGCCATGAAGGCTGTCTAAATGATTAACATCCTTCCTACCTTGATTAGGCCATGTATGTAGTGTGGCTGTTCCCATTGCAAAGAAGGTGGATGATGTATGAATGTACAAGCTGGGATGGATGTTGGCTGATAGGGAGGAACCCAGTGCTCTTGGATAAGAGGAAATACAAAGATGTTAAAGAGAAATAGGATATGAAGTGAAAACTCATAGACTCAGTCTGGCTTAGGTTATAGCTAGATCCAGATGCTGAAATGATGCCCTTTATTTCATGTTTTAATAATGACTTTATTCTCTGATGGACTTTGGCAGATAGTTGCAACTGAAGAATGTTTGGATGAAGAAAGACAAGGGACTTCTGTAGACACCCAACTCCTAGGTGGGTGAAGAGGTAGTTGATTGCCATCAGTGAGAAACTAAAGGAATTCTGTGATGTAGACTCCACATTACAGGCACAAGATGTATATATTTTTCATGCTAGCCCATATCTCTTCTTGAGTCTGTGAGATGGGTCAGCAGGAGAGGAACTTGCTTTACAGGCCTAATGACACATGTTTGCTTGGCAGAGCACACAGAAAAGTGGAAGGAGGCAACAGCTCCCGAAATTCATCCTCTGACCTCAACGGGCACATGCATCTGCAATCACACATGAACATCATCCACATACAAACACAAAATAAAAATAAGAATGTCAGTAATATACAGATTTTTCTAAGGCCATATCAATTGTGAACTCTGAACAAAGCTGGTATCTGGACTCTCCAGGATGTTCAGGGCCAGAAAATCCAGACTACAGGATTGAGAGATGACTACCATCTCACAATTAATGAACTGACCACGCTCTGATATTTAGAGCCTAAGCTGTGCCTCCAACCCTATGGCTCACATGTACAGCTCTTCCTATGCCCACAGGTGTCAAGGTTGCAGAGTGGGACAAACCCAGTGCTTGATTCCTTCTGCCTAGACCAGGCAGCAGCCAGGTGGCAGGGTGAGACTGTCCCTAGGCTTGTACATCCTGTTTTCCACAGGCCCCAGGTCTTGAATTGGTCACCAACTGTGGCCCATGTAAAGCTTCAAGAGCACAAAATCAGGAGCGGGCTGGGCCCTGGGTTGGGGACAGCACAGAGCTGAGGCATTGCTATTTGCGAAGCCCTTAGGGCCTGTCCTCAATATGATGTGACCATAGCAAGGGACATTATGAACTTGTGATTCTGGGAGTTCATGCAGTCAGACCTGCTGTGCCTTTGTCATGGCTTGCTTCTGTGTGCAGACCTTATTCCTGTCTGTGTGACACCATGTTCCACAAACCCATGAAAACCTTGTTCCCACATATGGGGCACAGAGCCAAGGGCCATCCTGAAATCTTGTTATGAGGGGTATTCACACCCCAGGAAGACAGACTAGGGGTGCTAGAGTTAGTAGTGGTGGCCTCAGTTGCCCTAGCTGCTAAATAAGTTAACTAATACCTTGTAAATCGATGTTCTTGGAATTATGGGAAAGGAAGTTCCTGGGGCATCATGAGGGTGTTGAGGGGACTTGCCAAGGTCAGGTCAGAGCCTGTTACTGGGACTGGCAGGACCTGGATTCAAATCCTCACTCTTGACACTGCTGACTGCCTGACCTATTTCGGGGCTTCTTCCTTCTTCTCAAAGTGAGACTGGAAAGTGCACCTCACCTCCCTGCTATCTATTGCTATTATTGACCAATCAGAGCAATTTGACATACAGACCATCCCCCAGCACAGCCAAGTGCAGACCATCTCAGAGACCTGCACTTAGGCCCATGGTCCTAATCACCCTCTATGTGGACCTGTTGGGTAAAGCCTCGAGGAACCCGAGAACGGGCTCCCACAGGGCATACAGAACATCTCACAGCACTAAACCTTTGAAAATGCAAGGCAGTTTGAATGAAATGTTTTCCTTTATAAGAATTGTCATGATCATGGTGTCTCTTGAATGCAATAAAACCCTAACTAAGACAGAAGGTGGTACCAAGAGTTGGTTATTTCTTTGATAGGCCTGACCTTGCTTTTGTTTGAAGGAATGTGGATTTTGGGACTTTGGATTAGGAAAGCAGTAGAGTGCTTTAAGCAGGGCCTCAAGTAGGCCATGCTAGTAGGAACATGGAAGACAGTGATGCTGAGGGTGATTTTAGCTGTGGGGACCTGGCTCAAGAAGTCTCAGAGGAGAAGCATTTCATTATGTATCCTAGAGACTGTTCTTGTGATATTTTGGCAAAGAATGTAGCTGCTTTTTACCATTGTTCTGAAAATCTTCCTGAGGCTAAAGTGAAAAGTTTTGGGTTAATTTATTTGACAGAGGAAGTGTCAGAACAGCCTAGTATTGACTCTGTCATGTGGTTACTAGTGTCCACTCTTATGAAGATCTATAATGGAAAGGAGCAAGCTCAGAAAGGAAAAAATAAAATCTACACTTTGGGGAGAAATGGGGCAACAGGAAATGAAATGGAGCTAAATCCCACGTTCAAGGAGATAAACAGATTAAAGATAAGCCTGATGTGAAAAGAGAATGGTGACCTCAGGGTCAGACCCCACTCAGATAAGACTCCAACTTGTGAAAATGAATTAAAGAAAAGTGAAAGGAAATTAAATAAAAATTAAAAGGAATTAGAGAAGAGCTTAGGGCCAGGTGTGGTGTTGCATAACTAATTCCCACACTGAGAAGGCAGATCTCTTAAGTCTGAGGATAGCCTGGTCTACAGAGCAAATTCCAGGATATCCAAGCTTAAGCAGTGAAGGTAACTGTTGAAAACAGAAAGCTAGTGAAGATGTAATTGAATGAGGGGGCCATGTTCCACCCCAGCCAGCAGCAGAACTTGACAGTTTTGGCTACGTTTTTGTGGCTTTCGAGTCAAGGATAGAAGAAAGGAGTTATGGAATCTCCCTCCATGACTAAGTAGAGCTGCCAAGGCCAGGTGTGTGGCAGGGGTGTCATCCCTCTACCCCTGTCAGATCCTGCCACCTCAGTAAAGCTTCCTGAAGACCCTGGGGTGGCTGCTGGGCTCTGTGGTGGTATTGTGTTCTCCAAAATATTGTGTACCTTAATAAACTTATCTGGGGTCAGAGAACAGAAAAGCCACTAGTGAGGCAGTGATAGCACACGCCTTTAATCCTAGCATTCCAGAGGCAGAAATCATCCTTCTACCCCTGTCAGATCCTGCCACCTCAGTAAAGCTTCCTGAAGCCCCTGGGGTGGCTGCTGGGCTCCTCATCTGCTTCCACAGAACTTGGCACTGTATCACTTACTGCAAAAAATGCATCAATTGCTCCACCCTCTCCAGGCTATGGCTCTGGAAGTCATCCTGGCTCTTGAGGTAAAGCAGCAGACAGCATATATCTTCTGTCTGAACACGTCCACATGCTAGTGGGGGAGACTGAAAAGAGCAAGGGAGATTGCAGTAAGTCACACAGGAATGTGGTTTATGAAGAAAAGGAAATCACAGAAGACAGTGGATGGCATGCATGTGTGAGTGTGCTCATGTGTGTGGGCATGTGTGTCCACATGAAGAATGGATTTCAATGTTGGGGGTTGGTACTTGAGTCCCATCCACTTAAGTTTTGAGATAGTGTCTTTCATTTGGTCCAAGACCGACTAGGCATGATTGGCTGGCCAGTGAGCCCCAGAGATCCTCCTAACTTGACTCCCCAGCACTGGAATTACAAGTGTACACCATCATGCCAGATGTTTTGATTGGAGTTCTGGGGACCAAACTCAGGTTTTCTTGCTTCCATGGCTCTCACTTTTTAGGTTAAGTTATGTCCCAAGCTCTTTTGTATCTTTTCAAGGAATTTCAAATTGTGACATCTGAGAAAAGTGTAATCAGCACAGAGAAGTCACAAATGAATACATGACCCATGACATGACCCCAGCTCTATTGAGAACCACTAGTAGCAAAAGTCCTTGGAGTGTACAGCAGTGACAACTAGAGTTTAGAATGTCAACCTATCAGAACTGAGGGTTCTGTTAGAGGAAACCATCACGCTAGGCGTTATGGAGTTACTGCCTTTGGAATGAACTGGCTGTCTCCTGTTGTAAACTTCTTGTGCAATAACAGCTATGATTTTCCCCATTTACTGTACATCTCCATGTTATGTGTACATGTAATCTCATGCTTGCATCTCAATGTTGGGTGTAGCTTGAGTTTTCCTGCCTTGCCCACAGTCAGGACAAATCTTTGTCACCCGCCAGTCCCACAGCCGCTCAGACCCAACCAAGTAAATACAGAGAATTATATTGTTTACAAACTGTATGGCCGTGGCAGGCTTCTTGCTAACTGTTCTTATAGGTTAAATTAATCCATTTTTATAAATCTATACCTTGCCACATGGCTGGTGGCTTACCAGTGTCTTCACATGCTGCTGGTCATGGCAGCAGCTGGCAGTGTCTCTCTGCCTTAGCCTTCTGCTTCCCAGAATTCTCCTCTCTCCTTGTCCCACCTACTTCCTGCCTGGCCACTGGCCAATCAGTGTTTTATTTATTGACCAATCAGAGCAATTTGACATACAGACCATCCCACAGCACTTCCCCTTTTCTTTTTTTAAAAAGGAAGGTTTTTTAACTTTTACACATCCCCAAAGCCAGCTTGGTATATTTGGGAATTTGGGCGTAGCTTCTCTTACTACTTCCTGCTGGAGGGGGGCGCTGTATCTATGGGGACACAAAGAAAATTTTAGGATCATGGAGTAGTTTGTGAGGCTGTATCATCTGAGCCAGTTGCCTTGAAATGATTCTGGATGTTGGATCATCTGGGCCATGGTGTCATCAGAGACCTTTCAGGGGGTCTTGGCTGGTCAAACCTGATGTATCTTAATCTGGAACAAATCCATAGCCTCTGGCTTTCTGTAGAAACAAAAGCAGAGCCTCTTTTCCAAAGCAACATATCCTTATAGCCAAATTTTGAAGTCAAGGTACCTTTAAAATATACATTTTGGGATAACTCAACAGCTTTTGCAATCAAATGTTTTTCTTCAGTTACGAATATCAAAGAGAACATAATCCAGATTCTCTGTGTGGTAGCCATCTTTATGTGGCTTATATTTTATATTACCTTGAGCCTATTGCTTTAAACTGCACCATTCTAAGACTGAAAAGGCGCTGTGGCTGCTGGCTCCTCCCACTTCAGCTTCCCAACATGGCGGTGGTACGTTTTCTGCCAGCTCTGGGAGCCATCAATTCTCAGAAATAGTGGGCCTATGCTTCTTATCAAAGCAGCGTGTAGCCCAGAAACCTCTTTTTGTTTTGTACTAGCAAAGGCTAAATCCACCATGCAGCTTAATGTGCCACTTGCAGAGGCCTCATTCCCGCCATACTGCAGGTCAAGCACACATGCCAGAACCCACCAGTAACTCAAACTGGCAGCTGCTGCTCATTTGAGAGAGACAATTAGGAAGCTGTTTTTAGCTCCATTTTAGAATCTTTTCTCAGGTTTTAGGTGGAAACTCTTGCCCTCTCATTGGGCACCATTTGTAGCTCGAGTTTTCCTGCCTTGCCCACAGTCAGGACAAATCTTTGTCACCCGCCAGTCCCACAGCCGCTCAGACCCAACCAAGTAAACACAGAGAATTATATTGTTTACAAACTGTATGGCCGTGGCAGGCTTCTTGCTAACTGTTCTTATAGCTTAAATTAATCCATTTCTATAAATCTATACCTTGCTACATGGCTGGTGGCTTACCGGTGTCTTCACATGCTGCTGGTCATGGAGGCAGCTGGCAGTGTCTCTCTGCCTCAGCCTTCTGCTTCCCAGAATTCTCCTCTCTCCTTGTCCAACCTACTTCCTGCCTGGCCACTGGCCAATCAGTGTTTTATTTATTGACCAATCAGAGCAATTTGACATACAGACCATCCCACAGCAGTTGGGCACAACTTTCTCTATACATTTGGGGTAATTGGATAAATGTCACAAGCTGTGTTTATTTTTCATTAATATATATGGCCAGGGTCATTCTCCAGACAAAAGTATTTCAGCAAAGATACCTTTTTTTTTGAAGAACAAAACTGCACATAGATAAACATGAGTTCATCTCACCCCACAGATAGAGAAAAGAACCACTAACAATTAAATCCTCAGTTCCTTACCTTCACCCTGGGTTATTTACACAAGACCCTAACTTAAGAGATTTACTGCTCACATTCCTGGGATGATGTTTTAACCATTTGTTAGTTACTGAGTTGAGGCAGTTACTTCCCCCTGACCCAAGGAGATTGCCTACAAGGCCAGACAGGGGACAGGTACCAAGCTTCTTTCTTGTGCAAATTAAGTTTTAATTCCTTCTCAGCCAGGTTCTATTCCTAGATTTTCTCCTCAGCAATTACTCTGAGTGAAAGTGCTTTTACTAACCAAATACTACATGCTCTGACATAGGTTGCTTAGCCACCTAGCATATGTCCCCCTCCCTATCAGAAAGCAGCTGCAGCTGGGACAAGCAGGAAAAGTGGCACCAAAGACAGTTTGCTTTCTTGTGACTTATTGACCCCTAGCATTCTATCTAGCTATTTCTAGATTATAGTTTGAGCACATAAATTCCCTAATTGATTTTAGCCTTTAGTTGACCCTACCAGAAAACTCCCTTTTAGTCACGCCCCTTTGGGTTGTAATTGCAAGCTGACAATTAATTGCTTTATGTGTGGATCCTTATCAACTCTCTCTGCAAACCTGAAAACTTCAAGCCTTGCATTGTTTTACCAAAGAATTACTGTGGGGGTATAATCTGGTTCTCTGAGAGCACTGGGAGAATGGATGGAGAAGAACAAAGATGAGGACTGAGATGGAAAAAATAGGGTTTATATGAGCGAGAATTGTTGAAACCAAGGTTGGATAAAGCACAGGGACAAATAGCCAAACAAATGTAAACACATGAACTATGAACCAAAGGCTGAGGGGCCCCCAACTGGATCAGGCCCTCTGAATAGGTGAGACAGTTGATTGGCTTGATCTGTTTGGGAGGCATCTAGGCAGTGGTACCAGGTCCTGGGCTCGCTGCATGAGTTGGCTGTTTGAAACCTGGGACTTATACAGGGACGCTTGGCTCAATCTGGGAGGAGGGGACTGGACCTGCCTGGACTGAGTCTATTAGGTTGATCTCAGTCCTCGGGGGTGGCCTTGATCTGGAGGTGGTAGGAAAGGGGGGTGGGCTGGGGGGAAGGGGAGGGGGCAGGAAAGGGGAGAACAAGGGAATATGTGGCTGTTATGTATAACGGAATAGTATTGTAAAATAAAATAAATAAAAAAAAACTAGGTAGAATGATGAGAGAACAGCAGAAGGGACTGAGAGCAGGAGGGATTGAGAGGAGCTAAGTAAGAGAGCAGAAAAGAAACTGTGTAGACAGAATTGACTTAGAAGAATAAAGTGAATGGACTAAAGAACTCAGTGTGCTTAGATTCATTGAATGTCTCTCAGATTAGAATCCTCAGCTGGTTGGTAAACTCTTCCACAGACCCTGGGAAAGAACAATGTAGGCTGGACCTGTTATTGTTTGTGTTACAGCTCCTGTTAGAGACCCTCCAGACCTTCACTCTTGTCAAATGTCCCCTCACAGTGAACTCCCTCTATACTGCAGTCACTTGGCTTGATTTCTTTGTTTAAAAAAGAAAGCTCATGCATGCCTCCCTCACACCCTTCCCACACTCTCTTCCTCCACATGTGTCCTAGCACAGCTTCCTCTTTGTCCTTCATGGTTCATTTGGAAGTTCTCACCCTCAGACAGCCTTCTGTCTTCCCTCAGCTTCTCAGTTCTCATCCTCCTCCTCTCATAACCTCCTGCTGTGGTTTCCTAAAACATCAAGTACTCTCTGTGATTCTGTGGGCTCTGAATTTCTTCATTCATCGTTAGTTAAATAGAATAGAATAGAACCAAATCCCTGGACAAAGATAGAGCCTTGTGTGTGCTCTTTATTGTGGTGACCTTAGAATCTCAAACAGTGACTAGAACACAGCACCATCCCTGGGGACACAGAGAGCCTTGTGTGCTCTTCATTGTGGTGAACTTAGGCCTGAGCATGCAAACATGGCTCTGGCAGGCCTTCCCTTCCCCCATCCCCTCTGCCTTGCTAAACTGTTAGAACACATTCCTCAACTAGCCACCAAGATCTGTTTCCTTATTTTTCCCCTTCCTCTGAAGCTGACCACCAAGGTCCTGTTATCAAAGCCCAGGAACCTTTTGTTCCCCTTGGGCTGACCTTATTAAACTGCTCAATCAAAACCAACCAACCAATCCTTACAGGACATTTCCCTTTTTCCTTTTAGAAAGTAGAGAGTTACTTGCATTTATGTTCAGGAGATGGACTAGAAAGTGGGGGGGGGGGGTGGCGTGTTAGCAGTGATAAAATCCCCAAGCAAGTCAACCAAAGGAGGAAAAAGACATTCAGTCCATGGTCAGTTAGCTCCATTGTTTAAGGGCCAGGGGTGAGGCAGGAACCAGGGGTGAGGCAGGGACTGGTGGTGAGGCAGGAACATCACGGTGGAATGGACCGCAGAGAAAAGCAGCTCACCTCCTGGCAGTCAGGGAGCAGACAGAGAAGGAATGAAAAACAGGGTCCATGACAAGATCCACCCTTTAAAGTCTCACCCTTCAGTGACCTACTGCCTTCTTCTTCTTTTTTTTTTTTTGGTTTTTCGAGACAGGATTTCTCTGTGTAGCTTTGCGCCTTTCCTGGAGCTCACTTGGTAGCCCAGGCTGGCCTCGAACTCACAGAGATCCGCCTGGCTCTGCCTCCCGAGTGCTGGGATTAAAGGCGTGCGCCACCACCGCCCGGCCTACATTATATTTTTTAATGAGCTGTATAAGCACAATACTCCAAACAAGAGTAGAAATATACATACAATATAACAAAATTAACTTTAATTGTGTATGAATATACCAATGTCCATACCAATGTAAAAATTTAAGACTAAAAGATTCAATAATCTAACCGTTCATGTTATCATTTCTATATCCTCCCTATTTCTTTCAGGAAGATAGCTTTGAATTTAACTCTTTTGCCTAGCTGCTGCTTCTTCTTCTTCTTCTTCTTCTTCTTCTTCTTCTTCTTCTTCTTCTTCTTCTTCTTCTTCTTCTTCTTCTTCCTCTCCTCCTCCTCCTCCTCCTCCTCCTCCTCCTCCTCCTCCTCCTCCTCCTCTTTCTTCTTTCTTTTTAAACTATGATGAATAACAACTTGGAACCATCCCCCATTAAATTATAATAAACATCTATGACACCTTTTTTTGGGAACGTGGGCATTGTTCTTTAGACTACTTCCTGTTTTTTTGTGGGCACAGACCACATTGGGTGCCATTTTTAGGCAGAAGTTTCTGTTCTGCCACAAGCTCCTACATATACACACCAAGACTTATATAATCACAAATATTCAGCCAAGTGCTAAGCCTTATTAGTAGCTCAGTATTACATTTATGTTAACGCATATTTCTTATCTATGCTTTGCCACACGACCTGGTACATTTTCTCAGTATGGCACGCTTTTCTTGTTTCTCTCTGTCAATCTGGTGACTCTAACTCTTCCCTTTTTAATTCTAGCATCCTTAGTTTAGTTGTCCTGTCTATACTTCCTATCTGGCTACCAGCCAATCAGCTTTTTCTTAACAATGAGAGCAACACATTTTCACAGTGTTCAGGATTATTACATAGCACTAAACCTTTGAAAGTGTAAGCCAGCTCGAATGAAATATTTTCCTTTATAAGAGTTGCCATGGTCATGGTATCTCTTGAAAGCAATAAAACTGTAACTAAGACAGAAGGTGGTACCAAGAGGGGGGTATTTCTTTAATAGGCCTGACCTTGCTTTTGTTTGAAGGAATATAGATTTGGGGATTTGGATTAGAAAAGCAGTAGAGTGCTTTAAGCAGGGCCCCAAGTAGGCCATGCTAGTAGGAACATGGAAGGCAGTGATGCTCAGGGTGATTTTAGCTATGGGGACCTGGCTCAAGAAGTCTCAGAGGAGAAGGATTTCAGTATGCATCCTAGAGACTGTTCTTGTGATATTTTGGCAAAGAATGTAGCTGCTTTTTACCATTGTTCTGAAAATCTTCCTGAGGCTAAAGTGAAAAGTTTTGGATTATTTTATTTGGCAGAGGAAGTCTCAGAACAGCCTTGGATTGACTCTGTCATGTGGTTACTAGTGTTCACTCTTATGAAGATCTATAATGAAAAGGAGCAAGCTCAGAAAGGAAAAATAAAATCTATAGTTTGAGGAGAAATGGGCCACCAGGAAGTGGAATGAGCCATGCTCAAAGAAACAAACAGATTAAAGATAAGCCTGATATTAAAAGAGAGTGGTGACCTCAGGGCCAGACCCCCTTAGCTAAGATTCCAACTTGTAAAAAATGAATTAAAGGAAAGTGAAAGGAGATTAAATAAAAATGAAAAGGAATTAGAGAAAAGCTTAGTGCCAGGTGTGGTGTTGCATAAATAATTCCCACACTCAGAAGGCAGATCTCTAAGTCTGAGGATAGCCTGGTCTACGGAGCAAATTCCAGGATATCCAAGCTTAAGCAGGGAAGGTAACCATCTAAAACAAAAATCTAGTGAAAATGTATTTGAATGAGGAAGCCATGTTCCAACCCCAGGAAGCAGCAGACCTTGGCAGTTTTGGCCATTTGGTTGTGGTTTTGAGTCAAGGATAGAAGAAAGGAGTTATGGAATTTCCCTCCATGACTAAGGAGAGCTGCCAAGGCCAGGTGTGTTGCAGGGGTGTCATCCCTCTACCCCTGTCAGATCCTGCCACCTCAGTAAAGCTTCCTGAAGCCCCTGGGGTGGCTGCTGGGCTCCTTATCTGCTTCCACAGAACTTGGCACTGTATCACTTACTGCAACAAATGCATCAATTGCTCCACCCTCACCAGGCTATGGCTCTGGAGGTCGTCCTGGCTCTTGAGGTAAAGCAGCAGACAGCATATATATTCTGTCTGAACACGTCCACATGCTAGTGGGGGAGACTGAAAATAGCATGGGAGATTGCAGTAAGTCACACAGGAATGTGGTTTATGAAGAAAAGGAAATCACAAAGACAGTGTATGGCATGCATGTGTGAGTGTGCTCATGTGTGTGGGCACGTGTGTCCACATGAAGAATGGATTTCAATGTTGGGGGTTGGTACTTGAGTCCCTTCCACTTAAATTTTGAGGGAGTGTTTCTCACTTGGTCCAAGACTCACCGACTAGGCATGTTTGGCTGGCCAGTGAGCCCCAGAGATCCTCCTAACTTGACTCCCCAGCACTGGAATTACAAGTATACACCATCATGCCAGATGTTTTGATTGGAGTTCTGAGGATCAAACTCAGGTTTTCTTGCTTCCATGGCTCTCACTTTTTAGGTTAAGTTATGTCCCAAGCTCTATTGTGTCTTTTCAAGGAATTTAAAATTGTGACATCTGAGAAAAGGGTAATCAGCACATAGAAGTCACATATGAATACATGACCCATGACATGAGTAGAGCCAGCTCTATTGAGAGCCACTAGTAGGGAAAGTCCTTGGAGTGTACAGCAGTGACAACTAGAGTTCAGGATGTCAACCTATCAGAACTGAGGGTTCTGTTAGAGGAAACCATCATACAAGGTGTTATGGAGTTGAATGAACTGGCTGTCTGTTGTAAACTTCTTGTGCAATAACAGCTATGATTCTGCCCATTTATCATGCATCTCCATGTTATGTGTACATGTAATCTCACGATTGCATCTCAGTCTTGGGCACTACTTTCCCTACACATTTGAGGTAATTGGACAACTGTCCCCAGCTGTGTTTATTTTTCATTAACATACACCTGGCTATCGCCATTCTCCAGAGAAAAATATTTCAACAAAGATACCTTTTTTCCCAAGGACAAATCTGCACATAGATAAACATTAGCTCATCTCACCCACAGATAGAGAAAAGAACCACTAACAATTAAATCCTCAACTCTTTACCTTCACCCTGGGTTATTTACACAAGACCCTAACTTAAGAGATTTACTGCCCACATTCTTTTTTTTTTTTAATTTATTTTACAACAACACCATTCAGTTCCACATAATAGCCACAGATTCCCCTGTTCTCCCCCTCTCGTCCCCCTCCCCCTCCCCCCAGCCCACCCCCCATTCCCACCTCCCCCAGATCAAGGTCTCCCCCGAGGACCGGGATCGACCTGATAGACTCAGTCCAGGCAGGTCCAGTCCCCCCCTCCCAGACCCAGCCAAGTGTCCCTGCATAAGTCCCAGGATTCAAACAGCCGACTCATGCAACGAGCCCAGGACACGGCACCACTGCACAGCTGCCTCCCAGACAGATCAAGCCAAATGACTGTCTCACCCATTCAGAGGGCCTGATCCAGTTGGGGGCCCCTCAGCCTTTGGTTCATAGTTCATGTGCTTCCATTCACTTGGTTATTTGTCCCTGTGCTTTATCCAACCTTGGCTTCAACAATTTTCGCTCATATAAACCCTCCTCTTTCTCACTAATTAGACTCCCAGTGCTCCACCAGGGGCCCAGCCGTGGATGTCTGCATCCAGATTCCTCAGTCCTTGGATGGGGTTTATGGCACAACTATTAGGGTGTTTGGCCATCCCATCACCAGAGTAGGTCAGTTCCTGCCGTCTCTCGACATTGCCAGCAGTCTTTTGCGGGGGTATCTTTGTGGATCTCTGTGGTACTGCCCACATTCTTAGGATGATGTTTTAGCCATTTGCTAGATACTGAGTTAAGGCAGTTACTTCCCCCTGACCCAAGGAGATTGCCTACAAGGCCTGACAGGGGATAGGTGCCAAGCTTCTTTCTTATGCAAATTAAGTTTTTAATTCATCCTCAGCCAGGCACTATTTCTAGATTTTCTCCTCAGCAATTACTCTGAGTGAAAGTGCTTTTACTAACCAAATACTACATGCTCTGACATTGGTTGCTTAGCCATGTTCCCATTCCTATAAAAAAGCAGCTTCAGCTGGGAAAGCAGCTTCAGCTGGGACAAGTGGGAAAAGTGGAACCAAAGACAGTTTACTTTCTTGTGACTTATTGACCCCTAACATCCTACCTAGCCATTTCTAGATCATAGTTTGAGCACATAAATTCCATAATTGATCTTAACCTTACTTGACCCTACCAGAGAACTCCCCTTTTGGGTTGTAATTGGAAACTGACAATTAATTGCTTTATGTGTGGATTCTCATCATCTCCCTCTGTGATCCTGAAAACATCAAGCCTTGCATTGCTTTACCAAAGAATTACTGTGGGGGTATAATCTGGTTCTCTGAGAGCACTGAGAGAATGGATGGAGAAGAACAAAGATGAGGACTGAGATGGAAAGATCTAGATAGACATGAGAGAACAGCAGAAGGGACTGAGAGCAGGAGGGATTGAGAGGAGCTAAGTAAGAGAGCAGAAAAGAAACTGTGTAGACAGAATTGACTTAGAAGAATAAAGTGAATGGACTAAAGAACTCAGTGTGCTTAGATTCATTCAATGTCCCTCAGATTAGAATCCTCAGCTGGTTGGTAGACTCTTCCACAGACCCTGGGAGAGAACAATGTAGGCTGGACCTGTTATTGTTTGTGTTACAGCTCCTCTTAGAGACCCTCCCGACCTTCACTCTTGTCAAATGTCCCCTCACAGTGATCTCCCTCTATACTGCAGCCACTGGGCTTGATTTCTTTGTTTAAAAAAGAAAGCTCATGCATGCCTCCCTCACACCCTTCCCACACTCTCATCCTCCACATGTGTCCTAGCACAGCTCCTTCTCTGCTGTCCTTCATGGTTCATTTGGAAATTTTCACCCTCAGACTGCCTTCTGTCTTCCATCTACTTCTCAGTTCCCACTTCCTTGTCTCATAACTTCCTGCTTTGATCTTCTAAAACATCAAGCACTCTCTGTGATATTGTGGGTTCTGAATTTCTCCATTCATGCTTAGTTAGATAGAAGAGAAACAAATCCCTGGACACAGAGCCTTGTGTGTGCTCTTCATTGTGGTGACATTAGAATCTCAAACAGTGACTAGAACAGAACACCATCCCTTGGGACACAGAGAGCCTTGTCTGTGCTCTTCATTGTGGTGACCTTAGAATCTCAAGCAGTGACTGGCCCCGTGCAGATGCTTAACTACAGCATCATAGACGAGTGAAAGAAGGAATGACACACACCGTGATGTTAAAGACCTGAGGTCACCACTCTGCAAGTCCTATGCCCAGGTTTATAAGCACATCGACACATGAACTGCTCCTTCACTGAGGTCCTTTCAGTTGGGTGGCTCAGCTGCTGCTCCTCTGCAGGGTGGGGCCTAGTATGAAAATGGGACTTCTATAATGGTTAAAGTGGGAATAATTTGAGTGGATGTAGCAACTTTTACAAGGACCAATGGGAGGATAGTTGGGATGGACATTGAGACAAAAGACTTGGAGCCAGAGCGTTGGGGCAGGAAGTGCTAATTGGCCACTGGTTGGCTTCAACCACTTAAATGACAGCTTTTCATTATTCTTTCTGCGCTGCTGGGAGTCCAGAGCACTGAAATTCTTTAGAGTGGAACTGCTCACCAATCTCCAATGACATTCAGTGTCATGGCCATGCACGGATCAGTGTGCATCTGTGGTGGAGTGATGGGGGTTTCCCTTGTTTCTTCCATCTTCTTTCTGCACATGATCAAGTTTTAAATCCCATTTTCTCTGTCCTTCATATGTAGAACATGCAGGGTGTGATGGCTATTCTTGGTTATTAGCTGGACTACATCTGGAATTAATTGCACCCAAATTAGGCAGGGCGCACTTGTGAGGGATTTCTTTGCTTCGTTGGAACCTTTGAAGTGGGAAGATCCACTTCTAATCTAGATGTTTGAAGTGGGATGACCCACCTCTAATCTGGAGCCTAGCACCTATGGTGAAACACTTTATGCAACCTTGGTGCATGAAGGAGGGGCCTGAATCTGCCTCAGCTGTATGTACCAGGCTCTGCTGACTCCCAATGCCAGACCTTGCCTTGGATGAGATGGAAATTGGGGGTGGATTTCAGGGAAAGTATGGGGGAAGGGAAGAGGGAGGAGAGGATAATTTGTGAATGGTATGTAAAATGAATTGAAAATCTTATATTAATAGAAAAAATGAAAAAAAAATAAGTGGGTTCTAATACAACCAGGACACAGGAAAAGTGTGTCTCAACAACAACAACAACAACAACAACAGAATAGAAAAGCAACATAAATAAAAAGTTCTAATTTTGAGTTAAAAAAAATTACAAAGGGAAGCCAGTCACAGAGCTGCTGATCCATTTAAATGGCACAGTGGAGAGATCCCCATTGTAGTAGGTAGTTCTCCTTGGCCACCCATCTCTCTAAGAGGGAGGGTGCTGACTGAGCTTCCCTGCCCTCTCCAGCTGGGATAGTGTGGACACCTCAGATTTTTTACTGAAACCACTTACCACTTGTATAAACTTTAAACTTTGCTTTTCTTTATCTGGAAACCTTCAGTCCGTTTTCCAGGACACATAGGTGTTTGATTACTCAGAGCAGACATTGAGAAACAAGTTTTTCTTTTAAAATTAAAGGAATAGTAATGAAGGGATCTAGCAGGCCTGAGCATGCAAACATGGCTCTGGCAGGCCTTCCCTTCCCCCATCCTCTCTGCCTTGCTAAACTGTTAGATCACATTCCTAAACTAGCCAGCAATATCTATTTCCTTATTTTTCCACTTCCTCTGAAGCTGACCACCAAGGTCCAGTTATCAAAGTCCAGCAGTCTTATTCCCCCTTTGCGCTGCCCTTATTAAAATGCCAAATCAAAACAAACCAACCAATCCTTACAGGACATTTCCCCTTTTCCTTTTATAAACTGCCATTTGCCTATGGACCATGTCTGTCTTCTCTGTATTCAGAGGCTGGCAGTCCTTTGTCTGTCCAGGACAAAAATACTACCCCCACACCCCATTCATCATTTCTTCTCCCTTTTCCTCTATCTCTTGTCTTTATTTCTTACCCCTACCCTGAGACCCTGTGGAGAAAATAAATCTCCTGTGTGTTGAATACTTGGTCTTTGGGTGTCTTGTGCAGTTTCTGGTGTTTTCAAGTAAAAAGTAAAGCTTGTTGGTAAGAAAACTATGGTAGTTTGTTTTGTTTCTACATTGAAATCTGTTTTGTGAATCTTTCTTTCCCAGAATGAAGCCTGTCAGAAAGGTAATCATGTCTGTAAATTTGCCTTTCTCATCAGGAGAAGGAGAACTAAGTAAAACAAGGTCTGATATTTACATATGAAATGGACTGCCTGGGCAACTGGCCCCTCAGGAGTGGAGCTGCCATAGTTGTCTTGCTGTTGCAGAGTCTTAGAAAGCTGGGTCTCCCTATCAAGCAATCACAGAGATCTGAGAAGGCTAAATTTAAACAGGAAGAATAAACCAACTGGCCTCTTTATCAATTAAGATAATTAGGGACCCACTACATAGACAGCCAGAGTCGGGTGCTACATAGTGATCTAGTGGATTTGTTGTGGACAGAGGGAATCAGTCTTTGGCTGTCATGCAGGATATCATTAAGCCTTTGACTGCCCAGGGCAGTGCCAGCCTTTGTATGCCAGACCCAGAAGGTCTGAAAGATTTTCCAGTGGAGAAAGAACTTGGGAAAGTTCTTTACCTACCTTGTCAAGGGATAGTAGAATGGTCGAACCAACAGTTTTCACAGTTTGGCCAGAAGCCTGGTGATGGGTGAGACATGGAGCTGTTCTTTGCCCAGTGGTCAGCTTTACCACACTTGACGAAAGTTCCAGGCAGAGTCCATTGCTGCCCATTTCTTTGGAGACAGCCTCAGCTGCTGCTATGAGAACCTGGTTTTTCTGTCTTTCATGGGACGTCTTTTTCATTAAGCACCTTGAATGCTATGTTCAGCAGATCTCTCTGAGGGGTTTGAGGGCAGTCACCTAATCTTTTATTAAGTATATTTGATTTGAAGTAAACTTTGCCTGTTTTTAGTTACTTGCTTCAAGCTTAACATAGATAACATATTCAGAAGGCAAAAGCTTGTCTTTTGAAATGAATTACATACTTAGCATGATCATACACTTACTTCTGACTACATTAAAGAATCTGATCATTTATATGGTGACTGACTGTGTCTTAAATACCTTCAACAGTTTCACAACAGGTTAGTAGCTTTTTTTCCCTTTTATTTTATTTTACAATACCATTCAGTTATACATATCAGCCACGGGTTCCCCTGTTCTCCCCCCTCCCATTCCCTCCTCTTACCCCCAGCCCAACCCCCATTCCCACCTCCTCCAGGGTAAAGCCTCCCCCTAGGACTGAGATCAACCTGGTAGACTCAGTCCAGGCAGGTCCAGTCCCCTCCTTCCAGACTGAGCCAAGCGTCCCTGCATAAGCTCTAGGTTTCAAACAGCCAACTCATGCAATGAGCACAGGACTCGGTCCCACTGCCTAGTTGCCTCCCAAACTGATCAAGCCAATCAACTGTCTCACCTATTCAGAGGTCCTGATCCAGTTGGGGGCCCCTCAGCCTTTGGTTCATAGTTCATGTGTTTCCATTCGTTTGTCTATTTTTTTCCAATAATTGAGTAAAACCCGAAATTTATTATAAGCCACAGTCATCCTAGGGACCTCCATGCTATATATATAGCCTCAATGGTTCTATGGGTTGTGGTCTGATTGTTCTTTATTTTATATCTAGAATCCACTTATGAGCGAATACATACCATGACTGTCTTTCTGGGTTTGGGTTACCTCACTCAGGATGATTTTTTTCTAGTTCCATCCATTTGCCTGCAAATTTCATGCTTTCATTGTTTTTCTCTGCTGAGTAGTACTCCATTGTGTATATGTACCACATTTTTTTCATCCATTCTTCTGTTGACGGGCATCTAGGTTGTTTCCAGGTTCTGGCTATTACAAATAGTGCTGCTATGAACATAGCTGAGCATGTATCTTTATGGTATGAATCAGCATTCCTTGTGTATATGCCCAAGAGTGGGATGGCTGGGTCTTGAGGTAGTTCAATTCCTAATTTTCTGAGAAACCGCCATACTGATTTCCATAGGTTAGTAGCTTTTTATAATATTTGGATTTTAAAGTTTTGTTTCTCTTAAGTTTCAGTCTTTCTTCAAATTAGAATTGAAGATTTTTTAGTATGAAAACAAAGCAATAATCCCTAAATACAGTTTACAGAGAGACTCGGAACGTTACTTTTCCTGCTCCATCAATCATGTGCCTTTGCAGAATTTTGTCTGACTTAGTTTATCCAAATAACTAAAGCTTAACAACGTTAGCAAAGACAAAGAGGCCTGACATACAAAGTCAGGTTTTGATAGCCTGAATGAACCTAGAAATTCATAAACCTTATTCATCAAACATGTTGCTTATCTAAAACCAGTATTTTTTTAGAAGCTTGGTTGTTGTTAAACACAGTTAGAAAAGACATAAGTAGCTAGATATTCATCTCTAAGTCAGTTTCTGTTAACCTGAGTAGACTTTTATAACCTTGGGAATTCATGAACTTTAATTATCAAGCATGCTTTTTAAAATCCTATTTTCTATAAGCGTTGTTCATGATTTGTCCTCATCACTTATTTTTTCTCAACATTATACAAATATCCATACCAATCCAAAACAGACTGGAGGCCTGCTGTTGCCTCTTTAGTCTAAAAAAAAGGAGATACATGGTAAGCAGAGGGCTCTGTAGGACTTAGGAGTTTTATGGGTGTTACCTTAGTTGGTTTATTCCATGAGGTCACCTTAACCAAGATTACAGTGAAGTAACATGGCATTCATCTCTTTGACCTTAGTAAAGATGGCTGCCAGCGACATGGCTGCTTCCATCCTGATGAGGTCATCAGCCAAGATGTCAGCAAGCTACATCATGGTTATTTACTTCAAGGTGAGTTCATCAGGTGCACCCCATTTTTCTTTTTAAAATCATCTGTTTTCATAAACAGAAGTTGAATCCAAGTTACCTGCAAGCATGCTGCAAATTTCTAACTATCAACCCTTTTGTTACAAGTTTTAAGCTAACTTTTTGTTACTGATATTAAAGATTTTCTTTAAAACCACACCCAATGAACTTACAAATTCTGAGATACAGACATTTTATGCACTGCTCCTACAAATATTGAGTTAAAGTTTATACTTTAGAAAAGTTTTAGAGACAGAAGAGAGGGAATTACATGGATAGTCCAATAAAACCTTGAAAGGGAGTATAAGGTAAGCAGCAGTAATCCCTGTTGTAAATAGTTCACTTCTCAGTTATTGAAAACATGGGATGCCTTTCCCTGAGCTGCTCTGTTCTGCTCTCCTCCTTGTCACACAGCCAGGTCACCTGGCTGATCAAGATGGACGTTTGGAGGAAATGATAAGCCAGTGTGCTTGAGTCTGAGGAAGAAGGACAATAATTCAACTCCAGAGCCATTTTTTAAAAAATAAAGTAGTATAGCATGTAATGATTTTTAATGTTATCCATACTCAAAAGACATCTGAGTTGTTACAAAACTGAATTTAGTGATGGGGAGAGACTGGAGCAAGGAGAGCAAAGAAGGCTTCATGTTAAGATGTACTTGTGTGGAGATCAGACAAACTTTAGAGATAAGGAATTTGGGAATATTTGCTTGTGCCATGGCAGAAATGGTTTCAATCTGTGAGAATTTGGGAATCAAGTATCCCACCTTTGGCAATCCAGCTATTCTAAGGCCAAGCAGTTTTCAGAAAGACAGTGAGGCTTTAGTAACATCTGAGTTCCAGGAGGGAACTTAGACTAAAACCTGCAAGACAAGGGGACAGAACAGCTTCAGGAGGGAGCTGAGAGACAGGTATGGGGGAGCTGAGAGACAGATGGAGGGCTAAAAGACAGGTGGGGGGAGCTGACAGACAGGTATGGGTGAGCTGAGAGACAGTTGGGGGGATTGAGAGACAGATGGGTGAGCTAAGAGACAGGTGGGAGAAGCTGAGAGACAGGTGGGGGGAGCTGAGAGACAGGTAGTGAGGGGAGCCAGGAGCAGAACCAGGAAGCCATGGGAGAGATTGGAGGAAAGGGAGTAGCAGGTGGGAAGGGTGAGGAGGATAGGAGAGTCGAGGGTAAGTGTTCTGGTGACTATTCCAATCTGGGCATCACCAAGTGAATTGAGAGACTGGTCAGAGAAATGCCCCAAATCACAATAAAGTGGCATCTCTGTCAAACTCATGGACAGAGCAGGCAGTTCTGAAGTGACATCAGGCAGTTTGTGTGGGTGACAGAAGCAAATCCTAGAGAGAGATGCCACAGGGAGTGAGATGAAGCTACTGGGTATGTCTTTCTTTATGCTGTGAATGTGTTGCTCTGATTGATTGATAAATAGAATGCTGATTGGCTAATAGCCAGTCAGGAAGTATAGTACAGGCAGAATAAGCAGATAGGAGAATTCTGGGAAGTGGAAGACTGAGTCAGGAGATGCTGCCAGCTGCCGCCACCATGGGAAGCAAGATTTGAAGGCAGAACTGGGAAAAGGTACCAAGCCTCGTGGCTAAACATAAATAAGAATTATGGGTTAATTTAAGTTCAAGATCTAGCTAGCAAGAAGCCTGAGCCATTAGGCCAAACAGTTTTAATTAATACAAGCATCTGTGTGTTTATTAGGGTCTGAGTGCCTGCGAGCCAGGCGGGACCAGGTAAACTTCTGGCTATATGAAGCCACTGTGCACCTACCTGGAATAAGAACAGAAGTTGTCAGAACATTGGCTGTCACATCAGCAGTGGGAGGCTGCCTTCCCTGGACAGTGATGGGACTGACCTTGGCCTGGCCTCACTGTACCACTCATTTCCACAGTGCCCAGGATGGATTAAACCACAGAGGGGAGCAGCAATAGATGTTCAGTCTTGCTCTGACACCCATCCCTGACCCCTCCTCAACCTTAATCCAAGTGACATAAACTCAAAGACTCACAGAGGAATTCACAACAAGGAGCATCTTCAGCTCCACACCTTTGCTGTTGGAAGACAGGTCAGCTTGCAATTCCAGGATTCTGATCAGGTTCATTGACTTGCATCCTACCCCAAACCCTAAGTGCCCTCATGACATTCCTCTTTGCAGAACATGCACCTCTCAGGTTTGCCTCTTGTCCTCACTACAACATCTTACTAATATGAACCTCTACCTTCTCAAGTGCAGTGGACTACTGAGGGAGGGAAATATTGGGCCTTAGAGCCAGAACTTGTACCCAGGACTGTGTGACTCAAAACTCCCTGAAACCACTGCTTGAAACTGAGGGCTGTGGATTCCATCTTCCTATCACTTGAAGGAACTTGGACTTATCCTCCTGGCTATATTTGGAGAAGAAAAGAGTCATCCTCAGAGAAAGGCTTTAGGTACCAAGATGTAGGTGGCGATGAGGACAAATGGAACTTTCACCTTGAGCCTGAAATTACAGATTATCGGAACCCAGATGTGTGACTTGTCCAAACTGGGCCTGTAGCCCTGCCTTGGACTTTCTCAAGCTTTAAAGAGCCTTGTTTCACAACTCCTCAGCTCTGTGGGGGAAGACAAAGTTTACCCATCTGTCTTTGACACTGAACTGGCTTCACCAGAGGTGTGGTCTTTTTTCTGGGAGCAAAGAAGTACCAACTCATCTCATATAATTCTGAGGCAAAAATAGGTTTAGTATGCCATAATCTAGTGAGTTCCAAACTCCTAAATTCTGTTAATGGCCACATCATCGTTTCCTGAAGTGACTGTACATCCATCTTCATGTTTGGAAGGACTTCTGTCAAAAACAGTCATCAGTCAGTGCCGGCACCACTAGAGAATGAGCTCCCATCCTCCTTGTTTCAGAGAGTCAGTTTTGTTTTTGTTTTTGCTGTTTCTGTCAGTCTCTGCAACATCTCAATGAGGGAGGATTGCCACCATCTCCATTGTCCAGATGCAGAACCTGAGACTGTCAGGTTAGGAAATGTGTCCACACAGCTGGGTCCATCCACTGTTTCCACGATGACTTTTTACTAATATATTTAGAATATTTACTAACAAAACAATTGAAAATTGGCCAAGCAATTGAAGTTGCTTGTGTACCTGTTTCAGTGGTGACTTGAGGGTCTGTACTTAGTCCTGAGATCGTCTATGTGAGTTTGAGAAACTTAGTCAAGAACTTGAGATAATAAACTAAGAAATGGAAACATCTAGAACCAAGGAAAAAACATAGAGGGGATATATTGCTCCAACTAGTGAAAGTGGGAAATCGGGACCCCAAATTGACAGCTGGGAATCAGGCCCAGAGTAAATGAATCGACATTGCAGGAGGAGGTAGAGTGTCCTAACGGAAGAGCTGGGAGAAAAATCAAGGAATGAACAGAATAAATAGCATGTGCCAGATGGAAAAGTGAAGTGACTGGGATGTGTGTATAGAAATATGTCCACTGTGAAACAAAGACATTATGAATCAGGGATAAAACAACAGGAACCACAACCAACAGTAACAACAGTCCCTAAGTGTTAAAATGAGCCATGGGTTAAAATGATTCTTTAAAATATTGGTTGTAACACAGTTTATCCTGCTACTTTCTCCGCAGTTTCTAACATGTTTCATATCTTTGGGTGTAACGCATTTTAGATTAGAATTGTGATATCCTATACTTTTTGTTCAGGTTGTATAGTGATTTTTCAGTTCATCCTTCAGCTTTAGCTGCTAAGATCAAGCAACTATGAAGACTAGCCTTTGTTTCTGTAGATTACTTTCCTGTTCCTTATTGAGTATCTTTAAGTAATGTTGAGAGATTTCACATCTTACAGAAGAACAGAGTTCAGTCCCAGCGCCCATTTTGGATGTCGGATAACCACCTTGTAACTCCATGGGATCTCACACCCTCTTTTGGCTTCTGGAGACACATGAACAAAGTTTGAAGGCAGCATGTGCAGAGCTTTCCTGTTCCCATAAGACCTGTTTGTCAGTTAGCCAAGTTCTTCTATAGCTGAGAAGAGAGGTGGGAGTTTATGCACACCTAAACCAGATGTGGAGATGCCCTTCATTTCTAGTCAGTCAACACAGATCAATAAGGAAAGGTCAAGCAAAATACAGAAACACATGCTAAGAGTTATGACATAACACTTTAGTGAAATTATATGAACCTGTAGTAAAGATGTGAAAAATGAGAGGATGGTTAGGATTAGAGAAATGCAAAGTGAGATGAGTTTCCTCCTCTTATGTCTCATAATGGCAAACCAGTTAAAGTTGTCTATATTAGTGTTTGCAGTGGAGCAGGTGGATAAAGAAATTGAGGCCTCGTGAACAAGGGAATTTAATTCAGCCACAAAGAGAAATAAAATCATGATAATTCTTGAAATGAATGGAACTGGAAGTCATTGTGGTAAACAAAATTATTCAGATTCAGAATAGCAAATCACCCCATTTTTTGTCTTGTACTATGAGTTTTCAATTTTTGTGTACACACACACACCACACACACACACACACACACATATATATTTGAATGTGTGAGGGTCATAAAAAAGAAGACCATGAGGGGAAAAGGAGTCCTAAGGAAAGAGAAGAAGGGGAAAGAGGGAGCAGGGAATGTACATGAAAGGAAAGGAAAAGGAAGGGGAAGCAATTAGCATGGTCTGAGGGAGGGAAGGCCAGTAGGGGAGGGAGAGGGAGAGGAACTAAGCTTGTAGAACATGCCATAGCAAACCCACTACTTTTATTATTCAGATTAAAAATAATAGACATAACTACATACAATTACGACTGAGGAAAAGCTTTTGTCTTGTTCAGGCAAGATCTAGAGGGGAACTTTAGAGACACAGCCAGGGTATGGAGGGGAAGGTCTTGGAAAGACAAGCTGACCCAAATTCTTTATGTCAGGTCCTTTCTGCTTGCTGCCATTTCTACTTGAAACATATTTACACTTCCTCATGTTACCTAAATCTGTTCTTTTGCTTCAGTGAACCTTCACAGATTCCATGATGCCAGCTTCAGACCTCTCCCCAGAGAACAGTTTCAGGTGCACACTACCTGATTCCACCAAGTTTGGGGAACACTGTCCTTAGGGAAGTAGCTATGCTTGTATCACTGCTGAGCCTAGACACAAGGAAGAAGCCTTTCTCCAAACACTGTGGCAAGTCATTGATGCAATAAAATCTGAACAGTCAACAGAAACCATTTGAACCTAGATTGTCATTAGTCTGACACAGTATCATCTATGTCTTCATATTTGTTAGATTCTAAAGTTCCCTGACCCAAACAGCACATTCCCTCTGCATCTTGCCCCAAAGTCTCCTAATGACCCTCATATGGGGGGGCCCATTGGATGAAGTCTTTTTCACAGGTTGGAGATGGATTCACATGAAATCCTTTTTTCTCTGCATGGCTTCCTGGGACACTGGGGTAACAGTGGCCCTCATTGTGATCACAGAATGAGATGCAAGTCCTTATTTGAGAATGTTCTAAGGAGACTCCAAAGAAAATATCTAAGCTTAGCCAAGAAACTCTACCTGAATAGTTGCTCAGGATGCTTGAGTTGCTGTGATTGATGGAGACCAATGCCCAGAATTATGGAACTTGAGACTGGCATGAAGTGGTCTGTTCAGTGTGATCTGGGAAGAGGATCAAGATGGATGAATGGGAGGATGTTATGGTGGGAAAGCTCATAGTGTTTGCCTAGGCTGGCCCATCTCCTCATTGAAAACTCAGAGGTAAAGACACTTGCTTATGGTCATGCAATAAGTATGGTAAAATTGTGGTCCCCAGGTCACTCTTCCCATCCTTCCTATGTTCCCTCTCTGCATCTGGATGCCCTCATGATCTCTTGGGCGGAGTCAGCCTCTGTGAATGGGTACAAAGATGGGTCAATAAAAGAACTACCTCCATCTTGCTGACTCAAGCACATGTATTTAAAAACAGCTTCCTAGATGATTTTATTTAATGTTCCTCCACAAGTCTAGTGCTCAGAGCAGAAAATTGAACCAACACTAAATATAAAGGAAGAAACTGAGTGGGTCCATGGCCACTGTGCTATTGAGGGTGTTTCTTCCATATGGAGCCATGAAGGCTGTCTAAATGATTAACATCCTTCCTACCTTGATTAGGCCATGTATGTAGTGTGGCTGTTCCCATTGCACAGAAGGTGGATGATGTATGAATGTACAAGCTGGGATGGATGTTGGCTGATAGGGAGGAACCCAGTGCTCTTGGGTAAGAGGAAATACAAAGATGTTAAAGAGAAATAGGATATGAAGTGAAAACTCATAGACTCAGTCTGGTTTAGGTTATAGCTAGATCCAGATGTTGAAATGATGCCCTTTATTTCATGTTCTTAATAATGACTTTATTCTCTGATGGACTTTGGCAGATAGTTGCAACTGAAGAATGTTTGGATGAAGAAAGACAAGGGACTTCTGTGGACACCCAACTCCTAGGTGGGTGAAGAGGTAGTTTATTGCCATCAGTGAGAAACTAAAGGAATTCTGTGATGTAGACTCCACATTACAGGCACAAGATGTATATATTTTTCATGCTAGCCCATATCTCTTCTTGAGTCTGTGAGATGGGTCAGCAGGAGAGGAACTTGCTTTACAGGCCTAATGACACATGTTTGCTTGGCAGAGCACACAGAAAAGTGGAAGGAGGCAACAGCTCCCGAAATTCATCCTCTGACCTCAACGGGCACATGCATCTGCAATCACACATGAACATCATCCACATACAAACACAAAATAAAAATAAGAATGTCAGTAATATACAGATTTTTCTAAGGCCATATCAATTGTGAACTCTGAACAAAGCTGGTATCTGGACTCTCCAGGATGTTCAGGGCCAGAAAATCCAGACTACAGGATTGAGAGATGACCACCATCTCACAATTAATGAACTGACCACGCTCTGATATTTAGAGCCCAAGCTGTGCCTCCTACCCTATGGCTCACATGTACAGCTTTTCCTATGCCCACAGGTGTCAAGGTCGCAGAGTGGGACAAACCCAGTGCTTGATTCCTTCTGCCTAGACCAGGCAGCAGCCAGGTGGCGGGTGAGACTGTCCCTAGGCTTGTACATCCTGTTTTCCACAGGCCCCAGGTCTTGAATTGGTCACCAACTGTGGCCCATGTAAAGCTTCAAGAGCACAAAAACAGGAGCGGGCTGGGCCCTGGGTTGGGGACAGCACAGAGGTGAGGCATTGCTATTTGCGAAGCCCTTAGGGCCTGTCCTCAATATGATGTGACCATAGCAAGGGACATTATGAACTTGTGATTCTGGGAGTTCATGCAGTCAGACCTGCTGTGCCTTTGTCATGGCTTGCTTCTGTGTGCAGAACTTGTTCCTGTCTGTGTGACACCATGTTCCACAAACCCATGAAAACCTTGTTCCCACATATGGGGCACAGAGCCAAGAGCCATCCTGAAATCTTGTTATGAGGGGTATTCACACCCCAGGAAGACAGACTAGGGGTGCTAGAGTTAGTAGTGGTGGCCTCAGTTGCCCTAGCTGCTAAATAAGTTAACTAATACCTTGTACATCGATGTTCTTGGAATTATGGGCAAGGAAGTTCCTGGGGCATCATGAGGGTGTTGAGTGGACTTGCCAAGGTCAGGTCAGAGCCTGTTACTGGGACTGGCAGGACCTGGATTCAAATCCTCACTCTTGACACTGCTGACTGCCTGACCTGTATAGGGGCTTCTTCCTTCTTCTCAAAGTGAGACTGGAAAGTGCACCTCACCTCCCTGCTATCTATTGCTATTATTGACCAATCAGAGCAATTTGACATACAGACCATCCCCCAGCACAGCCAAGTGCAGACCATCTCAGAGACCTGCACTTAGGCCCATGGTCCTAATCACCCTCTATGTGGACCTGTTGGGTAAAGCCACGAGGAACCCGAGAACGGGCTCCCACAGGGCATACAGAACATCTCACAGCACTAAACCTTTGAAAATGCAAGGCAGTTTGAATGAAATGTTTTCCTTTATAAGAATTGTCATGATCATGGTGTCTCTTGAATGCAATAAAACCCTAACTAAGACAGAAGGTGGTACCAAGAGTTGGTTATTTCTTTGATAGGCCTGACCTTGCTTTTGTTTGAAGGAATGTGGATTTTGGGACTTTGGATTAGGAAAGCAGTAGAGTGCTTTAAGCAGGGCCTCAAGTAGGCCATGCTAGTAGGAACATGGAAGACAGTGATGCTGAGGGTGATTTTAGCTGTGGGGACCTGGCTCAAGAAGTCTCAGAGGAGAAGGATTTCAGTATGCATCCTAGAGACTGTTCTTGTGATATTTTGGAAAAGAATGTAGCTGCTTTTTACCATTGTTCTGAAAATCTTCCTGAGGCTAAAGTGAAAAGTTTTGGGTTAATTTATTTGACAGAGGAAGTGTCAGAACAGTCTGGTATTGACTCTGTCATATGGTTACTAGTGTCCACTCTTATGAAGATCTATAATGGAAAGGAGCAAGCTCAGAAAGGAAAAAATAAAATCTACACTTTGGGGAGAAATGGGGCAACAGGAAATGAAATGGAGCTAAATCCCACGTTCAAGGAGATAAACAGATTAAAGATAAGCCTGATGTGAAAAGAGAGTGGTGACATCAGGGTCAGACCCCACTCAGATAAGATTCCAACTTGTGAAAATGAATTAAAGAAAAGTGAAAAGAAATTAAATAAAAATTAAAAGGAATTAGAGAAGAGCTTAGGGCCAGGTGTGGTGTTGCATAACTAATTCCCACACTGAGAAGGCAGATCTCTTAAGTCTGAGGATAGCCTGGTCTACAGAGCAAATTCCAGGATATCCAATCTTAAGCAGTGAAGGTAACTGTTGAAAACAGAAAGCTAGTGAAGATGTAATTGAATGAGGGGGCCATGTTCCAGCCCCAGCCAGCAGCAGAACTTGGCAGTTTTGGCTACGTTTTTGTGTCTTTCGAGTCAAGGATAGAAGAAAGGAGTTATGGAATCTCCCTCCATGACTAAGGAGAGCTGCCAAGGCCAGGTGTGTGGCAGGGGTGTCATCCTTCTACCCCTGTCAGATCCTGCCACCTCAGTAAAGCTTCCTGAAGCCCCTGGGGTGGCTGCTGGGCTCTGTGGTGGTATTGTGTTCCCCAAAATATTGTGTACCTTAATAAACTTATCTGGGATCAGAGAACAGAAAAGCCACTAGGGAGGCAGTGATAGCACATGCCTTTAATCCTAGCATTCCAGAGGCAGAAATCATCCTTCTACCCCTGTCAGATCCTGCCACCTCAGTAAAGCTTCCTGAAGCCCCTGGGATGGCTGCTGGGCTCCTCATCTGCTTCCACAGAACTTGGCACTGTATCACTTACTGCAACAAATGCATCAATTGCTCCACCCTCTCCAGGCTATGGCTCTGGAAGTCATCCTGGCTCTTGAGGTAAAGCAGCAGACAGCATATATCTTCTGTCTGAACATGTCCATATGCTAGTGGGGGAGACTGAAAAGAGCACGGGAGATTGCAGTAAGTCACACAGGAGTGTGGTTTATGAAGAAAAGGAAATCACAGAAGACAGTGGATGGCATGCATGTGTGAGTGTGCTCATGTGTGTGGGCATGTGTGTCCACATGGAGACTGGATATCAATGTTGGTGGTTGGTACTTGAGTCCCTTCCACTTAAATTTTGAGATAGTGTCTTTCACTTGGCCCAAGACTGACTAGGCATGATTGGCTGGCCAGTGAGCCCCAGAGATCCTCCTAACTTGACTCCCCAGCACTGGAATTACAAGTGTATACCATCATGCCAGATGTTTTGATTGGAGTTCTGGGGATCAAACTCAGGTTTTCTTGCTTTCATGGCTCACACTTTTTAGGTTAAGTTATGTCCCAAGCTCTGTTGTATCTTTTCAAGGAATTTCAAAGGCTGACACCTGAGAAAAGTGTAATCAGCACAGAGAAATCACAAATGAATACATGACCCATGACATGACCCCAGCTCTATTGAGAGCCACTAGTAGCAAAAGTCCTTGGTGTGTACAGCAGTGACAACTAGACTTATAATGTCAACCTATCAGAACTGAGGGTTCTGTTAGAGGAAACCATCAGGCAAGGTGTTATGGAGTTACTGCCTTTTGAATGAACTGGCTGTCTCCTGTTGTAAACTTCTTGTGGAACAACAGCTATGATTCTCCCCATTTACTGTGCATCTCCATGTTATGTGTACATGCAATCTCACGATTGCATCTCAATGTTGGGCACAACTTTCTCTATACATTTGGGGTAATTGGATAAATGTCCCAAGCTGTGTTTATTTTTTCATTAACATATATGGCCAGGGTCATTCTCCAGACAAAAGTATTTCAGTAAAGATACCTTTTTTTTTTTTCGAAGAACAAAACTGCACATAGATAAACATGAGCTCATCTCACCCCACAGATAGAGAAAAGAACCACTAACAATTAAATCCTCAGTTCCTTACCTTCACCCCGGGTTATTTACACAAGACCCTAACTTAAGAGATTTACTGCTCACATTCCTAGGATGATGTTTTAACCATTTGTTAGTTACTGAGTCAAGGCAGTTACTTCCCCCTGACCCAAGGAGATTGCCTACAAGGCCAGACAGGGGATAGGTGCCAAGCTTCTTTCTTGTGCAAATTAAATTTTAATTCCTTCTCAGCCAGGTTCTATTCCTAGATTTTCTCCTCAGCAATTACTCTGAGTGAAAGTGCTTTTACTAACCAAATACTACATGCTCTGACATTGGTTGCTTAGCCATGTTCCCATTCCTATAAGAAAGCAGCTTCAGCTTGGACAAGCGGGAAAAGTAGCACCAAAGACAGTTTACTTTCTTGTGACTTATTGACCCCTAACATTCTACCTAGCCATTTCTAGATCATAGTTTGAGCACATAAATTCCATAATTGATCTTAGCCTTAGTTGACCCTACCAGAAAACTCCCTTTTAGTCACGCCCCTTTGGGTTGTAATTGCAAGCCGACAATTAATTGCTTTATGTGTGGAACCTCATCACCTCCCTCTGTGATCCTGAAAACATCAAGCCTTGCAATGCTTTACCAAAGAATTACTGTGTGCTATAATCTGGTTCTCTGAGAGCACTGGGAGAATGGATGGAGAAGAACAAAGATGAGGACTGAGATGGAAAGTACTAGGTAGAATGATGAGAGAACAGCAGAAGGGACTGAGAGCAGGAGGCATTGAGAGGAGCTAAGTAAGAGCAGAAAAGAAACTGTGTAGATAGAATTGACTTAGAAGAATAAAGTAAATGGACTAAAGAACTCAGTGTGCTTAGATTCATTGAATATCCTCAGCTAGTTGGTAGACTCTTCCACAGACCCTGGGAGAGAACAATGTAGGCTGGACCTGTTATTGTTTGTGTTACAGCTCCTCTTAGAGACCCTCCCGACCTTCACTCTTGTCAAATGTCCCCTCACAGTGAACTCCCTCTATACTGCAGTCACTGGGCTTGATTTCTTTGTTTAAAAAAGAAAGCTCATTCATGCCTCCCTCACACCCTTCCCACACTCTCATCCTCCACATGTGTCCTAGCACAGCTCCTTCTCTGCTGTCCTTCATCGTTCTTTTGGAAATTTTCACCCTCAGACTGCCTTCTGTCTTCCCTCAGCTTCTCAGTTCCCACCCTCCTCCTCTCATAACCTCCTACTGTGGTTTCCTAAAACATCAAGTACTCTCTGTGATTCTGTGGGCTCTGAATTTCTTCATTCATGGTTAGTTAAATAGAATAGAATAGAATAGAACCAAATCCCTGGACAAAGATAGAACCTTGTGTGTGCTCTTCATTGTGGTGACCTTAGAATCTCAAACAGTGACTAGAACAGAGCACCATCCCTGGGGACACAGAGAGCCTTGTGTGCTCTTCATTGTGGTGAACTTAGGCCTGAGCATGGCAAACATGGCTCTGGCAGGCCTTCCCTTTCCCCATCCCCTCTGCCTTGCTAAACTGTTAGAACACATTCCTCAACTAGCCACCAAGATCTGCTTCCTTATTTTTCCCCTTCCTCTGAAGCTGACCACCAAGGTCCAGTTATCAAAGCCCAGCAACCTTTTGTTCCCCTTGGGCTGCCCTTATTAAAATGCCCAATCAAAACCAACCAATCAATCCTTACAGGACATTTCCCTTTTTCCTTTTATAAACTGCCATTTGCCTATGGAACACGTCTGTCTTCTCTTTATTCAGAGGCAGGCAGTCCTTTGTCCATCCAGGACAAAAATATCACCCCACTCTACCCAACTCCACCTCCATTCATCTTCCCTTCCCCCCTGCCCTTATCTCCTGTCTTTATCTCTTACCCCTACCCTTAGACCCTCTGGGGAAAACAGATCCTCCATGTGTTGAATACTTGGCCTTGTTTTGTTTGCAGATTCTGGTATTTTTGAGTAAAAAGTAAAGTTTGTTGGTAAGAAAAGTATGGCAGTTTGGGTCTGTTTTTACATCGAAATCTGTTTTGTGAATTTTTCTTTCTCAGAATGAAGTCTGCAGAAAGGTAATCATGTCTGTAAATTTGCCTTTCTCATCAGGAGAAGGAGAACTAAGTAAAACAAGGTCTGATATTTACATATGAAATGGACTGCCTGGGCAACTGGCCCCTCAGGAGTGGAGCTGCCATGGTTGTCTTGCTGTTGCAGAGTCTTAGAAAGCTGGGTCTCCCTATCAAGCAATCACAGAGATCTGAGAAGGCTAAATTTAAACAGGAAGAATAAACCAACTGGCCTCTTTATCAATTAAGATAATTAGGGACCCACTACATAGACAGCCAGAGTCGGGTGCTACATAGTGATCTAGTGGATTTGTTGTGGGCAGAGGGCATCAGTCTTTGGCTGTCATACAGGATATCATTAAGCCTTTGACTGCCCAGGGCAGTGCCAGCACTCGTATGGCAGACCCAGAAGGTCTCAAAGACTTTCCTGTGGAGAAAGAACTTCGGAAAGTTCGTGACCTATCTTGTCAAGAGATAGCAGAGTGGTCGAACCAACAGTGTTCACAGTTTGGCCAGAGGCCTGGTGATGGGTGATACATGGAGCAGTTCTTTGCCAAGTGGTCAGCATTACCACACTTGACGCAAGTTCCAGGCAGAGTCCATTGCTGCCCATTTCTTTGGAGACAACCTCAGCTGCTGCTATGAGAAGCTGTTTTTTCTGTCTGTCATGGGAAGCCTTTTTTCATTAAGCACCTTGAATGCTATGTTCAGCAGATCTCTCTGAAGGGTTTGAGGGCAGTCACATAATCTTTTATTAAGTATACTTGATTTGAAACAAACTTTGCTTGTTTTTAGTTACTTGATTCAAGCTTAACATAGATAACATATTCAGAAGGCTAAAGCTTGTTCTTTGAAATGAATTACATACTTAACATGATTATACACATACTCCTGAGCACATTAAAAAAATCTGATCATTTATATGGTGACTGACTGTGTCTTAATTATCTTCAGCAGTTGTACAGCAGGTTAGTAGCTTTTTATAATATTTAGATTTTAAAGTTTTGTTTCTCTTAAGTTTCAGTCTTTCTTCAAATTAGAATTGAAGATTTTTTAGTATGAAAATAAAACAATAAACCCTAAATACAGTTTACAGAGAGACTGGGAACTTTACTTTTCCTGATCCATCAATCATATACCTTTGCAGAATTTTGTATGACTTAGTTTATCCAAATAGCTAAAGCTTAACAATGTTAGCAAAGACAAGGGGGCATGAAATACATTGTCAAGTCAGGTTTTGCTAGCCTGGATGAACCTAGAAATTCATAAACCTTATTCATCAAATATTCTTCTTATCTAAAACTTGTATTGTTTTTTAGAAACCTAGTTGGTATTGAACACAGTTAGAAATACATAAGTGGTTAGATATACATCTCTAAGTCAGTTTCTGTTAACCTGAGTAGCCCTTTATAACCTTAGGAATTCATGAACTTTAATTATCAAGCATGTTTTTTAAAGTCCTATTTTTTATAAGCATTGTTCATGATTTGTCCTCATCAGTTATTTTTTCTCAACATTATACAAATGTCCATACCAATCCAAAACAGACTGGAGGTCTGCTATTGCCTCTTTAGTCTAAAAGAAAAAAAAGGATATACAGTGGTAAGCAGAGGGCTTTGTAGGACTTAGAAGTTTTATGGGTGTTACCTTCATTGGTTTATACCATGTGATCACCTTAACCAAGATGGCTGTGAAGTCACATGGTATGTCATCTCTTTAACCTTAGTAAAGATTGTTGCCAGCCACATGGTTGCTTCCATCCTGATGAGGTCATCACCTAAGATATCAGCAAGCTACATCATGGTTATTTACTCCAAGGTGAATTCATCAGGTGTACCCCATTTTTCTTTTTAAAATCATCTGTTTTCATAAACAGAAGTTGAATCCAAGTTAGCTGCAAGCATGCTGTAGATTTCTAACTATCAACCCTTTTGTTACAAGTTTTAAGCTAACCTTTTGTTACTGATATTAAAGATTTTTCTTTAAAACTATACCCAATGAACTTAAAAATTCTGAGATACAGACATTTTATGCACTGTTCCTACAAATATTGAGTTGAATTTTATAATTCAGAAAGGTATTAGAGACAGAAGAGAGGGAAGTACATAGAGAGTCCAATAAAACCTTGAAAGGGAATATAAGGTAAGCAGCAGTAATCCCTGTTGTAAATAGTTCACTTCTCAGTTATTTGAAAACACAGGATGCCTTTCCCTGAGCTGCTCTGTTTTGCTCTCCTCCTTGTCATGCAGCCAGGTCACCTGGCTGATCAAGGACAGACATTTGGAGGAAATAAAAGCTAGCGTGCTTGAGTGTGAGGAAGAAGGGCAATAATCCAACTCCAGAGCCATTTTTTTTTTTACAGAAATAGTTGGGAATTTATTTATAAATTTTTTTTATAAAAGTATAAGGGATCTCCTTTTGCTCAGATTTGTAGATTAAGAAAATAGGAATTCAGAAAGACCCCGAATGATCCCCAAACCTGCTGTAAGAATAAGTAAAGAAAAAAAAAGTCAATTAGGGGACACAAGCCTACAGCATCCACAGCTCTAACTACCTTGAATGTCATGTAATTCCCTTTTACTATTTTACTAACATTGCTCTAATTAGCCTTCTAATAAGAGGCAGAACTAATTAGGAGAAATAAGGTAACATTATGCTGGCAGTAGAGATTAAACACGAGTCGGCAATGAGCCTCTAAATCCACATATAACTAATGACAGAGGAAAACTGGCCACCCACAACCCCTCGGCTGAGTAGGTGGGCAGTTGAAGTTGAGGTATAAAAACTAAAGCCAAACAAAATTGCATGAAGGAAAAGCATCTCATAAGGGTTTTCAAGGTCAGCTGAAGAAAGCCCGATGGTAGTGACTGTTTCTCATATACCCCAGCTGTTGGTACTATTCATATTCCAACAGCCTCCAGACTGCTCAAGGCCACCTGGTTGACTTTTGCATTGGAGTCGGTCCAGAAAAGCATTATTTACCCTCCAGTGCTCAGCTTGAAGGATTTGGCCTCTTTCTTCCTCTTGGTGTCGTCCTTTAGTTTCTAGTAATCGATTCTTCTGATTTTGTCCATCCCTCATCTTCTGCAATTTTTGGTTGTCTTCCTTCCGTAGAGAATCCTTGTGTATTTGGCTACTGGCCCATACTGAGGACTGGGAAGCACGAAGAGCAGTTTGACAGGCAGTTCTCATTCTCTGGTCTGTGTCCAGTCTGCTCAAGAACTCAGCAGTTTTGTGTTGGTGATGCTCTCGGAATGCGTCACTTCTGAGGCTTTTTGAAGTTTCCTTTTCTCCTCTAGTTTGTTACTCTTCTCCCTCTGGATCGCCTTCATTTGTTGGAGCTCAGCTTCCTCAGCTTCCTTCCTGATTTGCAGAGATTCATCTCTCTTTAGCTTTTGCTGGTATTTAGATCGCATCTGTTGGAGCTGTTGTTTCTGCCTGACTTCAGATTCAGACTGGCTTCCACCTATTCAGAGGGCCTGATCCAGCTGGGGGCCCCTCAGCCTTTGGTTCATAGTTCATGTGTTTCCATTCGTTTGGCTATTTTTTTCAATAATTGAGTAAAACTGAAATTTATTATAAGCCACAGTCGTCTTAGGGACCTCCATGCTATATATGTAGCCTCCATGGTTCTATGGGTTGTGGTCTGATTGTTTTTTATTTTATATCTAGAATCCACTTATGAGTGAGTACATACCATGACTGTCTGTCTGGGTTTGGGTTACCTCCCTCAGGATGATTTTTTCTAGTTCCATCCATTTGTCTGCAAATTTCATGGTTTCATTGTTTTTCTCTGCTGAGTAGTACTCCATTGTGTATATGTACCACATTTTTTTCATCCATTCTTCCGTTGATGGGCATCTAGGTTGTTTCCAGGTTCTGGCTATTACAAATAGCGCTGCTATGAACATAGCTGAGCATGTATCTTTATGTTATGAATCAGCATTCCTTGGGTATATGCCCAGGAGTGGGATGGCAGGGTCTTGAGGTAGTTTGATTCCTAATTTTCTGAGTAACCGCCATACTGATTTCCACAGTGGTTGCACAAGCTTGCATTCCCACCAACAGTGGAGGAGTGTTCCCTTTGCTCCACATCCTCTCCAACATTGACTGTCATTGGTGTTTTTGATCGTAGCCATTCTGACAGGTGTAAGGTGATATCTCAGAGTCGTTTTGATTTGCATTTCTCTGATGATTAAGGATGTTGAGCATTTCTTTAAATGTCTTTCAGCCATTTGTGATTCTTGTTTTGTGAATTCTCTGTTTAGCTCTTTAGCCCATTTTTTAATTGGACTGTTCAGTATTTTGATGTCTAGTTTCTTGAGTTCTTTATATACTGTGGAGATCAATCCTCTGTCAGATGTGGGGTTGGTGAAGATCTTTTCCCATTCTGTTGGCTATCTTTTTGTCTTATTGACTGTGTCTTTCGCCCTGCAAAAGCTTCTCAATTTTGAGAGGTCCCATTTATTAATTGTTGTGCTCAGGGTCTGTGCTGTTGGTGTTTTATTTAGGAAATGGTCTCCGGTGCCAATGAGTTCAAGAGTGCTTCCTACTTTTTTTTTTATTAAGTTTAGTGTAACTGGATTTATGTTGAAGTCTTTGATCCACTTGGACTTGAGTTTTGTGCATGGTGACAGATATGGATCTATTTGTAATCTTTTACATATTGATATCCAGTTATGCCAGCACCATTTGTTGAAGATACTTTCTTTTTTCCATTGTATAGTTTTGGCTCCTTTGTCAAAAACCAGGTGTTCATGTGTGCATGGATTAATGTCAGGGTCTTCAATTCGATTCCATTGGTCTGTATGTCAGTTTTTATACCAGAGCCATTTTTTTAAAAAAATAAAGTAGTATAGCATGTAATGATTTTTAATATTATCCATACTCAAAGGATATCTGAGTTGTTATAAAACTGAATTTAGTGATGGGGGAGCGATTGGAGCAAGGAGAGCAAAGAAGGCTTCATGTTAAGAGGTACTTGTGTGGAGATCAGACAAACTTTAGAGATAAGGAATTTGGGGATTATTTGCTTGTGCCATGGCAGAAATGGTTTCAATCTGTGAGAATCTTGGAATCATGTGTGCCATCTTTGGCAATCCAGCCATTCTAAGGCCAAGCAGTTTTCAGAAAGACAGTGAGGCTTTAGTAACATCTGGGTTCCAGGAGAGAACTTAGACTAAACATGCATGCAAAGGGACAGAACAACTTCAGGAGGAAGCTGAGAGACAGGTGGGGGAAGCTGAGAGACAGTTGTGGGAAGCTGAGAGACAGGTGGGGGGAGCTAAGAGACAGGTAGTGAGGGGAGCCAGGAGCAGAACCAGGAAGCCATGGGAGAGACTGGAGGAAAGGGGGTAGCAGCTGGGAAGGGTGAGGAGGACAGGAGAGAGGAGGGTACGTGTCCTGGTGACTATTCCAATCTGGGCATCACCAAGTGAATGGAGAGACTTGTCAGAGAAATGACCCAAATCACAAATAAGGGGCATCCCTGTCCAAGTCATGGATAGAGCAGGCAGTTCTGATGTGACATCAGGCAGTTTGTGTGGGTAATAGAAGCAAATTCTAGAGGGAGATGCCACAGAGAGTAAGATGAAGCTGGTGGGGATGTCTTTCCTTATGCTGTGAATGTGTTGCTCTGATTGACTGATAAATAAAATGCTGATTGGCCAATAGCAAGGCAGGAAGTATAATATAGGCGGGATAAGCAGAGAGGAGAATTCTGGGAAGTGGAAGGCTGAGTCAGGAGATGCTGCCAGCCGCCACCACCATGAGAAGCAAGATTTCAAGGTAGAACTGGGAAAAGGTACCAAGCCACGTGCTTAAACATAAATAAGAATTATGGGCTAATTTAAGTGTAAGATCTAGCTAGCAAGTAGCCTGAGACATTAGGCCAAACAGTTTTAATTAATATAAGCATCTCTGTGTTTATTGGTTCTGAGTGGCTGTGAGCTGTGTGGGAGCAAGAAAAGTTCTGGCTACAAATGGTGCCCAACTGCTCAAGTTTCCATCAAAGTTCCTGCTTCATGTTTTATTTGGGCAGCAAAACATCACAATATGTGAGCTTGAGCTACTCTATGATAGGTTCATGGTATGCAAGCTTGACCTAGGCCATGTTACACAGAGGTGTCTCCAAGCTGCACAGTATGCTGCATGGTGGATATAGTTTTTGCTAGTTAAAATACAAATGGTTTCTGGGCTATATGCTACATAGACCCACTGCTTCTGAGTGTTGATGGTACATATGGCTCCCAGGTCCACAGCTGGCAGTAATGTACCACTGCCATGTTGGGTAGCTGAGGTGGGCAGAGAATGCTGCAGTTTAAAGCAATAGATTCACACTTAGACAGATTCAGATGGGATAAACCTCTAAACGGTTTACAATATGTATAAAAATGTGTGTAGGCTTGGAAGATAGAAAAAAAGTAATACATGAAATTATATAAAGGAATAGATAGATTTAAAAAATAAAGTCTTTAAAGAGAAAGTAAAAGTAATATAAAAAAATAAGCCACATAAAGATGGATTTCTCACAGAGAATCTGGATTGTGTTGTCTTTGGGATTTTTAATTGCAGAAAGACACTTGATTGTAAAGACTGCTCAGTTAAACCAACATGTATATTTTAAAGGTACCTTGACATCAAAATTTGGATCTAAGGATGTGTTGCTTTGGAAAGGAGGTTCTGCTTTGGTTTCCACAGGGAGCAAGAGGCTATGTGTTTGTTCCAGATTAAGATGCATCAGGTTTGACCAGCCAAGATCTCCTGAAAGATTTCCGATGACACCAAGGCCTAGATGGTCCAACAACCAGAACAGTTTCTAGGCCACTGGCTCAGAGAATACAGCCTCACAGACTACGCCATAATCCTAACATTTTCTTTGTGTTCTCATAAGAATACAGCGCTCTCATCCAGTAGGAAGTAGTATGAGAAGCTATGCTCAAATTCCCAAAATATTGTTTATGAATGTATATTTTTTATCTAAAATAGGTTGATTATAAATGCAATCTCTTTCTAAGGAAGAAAAGGGCATAGTTTAGATATGATACGATAAAAAGGTAGATTAATGAACCTACGTTTAAAGAGCGACAACTTGTTTAGAATTGTTTTACCTTGCCATAGATATTAGTTTGTTAACACAAATTTGAAGTTAATTTTGTTATACTGTATATATATTTCTACTCTCATTTGTGGTATTATGCTTATGTAACTCATTTATATTGTAATGGATAATTAAAAAATAGAGATTAATAATTAGTCTTCTATGATAATCAAACTTAGAGTCATGTTAAGTATACTAGGTATACATAGATATAATTCAATTAGGTAGGTAATCTTCAAACACTTCAAAGACCTACAGAATATGGCATTTAAAATGATTTTCTTCAGAGAGGAGGATGTACATCAAATCACTATAAATGGAGTTTATCTTCTTCTTGGCAAAAATAGCCATTTGGGCAAGAAACTGTTCTTGCCTGTACTACTTGATCAACTGGACATTCAGGACCCATAGGAAGGTGACCACTGAACTTTGCTTGGCAAAATGGTCCTTCAGGTTCCTGCTTCACAGAGGAAACTGCCAGACATTCTACTAGACACAGAGAGAAGTAACTGAGATTCTCTAGGCCTGTGGGCTGAAGACAGATACCTCAACTTTACAGAGGAACTTTGAATGATTGTCCAGGCTGCCAGTTGTCTCTGTCTACTCTCACAAGACTCTCAAAAGTTGCTTGCTGAGGGGAAGATGGCGGAGACAAGCAGACACAGGTAGGCCTGTGGCAGCGGCCCGCGGAGGTAGACGGGTCCAGCGGCAGTGGCTGACAGGGACATTTAGGCCCAGTGGCAGCTGGCGGAGACATTCAGGCCCAGTGGCGGCCCACAGAGGTGTACAGGCCCTGCAGCAGAGATAAGCAGACGGAGGTGGATGGGCCCGGCGGCAGAGATAAGCAGACAGAGGTGGACAGGACCGGAGGTGGCGGCCAACAGAGACATTCAGGCCTGGCGGTGGTCCACAGAGGTGGACAGGCCACGCGGTGGAGACAGGCGGACACAGGTCGGCGACTTGCGGAGGTGGAAGGGCCGGTGGCAGCGGCCGACAAGCGGCAACTGGCAGAGACATACAGGCCCCGTGGCAGTTCGCAGAGGTGGATGGGCCCGGCAGCAGTGACGAGCAGAGGTAGGTAGGCCCGCGGCGGCAGCCAGCAGAGACATACAGGCCCATTGGCCGCCCGCAGAGGCAGACAGACCCAGCGGCAGCTGACAGGGACATACAGGCCCAGCGGTAGAGACAAGTGGACGCAGGTGGGCCTGTGGCAGTGGGCCACAGGGGTGGACAGGCCCGGGGACAGAGAGGGGCTGACACAGCTTGGAACGGGGACGCCCCTAGCCCCAACACCTGGGGAAGAGGCTATCTCCGTGGGTCGGAACCAGGGCGAGTCTGGACACTCCGTCTGGGGACAACCCAGGGCCCAACTGCTGATCCTGTGAAACCCAACAACTTGGAGGTGTTGGTGAGACTACCCTGCTCAGCTGAAACCCATCTGGGAGAGGATTCAGATGCCTACAGTTTGAAGTCTGAAGAAACAAGATCAGCTGAGGAGTTGACAAATGAACAAAACGTGACCTGGGAACACAGAAGAAGGCGCTACCCAGTCACCAAACCAGATCACGAGAATCATAAGTATATAATTCACCGACTGAAATCAGCTGTCCCTGAAGAAACAGCCCAATAGCACCAATTTAACCAAGAACCCCTACTAAACCAAGACTAAAAATTAGAACAAGAGAGGCACTCTCAGACACAGACACCACCTGCACCGCACAGAGGAAAAGATGAGTAGACGCCAGTGCAAAAATACAGGCAACAACATAAAGACCTATATGGCAACATCAGAACCTAGTGATTCTACACCTGCAAGACCTAAACATACCATGACAGAAGAAACAGAAGAGATCAACCCTAAAAATGACTTTAAGAAGATGATAGAGGCCCTTAAAGAAGAAATAAAACATTCCCTCAATGAGGAAATAAAAACTTTCCTTAAAGAGGAAATGAAAAACACTCTTAAAGAGGAAATAAAAACTTCCCTTAAAGAGGAAATGAAAAACTCCATTAGAGAGGAAATTAAAAGCTACCTTAAAGAAATGGAAGAAAAAACGAACAAAAAATGGGAAGAAATCAAATCAAACCAAGAAAAAGCAATTAAACAGATGAAAGAAACATTCCAAGATCTGAAAAATGAATTTGAGACAATAAAGAAAACACATGCTGAGGGAATGCTGGAAATAGAAATCCTGACAAAACGAACAGGAACTACAGAAATGAGCTTAACCAACCGATTGCAAGAGATGGAACAGAGAATCTCTGACACTGAAGACATGATAGAGAAAATAGATTCGTCAGTCAAAGAAAACACTAAAGACAAAAAAGTCATAACACAAAACGTCCAGGAAATTTGGGACACCATGAAAAGACCAAACCTAAGAATAATAGGGATAGAAGAAGGAGAAGAATACCAACTCAAAGGCACAGAAAATATATTCAACAAAATCATAGAAGAAAACTTTCCTAACCTAAAGAAAGAAATACATATGAAGATACAAGAAGCTTACAGAACACCGAATAGGCTGGATCCAAAAAAAAAAAATTCCCCTCGCCACATAATAATCAAAACACTAAACACACAGAACAAAGAAAAAATATTAAGAGCCGCAAAGGAAAAAGACCAAGTAACATATAAAGGTAAACCCATCAGAATAACACCAGACTACTCAATAGAGACTATGAAAGCTAGAATATCATGGATAAATCTCATGCAGACACTAAGAGACCACGGATGCCAACCCAGACTATTATACCCAGCAAAACTCTTAATCACCATAGGCGGAGTAAACAAAATATTCCAGGATAAAACCAGATTTAATCAATACCTGTCTACAAACCCAGCCCTACAGAAAGCACTAGAAGGGAAAATTCAACCCAAAGAAGCTAAACACATCCATGAAAAAATCAAGCAATAGATAATCCCACACCAACATTCACCACAGAAGAAACAAGCTGGTGTAGCTATCCTAATATCTAGAGAAAAAGGATGTTTCAAAAGAGAAGAAGTCTTGTGGCAATGCCTCAGTGGTCCAGGTAACTACCAGAACTCGGAAAAGTTGGTTGAACTTGGGATTGACTGGGAGGCCAAAGATTTAAAAAGCAGAAGATTCTCTCAAGACACAAGTTGTGTGATAATAGTGTGTTTTGTGTGTGTGAATGAGAATTTGTAAATGTTGAATTCTAGGCTTCGACAATCATTGTCAGTGCAGATTAAGCTGCAAGTATTTATGCTTTAAAACTTAAATTATAAAGCTAGTTACGTCTTTCTAACAGCTAGTTTTAATGTTTATGAGCATATTTTACCTACATTACCTTTTCAGGATGTTGAGAAAGATGCATCACAAGCAAAGGCTGGAGGCTGGGGGCTAGATGATTTTGAGGAAGAGGTCTTGGTGGACTCTTTCATAGAGCAAAGGGAAGCAATGCCTTCTGGGAAATGAGTTAAGTTTTAATCTAGTCTTTAGGATTAGAAGTCAAAAACAAAAATATTAAGGAAAGGAAAACCTAATTGATCTTTGAAGTATTGTTATATGGAATTGAGTGGGACTTTTGAGGCCTTTCTTCCAGAAAACAAGGACTTGGTTGTCAGGCCTGTATTAGGCCTAAACCTTGGTGCCATGTAGTTGTACTTAAATCATTTCAATGGAAAGTATCTTAGTGATTGGAACTTCTAGTGCAGTTTGGAGTTCTTCCATTTGAAAAATGTGATATTTGCATGGGATTGTTTGAATCTTGTTTTCTAGTCCCTCCCCATCACCACCCTCATAGTCTGAAGGTAGATTTTTCTCTTGATAAAGAAACAAAAAAGGTGAACATCTTGTTTGTAAATAGGTATCTAGTAACTAGTGGTAAACTTGAAATGGTAGAATTCTTTAAAGCCTAACTCTAGATAGCCTTAAGAAAATATATCTTAATTACTTTTGAACCTGTATTCACCTTGTTTTTTTTTTTCAAATATCTTAAGTTATATTTTCTTTTTCAGAGCTGCTTCTTATTTGGGGCTACTTTTTTTTTTTATTTGAGGCGTAATTCATAAAAGGGTATATTGTTTTGATGAGACTTTTTACAACTGTGGCTGGATGTCTTTCTTTAGTCTTCCAAGAAGGGCCATTTTACTTTTTTAGAGTTACTTTTTAAAGTCATGAGGTCAACAACTTGGACTACTATGCATGTAAGTGCTAATGCAAATTAAAGCCCAAGTTGACCCCCAGCAGCAGTTCATTCTATGTTGACAGTGAGAAAACACTTTGCCTGTTAGGATACTGTTACTTGTGGACTGAAATGCTGAAGAAACCCCTCCCCCTATTTTGTTTTTTTGCAAAAATCAAGGTATATTCTAGGGTTTCCTGGTTGACCTCAACAGATAAACTGAGATGATAGTCTTAGTTCAGAAATGATCTGAATGTAGATTTACAGTCTATGTGTACAGCTGGCTAAGTGAGATCGCTTTCACAGTTCTGCATGTATCCCATCGGCTCCCCATTAGTCACTGAACTCTTAAAACTGGTATTGTAACATTATTACAATGTTTTGCACCAATTTTATAAACTTTATAGTACAATATGTGTTCCTTTTCTGAGGCAAACCAAAGGTATATTTCTCAAGGTTCTGCTGCTATCAGCAGCGTTGATGGAGGATTTCTTATACATTTGTAATAGATAGAAATAAACCAGAAAAAAAGAAGAAAAAAAAAGTGGTGGAGGAAAAGGTGAACACTGCAAGAATACTCAAAAGGGCTGAGAGTTGCAAACGCCAAGATTGGCTTTGCATAGTAAATGGAATAGAACAGCTCTGAACTATAGCTTACTTTTCCTGGTTTGGTCTGACAGAATGATTGAATGCTTTTGTACAAAAATCAGAGCCTTAAAAACAAGGATTTGGTGAGATTGTAAAATGGTGTGCCACTTTGGCAAAACAGTCTGGTGGTTGGTCAAAATGCAAAACATTGTTACTCTGTTACTCAACAATTCTACCCTTAGGAATATAACCTCAAACTACTGAAAATGTGCACCTATGAAACATGTACATGAAGGTTTACAGCAGTGTGTTGCTAATAGTAAAAAAGTTAAAACAACTCAAATAGCTATCAAATACTGGAGAGAAATAAAATGTGGCTTATTCATACAATAGAATATTATTAAGACATAAAAATGAATGAGAAACTAACAGATTAAATGACTTTGGTGAACCTTCATAATTTCATTTGTAGATCTTTCCATTTCTAATTTATAAATACATTTGGGGTTATAAATTATAAATGTACTGCCTCCTGTCAACATTGTATACTTCTATTTGATGATTTCTGTGTCAAACATTATATGAAAATGTTTCCAAGTATTTTCTGTATTAACTGTGAATGAATAGAACAAAATAAATTGCCTGTGATGGGAAAAAAAATTGCTTGCATCCTTCTCCCATTTCTCAGGTAATATTATATTCCTTCTGATGTCTTTGATGTAGTTGAGACTAGATAGTTATAATTTCCTTAGTCATGATAAAAGATAAGTTAGATATGAAACCTTAGACTTACAAATATAGGATAGATAGAATATTTTCTTTAATTTTGCCAAATACAAATAGACTAGATATTATAAATAGACTAGATATTGTAACTGTAATTTTTGTTTGATAATTGTTTTGTTATATGTAATTTTACCATATTAAAGTTAAAACCTTCCTTTTTGAAAAAAAAAAAGAAAATGGGAAGTGCTGGGGATGTCTTTCTGTATGCTGTGAATGTGTTGCTCTGATTGATTGATAAATGAAACGCTGATTGGCCAGTAGCCAGTCAGGAAGTGTAGTACAGGTGGGATAAGCAGAGAGGAGAATTCTGGGAAGTGGAAGGCTGAGTCAGGAGATATTGCCAGCCACCGCCACAATGAAAAGCAATATGTGAAGGAACAACTGGGAAAGGGAACCAAGCCACGTGGCTAAACATAAATTATGGGTTAATTTAAGTGTAAGATCTACCTGGTAAGAAGCCTGACCCACTAGAGCAAACAGTTTTAAGTAATATAAGCATCTCTGTGTTTATTTGGGTCTGAGTGTGAGCTGGGTGGGACCAGGAAAACTTCTGGCTACATGAAGCCACTGTGCACCTAACTGGAATAAGAACAAAAGTTGCCAGAACATTGGCTGTCACATCAGAAGTGGAAGGCTGTCTACTCTTGACAGTGATGGGACTGAACTTGGTGTAGCCTCACTGTATCCACTCATTTCTACAGTGCCAAGGATGGATTAAACCACAGAAGGGAGCAGCTATGGATTTCTTGTCTTGCTCTGATACCCAGCCCTTAGCCCTCCTTATCCCAAATCTAAGTGACATAAACTCACAGATACAGAGAGGCATTTACAACTGGAGGTGTCTTCAGCTCCACACCTTTGCTGTTGGAAGACAGGTCAGCTTGCAAGTCCAGGATTCTGAGTTCATTGACCTGCATCCTGCCCCAAACCCATAAGAGCCCTCATGGCATTCCTCTTTGCCTCACATGCACCTCTCAGCTTTTCACTTGTCCTCACTACAACATCTCATGAATTTGAACCTCTACCTTCTCGGGTGCAGTGGACAACCGAGGGAGGGAAATATTGGGCCTTAGAGCCAGAACTTGAACCAAGGACTGTGTGACTCATAACTGCATGAAACCACTGCTTGAGAATGAGGGCTGTGGATTCCAGCTTCCTAACCCTTGAAGGAACTTGGTCTTATACTCTGGCTATATTTGGAGAAGAAAAGAATCATTCTAAGAGAAAGGCTTTAGGTACCAAGATGTAGGGGGAGATGAGGACAAAGAGAACTTTCACCTTGAGCCTGAAATTATATATTGTGGGAACCCAGATGTGTGAACTGTCCAAACTGGGCTTGGAGCCATGCCTCAGACCTTCTCAAGCTGTAATGAGCCTTGTTTCAGAACACCTCAGCTCTGTGGGGGAAGACAAGGTTTATCCATCTGTCTTTGACATTGAAGTGGTCTCCCCAGAGGGGTAGTGTCTTTTCTGGGATTAAAGAAGCAACAACTCACCTCCTATCCTTTTGAGGTTAAAAATAGGTTTAATCTGCTGTAATCTAGTGAGTTCAAAACTCCTAAATGCTGTTAATGGCCACATCAGAGTTTCCTGAAGTGACTCCACATCCATCTTCATGCTCTGAAGGGCATCTGTCAAAAACAGTCATCAGTCAGGCTCTCACCACTAGAGAATGAGCTCCCATCCTCCTTGTTCCAGAGAGTCAGTTTCCTTTGCTGTTTCTGTCAGTCTCTGCAACATCTCAATGAGGGAGGATTGCCACCATCTCCATTGTCCAGATGCAGAATCTGAGACTCCCAGGGTAGGAAATGTGTCCACACAGCTGGGTCCATGCATTGTCTCTACAATGACTTTGTATCAGTATATTTTGACCATTTATCAATAAAACAGTTGATCAATTAGCCAAGCAATTGAAGTTGACTGTGTACCTGTTTCAGTAGTGACTTGAGGATCTGTACCTATTACTGAGATCCACTATGTGAGTTTGAGAAACTTAATCAAACACTTGAGAGAATAAACTAGGAAATGGAAACATCTAGAACCAAGGAAAAAATAGAGGGTAAATATTGCTCCAACTAGTGAAAGTGGGAAATAGTGACCCCAAAATAACAGCTCGAAATCAGGCCCAGAGAAAATGAATTGACATTCCAGGAGGAGATAGAGTGTCCTAACAGAAGAGCTGGGAGAAGAATCAAGAAATGAACAGAATAAATAGCATGTGCCAGATGGAAAAGTGAAGGGACTGGATGTGTGTGTAGAAATATCTCCACTGTGAAACAATGATATTATTAATCTGGGATAAAACAACAGGAACTACCATCAACAGTAACAACAATTGCTAAGTCTTAAAACGAGACATTGGTTAAAATGATTCCTTATAATATGAGTTGTAACACAGTTTTGCCTGCTGCTTTCTCTGCAGTTTGTAACCTGTTTCATTTCTTTGGGTGTAAGGCATTTTAGATTAGAATTGTGATGTCCTATATTTTTTGTTCAGGTTGTTTACTGATGTTTCGGTTCATCCTTCAGCTTTAGTTGCTGAAATCATGCAATTGAGAAGACTAGCCTTTGTTTCTGCAGATTGCTTTCTTGTTCCTTATTGAGTATCTTTAAGTAATGTTGAGAGATTTCACATTTTGCAGAACAGAGTTCAGTCCCAGCACCAATTTTGGATGACTGATAACCACCTATAACTACAGGGGATCTGAAACCCTCTTCTGGCATCTGGAGACACATGAACAAGGTTTGAAGGCAGCATGTGCAGAGCTTTCCTGTTCCCATAAGACCTGATTGTCAGTTAGCCAAGTTCTTCAATAGCTGAGAAGAGAGGTGGGAGTTTATGCACACCTAAACCAGATGTGGAGATGCCCTTCATTTCCAGTCAGTCAACACTGATCAATAAGGAAATGTCAAGCAAAGTACAGAAACACATGCTAAGAGTTTTGACACAACACTTTAGTGAAATTATATGAACTAGCAGTGAAGATGTGAAAAATGAGAGAATTGTTAGGATTAGAGAAATGCAAAGTGAGATGAGTTACATCCACTTGTGTCTGATAATGGCAAACCAGTTAAAGTTGTCTATGTTAGGGTTTGCAATGGAGCAGGTGATAAAGAAATTGAGGTCCTGTGCACAAGGGAATTTTATTCAGCCATAAAGAAAAATGAAATCATGATACTTCTTGAAATGAATGGAATTAGAAGTCATTGTGGTAAGCAAAGTTATCCAGATTCAGAACAGCAAAATAACCTCATATACTGTCTTGTACTATGAGTTTTCAACTTGTGTGTGTATATGCATATACATTTATACCACACATATATATTAATGTGTGTGGATAATAAAAAAGAAGATGATGAGAAGAAAAGCAGTCTTCAGGAAAGAGAAGAATGGGAAAGAGGGACCAGGGAATGTATATGACATGAAAGTTAAGGGAAGAGGAAGTGATTAGCAAGGTCTAGAGACAGGAAAGGCCAGCAGGGGAGGGAGAAGAAGAGGAACTAAGCTTGTAGAAAATGCCACATCAAACTCACTACTTTTTATATTGAATTTAAAAGTAATTGACATAACTATGTACAATTATGACTGAGGAAAAGCTGTTGTCTTGTTCAGGAAAGATCTAGAGGGGATCTTTAGAGACACAGCCAGGGTATGGAGGGGAAGGTCTTGGAAAGGCAAGCTGATCCAAGGTCTTTATGTCTGGTCTTTTCTGCTTGCTGCCATTTCTGCTTGAAACCTATTTAGACTTCCTCATGTTACCTAAATCAGTTCTTTTGCTTCAGTGAAACTTCACAGCTTCCATGATGCCAGCTTCAGACTCCTCCCCAAAGAACATTTTCAGGTCCACACTACCTGACTCTGCCAAGTTTGGGGAACACTGTCCTTAGGGAAGTAGCTGTGTTTGTATCACTGTTGAGCCTAGACACCAGGAAGAAGCCTTTCTCCAAACACTGTGACAAATCATTTATTTATAAAATCTGAAGAGTCAAGGGAAGCCATGTGAACCTAGGTTGTCATGAGTCTGACACAGTATCATCTATGTCTTCAAATTTGTTAGAGTCTAAAATTCCCTGACACATAACAGGACCTTCCCTCTCCCTCATGCCCCAAAGTCTCCTAAAGACCCTCATATGGGGAGCTGCATTGGAGGAAGTCATAGTTATTGGTTGCAGAAGGATGCACATGAAATTCTTGTTTCTCAGCATGGTCTCCTGGGATGCTGAGGTGACAGTGGCCCTCATATTTTGATCACAGAATGAGATGCAAGTCCTCATTTGAGAACGTTCTAAGGAAATTCCAAAGAAAATATCTAAGGCTAGCCAAAAAACTCCAACTGAAAGGATTGCTCAGGATGCTTCTGTTGCTGTGATTGATGGAGACCAAGGCCCAGAATTGTGGAACTTGAGGTTGGCACAAAGTGGTCTGTTCAGTGTAACTGGAAGAGGACCCAGAATGGATGAATGGGAGGATGTTATAGTGGGAAAGCTCATAGTGTTTGCCTAGGCTGGCCCATCTCTTCATTTGAAAACTCAGAGGTAAAGACACCTACTTATGATCATGCAATAAGTAGGGTAAAATTGTGGTTCCCATGATGCTCTGCCCATTCTTCCTATGTTCCCTCTCTGCATCTGAGTGCTCTCATTATCTCTTGGGCATAGCCAGCCTCTGTGAATGGGTACAGGAAGGGGTCCAAAAAAGAACTACCTCCATCTTGCTGACTCAAGCACATGTATTTAAAACCAGCTTCCTAGATGATTTTGTTTAATGTTCCACCACAAGTCTATTGTTCAAAGCAGAAAATTGCACCAACACTAAAAATAATGGAAGAAAATGAGTATGTCCATGGCCTCTGTGCTGTTGAGAGTTAGTGTTTCTTCCATATGGAGCCATGAAGGCTGGTGAAATGATTCACATCCTTCCTTTCTCGGTTTGTCCATGTGTGTAGTGTGTCTGTACGATTCCCATGTTCCCATTGCACAGAAGGTTGATGATGTATGAATGTACAACAGGCATGGATGTTGGCTGAGAGGGAGGAACCCAGTGTTCTTTGTAAGAGGAAAAACAAAGACGTTAGGGAGAATTAGGATACAAAGTGAAAATTCATAGATTCAATCTGGCTTAGGTTATAGCTGGATCCTGGTCCTGAAATGATGCCCTTTATTTCATGTTCTCAATAATGGCTTTATTCACTGATGGACTTTGGCAGATAGTTGTAACTGAAGAATGTATGGATGAGGACAGACAAGAGAGTTCTGTGGACACCCAAATCCTATGTGAGTTTAGAGGTAGTTTATTGCTATCAGTAAGAAACTAAAGAAATCTTGTGATGTAGACTCCACCTTTGAAGCACAAAATGTATATTTCCTTCTTGCTAGCCCATGTCTCTTCTTGAATCTGTGAGATGGGTCAGCAGGAGAGGAACTTGCTTCACAGGCCTAATGACTCATGTTTGCTTGGCAGAGCACACAGAAAAGTGGAAGGAGGCAACAGCTCCCGAAATTCATCCTCTGACCTCAACGGGCACATGGCCATTACATGCATGTGCAATCAGACATGGACATCATCCCCATACAAACACAATATAAAAATAACAATGTCAGTAACATATAGATTTTTCTAAGGCCATATCAATGTGGAATTTGACCAAAGCTGGTATCTGGCCTCCCCAGGATATTCTGGGACAAACATCCAGACTACAGGATTGAGAGATAACCATCATCTCACAATTAATGAGCTTTCCACACTCTGATATTTAGAGCCCAAGCTGTGACTCCAAACCCTATGGCTCATGTGCATAGCTCTTTCTATGCCCACAGGTGTCAAGGTCACACAGTGGTACAAACCCAGTGCTTGATTCCTTCTGCCTAGACCAGGCAGCAGCCAGGTGGCAGGGTGAGACTGTCCCTACGCTTGTACATCCTGTTTTCCACAGGCCCCAGGTCTTGAATTGGTCACCAACTGTGGCCCGTGTAAAGCTTCAAGAGCACAGAAACAGGAGGGGGCTGGGCCCTGGGTTGGGGACAGCACAGAGCTGAAGCCCAGCTATTTTCGAAGCCCTTAGGGCCTGTCCTCAATATGATGTGACCATAGCAAGGGACATTATGAACTTGTGCTTCTGGGAGTTCATGCAGTCAGACCTGCTGTGGCTTTGTCATGGCTTGCTTCTGGGTGCAGACCTTGTTCCTGTCTGTGTGACACCATGTTCCACAAACCCATGGAAATCTTGTTCCCACATATGGGGCACAGAGCCAAGGGCCATCCTGAAATCTTGTTATGAGGGGTATTCACACCCCAGGAACACAGACTAGGGGTGCTGGAGTTAGAAGTGATGGTCTCAGTTGCCCTAGCTGCTAAATAGGCTAACCAATATCTTGTACATCGATGTTCTTGGCATCATGGGCAGGGAAGTTCCTGGGGGCACCATGAATGTGTTGAGGGGAATTGCAGGGGTCTGGTCAGAGTCTATCACTGGGACTGGCAGGGCCTGGATTCAAATCCTCACTCTTCACACTGCTGACTGCATAACCTGGCTAGGGGCTTCTTCCTTCTCCTTGAAGTGAGACTGGAAAGTGCACCTCACCTCCCTACTGTCCATGTGCAGAGAAAACAGGTGGGCAACACATGTGAATGTCCTTACACTCCGTGGGGTGTTCACAGGGCTGACAGTAATGTCTGCAATTACATTACAGAGAACACACAAAGGGCTCTTGTTGGGGAGAGTTTGGCTTATCAGTGGCCATCTGAGGTCTGTGCTGGCTGCCCTGAGTCACCTTGGAAAGACCATCCCTCTCTGAGTACAGAAAATCTCCTGGAATGGAACATACTTGTCTATGAAGGACAAAGGTTGACCATTAGGGTCATGGGAGGAATATCTGATTGAAAGTCTCCAGTGACCAAAGTCTGGCATATCACTGAGGAGTGAATGCAGGGTGGGTAGGGTAGAAATGGGGGGTTGGGTGAAAAGAGGGGAGGGAAGGGGAACTGTGGAAGGTGTGTAAAATGGAAAAAAAACTTAAATAAAATAAAAGGAATTCTCCAGTGAAGCATTAAGGATTATCTGTCCTTGGTTAGAACATTCTATTCCCAACATGTGCTAACCCCTAGTTGTGACAACTTCCTGGTCCCACTGACCCCATCAATTAAACAATGTGCTGGTATTTGTTCCCAATCACAACTCAGCACACTGTTTGGGAAAGACTACTGAGACCAGAGAGGCCAATATTGGGTCTGGGTCACACAAGAACCAGGCTTTGATGCATTTTAGTGGCTCTGCTTCCTACATTTCCCTTGCCCAGAAGGACAGAAGCTTTCCCCAGACCTTCCCACAGTACAGCAGACACAGACTTGAGCCACCACCTACAAAATGCCATGCTGTTTTTAAAGTTGGACAGGTCCTCCATCGTGGAGTTCCACCCCAACCCGAAAAGTCTTTTTTGAGAAATTGTGAGCAAGGGTAGTTGGGGGAGAGCTAGAGAGTGAGTGGGAGGGATAGAGGGAGAGTGATAGAGCAAGAGCCTGAGTGAGATACAGTTCATCCACTTTAACTTGTTGTCACAAGTAAACCACCTGCTGGCAAGGTTTTGAAGATAAGAAAGTAGAAAAATATTTTAAAGCACCTGCTATTTTAATACAGCTAAAAGTGTCAGTTAGGCAAAGTATACTACAATGGTGTCTGAAGATTTTTAATTACACTTTCAGCAAGGTTGCCATTTTTCAGGTTGACATATATACTTTATTATTTTAGAATCCTGTGCCCCAGATCTGGAGGGTTTTCTCAGCAGTGAAGAGCCTTTGCTCCTTTGAAGAGGGCCAGGATCTGATTTCCACCAGTATGTCTCAGAAGGTCAGAGACTGATGGGTCGTATCTTCCACTCCTCTCTACCTTGTTTTCTGAGATAATCTCTCCGTGAACCTGGAGTTCTGTCACTTATTCAGCAAGACTGTTTGGCAAGCAATCTTCAAGGATCTACTGCCTCCACCTGCCCACTGCTAAGATTATGGGCACATGCTACCATGCCTGGCTTCTGTGTGGGCACTGGAGCACCACAGCCCCATGAGCCAACTCTGTGGCAGGCACCAGGCCTGGCTCTGAGAAGAGACACTCTACCTCCTCAGGTCATCAAATAAGATGAAAGCAACAATGAATGAAGTGACTACCAGTTGTCCTATGTGAGGAAAGTGCAGTGAAAAGAGCAGAGAGTTCTGGGCTATGGAATGGAAATGACGACCTCTGCTTTGCAGAAGCTTATTAATTCTGTGTATCCTCATTTGTAATTTCTACATAACGTCCTTGTCTAGGCCCGTATCTGGAAGTGTTTGCCAGGCTTCACTTTAGTGGTTTCACAGTTTCATGTCCTCACTTTAAGGTACTTGATTTACTTTGAATGGATTTTTGTGCAGGGTGAGAGAAGGGGATCCAGTTTCATTCTTCTCCACATGGATCTCCAGCGTTTCCAGCACTATTAGATAGAAAGGATGATTTTCCCCTCCGGCCTGTGTTTTTTCACTCTCTCTTGTATTGTCTTTCTGTTGCTTTTCCAATGTATAATTTTTGACCCCTTTTGTCAGAGATTAGATGGCTGTAATTGTGGGTTTATTTCTGAGTTCTTCATTCCATTTGTTCCCTTGGTCTATATGTCTGTCTATATTTTTTTTTTGTGTGCCAGCTTCCTGCAGTTTTGATTACTATGGATCTGTTATATAATTTGATATCAATTAACAGAGTAGCTCCTGTTATGTGTCATTGTGCAGGGGAAACTCACAAGAGTATCGTTCTTGTACAAGCACACATGCTGGCATGCTGGATAGATGCAGTGGTGGCCAAGACACAGTCACTCACATGAGACACAGTCACTCACACCCGGGCCTGCATCCATGTGGAGAGAGTTCATTAGAAAAATAGAAAGAGAAAGAGAGAGAGAGGAAGAGAAAGAGAGGAAAAGGAAAGCAGAGGTGTGCACACCTCAGAGAGAGAAGAAGTGGTAGAGTTTTTCCTTAAAATGAGACTTTTACATCAGGATGCAGGCAGCCCCCAAGGGGTGGGACTTCAAGGTCAGAATGTTAACATTCCTCCGTTTTTATAAAAAGAGGTGAGTTATGGGAACAGTGGGGTAGCAAGGGTGCTGCATTCTCCAGGCTACTTCAAGCTGACAAGGGGCCAAGTGGGGAGGGGGAAGCCTGGAGTCACAAAAAACAGGAGGCAGGAGTGAGGAAGCAAAGTTAGCTGTCAGCCTGGAAATCTCAGATGTGGAGACCTCAGGCAGTGTTCCTTGAGGTTGCTAGGAGAAAAAGTAGATTGTTATCACTGGCCTTAGGAGCTGGGCTAGCCATGGGAAGTGATAACCATCAGAAAGAATGGAACAGAAAGGTGCCCTGGTTATACAGAAGAGGCAAGAGTGAATGAGTGAGACACGAGAGCAGGTATGTTCTTCATTGTGACATCTTGGAGAACCAGGTTCCTGTTGTTGGCCCTGTGCCTGCCTGAGCCTGGAGAGATGGTACCAGCAATGAATTGAAGGATGATGTGTTCTTCAGGAGGGTAGGAGCCAAAATGGCACATCTGCCATTTCTCTGGTGGTGGGTTGTATCCATCCCAGTTGGCGTCCTTGGAGCTGGTGCCAGCTGGTGCAGGTGCTGGCATATCTGGAGAGCCCTTTGACCCAGGCAGGAGGAGGGAAACTGATAAATATGCTTGAAAATGGGTGAGGTCAAAATGGGCTCTGGAGACTATTAAGCTTTCATCAGACCAGGTTTCTTGATACAGTAGCAGAACCTTCCCCAGGAAACTGTAGGTATCTGTAAGACAGCTGGAATAGATTTACACCACAGCAAAAGTGTTAAAAATCCATAGAAATTGAAGGACTCTTAAAAAATCATTGTAGTCAGTGTTCTATCAGTTTATCAAAGCTGCATTTACTACATATTCAGTATTAAAACTTTGAACCTCTGGAGTTATATCTGAAACCACTCTGTCTATCCTGTACCATGACGTCTGGGGCTATTAAACTGATACCCTAGTCATCAAATATCATCAGATCAGAGAAGAATAAATTTAAGAAGTGACACAGCTTCCCAGCTACCTAGGCAACAATTCCAAATCTCTCTGTGGTCGTTGGGGACAGAGACCCCAAAGGCAACGCTTGTTCAGCTGATAGGCCCAGAAGATCTGACAAATTTTTTTTCTGTGAAATAGAAATTTGGAGAGACATCCTACTTGTCTTGGTAGAGAGGCCAATGGATCCCTGTTGTTCCTCTTATTCACAGTTCGGACAGGATCTCAGCATTTTGCTGCAAGGACAGCCTTACCATAAGCTCCAAAATTCATCCTGGAGTAGATATAGAATGCTGCCAGGAGCTGACATGTCTCTTTATCTTAAAAGGCTTTTATATTAAATGCAACGTTCTCAGATCTCTACAGGTGTTTGAGGACTGGGGGAACAAAATCTATTAGATGTGTTTATAACTTTGAGAGCAAATATATAAATTAAATCTGAATATATAGTTTCCCCAGTTAGTTACAGCTTAATGAAGTTAACAAGGCCATGGAGAATCACATTCCTAAGCCTGAATAGACCTTGAGTAAGGAGAGACAGTTTTAAGCTGTTGGCAGTGATATCTGAAATCTATTACCATTTTTACTGTGGTATAGCTGTAGTTCTGATCTTTGAGTATAGCTAGATTATAATTCTGAATGATTTATGTAGAAATAATTATTTCCTAAGGTCATATAAATACCTCATTGGTTCTTCATAAATAAGGTCAAGTGTTCCATCTTATTGCAAAATCATTTCAGTGAACAAATATCAATGGGTTTTAGATAGCTAATCAGTCCTCTATTGCAGGGGTTTTCTTTTGGACCCAGGATTTCAGCCTATTCTGGACAGGGAACATGAGATGATGTCTTCTCTTCTGTAACTGCTTCAGGCTGGCATTGGGGTGTTGTTGTGCAGACCCCCAAATAGATGATACCATTAGTAAAGATGTTGGTGAGGTCATAGGACCTGTCTAGTTTGATCTTTGCCAAGATGGCACCTGAACATGTGACATCCCTTATGAAATATGATGGGTGACCATGTGGTCATGTGGGTTTTTTTTCCAAAATAAACTGAACATATAAGGTGAAGTTTAGAGAGTTAGTCAGAAACAAGTCAGTGTGGCCATCTCTCAAGGCCTGGTAGCAGGAGCAGCAGAGGAAATATAGACTGATGCAGGGGCTTGGCTCTGAGCAGTGGCAGAGCATCCAGTGTGTGTGTGTGTGGGAAGGGTCCCACACCAAAGACCTGTGGGTGGAACAGGAGGTCCCAGTAACATAGTCAAGTGACAGAGAGAAAAGATTAAGAGATAGAATTACAGACAAGGAGAGCAAGCAGAGGCAAGGGGTATACATGCTTCGTAAAGAAAACTGGATACAAGTGATGATGTAATTGCTTAGCAGAGGCTGGAGGAGCATGGGGGAGTTGGCAATGAGGAAGAAGCTGGGATGGGAGTTGGGTAGGCACATTTTTCCACAATGAGGTATAAGGCCCAGCAGACTGATCTCCAGCATCCCAGAGGGCCAGAGGGCCAACGATAATGGCTCAAGATAGCCAATGGACTATGATAACACAGGCTATGGGTGGTGGAATTGAGTGGGCATAGGGTGTCTCCATATGTCATCACAGAGGGATGGGACCAAAGGCTTAAGCCTGAAAGACACATGGCACCAGCAAGTGAACCAAGATAAATCTAACCTCCCTCTTCCCAGAGAGTCAGCGAGGACTAAGGGATGGTGCAAGATAGTCCCATGTTGGGTGCCAATGTCATGAATTATGCATGCAGGGGACCCAAGGCTGACTGGTCCAGGGCTGACACATGGGGGAAAACTTGCTGGCATGCTGAGAAGTTGCAATGGCAGGCTAGCATATGCATACATGCAGGCATGGTGGCAGCATTAGCAGCCAGTATTTCCCAACCAAGATGCTACATCCACGAGGAATGAGTTTATTAGAAAGATAGATAGAAAAATAGAAAGGAGAGAGGAAGACAGAGGGCGGTTTGAGGTTGCACACTTTGTGGGAGAAAAGTGGAAGAGAGGAGGGAAGAAAGAAAGATTTTTCCTTAAAATGAGGTTTTATTGACACAGAGTGACTCCAAGGGGTGGAATTTCAAGGGGGGAGATCAGAATATTAACAGCTCTTGTATTTCTCTTTTTGCTTAGGATTATTTGACACTTTGGGGTCTTTTTGTGCTTCTTTATGGATTTTAGGATTTTTTTGAAGAATTTCAAGCAAATATTATTGGGAATTGCATTGAATCTGTAAACTGCTTTCTGGTGCACATTCCAAAATGTTAATCTGCCAATCCATCAGCAAGGAATGCCTTTCTGTCTTCTAGTACCTTCTTCAGTGTGTTATATTTTCAGTGTAGAAGTCTTTCACTTCTCTGCCTGGGTTTATTTCTGAAATTTGTATTTTAAGTTAGTGCAAATGGATTATTTACTCTGGTTTATTTCTCAGCAAGTTCTTCATTAGCATATACAGAAGTTCTCTATTGGTGTATACATAAAAAAAAACCTACTGGCTTTTATTATGTTGACTCTACATTTTGCTGTTTTTCTGACAGTGTCTGTCAGGTCTGAGAGTTCCCTAGTGGCATCTTCAGGGTCTTTTAATTATAGAGTCATGGCATCTGCAAATGCAGATATCTTAACTTCTTCCTTTCCTATATTTTAAATATGTGCATATTTATGTATGGGTGGGGTACCTGTGTGTCAATGGTGTGTGCATGCCCACATGTGTCCATGTAGCCACAGGCCAGAAGACAATATTATGGTGCCAACCTCAGGAATGCCATCACCTCTTTTGAGGAAGGGCCTCTATTGGCCTGGAACTCACAAGTTAGCCTGTGCTGGTTGGCCAGCCAATGGCAAAGAGTCTCCTGGCTCTGTCTCCGCAGCAATAGAACTGCATGATCCCAACACCCAGCATTTTTATGTGGGTCCTGGGGCTCAAACTCACTTCCTCACCTTTGCAGGGCAGGCACTTTACCAAGTGAGCTATCTCCCAACCGTTCTTCTTTTTCCTAGTTTATTCCTTTAATTTCTTTCTTCACTCCCATTGTTTAGCTAAGACTTTCAGCACTATTTCGAGTATGAGGGGCCACCCTTGCCTGATTCCTGATTTTGAAGGAAATGATTCTAGTTTTTCTTCATTTAGTATACTGCTGGATACAGGTTTGTAATAAATTGCCCTGATGAGGTATATTGAGGTATGCTCATTCTGTTCCAATTTTTTTCAGAGTTTTTGATATGAGCTTTATCAGAGGCTTTCTCTGCCTTTGTTCACATGTCTGGGGTCTCTGTCTTTAAGCAAATCTATGTCTAGTCAGGGTTACTATTACTGTGCTGAAACACCATGACCTAAGCAACATTGGGAGGAAAGGGTTTATTTGGCTTTATACTTCCACATCCTTGTTTATAACTGAAGAAAGTCAGTACAAGAACTCAAACATGGCAGGAACTTGGAGGCAGGAACTGATGTAGAGGTCATGTGCTTACTGGCTTACTCCTCATGGCTTGCTCAGCCTGATTTATTATAGAGTTCAGGACCACCAGCACAGGGATAGCACTACCCACCATGGGCTGTCAACACTAATTAAGAAAATTTCTTAGAGCTGGATCTAATGGAAGACTTCTCAATTGTGTTTTTCTCCTTTCAGATGAGGCTAGCTTGTATCAAGTTGAGATAAAACTAGCCAGGACAATTACACTTAGTGGTTTGTGTATGTTGAGACAATCTGGGGCCCCTATAATGAATCTCATTTGATCATAGTGTCTGATCCTCTTAAATGTGCCTGTGCACTTAGTTAGGAAGAATTTTATTGTGAAGTTTTTGATTTGTGTTCATCAGGGAAATTTGTGTTATCGTTATCTGTTTTTTTTTTTTTTGTGTGTCTTTATCTGGTTTTGAAATTAGGGCAATATTGGCTTTATACAATGATTTTAGTAGCCTTCATTCCCTTTCTATTTTATGAGACAGATTAGAGAGCTTTGGTCTTAACTCTTTATTTGGTAGGATTTGGCAGTGAATCTGTTTGGTCCAGGTCTCTTTGTTGGGAGGCTTTATTACTGTTTCAATCTCACTATCTGTTACAGACACACATCTGTTTTCTTTTTCTTTTGCTATGATAAAAAGCTCTGACCTAAGACAGTTAAGAAAATAAGACAAAGAGTTTCCCATGAGGGAAAGAGCAGAAGCCCCCTTTCTGGAACTATGCAGAGCCATGAGATGGCTGCTGGGAAATAAGCAAGGCTCCTGGGAGGGTGAGAATGCCTGGCCCTTGGGACAAACTCCAATATTATCTTGACTTCTGTTTGCATCTTCCCAGGCAGCATGCTTTTGTAGGGAGAACAGTGGGGACAGGAACTGGAAATTGAGGGCCAGTGTGGAAGAAGTGCAAGAAGACTAGCATCAAGGGGTCCTTGTCCTTGAGGAAGGCAACAGGAAGAGGAAAGTGGGACAATGGAAGCTGTGAGGTCACCTGGTCTGAGCCAGTTATGTTAGTTATTTCTCTATTCCCATGCTAAAACACCATGACTTCTAGAAGGAAGTTTATTTGGGCAGATAGTTCTAGAAGGATAAAAGTTCACCACCTTCATGGTTGGGAAATATGGCAACAGGCAAAATGTACACTGGGGCGGTTGAGAGCTGACATCTTATGCCACCAGCAGGAAATAGAGCCAACAGGGAATGTCCTAAGGCTGAAGAATATCAAAATTTCGAAGATGACCCCAGTGACATACTTCCTCTAGCAAGGCCACACTTCCTAAGTCTCTGCCAATAGCACAAACTGATGACTAAGTATTTGAATTCCAGAGACTGTGGGTGACAATTATTATTCAAACCACCATACAAAGATAGTCCAGGAGCCCCATAGCTGTGGGTTCAAATCCTGGCATTGACCTTTCCTTACCATGTGGTCTGGATGAATCACTTTGCCTCTATGAACATCAGCTACTTCCTGTAGTTATCAGGATGTGGTAAACTGTGATGGAGAGACCTCATGAGTTGCAGCCTCTGGACAAGAAATGGAGTCAGGGATCAGGTAGTGTCACCAGGATCCCTGGCTTCCCCAGGGAGACTAAGGTTTTTAGAATCTGATAGGTGATGTCCTGGTGCTGAGTAGCAATGGGAGGACTAGGTGAGACTGGAGAGGACAAGGGATCAAACTGCCCCTGAGGAAGAGACAAGCAGGAAAGGGCACAGCCACATGAGCCTGTCTGTCTATGCTCCTTCATCTCTTCAAACAGGGTGGTCCTCAATCTGCACCAGTCCTTAGGACCATTGAAGAAACATGGCAAAAGTCTGAGTGAGGTTGTGTTCCAGCATGACCCCATCCCACTGCCTATCTGGTGCATAGTAGGTGCTCAATAGACATTTTGAACATGTGTAGATGGATGGTTTGGGTTTCTTCCACAGTCACACTGGGGCTGTGTGGCCACTCTCTCCCTGCTTCCACAACTCTATGCAAAAGATATCTGTGTGGTATGCCTTTTTGGCCCTTCCAGCTCTGGATTTGTCCCTGTCACTCAGGTACCATCTCACCCCACACATAGCCCACACCCTGCCAACAATCCTAATGTAAGAACTGTGACAAGACATTCATGAGGATGTAGTGGGCTTTAATTTCTGTGGTAGTGATAACAGGTGTGGAGACCACTGAGGGAAGAAGAGAATCCGGGCTCAGGCACAGTTTGTGTGTCTCATAGAAGAAATTATGAGTGGAAGATGCCATGGGGATTCAGAGGGAGCCATTGGGCACCAACCTGGAATGAGAACACAGGGCTTCAGAACACTGGCTGTCACAGCCACAGTGGGAGCTGGCTTTCACACACAATGATTGGACACGAACTGGCCTGGCCCTACTGTCTTCACTCATTGCCCAATGCCCAATATGGCTGAGGCCATGGAGAAAAGAGAGGCAGCTGTAGATTTGTGGTCTAATTCTGGAACCTGACCCAAACCCCTCCTTATCCCTTCTTCTGGTTCGGAGGAAGATGTGAAAAGTTTGAGTAGAGGCCATGTGCAAGTCAGGGTGAAAGTTTAGTCCAGAGTCAAGTGTCTGTGCACAAATTTAGAGCTCAGTCACCAACTCCTTGTAAAATGTTTGATATCCAAGAGCCCAGTTCAGTCAGCAAATAATTTTCACCTCAGGGTGGATATAAATGTTAACACCCTCAGATGCACATGGCACATTAACCCAGGTGAAAGTTATTGTAAGCAAATGCATGATTATGGCTGGAGATTCTCATGTGTTCATCCCAGAAGCTGAGAAGTCCGGGTCTCTACTGTTCCAATGTAAAGATGTGGAAACTGAGGCCTCAAAAGCTGCAGAGTGACAGTGCTGACAGTAGAGACAGAGTTGATCCTTTAGTGTTGTCTGACTGTGTGTTTCACCATGCTGCTTCCCAGGTGTGGGAACAGGATTAAAGTCGGGTCCTAAAGCCTCCCTGAGAGCCCAGTTTCCTGGGATGGATGAGTCTTACCTGCCTGATGAATCAGAGATGTCCTTCATTGTTTCATTTGAGCATTTCCACATGGTCACAAATGACTGGCTGTTCTGGCTCTCTCTTTCAACCTTTATTGAACATTGGAGTTTCAAGATAATGGTGGTATTATTCCTGGGGTTATCATTAGCCCTGCAGAAAATAGAAGTCACACTGAACACAGGACTAGAAGGCTCTGCAGGCTCCCCTGGTTTTCCTCGTCTGAACGGATGCAATGAAGTGTGTCTAAAGGCATTGTCAATAACGTCTAGCAATGTCATCATGCTACCTATTCTCCACAAAATTTACGCATTTGTATTAGAGTTTTGTAGGTCATGCATGTTCAGCACATGTGAGCTTTTTACTTGGCATTAGACTAAGAATGAAGATAATTGCTAACATTTGTGACACAAATCACATGTGTTCATTTCTTGTATTATACGTGATTAATCCACTTAATCACTACAACAGTGCTAGGAGATAAATCACACTGTTTTCAGAGTGAAGAGACCTGGATATAGAGAGGTTAAGTAAGTACCCCAAGATCTCACAGCTCATGGCTTCATAAGTGCATAGACTTCATACAGGCCCTATGCCCCCCACTTCTGCTGATGGAATCCAGGCTCTCACAGGCCAGTGCTCTCCCTGAAGTATAACCCCAGTCCAGGATACTCTCTCGCACAGGTTCTTGACCTGGTCATTTCCTTCTCTGTCTGTTTAAATTAAATTTTTTAAATTATATTTTACTTGTTCATCTAGTCTCTCCATAATCTCCGAGTTCTAGTTTCTATGAGAAACCAAATCTCAAAAATTAATGTTGCAAAAGATAGAGGCAGATTCCTGATGTTTGCCTCTGACCTCCACCATTACTTGTGAGTACATATGTGAGTCTGTATGCACACATATACACACATGCAACATACACAAAAAAAGGGATGTTGCATAGGACTTTTTTTTGAAAGAGATTTAATGTGGCCTGTTTTCACTAGAATACTTTAAAGACTGGGTTTTTAGGCCTCAGAGGGTCTCTCCTTTAACAGATTAGGAAACAGAGGGCAGAGGTCATGAAGTACCTGGGAATGAAGTTCCCACTCAAATGGCCAGGCCACTGCACCTTCTAAATTTAAGTGACATCTACTCACAGATACAAAGAAGAATCCACAATCAGGGGCATCTTAATCTCTGTGCCGTTGTCGTTGGAAGACAGGCCAGGTTGCAAGTCCTCTTTCTCCGTTCACTGAATATATTCCTGCCACAAATCACAAGTGCACTCTAGTCATCCCTCCTGCAATATCTGAAGTCTCCTCATCACCCTCGTGTCCTCACTACGTCCTGTTCAGAAATGTGAGCCTCTACACTCTCAAGGACAGTCCAGAGCAAGGGAAACAATAAGCAGAAGATCCAGAACTTGAACCTAGGACTGTGTGACTCAAAACTCTAAAAAGCCACTGCTTGGGACTAATGGGGTGTGGATACCAGCTTCCTGACCCTTGAAGGAATTTGGCCTTTTAATTTTGGCTAAATTTGAAGAAAGAAAGTGTTATCTTAGAGAAAGGCTTTAGGTATCACCATGCAGGTGGAAATAGGGACAAATGGAACGTTCACCTTGAGCCTGAAATTACAGACTGTGGGAAAACAGATGTGTGAACTGGCCCTGTAGTTCTGCCTCTAACTTACTCAAGCTCTAATGTTCCTTGCCTCGGAACTCCTCAGTTCTGTGGAGAAGACAAGGCCTATCTATAGATCTTTGACATTGAACTGGCCTCCCCAAAGGGTTATTTCTTTTTCTGGGAGTAAAGAAGCACCAACTCACCTCATATCCCTATAAAAAGAGTCGTTTAATCTTCTTAAAGTCTCTGAATCGTAAGGATGTGCAAGGTTGTCTTCGATTGTCCTGATCTGATGCTCAGTTTTCTGACTGTAGCTGACCAGCTCCTGATTGAATTCTGTCACAAAAGTCATCAATCAGTGTTTGCAGCACTAGGGAATGAGCTCCCATCCTCTGCTCTCAGAGGAGTCAGTTTCCCTGCACTGTTTCATTCAGTCTCTGCAATAGCTCAGCAAGAAAGGACTGCCACCATCTCCATTGTTCAGAAGAGGAACCTGAGATTCCTTAGATTAGGAAATGTGTCCACACAGCTGGATCCATGCACTGTTTCCAGGCTGACTAAATATTAATGTCAGTCACTTATCAAAAACAATTGGTAATTGGCCAAGCAATGGAAGTGGATTGTGTATGCCTGTTTTCAGGGATGACTTGAGGATTTGTTGCTCTTATTGAGATTGTTATGTGAGTCTGAAAAACTTAGTCAAGAACTGGAGAGAATAAACCAAGAAATGGAGAAATGGAGAACCAGGGGGAAAAAAGAAGAGGACAAATATTGATCCAACCAGTGAAAGAGGAGCATAGGAGTCCCAACCTGACAGCTGGGAATTTAGCCTACAGAAAATGACATTGGAGCAGGAGATAGAGTCCTAACAAAAGATCTCAGAGAGCAACAGGGAATTGCATAGAATTGGTGTTGTGTGCCAGACTGCATGTGTGAAATATTAGGGATGTTTATGTAGAAAATGTCTCTACTGTGACACAAAGAAATTATTAATCTGAAATAAAACAGAATGAATCAACAACAACAGCAGCAACAGTCCCCCAATCTTTTCAAAATGAGCCATGACTTAAAATGGTACTTTAAAATATTGATTGTAAAGCAGTTTTGCCTTTTAATTTCTCCACAGTTTGTAACCTGTTTCATTTGTTTGCGTGTAAATCAGTTTAGATGAGACTAGTGATGTCATAACTGTTTTGTCTCACTTGTACAGTGTTGTTTCAGTTCATCCTTCAGCTTTATTTATTTAGTGTTAATTAGTTACTTAAAGTTCTTTAAATAACAAAATTATTTAGCTGTAGGTTAAATAATTGTAATTATTTAAAGTAATTTCATTCACCTGTGAAGACCAGCCTTTGTTTCTGTGGACTGCTTTTGTAGCCTTGAATTGTTTTTAAGTAAGGGCTTCATGTATATCCACATACTCTCTGTGATTCTAATTCAGTGTTGAGACTGGAGAGTTGGCTCAACAGTGCTTGCTTCTCTTGCAGAAGACTAGAGTTCAGTACCCAGCACCCTACTAAACATTTCATAACCATCTGTAACTCCTCAGGATCTGAGACCCTCTTCTGGCTTCTGTGGGCACACACAGAGATGTGCACAGAGAGATACATCCACATGAATGAAAATAAAATGTTAAAATCAGTTTCAATAAAACTTATAATTTGAATACTGCATCTTGGCTCTGTCCTGACACAATAATTTGGCACAACAATTTAAATTATGTAAACCAGTAGTGAATGTATGAAAAAAGGAGAGGATGGTTAGAATTAGAGAAATGCAAATTGAGATGAGTCACATTCTCTCGTCTCTGATAATGGCAAACCGTTTAAAGTTGTCCAGGTTAGTGCAAGAGAGCAGTGTGGGAGACAGGGTCCCTCAAACTGCCAGAGAAAGTGAATAGGGGAATATTTGTCAACAGTTTAAATAATTTAAAATACAAACTTTAGAAATTTGGATATCTCACTTTGAAGAATTTATTCTGTGCATGTACTCACAGAACTCTGTTAGGATATGATGTCAACGCATTGGTCACATCTAAAAATATAAGTGACTGACAGGAATTGAAAGGCGGCACATTTCTCTGTCAGCCACCAATAACGGGCAACACTGCCCCCTCCCAGCTCTCTCTGCTATTGCAGGTACAGTGTTTATTTTTTTTATTTTCATTTTTTAAAAAAGGAAAATATTTAATTGGGGCTTGCTTACAGGTTATGTTAATATCATGCTGTTTTTATTACTATTGCTCTCTAGTACAACCTAAAATCAGGGATGGTGATGCCTCCAGAACTTTTTTTTCAGGATTGTTTTAGCTATCCTATTTTGTTTGTTTGTATGAAGCTGAAAATTGTCTTTCCAATTTCTGTGAAAGTACAGTGTTTATTAGGTTACTCCTGGAACTAGCTGGTGGGAACTTTACTGACTCATTTCCAGAGACAGAATTCAGAATGTCCAAATTATTCAGGTTAGTGCCAATATTACCTAAAAGTGCTGCTGAGTTCCCAGTGAGCAGGCTGCAAAGGACAACAAGGCTCCCAAGTTGGAACATCTTTGGTCCTGATGCCTGTATTGTCATAGAGGAAGAAAAGGAAACAAGAATCCACAGTGAACATCTGTCACTCTTACACTTGACCTTCGAACAAGACACAGGTGCTTCTGTGCACAATAGGTAAGAAATGGAACCACCAGAGATAGCCACCATTGCCAGTGGATAAAGAAATTGATGGCAAGTGCACAAGGGTATTTTATTCAGCCATGAAAAAAATGAAATCATGACATTGCCAGTAAATGAATGGAAGTGGAAGTCATTTTGTTAAACAAGATAACCCAGATTCAGAATGGTAAAATACCCCATTTTCTGTCTTGTACAAATGAGATTTAAATGTGCATATATATGTATATATACATATACATACATACGTACACACACACACACACACACACACACACACACACACACATGAATGTGTTGAACATGTGTGAGGTCATAAGATAAGGAGACCATGGAAGAAAAAATCCTAAGGAAAGAGCAGAGGGGAAAGGAGACAAAGAACATAGAATGCTTTTGACAGGAAGGTAAAAGGAAGGAGGTAGAGATTAGCACAGGGTGGGGATGAGGGAGGACAGCAGGGGAGGGAGAGGGATGGGAACTAAGGATGTAGAAAAAAGATACAGTGAACCCCACTTATAGTGAATTTAAAAACAGCAGACATAACTACATATAATAATAACTGAGAAAAATAGTTGATTTGTTCTGGAGATGAGCTGGCATGGTTGGGAGGAAGAGAAAATTTAGAGACCCAGCAAGGTTGTGGAAGGGCGGGGCTTGGAAAGACAAGCTGACCCAAGCTCTTTATTCTCAGCTCCTTTGTGCTGGCTGCCTTCTCAGCTTGAGACATATTTCCTCCTTGATTTGTTACCTAATTCTGTTCTCTTGCTTCAGGGAAACTTCACCCCTTCCATGAAGCCAGCTTCAGGTCTCCCCAGAGAACAGTTCAAGGCTCCCAATACCAGGTTCCACCAAGCTTGGGGCCACACTGTCCTTAGGAAAAGAGCTATTGATGGCTTGTATCACTGTTGAGCCTAGACTTCAGGAAGAAGCCTTTCTCCACACACTGAGACAAGGCATTGATGAATACAGTTTGAACAGTCAACAGAATCATGAACCTAGGTTATCATTAGTCAGACACAGTATCATCTATGTCTTCAAATCTGTTAGAGTCAAAACTTCCCTAGCACAGACAGTACCTTTCCTCTGCTTCTTGCTCCAAAGGCTCAAGAAGACCCTCATGTAAGGCTTTACATTGGAGAGGGTACTTACTGGTTTGGAGGAGGATGCACACAAAATACTTGTTTCTCTGCACTGTCTCCTGGGATGCTGGGGTCACAGTGGCCCTTATATAGTGGTCACAGGACTAGAAGCAAGTCCTCATTTCAGGATGTTCTAAGGAGTCTCCAAAGAAAATACCTAAGGTTAGCCAAGATATTCCAACCCAATGGTCACAGACCTGCTTGAGTGATGGATATTGATGATCAACACTAAGACCCAGAGTTGTGGACCTTGCTGCTGCCATGAAGTGGTGGTTTCAGTATGAGTTGGGAAGAAGACCCAGAATGGATGAATAGGAGAAAGTTCTGGTGGGAAAGTTCATAGCATTTGCCTTGGCTTGTGCATTTCATCATTTGGAAACTCAGGGGTAAAGACAGTTGCTTATGGTCATACAATAAGTAGGGTAGAATTGTGGCTCCCACATCACTGTGCCCATCCTTCCTATGTTTCTTTTCTGCAAGAATGTGCTTGTTATCCCTCTTGGGCAGACCCAGCCTCTATGAGTTGGTGCTGTGACCTGTCAATCACAAGAACTCCCCTTACCTCTCTTACTCAAGTACATGTATTTAATTCCAGATACCTAGATGATTTTGTTTAATTTTCCCTTACAAGGTTATTGCTCAGTGTAGAAAATTCCAGCAACACTAAAAATAAAGGAGGAAAGTAAGTGGGATCATGACCACTGTACTGTCGATGGTTAGTGTTTCTTCTTTAGACATCAAGCTGGTTGAGTAATTCACATCTTTCTTACCTTGACATTGGACATGTTTATAGTGTGGCTGTGTGACCAATTGTTGCCATTGCACAGGAGGTAGATGTTGTATGAATGCACAAGCCAGGATGGCTCTGGGCAGAGAGGGAGGAACCCAGCCAGCTCCCTTAGTTTAACAGGATAAAGCAAAGAAGCAAGGGAAGATAGGGATATGAAATACAAACTCATGGACTGTATCTGACTTAGGTTATAGCTGGACCCAGGTCCTGAAATGATGTCCCTTAATTCATGTTCTTAATAATTGCTTTATTCTCTGATGGACTTTTGCAGATTATTGTGTATAGATTGTGGACTCAGACCAAAGCTGGTATCTGGCCTCCTAAGGATGTCAGGAAAAGAAAGAGCTGAAGTATAGGACTCAGGAATGAATGCCATCTAACATTTTGTGAGCTCATTCTATTCTGACCTAAGAGCCTGAGCTGTATCTCCAAATCCTGTGACTTATGTGCACAGCTCTTCACAGTGTGGATTGCAGAAGCATAAACCCCTCTAAGCTGTTCTAGCATGCAGCCTCTGGGGGCAGCATTGAATAGGACTCAGTCTCCCTGAAGGCAGATGAAGCCCTTTGCCTGCTGTTTGATCTTTAGACTAGATACAATTTGTTGATCTAGTCATCAGGAGGTAAGTTTGAAGCCTCATTTTCCATTGGAAGAAACAAGTTTCTGAGAGGCCCCCAGGTGTCAAGGTGACACAGGGGTGGAGCCCAGTGTTGGGTCCTTCCACCTACACCAGGCAGCAGCAGGGTGGCAGGGCAGGACTGTCCCTAGGCCTGTGCAGCCTGTTGTCCACAGGCCCCATTGTTTGAATTGGTCACCAACGGGTGCCCATGTCAAGTCAGAGCAGCACAGAAATAAGTGGGACCTGGGGACAGCACAGAGCAGGTCACTGCTACTTACCAAGTCCTTAGGGCCTGTCCTCAACAGGAGGTGACCGCAGCAAAGGACATTATGAACTTGTGATTCTCAGAGCTCTGGCAGTCAGAGCCTGCTGTGGCCTTGCATGGCTTGCTTCTCTATGCAGACTCTCTGTCTGCTGCCACAATGTTCCACAAACCCATGAAACCCTGTTCCCAGCCATGGGGCACAGATCCAAGGGCCATGCTAAAATCTTGTTAGAGGAGTTTTCACAGCCCAGGAACACAGCCTGGGGGTGCTGAAGTTGGATGTGTTTACCTCATTTGCCGTAGCTGCTAAATAGTTTAACTAACACCTTGTACCTGGATGTTCTTGGCATTATGGGCAGGGGAGTGTGTGGGGCACCATGATGGTGGCGAGAGGAATTGGAGGGGTCAGTTCAGAACCTCTCACTAGGACTGGGGGACCTGGGTTCAAATCCTCATTCTTCCTACTCCTGGCTGAATTACTTGGGTTGGGGCTTCTTTCCTCTCTGTGAAGTGAGACTGGAAAGTGCACCTCACCTCCCTGCTATCCTCGTGCAGAGAAAAGAGGTGGGAAACACATGTGAATGTCCTCACACTGGGCAGGCTGTGCACACAGGGACAGTAATGTCTGCAGTTACATTACACAGCACTGTCCTCACACTGGGCAGACTGTGCACACGGGGACAGTAATGTCTGCAGTTACATTACACAACACTGTCCTCACACTGGGCAGACTGTGCACACGGGGACAGTAATGTCTGCAGTTACATTACACAGCACTGTCCTCACACTGGGCAGACTGTGCACACGGGGACAGTAATGTCTGCAGTTACATTACACAACACTGTCCTCACACTGGGCAGACTGTGCACACGGGGACAGTAATGTCTGCAGTTACATTACAGAGCACACACAAGGGCTCTTGTTAGGGAGAGTTGGGCTTCTAGAGGCCATCTTAGGCCTGTGCTGGCTGCTCTGAGTCACCTTGAAAAGAGCATCCCTCTGTGTACAGAAATTATCCTTGAATGTAAAGTACTTCACTGTCAGGATCAAAGACTGGAACATAAGTGTCATATATTAATTTCTGATTAAAAGTTCCCTGTGAATCATTAAGGATTATCTGTCCTGGTGTAGGACATTCTAATCCCAATATGTGATAATCTCCAGTCATGAGATCATCCTGGTCTCTCTGACCCTAGCTCTTAATTTGTTCCTAATCAGAACTCAGTGCACTGTTTTTTAAAGGCCACTGAGAATAGAGAGGCCAGTCTTGGGGCTGGGTCATACAGGAACCAGGCTTGGATATAATAAGAAGCTCTGCTTCCTAGATTTCCCTTACCCAGAAGGACAGAAGCATTCCACACACCTTTCCACAGTATATCAGACACAGACATGGGTCCACCACACTCGAAATACCATGTCATTTTTTAAACTTAGGCAGGTTCTCTGTTGTGGATTTCTATACCAACCTGCGAAGTGATTTTTGATCCCAAGTGATAGAGCCAGAGTGACAGAGCCAGAGAAAAAGTTCATTCACTTTATCCCATTCTCACATATAAACCCCCTGCTTGAAAGTTATTGAATATAAGGAAGACAAAGGCAGAAAAAAATGTTTAAGTACCTGTCATTTTATCATAGATAAATGTAGCAGTTAGTGAAACTATATAACCTATCATCTGAAGATAATCAATTACATTTTTGGCAATGTTGACATTATCAGGTGACATACTTGCTCTATTCCTGAAACCCTGCACCTTGAGCTGGAGAAGTGGCTCATGGTGAAGAGCCATTATTACTGTGCAGAGCACCAGTAGTTGTTTTGCAGAACCCAAATGACAACACACAACTGCCTGTGACTTCCTGTCCCTGGGGATTCACAGCCCTCCTCTGATCTCCTGAGGGGACTGTACACACATGCTGCATAGAAACTCATGCAAGCAATGATACTTACACCAAAAACAAATAAATCTTTAAAAGAAACAAAGCACATTACTCTAACCTTGGTTACACATAGCCCTTCAGGCCCTCTCCTAGAAGATGGGAAGTAACCAAGGGTCTTGTTCCCTCTTGACTGGGATTTGCATCTTTTGTTCTGTGCAATGGTCCTTGAGCATTTGCTGAAAAATTCCAAAGAAACCAAAAATGGGCCCAGGAGGAGTTATTGGAGGCTCTGGGTCCTCTGAGCTGCTGGTTGTCTGCTTTTTCCATCTTAGTCACTAGAGCTGGCTCCTGAGCTACAGCTGGGGACAAGTGTTTGTGGAAGAAAAGAAAGGTGAGAGAAACGAAAATGCAAGCTCATGAGAGGGAGAGAGGGAAGGAAAGAGTGACAGGGAGGCTCTGAGGGAGGAAAGGAGAGAGTGAAGAAGAAAAAGAAGAAAAGGTGGAAGAATAGGAAGAAGAAATGGAGCAGGAGACAATGGTGGTGGACACAGCTCTGCACTGAGAGTGGAGAAACTGAAGGCTGGTGCCTTCACTCCAGGCTGGAATGAGATTTGGGGCAGTTCTCCGGTTCCTTTTTTCTCTTTTATCTCACTTTAGGAACACTGGTATCATAGATGTCATCCAGCACATCTGGCTTTTTGTGCATTCCAGGATGTGGTGGTTTGAATAGAAATGGCCCTCATAAACTCATATGTTTGAATGCATAAATAGTGAGTGGCACTATTAGGCTGTGTGGCCTTGTTGGAATAGGTGAGGCCTTTTTGGAGGAAGTATATCATTTTGGGGGCAGGATTTGAGGTTTCATGTGTTCGAGCTATACCCAGTGTGGCACACAGTCTCCTTCTGCTGCTTCTGGATAATGATGTAGAACTCTCAGCTCCTTCTCTATCACCATGTCTGCCTGCATGCTGCCATGCTTCTTGCCATGAAGATAATGTACTAAACTGTAGGCAGAAGTTTCTGTCTTGCCAGCAGCTCCCAAATAGACATACTGAGGCTTATATTAATTACAAATGATTGGCCAATAGCTCAGCCATTTTACTAGCTAACTTTTACATTGATGTTGATCCATATTTCTTATCTATGCTTTGCTTCGTGTCTTGGTACCTTTTCTCAGTATGGCATGACCATCTTGCTTCTCTCTGTCTGGCAACTCCCTGACTCCTCCCTTCTTCATCACAATCACCTTCTTATTAACAATGAGAGCAACACATTTTCACAGTGTACAGAATTATTCCAAAGCATTTCCCTCTTTTTTTCTAATTAAAAAGGATGATTTTGACCTTAACATAGTAAAACTATATATAGCAAAAATACTTATCAAGTAAGAATTATGGTTACAATATCCAGTCAATTTGTATTTGACAAAATTAGAGAAAATAATCTACTATATTTTTTTTTAATCAGGATGAGTCTAAAGTTTTGCAACTAATTTACCTTTTTATCATAACTAAGGAAACAATTAATTATAACTGTCTAGTCTTCAAGTCCATCAAAGATCCCAGCAGGATATAATAATATGGAGTAAACAGGAAGTGCTTTTCAAGCGACTTCCAAAAATTGAGAGAAACAGCTGGCTGTGTGGACTATCACCCAAGTTTCTCTGAGATGTTCCAGAATCCATTCCTGCCTTCAAGCCTAGAATATCTGACAGACTTTTTGAAAAGCAGGAAGTTTTGAAGTACTGTCTTAACTTGTCTTTGCAAAGTTCGGCAGTCTCTTTTTGTGTGTGTCCTGCTGATCCAGTTTGGACAGTAACTGTTAGCAATTGAGGCAGGAACAGTTTCTTTGCCCACATAGCTAGCTTTTTCCATAAAGAAAACAAATTCTGTATTGAGATTTTTGATGCCCACTGTCTTTGTCGAAATCGATTGGTGCTTTTCACTGTCTCACTGTCATGAAAAGCCTTAGGTGAGTAAACATATTAAATGCTGTATTTTGTAGGACTTAGAAGTATTTGAAGACCATCTATCTATCTACATATATGTGTATGACCTTGAAAACATAACAAACATGACTGTAAGTTTGACTGCTATAGATTACTAACTACTAAATAAATAACTAAACTACTAACTACTAAGTAAATAACTAAATAAATAACTACTAAATAAATCTTAATTATACATTATAATTTTAAATGAACTGTACAAGCACAATACTCCAAACAAGAGTAGAAATATACATACAGTATAACAAAATTAACTTTAAGTGTGTATGAATATACCAACATCTATAACAATGTAAAATATTTAAGACTAGTAGATTCCATAATCTAATCTTTCATTTCTATATCCTTCCTATTTCTTTCAGAAAGAGAGTTTTGAATAACTTTTTTTTCTAGCTTTTTTTTATTTAACTGTGACCAATAACAACTTGGGACCAATCCCCCTTAAATGATAATAAACATCCACCACACATTTTTTGGGAACGTGGGCATTGCTCTTTAGACTACTTCCTGCTGTTTGTGGGCACAGACCAAGTTGGATGCCATTTGTAGGAGTAGTTTCTGTTCTGCCACAAGCTCACAACTATACACACTGAGGCTTATATAATCACAAAAAATATTCAGCCAATTGCTAAGCCTTATTATTACTCAGTATTAAATTTATGTTAACGCACATTTCTTATCTATGCCTTGCCATACAGCTCTGTAAGTTTACTCAGTATAGCATGCCCATCTTGCTTCTCTCTGTCAATCTCGTGACTCTAATTCTTCCCTTCTTAATCCCAGCATTCTTAGTTTAGTTGTCCTGAATATACTTCCTATCTGGCTACCAGCCAATCAGCTTATTCTTAACAATGAGAGCAACAAAATTTTACAGTGTACAGGATTATTCCACAGTACTAAACCTTTGAAAATGTAAAATGTAATCCAGCTTCAATGAAATGTTTTCCTTTATAAAAGTTGCCAGGGTTATGGTATCTCTTGAAAGCAATAAAACTGTAACTAAGACAAAAGGTGGTACCAAGAGTGGGGTATTTCTGTGATAGGCCTGACCTTGCTTTTGTTTGAAGGAATATAGATTTGGGGATTTGGATTAGAAAAGCAGTAGAGTGCTTTAAACAGGGCCCCAAATAGGCCATGCTAGTAGGAACATGGAAGACAGTGATGCTGAATGTGATTTTAGCTGTGGGGACCTGGCTCAAGAAGTTTCAGAGAAGAAGGATTTTAGTATGCATCCTAGAGACTCTTCTTGTGATATTTTGGCAAAGAATGTAGCTGCTTTTTACCATTGTTCTGAAAGTCTTCCTGAGGCTAAAGTGAAGAATTTTGGATTATTTTAATTGACAGAGGAAGTCTCAGAACAGTCTAGTATTGACTCTCTCATGTGGTTACTAGTGTTAACTCTTATGAAGATCCATAATGAAAAGGAGCAAGCTCAGAAAGGAAAAATAAAATCTATAGTTTGAGGAGAAATGGGCCACCAGGAAGTGGAATGGAGCCAAATCCCGTGCTCAAAGAGATAAACAGATTAAAGATAAGCCTGATGTGAAAAGAGAGTGGTGATCTCAGGGTCAGACCCCACTCAGATAAGATTCCAACTTGTGAAAATGAATTAAAGAAAAGTGAAAGGAAATTAAATAAAAATGAAAAGGAATTAGAGAAGAGCTTAGGGCCAGGTGTGGTGTTGCATAACTAATTCCCACACTCAGAAGGCAGATCTCTAAGTCTGAGGATAGCCTGGTCTACAGAGCAAATTCCAGGATATCCAAGCTTAACCAGTGAAGGTAACCTTTGAAAACCTAGAGAAGACATAATTGAATGAGGGGGCCTTGTTCCAGCCCCAGCAAGCAGCAGAACTTGGCAGTTTTGGCCATTTGGTTGTGGTTTTGAGTCAAGGATAGAAGACAGGAGTTATGGAATCTCCCTCCTTGACTAAGGAGAGCTGCTGAGGCCAGGTGTGTGGCAGGGTTGTCATCCTTCTACCCCTGTCAGATCCTGCCACCTCAGTAAAGCTTCCTGAAGCTCCTGGGGTGGCTGCTGGGCTCCTCATCTGCTTCCACAGAACTTGGCACAGTATCACTTACTGCAACAAATGCATCAATTGCTCCACCCTCTCCAGGCTATGGCTCTGGAAGTCATCCTGGCTCTTGAGGTAAAGCAGCAGACAGCATATATCTTCTGTCTGAACACGTCCACATGCTAGTGGGGGAGACTGAAAAGAGCATGGGAGATTGCAGTAAGTCACACAGGAATGTGGTTTATGAAGAAAAGGAAATCACAGAAGACAGTGGATGGCATGCATGTGTGAGTGTGCTCATGTGTGTGGGCATCTGTGTCCACATGGAGACTGGATATCAGTGTTGGGGCTTGGTACTTGAGTCCCATCCACTTAAATTTTGAGGGAGAGTTTCTCGCTTGGCCCTAGACTCACTGACTAGGCATGATTGGCTGGCCAGTGAGCCCCCGAGATTCCCCAGCACTGGAAATACAACATCACTCCTGTCAAATGTCCCCTCACAGTTAACTCCCTCTATTCTGCAGCCACTCGGCTTGATTTCTTTGTTTAAAAAAAAAGCTCATTCATGCCTCCCTCACACCCTTCCCACAGTCTCATCCTCCACATGTGTCCTAGCACAGCTTCCTCTGTCTGTCCTTCATGGTTCATTTGGAAGTTCTCACCCTCAAACAGCCTTCTGTCTTCCCTCAGCTTCTCAGTTCCCACCTCCTTGTCTCATAACCTCCTGCTGTGGTTTCCTAAAACATCAAGCCCTCTCTGTGATATTGTGGGCTCTGTATTTCTCCCTTCATGGTTAGTTGGATAGAATAGAATCAAATCCCTGGGGACACAGAGAGCCTTGTGTGCTCTTCATTATGCTGAACTTAGAACCTAGAGCAGTGACTAGAACCAAACACCATCCCTGGGGACACAGAGAGCCTTCTGTGCTCTTCATTGTGGTGACCTTCGAATCTCAAGCAGTGACCGGCTCCTTTCAGATGTTTAACTACAGCATCATAGACGAGTGAAGGAAGGAATGACACACGCAGTGATGTTAAAGACCCGAGGTCACCGCTCTCCATTTCCATGCCCAGGATTATAAGCACATCGACACATGAACTGCTCCTTCACTGTGGCCCTTTTGGTTGGGCGGCTCAGCTGCTGCTCCTCTGCAGTGTTGTGCCTAGCATGCAAAGGGGACTTCTATGATGGTTAGACCTGGGAATAATTTAAATGGATGAAGCAGCTTTTCCAAGGACCAATGGGAGGATAGCAGGGATGGACATTGAGCCAAACGACTTGGATCCAGAGCCGTGGGGCAGGAAGTGCTAACTGGCCACTGGCTGTCTTCAACCACTTCATTGATAACTTTTCATTATTCTTTCTGCTCTGCTGGGAGTCCAGAGCATTCAAATTCTTTCGAGTAGAACTGCTCACCAATCTCCAATGACATTCAGCACCCTGGCAGTGCATGGGTCACAGTGTGCATCTGTGGTGGAGTGATGGGGGATTTTCCTTGTCTCTTCCATCTCGTTTCTGCACATGGTCAATTTTTTAAATCTCATTTTCTCTGTCCTTCATATGTAGAATGTGGAGGTTGTGATGGCTATTCTTGGTAATCAGCTGGACTACATCGGGCATTAACTGCACCCAAATTAGGCAGGGCACACTTGTGAGGGATTTCTTTGCTTAACTAGACCCTTTGAAGTAGGATGGTCCACTTCTAATCTAGTTCTTTGAGGTGGGTTGACACACTTGTAATCTGGGCCACATATTCTTCTTGAAGCCTTTATACAGGACATGGATGATGGAAGCTCTCTCTCTCTGTCTCCCCCCTCTCTTTGTCTTTCTTCCTCCTTGCTCTCATTCAAAGTTCAAGTGCATTCCTTCACGGGCATTAAAGCCTACTTCTTTAGGATTCATGGATTTACTGAAGACCATCTAAGACATCCAACATTGTGGACTGAACAATTCCTGGATTCCTGGAACCTCAGTTCATAGGCAGCCATTGTTGGACTTGCTGGATCACAGCCAGTAAGTCATCCTAATAAATCCACTCTATAGACATGCACAAAAACATTCATTCTATAAGTTCTGTTACTTTAAAGAACCCTGAGTAGTGAAGAGGATTATGATGCACACTTCAGAGTTACTCTGGGGACTAGTACATAATGCTCACTATGTCTCAGCTCACAGTCAAACCTTGTCCCAAACTCCTAACTCTTACTGTGTCCTACTGAGGAATTTTGAAGTGTTGTTTGTAACCCTGGCTTTGGTGTTCTTAACAACAGGATATTCTCAAGGATTTTCCTCCAAGGCGTTTTGGAGACCTGTGCCTATGGTGGGACACTTTGATTAACCTTGGTGCAGGGAGGAAGGGCATGGACCTGCCTCAACTGAATGTACCAGGCTCTGCTGACTCCCAGTGGGAGACCTTGCATTGGAGGAGGGGGAAATGGGGCTGGGTTGTGGGGGAAGGCTGGGGGTAGGGAGGAAGGAGGAGAGGATAATCTGTGGTTGGTATGTAAAATGAATGGAAAATCACTTAATAATAGAAAAAATTAAGAAAGAATGAAATGGGTTCCAAACCATCAGAGCACAGGAAAAGTGTGTCTTGAAAAAATAAAGAACAAATCAGAAAAATAACATAAATAAAAATTTTACTTTTTCCCATTCTGAAGGCTGTCGCTTTGCCTTGTAGATCGTATCCTTTGCTCTACAAAAGCTTCTCAGTTTCAAGAGGTCCCATTGATTGATTGTTTCTCTCAGTGTCTGTGCTACTGGTGTTATATTTAGGAAGTGATCTCTTATGCCAATGCATTCAAGACTACTTCCTACTTTCTCTTCTAGCAGGTTCAGAGTAGCTGGATTTATGTTGAGGTCATTGATCTACTTGGACTTAAGTTTTGTGCACGGTGACAGATATGGATCTATTTGCAGCCTTCTACACGTTGATATCCAGTTATGCCAGCACCATTTGTTGAAGATGCTTTCTTTTTTCCATTGTATACTTTTGGCTTCTTTGTCAAAAATTATATGTTCATAGGTGTATGGATTAATGTCAGGGTCTTCAATTCAATTCCATTGGTCCACATGTCAGTTTTTATGCCAATACAAAGCTGTTTTTATTACTGTAGCTCTATAGTAGAGCTTGAAGTCAGGGATCGTGATGCCTCCAGAAGTTGTTTTATTGTACAGGATTCTTTTAGCTATCCTGGGTTTTTTGTTTTTCCATATGAAGTTGAGTATTATTCTTTCCAGGTCTGTGAAGAAAGACACGAGGATCACCCAATGACGGAGAAATGGCTGAGATCTACATGAAAAACCTGGATATGAGTGGGAGTAATGAGGGTCGAGGGAAAGAGAGCCTGTGGGAGCGGGAGATCCCAGCTAGATCAAGAACAGAGAGGGAGAACAAGGAATAGGAGACCATGGTAAATGAAGACCACATGAGAAAAGGAAGAAACAAAGTGCTAGAGAGGCCCAAAGAAATCCACAAAGATACCCCCATAATAGACTGCTGGCAATGTTCGAGAGACAGCTGGAACTGACCTATTCTGGTGATGTAATGGGCAAACACCAAAATAGTGGTGCCAGAAACCCCATCCAAGGACTGAGGAATCTGGATGCAGAGATCCATGGCTAGGTCCCGGGTTGAGCTCCGGGAGTCTAATTAGCAAGAAAAAGGAGGGTTTATATGAGCGAGAATTGTTGAAACCAAGGTTGGATAAAGCACAGGGACAAATAGCCAAAAGAATGGAAACACATGAACTATGAACCAAAGGCTGAGGGGCCCCCAACTGGGTCAGGCCCTCTAAATAGGTGAGACAGTTGATTGGCTTGATCTGTTTGGGAGGCATCTAGGCAGTGGTACCGGGTCCTGTGCTCATTGCATGAGTTGGCTGTTTGAAACCTGGGGCTTATGCAGGGACACTTGGCACAGTCTGGGAGGAGGGGACTGGACTTGCCTGGACTGAGTCTACCAGGTTGATCTCAGTCCTCGGGGGAGGCTTTGCCCTGGAGGAGGTGGGAATGGGGGGTGGGCTGGGGGGAAGGGAAGGGGGGCAGGAGGGGGGAGAACAAGGGAATCCGTGGCTGATATGTAGAACTGAATGGTATTATAAAATAAAATAAAAGGAAAAAAATCCCATGATGGCAAGGGGAAAGTAGAAGCAAAATCTCCCCCAACAAAGAAGCTATTTCGAAATGATACCTGCTTGGAAAAGGAAAAATCAGGGTCTTTTTTCTTCCAATGCAGTGTCACCAAGTATATCAACCATACTCCAGGGTAGACCCCAACTCAAAATGGACTTCATGTTTCTTTATAAACTTTTTGTTTTGTTTTGGTTAAAAATAAAAGTTCTGCCGGGCGGTGGTGGCGCACGCCTTTAATCCCAGCACTTGGGAGGCAGAGCCAGGCGAATCTCTGTGAGTTCGAGGCCAGCCTGGGCTACCAAGTGAGTCCCAGGAAAGGCGCAAAGCTACACAGAGAAACCCTGTCTCAAAAAACCAAAAAAAAAAAAAAAAAAAGTTCCACTTTTGAGTAAAAAAAAAAGTTACAATAGACGCCAGTCCCATAGCTGCTGATCCATTTAAATGGCACAGTGAAGAGGTCCCCATTGTGGTAGGTATTTCTCCTTGGCCACCCATCTCTCTAAAAGTGAGGGTGCTGACTGAGCTTCCCTGTTCTCTCCATCTGGGAGAGTGTGGGGACCTCAGATTTTTTACTGAAACCACTTACCACTTGTACAAACTTTAAACTTTGCTTTTCTTTTATCTAGAAACCTCCAGTCATTTTCCAGGACATATAGGTGGTTGATTACTGAGAGCAGACATTGTGAAGCAAGTTTTTCTTTAAAATTCAAGAAATAGTAATGAAGGGATCTAGCAGGCCTGAGCATGCAAACATGGCTCTGGCAGGCCTTCCCTTACCCATCCCCTCTGCCTTGCTAAACTGTTAGATCACATTCCTAAACTAGCCGCCAAGATCTATTTCCTTATTTTTCCACTTCCTCTGAAGCTGACCACCAAGGTCCAGTTATCAAAGTCCAGCAAACTTCTGTCCCTCCTTGGGTTGCCCTTATTAAAATGCCCAATCAAAACCAACCAACCAATCCTCACATGAAATTTCCCTTTTTTCTTTTATAAACTGCCATTTGCCTATGGAACATGTGTCTGTCTTCTCTGTATTCTGAGGCAGGCAGGCCTTTGTCCCTCCAGGACAAAAATAAGCAAGGAGAACAAAGAAAACTTCATGTTAAGAGATACTTGACACTGGAGATCAGAGAACCTTTAGAGATAATGGATTTGGGATTATTTGCTTGTGCCATGGCAGAAATGGTTTCAATCTGTGAGAATCCGAGAATCATGTGTGCCATCTTTGGCAATCCAGCTATTCTAAGGACAAGCAGTTTTCAGAAAGACAGTGAGGCTTTAGTAACATCTGAGTTCCAGGAGGAAACTTAGACTGAACATGCAAAACAAAGGGACAGAAGAAGCTTCAGGAGGGAGCTGAGAGACAGGTGGGGGTGAGCCAGGAGCAGAACAATGAAGTGATGGGAGAGACTGGAGGAAAGGGGGGTGCAGGTGGGAAGGGTGAGGAGGACAGGGGAGAGGAGGGTAAGTGTCCTGGTGACTATTCCAATCTGGCTATCACCAAGTGAACTGAGAGACTTGTCAGTGAAATGACCCAAATCACAAATGAGGGGCATCTCTGTCCAACTCACAGACAGAGCAGGCAGTGCTGAAGTGACCTCAGGCAGTTTGTGTGGGTGAAAGAAGCAAATCCTAGGGAGAGATGCTGCAGGGAGTAAGATGAAGCCACTGTGCAGCAACCTGGAATAAGAACAAAAGTTGTTGAGTTCGTGCGGTGGTGGCCGAGGCTGTGTAGCTCCGTGACGGGTTTGGCCTCGCATGCGCCTCCCACCCAGCGCCGCCACGATGCCCAAGAGGAAGGTTAGAGCAGACAGAGCGGCAAAGGCGGAGCCCAAGCGGAGCTTGGCGAGGCTCTCGGCCAAGCTCGCCCAGCCAAGGTGGACGCCAAGCCGAAGAAGGCCGCGGGCGGGAAAGGATAAATGATCAGACAAAAAAGTGCAAACAAAAGGGAAGAGGGGAGCAAAGGGCAAACAGGCGGAGGTGGCTGACCAGCAAACCACAGATGTGCCTGCAGAAAATGGAGAGGCTGAGAACCAGAGTCCAGCCTCTGATGTCGAAGAGAAAGAAGCCAAGTCCGACTAACCATCCATCGTGTCTGTCAGTGTCCCCGTCTCCCTTCTTGTACAATCCAGAGGAATATTTTTATCAACTATTTTGTAAATGCGAGTTTTTTAGTAGCTCTAGAAACCTTTTTAAAAGGTGGAAGGAAGTCCCGCCTCATCCCATTTTTTAAGTGTAAATGATTTTTTTAAGAGGTTAAATCACTTGCTGGTTGTTTATTTTTTGGTACAACCAGAAAATAGCAGGATACTGAATCAGGAGAGGCTGTGACTGTCTCGGGGGTCACCATAACATTCCGTAGAGGGGGCTAGTTTTATATCCTACAACACAAAGCATACTTGGAGTCTTGGTCGTGCATTTGTGTCTGGAATATTTTCAGTTATTTCTGGTCTCGTGTTTCTAGTAGAACTGTATCCTAAAATACCACTCCTCGGTCCTTGCCCTGTCAGAACTGTCTCTGGTCATGGCAGTCCATTTTCCTAACAATTGTGATAATGTGCTGTGAAAGATTGAAATTTTGAATATGTACTGTATGTGGCATAAAATTGTGAGTCAGTGTAATTAAGGACTGTGAGCATTTGATTGTTATGTGAGGTCTTAGGGAAAACTTGCCAAGTTTAGGATGGAACATCACTGGAATAAATTAAAGAGAAACAATACATGGCTCTTTTGGGTACGTGAACACAATGTATGACTCTTAGAGTTTGGGTCCATGTTTTAAGAATTGAAATGTCTGTGTACTCAACCAATAAAGTCTCAGTTGTGACAGAGTAAAAAAAAAAAAAAAAGAACAAAAGTTGTCAAACATTGGCTGTCACGTCAACAGAGGGAGGCTGTCTTCCCTGGACAGTGATGGGACTGACTTGGCCTGGCCTCACTGTATACACTCATTTCCACAGTGCCCAGGATGGATACACCACAGAGGGGGACAGCTATGGTTGTGTGGTCTTGTCTGACACCCGGTCCTGACCCCTCCTCATCCCTAATCCAAGTGACATAAACTCAGAGACGCACAGAGGCATTCACAACCAGGGGCATCTTCAGCTCCACACCTTTGCCCTTGGAAGACAGGTCAGCTTGCAAGTCCAGGACTCTGAGTTCGCTGACCTGCATACTGCCCCAAACCCATAAGGGCCCACATGGCATTCCTCTTTGCCTTACATGTGCCTCTCAGCTTTTCTCTTGTCCTCACTACATCCTCTTATGAATTTGAACCTCTACCTTCTCAGTTTAGGTGGACTACTGATGGAGGGAAATATTGGGCCTCAGAGCCAGAACTTGAACTCAGGACTGCGTGAATCAACATTCCATGAAACCACTGCTGTAGAATAAGGGCTGTGGATTCCAATATCCTATCCCTTGAAAGAACTTGGACTTATCCTCCTGGCTGTATTTGGAGAAGAGTCATTCTAAGAGAAAGTCCTTAGGTACCAGGATGTAGGTGGAGATGAGGACAAATGGAACTTTCACCTTGAGCCTGAAATTACAGATTGTGGGAACCCAGATGTGTGAACTGTCCAAACTCGGCCTATAGCCATGCCTCAGACTTTCTTAAGCTCTAATGAGCCTTGCTTCAGAAACCCTCAGCTCCAGGGGGGAAGACAAGATTTACTGATCTGTCTTTGACATTGAAATGGCCTCCCCAGAGGGGTAGTGTCTTTTCTGGGAGCAAAGAAGTACCAACTCACCTCATATCATTCTGAGGTAAAAATAGGTTTAATCTGCTGTAATCTAGTGAGTTCAAAGTCCTAGAATGCTGTTAATGGCCACATCACAGTTTCCTGAAGTGACTCCACATCCATCTTCATGCTCTGAAGGACTTCTGTCACAACAGTCGTCCACTCAGTGCCGGCACCATCAAGGAATGAGCTCCCATCCTCCTTGTTTCAGAGAGTCAGTTTCCTTTTGCTGTTTCCTCAGTCTCTGCAACATCTCAATGAGGGAGGATTGCCACCATCTCCATTGTCCAGATGCAGAACCTGACTATCCCAGGTTAGGAAATGTGTCCACACAGCTGGGTCCATGCACTGTTTCCAGGATCACTTTGTATCAGTATATTTTGAACACTTATCAACAAAACAATTCATCAGTTGGCCAAGCAGTGGAAGCAGATTGTGTATGCCTTTTTTTAGGGGTGACTTGAGGGTCTGTAACTAGTACTGAGATCGTCTATGTGAGTTTGAGAAACTTAGTCAAGCACTTGAGAGAATACACTAAGAAATGGAAACATCTAGGACCAAGGAAAAATCATAGAGGGAAAATATTGCTCCAACTAGTGAAAGTGGGAAATAGGGGGCCCCAAAATGTCAATTGGGAATCAGGCCCAGAGAAAATGAATCAACATTGCAGGAGGAGGTAGAGTGTCCTAACGGAAGAGCTGGGAGTAGAATCAAGGAATGAACAGAATAAATGGCATGTGCCAGATGGCAAAAGTAAAGTAACTGTGATGTTTGTGTAGAAATATCTGCACTGTGAAACAAAGACATTGTTAATCAGGGATAAAACAACAGGAACCACAACCAACAGTAACAACAATCCCTAGGTGTTTAAATAAGCCATGGGTTAAAATGATTTTTTAAAATGTTATTTGTAACACAATTTTTTCCTCCTACTTTCTCTGCAGTTTGTAGCCTGTTTCATTTCTCTGTGTGTAAGGCATTTTAGATTAGAATTGTGATCTTGTACGTATTTTGTTCAGGTTGTATAGTGATGTTTCAGGCCATCCTTTAGCTTTAGCTGCTGAAATCATACAAGATGGGAAGACTAGCCTTTGTTACTGTAGACTGCTTTCCTGTTCTGTATGGAGTATCTTTAAGTAATGTTGGGAGATTTCACATCTTCCATTATGACTGGTTGTAATACATACATGCACATAAATATGTACATATATGCATGCATACATATGAATGTATACATGGGCTTGAATATTTTTAAGGAAAGCATTCTTGTGCAGTCATATACTATTGTGTTCTCAATGCAGTGGTGAGACTAGAGAGATTGCTCAGTGGTTAAGTGTGCTTGCTGCTCTTGCAGAGGACTAGAGTTCAGTCCCAGCATCCTTGTTAGAGGTCTGATAACCACCTGTACTACAGGGGATCTGACACCCTCTTCTGGCTTCTGGAGACACAAGAACAGATATTCACACAAAGATACATACATGGAAATAAAAATCAAGTATTAAAACCCGTTTTTATCTAATAGAGGCAATCACAAAACTGACACCTGGGTCTGTGGCAGGCAGGATCTACCTGTTATATTGATGAACACAGGCCACCTCAGCAGCATTGCTTAGATAGCTCCGTCTTGTCATATAAGCACTAAGTAACCTTAAACCTGACACCCCTTTCTCTCTTCTTTGATTCCCCAGCTGCGGAATGAGAGGATGGCTCCTTTCTTCATCTTCGAAAGTTCCCTAAACATTGGCAAGGTTTGAAGGCAGCATGTGCAGAGCTTTCCTGTTCCCATAAGACCTGTTTGTCAGTTAGACAAGTTCTTCTATAGCCGAGAAGAGAGGTGGGAGTTTATGCACACCTAAACCAGATGTGGTGATGCCCTTCATTTCCAGTCAGTCAACACTGATCAATAAGGAAAGGTCAAGAAAATTCAGAAACATGTGTAAGAGTTTTGACACAACACTTTAGTGAAATTATATAAACCAGCAGTGAAGATGTGGAAAATGAGAGGATTGTTAGGATTCTGTGAATGGGTACAGTGAGGGGTCAATAAAAGAACTACCTCAATCTTGCTGACTCAAGCACATGTATTTAAAACCAGCTTCCTAGATGATTTTGTTTAATGTTCCTCCACAAGTCTAGTGCTCAGAGCAGAGAATTTCACCAACACTAAAAGTAATGGAAGAAAATGATACATGGCCACTGTGCTGTTGAGTGTTAGTGTTTCTTCCATATGGAGCCATAAGGGGAGGCTAAATGATTCACATCCTTCCTACCTCGGTTTGGCCATGTGTGTAGTGTGTCTGTATGACTCCCATGTTTCCATTGCACAGAAGGTGGATGATGTATGAATGTACAGCAGGGATGGATGTTTGCTGATAGGGAGGAATCCAGTGCTCTTTGTAAGAGGAAAAACAGAGATGTTAGGGAGAATTAGGATATGAAGTGAAAACTCATAGTCTCAGTCGGGCTTATGTTATAGCTAGACCTGGTTCCTGAAATGATGCCCTTTATTTCATGTTCTCAATAATGACTTTATTCTCTGATGGACTTTGACAGATAGTTGTAACTGAAGAATGTATGGATGAGGACAGACAAGGGAGTTTTGTAGACACCCATCTTCAATGCGGGTTGAGAGGTAGTTTATTACCATCAGTGAGAAACTAAAGAAATCCTGTGATGTAGACACCACTTTGTAGGCATAAAATATATATTTTCTTCATGGTAGCCTATGTGGCTTCTTGAGTCTGTGAGATGGGTGAGCAGGAGACTCATGTTTGCTTGGCAGAGCACACAGAAATATGGAAGGAGGCAACAGCTCATGAAATTTATCTTCTGACCTCAACAGGCACATAGCCATACCTGCATCTTCAATCACACATGGACATCATCCACATATAAACAGAAAGTAAAAATAAGGATGTTTTTATTTTAAGAAAAATATACAGATTTTTCTTAGGCAATATTGATTATGGACTCTGACCAAAGCTGGTATGTGGCCTCCCCAGGATATTCTGGGCCAAACATCCAGGCTACAGGACTGAGAGATGACCACCATCTCACAATTAATTAATTGACCACACTGTAACATTTAGAGCCCAAGCTATGCCTTCAACGCCTATGACTCACATTTACAGCTCTTCCTATGCCCACAGGTGTCAAGGTTGCACAGTCGTACAAACCCAGTGCTTGATTCCTTCCGCCTAGACCAGGCAGCAGCCAGGTGGCAGGGTGAGACTGTCCCTAGGCTTGTACATCCTGTTTTCCACAGGTCCCATAGCTCAAATTGGTCTCCAAATGTGGCCCATGTAAAGCTTGAAGAGCACAGAAACAGGAGGCAACTGGTCTGGCTTGAGGACAGCACAGAGCTGAGGCCCTGCTATTTACGAAGCCCTTAGGGCCTGTCCTCAATATGATGTAACCATAGCAAGAGACATTATGAACTTGTGATTCTGGTAGTTCATGCAGTCAGACCTGCTGTGCCTTTGTCATGGCTTGCTTCTGTGTGCAGACCTTGTCCCTGTCTGTGTGACACCATGTTCCACAAACCCATGGAAGCCTTGTTCCCTGATATGGGGCACAGAGCCAAGGGCCATCATGAAATCTTGTTATGAGGTGTATTCACACCCGAGGAACACAGACTAGAGGTGCTGGAGTTAGAAGTGATGGTCTCAGTTGCTCAATAGCTTAATTAATATCTTGTACATGGATGTTCTTGGCATCTTGGGCAGGGAAGTTCCTGGGGCATCATGAGTGTGTTGAGGGGACTTGCAGGGGTCTGGTCAGAGTCTATCACTGGGACTGGCAGGACCTGGGTTCAAATCCTCACTTTTCACACTGCTGACTGCATGACCTAAATAGGCATTTCTTCCTTCTCCTTGAAGTGAGACTGGAAAGTGCACCTCACCTCCCTGCTGTCCATGTGCAGAGAAAACAGGTGGGCAACACATGTGAATATCCTCACACTCCATGGGCTGTTCACAGGGCTGACAGGAATGTCTGCAATTACATTACAGAGCACACACAAAGGGCTCTTGTTGGGGAGAGGTTGGGATGTCAATGGTCATCTGAGGTCTGTGCTGGCTGCCCTGAGTCACCTTGGAAAGACCATCCCTCTCTGAGTACAGAAAATCTCCTTGAATAGAAAATACTTGTCTGTGAAGAAAAAGGCCAGCATCAGGGTCGTGGGAGGAATTTCTCATTGAAAGTCTCCAGTGACCAAAGTCTGGCATATCACTGAAGAGTGGATGCTGGGTGGGGTGGTAGTGGGGAGTTGAGTGGAAGGAGGGGAGGGAAGGGGAACTGTGTGTAAAATGGGAAAAAAAACCCTTTTAAATAAAAAAATAAAGCATTAAGGGTTATCTGTCCTTGGTTAGAACATTCTATTCTCAGCATGTGCTAACCCCCAATCGTGACAGCTTCCTGGTCCCACTCACCCCATCACTTAAAGAATGTGCTGGTATTTGTTCCCAATCACAACTCACCACAGGGTTTGCGAAAGGCTACTGAGGCCAGAGAGACCAATATAGGGGCTGGGTCACACGGGAACCAGGCTTGGATGCATTTTAGGGGCTCTGCTTCCTAGATTTCCCTTGCCCAGAAGGACAGAAGCATTCCCCAGACCTTCCCACAGTACAGCAGACAGACTTGAGCCACCACCTACAAAATGCCATGTTGTTTTTAAACTTGGGCAGGTCCTCCATTTTGGAGTTCCACCCCAAACTGAAAAGTCTTTTTTTTGAGAAATTGGGAGAAAGGTGAGTGGGGAGCGGGGGTGGAGCTAGAGAGTGAGTGGGAGAGATGGAGGGAGAAGGATAAAGCAAAATCCAGAATGAGAGAAAGTTCATCCACTTCACCCTATTGTCACAACTAAATAATCTGCAGGCAAGGTTTGGAAGATAATAAAGACAAAAGTAGAAAAATATTTTCAAGCACCTTCCATTTTATCATAGCTAAAATTGTCAGTTAGGGAAACTATACTCCAATGGTGTCTGACGATTTTTAATTACACTTTCAGCAAGGTTGACATTTTCAGGGTGACATATATATTTTATTATTTCCAGAACCCTGTGCCCTGGAGCTAGAGAGAGGGCTGAGCAATGAAAGAGCCTTTGCTACTTTGAAGAGGACCAGGAACTGATTCCCAGACCCAAACAGCAACTCAAAACTGCCTGCAATTTGTGTCCTAGGGAGTTCAAAGGACTCCTCTCAACTCCTCATGGAACTGCACACACATGATGCACATAAACTCATGCAAGCAAACACATTTACACATAGAATAAGTAAATCTTAAAAATAAATATAAAATGTTGCTCTAAGTTCTTGTCTTAAATCTGGGTTACACAGAGTCCCTCAGTTCTTGGCCTGATAGATGTGAACTAACCAAGGGTCTTGCCCATCGTCGGTGGGATTTGTATCTTCTTGTTCTGTGGAATGGTCTTTGAGCATTTGCTAGAAGCTTTTGCAGAAGCCAGAAAGTGGGTCTAGAAGGAGGGCGGGTGCTGTGACTCTCTGAGCTGCTGGACATCTGAGTGTCTGCTGTTTTCATCTTTGTCTCGGGAGCTTCACCTGAGCTGCAGTGTTTGTGGGAGGAAGAACAGAGACAGAAAAGACATAGCAAAGTAATGAGCTAGAGAGAGGAAGGAGATGAAGAGAGGGAAGGAAAGAGTGACAGGGAGGGAGTGAGGGAGGAAAGGAGAGAGTGAAGGAAGGAAAGAAAGCAGAAGAGGTAATGAAAAGCGGGGTGGTGATATTTTATTTGTCATGAAATGTGATATTTTATTTGTATGTTAATAAATAAAGTTGCCTGGAGATCAGAGGTCAAGTAGCCCTTAAACAGAAGTACAGAGGTGGTAGCACAGGCCCTTAATCCAATCACATGGCATGAAGAATCTCTGGTCAATGACACAGCCAAGGTGGAGACATGATCCTTTAATCTCAGTACCAACCATAGAGACCTGGAGGTCTGTATAGAGAGGCAGAGATGAGGATGTCATGTGGTTGGGCTTAGAGCCAATGAAAAGGCACAACAGAAAGGCAATAAAAACACAAGTCAGGCAGGAAAAAACACTCTCTGGGGAAGCTACTGCTGGTGGTAAGCTAAAGCTAGTCATGGCTATTGCTCAGATCTCTTTGGCTATTTCCTCTGTATTTGGCTCTGTGTTTCTTATTTATGAAGACTGTGTAGAATTTCATCGAAAAAGAGGGAAAAATAGGAAGGAGAAATGGAGCCAGAGACAATGAGGGGTGGGAACGGCTGTGTCCTGAGAGTGTGGAAACTGAAGGCTGGAGCCCACTGTCCTTGGGCTCTCCATGTCCACACAGGGTCCTGCAAGCTTAGCACCATTGGCTGATTTCTTAGCTGATGTCCACAGGTAGGACATGTTAGGCAACCCATAGCCATGGCAGTTTTTTTTTGTGCTCCCTGTTCTCTTGGCCAACAATTCTCAGGATTTTGTCTGAACTCTGTCCTTTGCTCTGTATCAGCTTTCAGGTCCTTCTTGAAGTAGTGGTTCTGCCTTTATGCATCTATCCATTCATCCTCCATTTCTTCACCCCAAAATGTCTCGTGCTAGACCACTGATCTTTTTGGTAACTGTGAGCTTCTACTTGATTCTGAATGTTTTGTTGACATAAATAATGAAGATTTTAAGGCGTTTTCTCTACAACTGGAGCCTTCCAGAATAGTCAATGAGCCAAGTAGTCAGCTCACCACTGAAAGGAAGAGCACTAGCCTTTCCAGCACCATGTCTTCATGGAGGAGGAGTTGAGTGATTTTGAAGAGTTGTTGTTTGAGGGAAACAGCCAGGCACAAATTCAAATGCTCCATGAAATCACTTACAGGTATGGTCTGAAAATGAAAACACTCCAATACACAGAGAACAAAATGTCAGTCACCTTGATGATAAAAAAATGTTGGTCTCTTGTTTTGTGGAAAATTATGATTTCATTTTCGTTTGATTCTAGGTTCTTTTTAATTTTCACATTGTTTTTTGTAGCCATTGTCAACTCAAGGATGTGCTGTTCATTCTCTCAGTATTTGTGTTGTTTCTCAGGCTGTTTTCTTGTTTCTTTCATTTTGTTCTGAAAGGATGGAAGATAGGAGTTCAATTGTCTCATACTCATAAAGACTTGTTTTGTGGCCTAGAACATCTATTGTAGAGAAGAGTCTATGGACCTCTAACATAAATATATATACACTGTATCCGTTGATTGGAATGTTCTACAGATATCTGTTTGGTCTATTTGATGTATGGTGTGGTTTAGTCCAGCAGTTTCTTTGCTGATTGTTTTACTTTGGGTGGCCTGATTAAAGATAAAAGTAGTTTATTGATGTCAGTCCCTTTTATCCTTTCAGAATCCATCTGACCTTTTGTGACCATTTGTATATTTCTGAAATTAGGAGCCCCCCATTTGGTGCACTTGTATTTACAATTGTTATATTTCCCAATGAAATGTTTCCTCTGTTCATATCTAGTAGACTATCTGTATTTTATAACTCATTTTGATCTGAAGAATATTTCATTAAATACCAAATACTATGACATCTATTTTTGTCTTCCACTAATCTCATTGTTTGACCTCCACCTTGAATTTCAGTCTCTGGGTCAATTACGCCATTTACATGTATAGTTTTCATTGACCTATGTTAACTTATTCCTATAGAGATAATCTCAACACCCCCTGCCCTCTGTGTGTGTGTATGTGTATGTAGGTGCACATAATCTTCTTTGTGCATCTACCTGTATGTCTGAGAAGGCCAGAGATTGATGGGTAGTATCTTCAACGCCTCTCTACTTTGTGTTCTGAGATCGTCTCTCCCTGAACCTGGAGCTTTGTCACTGATTCAGCAAGACTGGTTGGCAAGCAATCTTCAAGGATTCCACTGCCTCCACCTGCCCACTGCTAAGATTATGGGCACATGCTATCATTCTTGGCTTCTATGTGGGCATTGGAGCACCAAAGCCCCATGAGCCCACCCTGTGGCTGGCACCAGGCCTGGTTCTGAGAAGAGACACTCTACCTCCTCAGGTCATCAAATAAGATGAAAGCAACAATGAATGAAGTGACTACCAGTTGTCCTATGTGAGGAAAGTGCAGTGGGAAGAGCAGAGAGGTCTGGGCTGTGGGAATGGAGATGACATCCTTTGCTTTGCAGAAGCTTACAAATTATGTGTAACCCCTTTTGTAATTTCTACATAATATTCTTGTCTAGGCCTGTATCTTGAATTGTTTGCCTATGCTTCACTTTAGGATTTTCAAAGTTTCATATCCTCACTTTTAGGTATTTGATTTACTTTGAATAGATTTTTTGCAGGGTGAGTAAGGGGATCCAGTTTCATTCTTCTACAAATGGATTTCCAGTGTTTCCAGCACTATTTGATAAAAAGATTGTTTTCCCCTTCCTTAGTGTGTGTTTTTCTCCCTTTTCCTTTCGTCTCTCTGTTGTTTTTCCAATGTGTAATTTTTGACACCTTTTGTCAGAGATTTGGTGGCTGTAAATGTGGGTTTATTTCTGAGTTCTTCAGTCCATTTGTTCCCTTGGTCTATATGTCTGTTTTTGTGTTTGTGTTTGTGTGTGTATGTTTGTGTGTGTGTGTGTGTGTGTGTGTGTGTGTGTGTGTGTGTTGTGTGCCAGCTTCATGCTGTTTTGATTACTATTGATCTGTTATATTGTTTGATATCAAGTACCAAGTTAGTGCCTGTTATGAATTATTATGTGGGTAACTCCCAAGAATGTCCCACTTGTGCAGGGAAACATGCTGGCCTGCTGGACTGATGCAGTGGCAGCTGAGACACAGTCACTCACATGAGGCACAGTCACTCTAACCCAGGCCCTGCATCCATGGGGAGACAGTTCATTAGAAAGATAGAAAGAGAGAAAAAGAGAGAGAGAGGAAGAGAAAAAGAGAAAGAAAGCAGAGGTGTGCACACCTCATGGCAGGGAAGGGGGGAAAGGCAGAAGAGAGAGAGGAAGGGGCAGAGTTTTTCCTTAAAATGAGGCTTTTACATCAGGATGCAGGTGGCCCCCAAGGGGCGGGACTTCAAGGGGATGGGTCAGAATGTTAACATTCCTCCGTTTTTTATAAAAAGAGGTGAGTTATGGGAGCAGTGGGGGAGCAAGGGTGCTGCATTCTACAGGGTACTTCAAGCTGACAAGGGGCCAAGTGGGGAGGGGGAAGCGAGGAGTCACACACAGCAGGAGGCAGGAGTGAGGAAGCATAGTTAGCTGTCAGCCTGGAAATCTCTGATGTGGAGACCTCAGGCGGCTGTTCCTTGAGGTTGCTAGGAGAAAAATAGATTGTTACCATTGGCCTTATGAGCTGGGCTAGCCATGGGAAGAGTGATAACCGCCAGAGAGAATGGAACAGAGAAGTGCCCTGGTTGTACAGAAGAGGCAAGAGTGAATGAGTGAGACAAAAGAGCAGATATGTTCTTCTTTGTGACATCTTGGAGAACCAGGTTCCTGTTGTTGGTCCTGTGCCTGCCTGAGCCTGGAGAGATGGTACCAGCATGAATTGAAGGATGATGTGTTCTTCAGGAGTGTAGGAGCCATCACATTTGCCATTTCTCTGGAGGTGGGGGTGCATTCATCCCAGTTGACATCCTTGGAGCTGGTGCCAGCTGGTGTAGGGGCTGGCATATCTGGAGAGCCCTTTGACCCAAGCATGAGGAGGGAAACTAAAAAATATGCTTGAGAATGGGTGAGGTCAAAATGGGCTATGGAGACTGTTAAGTTTCATCAGACCAAGTTTCTTGATACAGAAGCAGAACCTTCGCCAGGTACCTGTAGGTATCTGTAAGACAGCTGGAATGGATTTACATCACAGCAAAAGGGTTAAAAATCCATAGAAATTTAAGGACTCTTCAAAACTCTTTGTAGTCAATGTTCTATCAGTTTATCAAAGCTGCATTTATCAGTATTAAAACTTTGAACTTCTGGAGTTACATCTGAAACCAGTCTATCCTGTACCATGAAATCTGGGGCTTTTAAATTGATATCCTAGTCATCAAACATCATCAGATTTGAGAAGAATAAATTTAAGAAGTGAGACAGCTTCCCAGCTACCTAGGCAGCATTTCCAGGTCTCTTCGTGGTCGTTGGGGGACAAAAGCCCCAAAGGCAGCATTTGTTCAGCTGATAAACCCAGAAGATCTGATGGAATTTTTTTTTTCTGTGAAGTAGAAATTTGGGGAGGTTATCCTACCTGTCTTAGCAGAGAGGACAATCAATCCCTGTTGTTCCTCTTATTCACAGTCTAGACAGGATCTCAGCTTTTTGCTGCATGGACAGCCTTGCCATAAGCTTCCAAGTTCTTCTGCGACCATCTATCTTCTTGGAGAAGATATAGGAGCTGACATGTCTCTTTATCATAAAAAGCTGTTATATTAAATGCCACATTCTCACATCTCTACAGGTGTTTGAGGACTGGGGGAACAAAATCTGTTAGATGTATTTATAACTTTGAGAGCATATATATATATATATATATATAAATTAAATCTGAATATATAGGTTTCCCAGTTAGTTATAGCTTAATGAAGTTAGCAAGGATATGGAGGCTCATGTTCCTAAGCCTGAATAGACATTGAGTTAAGGAGAGACACTTTTTAAGCTGTTTGCAGTGATATCTGAATCTGTTACCATTTTTATGTGCCTATAACTGTAGTTCTGATCCTTGAGTACAGCCAGATTATAATCCTGAATGATTTATATAGAAATAATTATTTCTTAAGGTCATATAAATACCTCATTGGTTCTGCATAAAGAAAGTCAAGTGTCCCATTGCAGAATTGCAGAACAATTTTTTTTTTTTTATTTTTTGGTTTTTTGAGACAGGGTTTCTCTGTGTAGCTTTGAGCCTTTCCTGGAACTCGCTTTGGAGACCAGGCTTGCCTTGAACTCACAGAGATCCACCTGCCTCTGCCTCCTGAGTGCTGGGATTAAAGACATGCACCACCACTGCCCAGCTGCAGAACAATTTTAATTATCAAATATCAATGGGCATTAGATAGCCAATCAGTCCTCTATGCCAGGGGGTTTCCTTTGGACCCAGCATTTCAGCCTATTCCTGACAGGGAACATGAGATGATGTGTTCTCTTCTGTAACTGTTTCAAGATGGCATTGGGGTGTTGTTGTCAGGGTCCCTCCAAAACATGCTACCCTGAGTAAGGATGTCACTGAGGTCATATGACTCGTCCATTTTGATCTTAGCCAAGATAACACCTGATCATGTGACTGCCCTTATTTAAGATGGTGACTGAGCATGTGACTGCCCTTACCAATATGGTAGGCAAACTTGTGGTCATGTGTGTTTTTATTTTTTTCCAAAATAAACTGAACATATAAAGTGAAGTTTAGAGAGTTAGTCAGAAACAAGTCAGTGTGGCCATCTCTCAAGGCCTGGTAGCAGGAGCAGCAGAGGAAATATAGACTGATGCAGGGGCTTGGCTCTGAGCAGTGGCAGAGCATCCAGTGTGTGGGGGGTCCCACACCAAAGTCCTGTGGGTGGAACAGGGAGTCCCAGCAACAGAGTCAAGTGACAGAGAGAAAGATTAAGAAAGAGAATACAGACAAGGAGAGTAAGTAGAGGCAAGGGTTGTACTTGCTTCATAAAGAAAACTGGTGACAAGTGATGATGTAGTTGCTTAGCAGAGGCTGGAGGAGCATGGGGGAGTTGGCAGTGAGGAAGAAGCTGGGATAAGAGTTGGGTAGGCACATTTTCCCACAATGAGGTATAAGGCCCAGCAGACTGATCTCTAGCATCCCAAAGGGTCAGAGGGCCAACGATAATGGCTCAAGATAGCCAATGGACCATGATATTAAAGGCTATGGGTGGTGGAATTGAGTGGGATAGGGTGTCTCCATATGTCATCACAGAGGGACTGGGTCCAAAGGGCTTAAAGCATGAAAGACACATGGTACCATCAAGTGAACCAAAACAAATCTGTCCTTCAGCATCCCAGAGAGTCAGCGAGGACTAACAGAAGGTGCAAGATAGCTCCATGTTGGGTGCCAATATTATGAATTATGCATGCAGGGGATATAAGATTGACTGGGCCAGGGCTCACACGTGGGGGAAAACTTGCTGGTGTGCTTGGCAGATGCAGTGGCAGGCTAGCAGATGCATGCCATGCAGACATGGCAGTGGCAGCAGCCAGTAATTCACAACCCACATGCTGCATCCATGCAGAAAGAGTTTATTAGAAAGATAGAGAGAAAGATAGACAAAAGGAGAGAGAGGAAGAGAGAGGGGGGTTTGAGGGAGCACACTTTGTGGGAGAAAAACAGAAGAGAGGAGGGAAGAAAGGGAGATTTCCTTAAAATGAGGCTGTTATGTCAGGATGCAGGGTGACACCAGGGGTGGGATTTCAAGGGGGTGGATCAGAATATCAACAGCTCCAGCATTTCTCTTTCAGCTTAGGATTATTTGACTCTTCAGGGTCTTTTTGTGCTTCTGTATGGATTTTAGGATTTTTTTTGGTTTTTGAAGAATTTCAAGCGAATATTGTTGGGAACTGCATTGAATCTGTAAACTGCTTTCTGCTGCACATTCCATAATGTTAATCTGTCAGTCTATTAGCATGGAATGCCTTTCTGTTTTCTAGTATTTTCTTCAGTGTGTTATATTTTCAGTGTATGGAATGCCATCACCTCTCTTGAGGCAGGGTCTCTTATTGGCTTAGATCTCATCAACTAGGCTAAGCTGGTTGGGCAACAAATGGCAGAGTCTCCTGGCTCTGTCTCCTCAGCACTAGAACTGCATGAACCCCACACCCAGCATTTTTATGTGGGTCCTGGGGCTCAAACTCAGTTCCTCACTTTTGCAAGGCAGGCACTTTACCAACTGAGCTATCTCCAAACCTCTCTTTTTTTTCCATAATTTTATTCCTTTAATTTCTTTCTTCACTCTCATTGTTTAGCTAAGACTTCCAGCACTATTTCCAGTATGAGAGGCTACCCTTGCCTGATTCCTGATTTTAAAGGAAATGATTCTAGTTTTTCTTCATTTAGTATACTGCTGGATATAGGTTTGCAATAAATCGTCCTGATGAGGTATGTTGAGGTATGCTTCTTTGGTTCACAGTTTCTTCAGAGTTTTTGATATCAACTTTGTCAGAGGCCGTCTATGCTTCTGTTCACAGCTTCTGAGGTCTCTGTCTTTAAGCTTAGTCAGGGTTACTATTACTGTTATGAACACCATGACCAAAGCAACTTTGGGAGGAAAAGGTTTATTCAGGTTTACACTTCCACAACCTTGTTTATCACTGAAGGAACTCAGTACAAGAACTCAAACAGGACAGGAACGTGGAGGCAGGAGCTGATGCAGAGGTCATGTGCTTACTGGCTTACTCCTCATGGCTTGCTCAGCCTGATTTCTTATGGAGTTCAGGACCACCAGCAACAGGGATAGCACTACACACCATGGGCTGTCAATCACTAATTAAGAAAATGCCTTACAGCTGGATCTTATGCAAGACTTCTCAACTGTATTTTTCTCCTTTCAGATGACTCTAGCTTGTATCAAGTTGACATAAAACTAGTCATGACAGTTAACACTTAGTGGTTAGTGTATGTTGAGACAATCTAGTATCCCTATAATGAATCTAATCTGATGATAGGGTATGATCTTGTTAAATGTGCCCTTGCATTTAGTTAGGAAGAATTTTATTGAGAAGTTTTTGGTTTTTGTTCATCAGGGAAATTGTGTTATTGTTATCTGTTTTTGTTGTGTCTTTATCTTCTCTTGGTATTAGGGCAATAATGGCTTTATAGAATAACTTTAGTAGCATTCCTTCCCTTCCTATTTTATGAGACATTTTAGAGAGCATTTTTCTTAACTCTTTTGTTTGGAAGGATTTGGCAATGAATCTGTCTGGTCTGGGTCTCTTTGTTGGGAGGCTTTATTATTGTTTCAATCTCACTATCTGTTACAGACACACATCAGTCTTCTTTTTCTTTTTCTGTGATTACGTATTCTGACCAAAGACAGTTAAGAAAAAAAGGCACAGATTTTCCCATGGGGGCAAGAGCAGAAACCCACTTTCTGGAACTATGATGCAGAGCTATGAGATGTCTGCTGGGAAATAAGCAAGGCTCCTGGGAGGGTGAGACTGCAGGGCCCATGCGGCCATCTCCTGTACCATCTTGAATTCTGCTTTGCATCTTCCCAGGTAGAATGCTTTTGTAGGGAGAACAGTGGGAACAGGAAGTGGACATTGAGAGTCAAGTGGAGGAAGTGCAAGAAGACTAGCATCAAGTGGTCCTCGTCCTTGAGGAAGGCAACAGGAAGAGGAAAGTGGGACAATGGAAGCTGTGAGGTCACCTGGTCTGAGCCAGGTATGTCAGTTAATTCTCTGTTGACATGCGAAAACACCAGGACCAAGGGAAGTTCTAGAAGGAAGTTTATTTGGGCAGATAGTTCTAGAAGGGTAAGAGTTCATCATCTTCATTGTTGGGAAACATGGCAACAGCAAAATGTTGACTGGAGCAGTTGAGAGCTCACATCTGGAGCCACCAGCAGGAAACAGAGTCAATAGGGATTGCCCTAAGGCTGAAGAATATAAAAGGTGACCCCAGTGACATACTTCCTCTAGCAAGGCCAGACTTCCTAAGTCTTTGCCAATAACACCAACTGATGACTAAGTATTTGAAATCCAGAGACTGTGGGTGACATTTATGATTCAAACCACCATACAAAGATAGTCTAGGAACCCCATGGCTTCTGGGTTCTTTATAGCTTCATGGGTTCATACCCTGGCACTGAACTTTCCTTACTATGTGGCCTGAATGAACCACTTTGCTTCTATGAACATTAGTTACTTCCTGTAGTTATCAGGATGTAGTAAACTGTGAAGGAGACCTCATGAGTTGCAGCTTCATGGATAAATAATGGAGTCAGGGACCAGGTGGTGTCACCAGAATCCCTGGCTTCCCCAGGGAGACTAAGGTTTTTAGAATCTGATAGGTGATGTCCAGGTGCTGAGTAGCAATGGGAGGGCTAAGTGAGACTGGAGAGGATAAGGGCTCCAACTGCCCCTGGGGAAGAGACAGGCAGGAAAGGGCACAGCCACATGAGCCTGTCTGTCTGTGCTCCTTCATCTCTTTAAACAGGGTGGTCCTCATTCTGCACCAGTCCTTAGGACCATTGAAGGGACATGGTAAAAGTCTGAGTGAGGTTGTTTTCCAGCATGACCCCTTCCCACTGTTATCTGGTACATAGTAGGTGCTCAATACACATTTTGTACAATTGCAGCTGGATGGTTTGGGGTTCTGCCACAGTCACGCAGGGGCTGTGTGGCCACTTTCTCCATGCTTCCATGACTCTATGCATTAAGGAAATCTGTAAGGTATGCTCTGTTTGCCCTTCCATCTCTGGATCTGTCCCTGTCACACAGGTACCATCTCACCCCATACATAGCCCACACCCTGCCAACAACTCCTATTGAAAGAACTGAAGAAACGAACACATCAGGGTGGAGTTAGGATTTTAATGGCGGGTGGTTATAACAGGTGTGGAGACCACTGAGGGAAGAAGAGAGTCCGGACTCAGGCACAGTTTGTGTGGCTCATAGAAGAAATTATGAGAGGAAGATGCCACAGGAAGTCAAATGGAGCCATTGGGCACCAACCTGGAATGAGAACACATGGCTTCAGAACACTGGCTGTCACAGCCACAGTGGGAGCTGGCTTTCACAGACAATGATTGGACACAAACTGGCCTGGCCCTGCTGTCTTCATTCACTGCACAATGCCCAATATGGCTGAGGCCATGAAGAAAATAGAGGCAGCTGTGGATCTGTGGTCTAATTCTGGAATCTGACTCAAACCCCTCCTCATTCCTTCTTCTGGAGCAGTGGACGATGGGAAAAGATGGAGTAGAGCCCATGTCCAAGTCAGCGTGAAAGTTCAGTCCACACTTAAGTGTCTGTGCACAAAGTTAGAGCTCAGTCACTAACTCCTTGTAAAATGTTTGAGAATCCAAAGCCCAGCTCAGTTAGCAAATATTTTTCACCTCGGAGTGGATATAAATGTTAACATCTTCAGATGCACAAGGCACATTGACCCAGCTGAAAGGTATTGTAAGCAAATGCATGATTATGGTTGGAGGGGTCCATCCTCCTGCCTGAGCAATGGATTGCAAGAGCCCATAGACTCAGTGTGGATCTCATGATTCTTGAGCCCTTTGCACGTTCCAGGCTCTAAGTTAAACATATGTATTTCCTCACGTCTTCATCCCAGAGTTTGATAAGTCCGGGTCTCTACTGTTCTAATGTACAGATATGGAAACTGAGGCCTCAAAAGCTGCAGAGTGACAGTGCTGACAGTAGAGACAGAGCTGATCCTTTAGTGTTGTCCGACTGTGTGCTCCACCATGCTGCTTCCCAGGTGTGGGAACAGGATTAAAGTCGGGTCCTAAAGCCTCCCTGAGAGCCCAGTCTGCTGGGATGGATGAATCTTACCTGCCTGATGAATCAGAGATGTCCTTCATTGTTTCATTCATGGTCACATAGGGCAGGCTGTTCTGGATCTCTCTTTTAACCCTTAATGAACCTTCATGTTCCAAGTCAATGGGGGTGTTGTCCCTGGGATTATCCTTAGGCCTGAAGAAAATAAAAGTCACACTGAATACAGGACTAGAAGGCTCTGCAGGCTGCCCTGGTTTTCCTCTTCTGAGTGGATGCAATGAAGTGTGTCTAAAGGCATTGTCAACATCTGGGCAATGTCAACATGCTACCTATTCTCCACAAAATTTATGCATTTGTATTAGAGTTCTCTAGGTGATGCATGTTCAGCACATGTGAGCTTTTTAGTTGGCATTAGACTAAGAATTAGGATAATTGCTAACATTTGTGACACAAATTACCTGTGTTAATTTCAAGTATTTATGTGGTTTAATCCATTTAATCTTTACAAAAGTGCTAGAAGATAAATCACACTCTTTTCAGAGTGAGGAGACCTGGGCATAGGGAGGTTAAGTAAGTACCCTAAGATCTCACAGCTCATGGCTTCATAAGTGTTTGGAGTTCATACAGGCCCTATGTCCCCCACTGCTGATGATGGGAACCAGGCTGTCACATGTACCAGGCAAGTGCTCTCCCTGAAATTTACCCCCAGTCCCAGAAACTCTCTTGCACAGGTTCTTGACTTGGTTATTTCTATCTCTCTCTCTTTAAATTAAAAAATTTAAATTGTATTTTACTTGTTCATCTAGTTTGTCCATAATCTCTGAGTTCTAGTTTCAATGAGAAATCACATCTCAAAAATAAACGTGTCAAAAAATAGAGGCAGATTCCTGATGTTTGCCTCTGACCTCCACCATCACTTGTGAGTACATATATGAGTCTGTATACACACATATACACACATGCAACACACACACAGAAGGATGTTGTGTAGGACATTCTTTTGAAAGAGATTTAATGTGTTCTTTTTTCACTAAAATACTTATTGGGTTTTTAGGCCTCTGAGGGTCTCCACTTTTACAGATTCAGAAACAGAGGACAGAGGTCATGAAGTTCCTGGGAATGAAGTTCCCACTCAAAATGGTCAGATCACTGCATCCTCTAAATCCAAGTGACATCTACTCACATAAGCACAGAAGCATCCACAATCAGGGGCATCTTCATCTCTGTGCTGTTGTCGTTGGCAGACAGGCCAGCTTGCAAGTCCAAGCTTGGCAGGTCCTTGAGTCGAATCCTGCCCGAACAACAAGTGCATTCTAGTCATTCCTCCTGCAATAATTGAAGCCTCCTCACCACCCTCGTGTCCTCACTATGTCCTGTTCAGAAATGTGAGCCTCTATACTCTCAAGGACAGTCACAGAACCAGGGAATTAAAGGCAGCAGAGCCAGAACTTAAACTGAGGATTGTGTGACTCAAAACTCTAGAAAGCCACTGCTTGGGACTAATGGGGTGTGGATTCCAGCTCCCTGTCCCTCGAAGGAACTTGGACTTTTATATCTGGCTAAATTTTAAGGAAGAGTTATTCTTAGAGAAAGGCTTTAGGTACCACCATGCAGGTGGAGATGGGGACAAATGGAACGTTCACCTTGAGCCTGAAATTACAGAGTGTGGGAAAACAGATGTGTGAACTGTCCAAACTGGCCCTGTAGCTCTGCCTCAATTACTCAAGCTCTAATGTGCCTTGTCTCAGAACTCCTCAGCTCTGTGGAGAAGACAAGGCTTATCCATAGGTCTTTGAAATGAACTGGCTTCCCAGAGGGGTAGTTCCTTTCCTGTGAATAAAGAAGCACCAACTCACCTCATATTATTCATAAATAAAGGGAAGTTAAATTGGAATCCAGTGTTGGAATCCAGTGAGAACTTAGGTACTTGAAGTTTGCGTTCAAATTTGTATTTCTGTGTCTCACTTTCCTGAGTGAAGCTGACCGGCATATCCAGCTCTAGCTTCTGAATGAACTCTGTCAAAACAGTCATCAATCAGTATATGCACCACTAGGGAATGAGCTCCCATCCTCCTGTTCTCAGAGAAGTCAGTTTCCCTGAGCTGTTTCATTCAGTCTTTGCCACAGCTCAGTGAGAAAGGATTGCCACCATCTCTATTGTTCAGAAGAGGAACCTGAGATTCCTAAGATTAGGAAATGTGTCCACACAGCTGGATCCATGCACTGTTTCCAGGCTGACTTCATATTAATATTGATCACTTATCAAAAACAATTGACCAGTTGGCCAAGCAATGGAAGCAGATTGTGTATTCCTGTTTTCAGGAGTGACTTGAGGATCTGTTGCTCTTAATGAGATTGTTATGAGAGTATGAAAAACGTAGTCAAGAACTTGAGAGAATAAACCAAGTAATGGAAAAATCTAGAACCAGGAAAAAAAACAAAGAGGGCATATATTGCTCCAACCAGTGAAAGTGGGAAATGGCAGTCGCAAAATGAAAGCTTGGAATTTGGCCCAGAGAAAATGACATTGGAGCAGGAGATAGAGTCCTAACAGAAGATCTCAGAGAGCAACCGGGAAATGCCTAGAATGGGTGTCATGTACCACACTGCATGTGTGAAGTATTAGGGATGTTTATGTAGAAAATATCTCTCCTGTGAAACAAAGAAATTATTAATCAGAGATAAATCAAAATGAATCAACAACAACAGCAACAACAAAATGCCTCTATTTTTAAAATGAGCCATGACTTCAAGAGATATTTTAAAATATTGAGTGTGAAACAATTTTGCCTTTTAATTTCTCAAAAGTTTGTAACATGTTTCATTTCTTTGGGTGTAAAGCAGTTTAGATGAGAATTGTGACGTCATAACTGTTTTATCTCACTTGTACAGTGATGTTTCAGTTCATCCTTCAGCTTTATTTGTTTAACTTTATTTATTTATTTATTTATTTGAAATTATTTAAATAATAAAACTGTTTAGCTGTAGGTTGAATAATTTTAAAATTATTTAAAGTAATTCATACACCTGTGAGGACTAGTCTTTGTTTCTGTAGACTGCTTTCCTGTGCTGTATTAACTATGTTTTAGTGCTGTGTAAAGGTTTCACATCTTCAATTAGGTTGTTGTTAATATATACGTACATACATACATACATACATACATACATATATACATACATAAAATATACAAGTGGGCTTGAATTTTTTAAAGTAAGGACTTCATGTATGATCATATACTATCTGTGATTTCAATTCAGTGTTGAGACTGGAGAGTTGGCTCAACAGTGTTTGCTTCTCTTGCAGAGAACTAGAGGTCAGGACCCAGCATCCTAATGAACAGTTCATAACCATCTGTAACTCCAGAGGATCTGACACCCTCTTTTGGCTTCTGTGAGTGCACACACAGATGTGCACACAGAGATCTATACACATGAATAAAAATAAAATCTTAAAAACAGTTTTAACAAAACATATAATTTCAATACTGCATCTTGGCTCTGTCTTGTCACAATAATTTTGACACAAAACTTTAAATTATGTAAACCAAGTAAAGATATGAGAAATGAGAGGATGGTAATATTTAGAGAAATACAAAGTGAGATGAGTCACATTCTCTCATCTCTGATAATGGCAAACCAGTTAAAGGTGTCTAGCTAGGTTAGTGCAAGAGAGCACCGTGGGAGACAGAGTCCCTCACACTGGTAGAGAAAGTAAATAGGAGAATATTTGTCAACAGTTTAAATAATTTAAAATACAAACTTTAGAAATTTTGAAATCTAACTTTGAAGAATTTATCCTGTGCATATATTGGCAAGACTCTATTAGGATATGATGTTAACACATTGCTTATTGCAATTGCATTGTCTAAAAATATAAATGAATTAATTTATCATGCCGAATAGAATGAAAGATTAGCTAACTGTGGTAGCTACTTTTGTTGCCAGGGTCTCCACTGTGCTAGCTGTAGTAGGCAGCAGTAGTTATATACATCTTGATTGGTTTTGAAAATTATAAATTTATAAACACAAGTTCCAGTTGCTTTGGGATACTATCTTACAAGGACTCCAACGTACAGTATGGCTCAATAAGGAAGGGAATGGCTCAGTTGCCTTTAGCCTACTGGCTATGGGTGAGATAGGACCTCTGTTGGTCTTTTCTGTATCGAACACACAGATTGCAAGCCAGTGCTACTTTGAGATCTTTGGCAGCAATTAACCATGCAGCCCACACACGATTGAGCCGATATGATAATGAGTATTCAGAGACAGGTAATACCTGGGGGGCACTCACCAACCTAAGACAGAGCACTTGTATGGCCTGGGCAGGCGTCTCCATGATGAGTAAGGTGACCTGCTGACGTCCCATGCAACCCAAGTCAGAAGCTCATTTTTTAATAAAAGGGGGACCTGCAGGGCCCTGGCCCCCATTTTGGGTAACTGTTGCCTTGCTTTTGGACCTTGACCTTGATATCCTCCCAATGCTAATTCCCTGCCAGGTTCCACCCTTCAGAATGCTTAAGGGAAATTCCTTGTCTGTGTATCTTGAATAATGGGTGTTAACAGCTTAGATGCAAGATTGTAAAACATCAGTAGCGAACTTCTGCCCTCTGGGGTCCTCCCATTGTGCCGTAAGCCTGTAATTAAGACCTGCTACCCCCTTCAATAAATGGCATTTGACATTTAAAATTATATATATATATATATTTGAATGAATACTGCGAATGTAATCTATGAATACCACAAATGTGATTAATATCATGAGTATAATTTAAAAAAATAAATAAATTTAAAAAATATAATTGAGTGACAGGAATTGAAAGGCGGCACATTTCTCTGTAAGCCACCAATAACGGGCAACACTGCCCCCTCCCATCACTCTCTGCTATTGCAGGTACAGTGTTTATTGTGGTCACTCCTGGAACTAGCTGGTGGCAACTTCACTGATTCATTTCCAGAGACAGAACTCAGAATGTCCAAATTATTCAGGTTAGTGCCAATATTACCTGAAAATGATGCTGAGGTCCCAGTGAGCAGGCCACAAAGGACAACAAGGCTCCCAAGTTGGAACATCTTTGGTCCTGACACCTGTATTGTCATAGAGGAAGAATAGGAAACAAGAATCCATAGTGAGCACCTGTCACTCTCACCCTTGACCTTCCAACAAGACACAGGTGCTTCTGTGCACAATAGGTAAGAAATGGAACCAGCAGAGATGGCCACCATTGCCAGTGGATAAAGAAATTGATGGCAAGTGCACAAGGGTATTTTATTCACCCATGAGAAAAAATGAAATCATGACATTGCCAGGAAATGATTGTAACTGGAAGTCATTTTGCTAAACAAGATTATCTAGATTCAGAATGGCAAAATACCCCATTTTCTGTCTTGTACAAATGAGATTTAAATTTGCATATATATGTATATATACATACATATATATGCATATGAATGTGTTGAATATGTGTGAGGTCATAAGATAAGGAGACCCTGGAAGAAGAAATCCTAAGGAAGAGAAGACGGGGAAGGAGACAAAGAACAAAGAATGCTTGTGAAAGGAAGGTAAATGGAAGGAGGTAGAGATTAGCACAGGGTGGAGATGAGGGAGGACAGCAGGGGAGGGAGAGGGATGGGAACTAAGGGTGTAGGAAAAAGATACAGTGAACCCCACTTATAGTGAATTTAAAAACAGAAGACACAACTACATACAATAATAACTGAGAAGAACATTAGGTTTGTTCTGGAGATGAGCTGGCAATGTTGGGAGGAGGAGAAACTTTAGAGACACAGCAAGCATGTGGAGGGGCGGGACTTGGAAAGACAAGCTGACCCAAGCTCTTTATACTCAGGTCCTTTGTGCTTGCTGCCTTCTCAGCTTGAGACATATTTCCTCCTTGATTTGTTACCTAAATCTGTTCTCTTGCTTCAGGGAAACTTCACCCCTTCCATGAAGCCAGCTTCAGACGCCTACCCAGAGAACAGTTCAAGGCTCCCAATACCAGGTTCCACCAAGCTTGGGGCCACACTGTCCTTAGTGAAACAGCTATGGCTTGTGGCACTTTTGAGCCTAGATTCCAGGAAGAAGCCTTTCTCCACACACTGAGACAAGGCATTGATGAATACAATCTGATCAGTCAACAGAATCATGAACCTAGCTTGTCATTAGTCAGTATCATCTATATCTTCAAATCTGTTAGAGTCAAAACTTCCCTAGCACAGACAGCACCTTTCCTCTGCTTCTTGCTCCAAAGGCTCAAGAAGACCCTCATGTAGGGCTTTACATTGGAAAGGGTACTTACCGGTTTGGAGGAGAATGCACACAAAATACTTCTTTCTCTGTACTGTCTCCTGGGATGCTGGGGTCACAGTGGCCCTTATATAGTGGTCACAGGATTAGAAGCAAGTCCTCATTTCAGGATGTTCTAAGGAGTCTCCAAAGAAAATACCTAAGGTTAGCCAAGATATTCCAAACCAAAAGTCACAGAGTCCGCTTCAATGATGGATAGTGATGAACTTGTATCAACATTAAAACCCAGAGTTGTGGACCTTGCCACTGCAATGAAGTGGGGGTTTCAGTATGAGTTGGGAAGAAGACCCAGAATGGATGAATAGGAGAAAGTTCTGGTGGGAAAGTTCATAGCATTTGCCTTGGCTTGTGCATTTCATCATTTGGAAACTCAGGGGTAAAGAAAGTTGCTTATGAACATACAATAAGTAGGGTAGAATTGTGACTTCACATCGCTCTGCCCATCCTTCCTATGTTTCTTTTCTTGCAAGAATGTGCTTGTTATCCCTCTTGGGCAGACCCAGCCTCTATGAGTTGGTGCTGTGACCTGTCAATCACAAGAACTCCCCTTACCTCTCTTACTCAAGTACATGTATTTAATTCCAGATACCTAGATGATTTTGTTTAATTTTCCCTTACAAGGTTATTGCTCAGTGTAGAAAATTCCAGCAACACTAAAAATAAAGGAGGAAAGTAAGTGGGATCATGACCACTGTACTGTCGATGGTTAGTGTTTCTTCTTTAGACATCAAGCTGGTTGAGTAATTCACATCTTTCTTACCTTGACATTGGACATGTTTATAGTGTGGCTGTGTGACCAATTGTTGCCATTGCACAGGAGGTAGATGTTGTATGAATGCACAAGCCAGGATGGCTCTGGTCAGAGAGGGAGGAACCCAGTTCCTTTAGTTTAACAGGATAAAGCCAATAAGCAAGGGAGGCTACGGATATGAAATACAAACTCATGGACTGTATCTGACTTAGGTTATAGCTGGATCCAGGTCCTGAAATGATGTCCCTTAATTCATGTTCTTAATAATTGCTTTATTCTATGATGGACTTTTGCAGATTATTGTATATAGATTGTGGACTCAGACCAAAGCTGGTATCTGGCCTCCTTAGGATGTCAGGAAGAGAAAGAGCTGAAGTATAGAGGACTCAGGAATGACTCCCATCTAACATTTTGTGAGCTCATTCTATTCTGACCTAAGAGCCCAAACTGTATCTCCAAATCCTGTGACTTATGTGCATAGGTCTTCACAGTGTGGATTGCAGAAGCATAAACCCCTCTAAGCTGTTCTAGCATGCAGCCTCTGGGGGCAGCATTGAATAGGACTCAGTCTCCCTGAAGGCAGATGAAGCCCTTTGCCTGCTGTTTGATCTTTAGACTAGATACACTTTGTTGATCTAGTCATCAGGAGGTAAGTTTGAAGCCTCATTTTCCAATGGAAGAAACAGGTTTCTGAGAGGCCCACAGGTGTCAAGGTCACACGGGGTGGAACCCAGTGCTTGGGTCCTTCCACCTTCATCAGGCAGCAGCAGTGTGGCAGGGCAGGACTGTCCCTAGGCCTGTGCAGCCTGTTGTCCACAGGCCCCATTGTTTGAATTGGTCACCAACGGTGCCCATGTCAAGTCAGAGCAGCACAGAAACAAGTGGGACCCGGGAACAGCACAGAGCGGTTCACTGCTACTTACCAAGTCCTTAGGGCCTGTCCTCAACATGAGGTGACCATAGCAAAGGACATTATGAACTTGTGATTCTCAGAGTTCTGCCAGTCAGAGGCTGCTATGGCCTTGCATGGCTCGCTTCTCTATGCAGACTCTCTAACTGTCTGCCTGCCACCATGTTCCACAAACCCATGAAACCCTGTTCCCAGCCATGGGGCACAGATCCAAGGGCCATGCTGAAATCTTGTTAAGAGGGGTTTTCACAGCCCAGGAACAGCCTGGGGATGCTGGAGTTGGATGTGTTTACCTCATTTGCCGTAGCTGCTAAATAGTTTAACTAACACCTTGTACCTGGATGTTCTTGGCATTATGGGCAGGGAAGTGTGTGGGGCGCCATGATGGTGGTGAGAGGAATTGGAGGGGTCAGTTCAGAACCTCTCACTAGGACTTGGGGAACCAGGATTCAAATTCTCACTCTTCTCACTCCTGGATGACCTGGGATGTGTTTTCTTCCTTCTCTGTGAAGTGAGACTGGAAAGTGCTCCTCACCTCCCTGTTATCCACGTGCAGAGAAAACAGGTGGGCAACACATGTGAATGTCCTCACACTGGGCAGACTGTGCACACGGCCGTGATTAATGTCTGCAGTCACATTACACAGCACTGTCCTCACACTGGGCAGGCTGAGCACATGACCCACAGTAATGTCTGCAGTTACAATACACAGCACTGTCCTCACACTGGGCAGACTGTGCACACGGGGACAGTAATGTCTGCAATTATATTACAGAGCACACACAAAGGCTCTTGTTAGGGAGAATTGGGCTTTTAGAGGCCATCTTAGGCCTGTGCTGGCTCCTCTCAGTCACCTTGGAAGGAGCATCCCTCTGTGTACAGAAAGTCTCCTTGAATGTAAAGTTCTTCTGTGTCAGGGTCAAAGACTGGGACATAAGTGTCATTGGATAAATTTCTCATTGAAAGTCTCCTGTGAAACCTTAAGGATTATCTGTCCTGGTGTAGGACATTCTATTCCCAACATGTGATAATGTGCAGTCATGAGAGCATCCTGGTCCCTCTGACCCTAGCTCTTAATTTGTTCCTAATCAGAACTCAGTGCACTGTTTGTTAAAGGCTACTGAGAACAGAGAGGCCAGTCTTGGGGCTGGGTCATACAGGAACCAGGCTTCGGTGTAATAAGAAGCTCTGCTTCCTAGATTTCCCTTACCCAGAATGACAGAAGCATTCCACACACCTTTCCACAGTATAACAGACACAGACATGGGTCCACCACATTCCTAATGCCATGTCGTTTTTAAATCTGGACAGGTCCTCTATTGTGGATTTGCACTCCAACCTGCAAAGTGTTTTTTTGATCCGAAGTGATAGAGCCAGAGTGACAGATCCAGAGAAAAAATTCATTCACTTTATCCCATTCTCACATATAAACCCCCTGCTTGAAAGTTATTGAATATCAGGAAGATAAAGGTAAAAGAATATATTTGAGCACCTGCCATTTTATCAGAGATACATATAGCATTTAGTGAAACTATATAACCTATCACCTGAAGATATTTAATTACATTATTAGCAATGTTGACATTGTCAGGGTGACACACTTGCTCTATTCCTGAAACCCTGCACCTTGAGCTGGAGAAGTGGCTCATGGTGAAGAGCCATTACTACTGTGCGGAGCATCAGTAGTTGTTTTGCAGAACCCAAATGACAACTCACAACTGCCTGTGACTTCCTGTCCCTGGGGATTCACAGTCCCCCTCTGACCTCCTGAGGGGACTGTACACACACGGTGCACATGAACTCATACAAGCAATGATACTTACACCAAAAACAAATACATCTTTAAAAGACATCCAACACATTGCTCTAACCTTGGTTACAGGTAGCCCCTCAGACCTTCTGCTGGAAGGTGGGAAGTAACCAAGGGTCTTGTCCCCCCTTGACTGGGATTTGCAACTTCTTGTTCTGTGGAGTGGTCCTTGAGCATTTACTGAGAAATTCCAAAGAAACCAAAAAGTGGGCCCAGGAGGAGCTGTTGGTGGCTCTGGGTCCTCTGAGCTGCTGGTTGTCTGGGTGTCTGCTTTTTCCATCTTTGTCACTAGAGCTGGCTCCTGAGCTACAGCTGGGGACGAGTGTTTGTGGGAGGAAAGTAAGGTGAGAGAAAGGACAAAGCAAGGTGATGATTTGGACAGAGGAAGGGAGATAGAGAAAGGGAAGGAAAGATGACAGGGAGGCTCTGAGGGAGGAAAGGAGAAAGTGAAGGAAGAAAAAGAAGAAAAGGTGGAAGAATAGGAAGAAGAAATGGGGCAGGAGACAATGGTGGAGGACACGGCTCTGCACTGAGAGTGGAGAAACTGAAGGCCACTGTCCCTGTCTCTCCATGTCCTACACAGTGTCCTGAAGTTTAGTATCAGTGCCTGAGCTGCTGGCCACAGGGAGGATGTGCTCGGCATCCCATAGCTATGGCCAGGTGGTTGAGTTCCTCGGTGTTCCTGGTCAACTCCCAGGATTTGGCCTGTATCTGCTTCTAGGTGGTTCCTGAAGTAGTGGACCTGACCTTACACACCTGTATGTTCCTTTCTCCATTTGTTCATCCCAATAGATAACTGTCTGTCAGTTTCTGCCTAATACTGACTGCTATGTTGGAGTCAATGATGAGTATTAAGTTCTTGTCCCTGGAATTGGAGACTTCCAGAACAGTCAGTGAGCCCCAGTAGTCAGCTCACCACTGAAAGGAAGCTCAAAAGCCTCTCTACTATCATGTCTTCTTTGAGGAGGAGCTGAGTGATGGGCAAGGGTTGTTGTTTAGCGGCAAACAGTAGACAGAAAAACAAATGCTCCATGAAGTCACTTGCTAGTGAGTTCTGAAAATGAAAATATTTCAATACACAGAGAACTAAATGGTGGTCACCAGATATGTTGAAAAATGGTAGTCACAAGTGTTCTCATAACCTGTGATTTCATTTTCATTTCACTTTACGGTATATTAATTTCTGCCTTGATTTCTTCAATGGCCATTGTTCACTTAAGAATTCACTATTCGTACTCTCAGTATTTGTATAGTTTCTCTTGCTGTTGATTTTTAATTTCTTTCAATTTTGTTCTGAAAGGATGATAGGAATTCTTTTAGTTATCCGTTTCTTTTAAAGACTTACTTTGTTGCTATAGTCTATTTTAGAGACAATTCTATGGACTTTAGAGAAAAATATATATTGTGTATCAGGTGATTGGAATGTTTTACTCTTTTGGTTTTTGCTATCTCTTTTGCCAGTGTCCATGTCAGAGGAGCAACAGATGGCAACTGACTTCAGGAGATCAGCCCACTAGGAAACATATCCCTGATGTGTGAATCTTGTATAGGTAAGGCCCCGAGAGCTCTGACCCCATAATGTTTCTTCCTACCTCTGTGTCTTTGCAGGTCAATTTGTGTTTGACAAAATTTGAGAAAATATTCAATCATATTTCTTATCTAGATGAGTCTAAAGTTTCGCAACTAGTTTGCGTTTTTATCATTACTAAGGAAAACTATAATTATGACTGTCTAGTCTTCAACTCCATCAAAGACCTCAGAAGGATATAATAATATCTGAGTAAACAGAAAGTGCTTTTCAAGTGACTTCCAAAAATTGAGAGAAACAGCTGGCTGTGTGGACATTCACCCAAGTTTCTCTGTAACGTTCAGGAATTCATTCCTACCTATAAGCCTAGAATATCTGACAGACTTTTTCGAAAGCAGAAATTTTGAAGTACTGTCCTACCTTGTCTTTGCAAAGTTTGGCAGTCCCTTTTTGTGTGTGTCCTGCTAATCCAGTTTGGACAGTAACTGTTAGCAATTGAGGCAAGAGCAGGTTCTTTGCCACATAGCTAGCTTTTTCCATAAAGAAAACAAATTCTATATTGAGTTTTTTGATGCCCACTACCTTTGTTGAAATCCAATAGTGCTTTTTGCCTGTCTCACTGTCATGAAATGTCCTATGTGAGTAAACATATTAAGCGCTATATTTGTAGGACTCTGAAGTATTATCTACATATAATTGTATGACCTTGAAAACATAACAAACATGACTGTAAGTTTGACTATTATAGATTTCTAACTACTAACCTATAAATCATAATTATACCTTATATTTTTTTAAAAATTAATTTATTTTTTAAATTACACTCATGATATTCATTAATTACACTCATGATATTAATCACATTTGTGGTATTCATAGATTACATTCGCAGTATTCATTCAAATATATATATATATATATATATATATATATATATATATATTTTAATTTTAAATGCCAAATGTCATTCCTTGAAGGGGAGAGGAGGTCTTAAATACAGGCTTACAGCACAATGGGAAGGCCTCAGAGGGCAGAAGTTTTCTACTGATGTTTTACAATCTTGCATCTAAGCTGTTAATGCCTATTATTCAGGATACACAGACAAGGAACTTCCCTTAAGCATTCAGGAGGGTGGAACTTGGCAGAGAATTAGCATAGGGAGGATATCAAGGTCAAGGTCTGCAAGCAAGGCAACAGTTACCCAAAACAGGGGCCAGGGCCCTACAGGTCCCCCTTTTATTAAAAAAATGAGCTTCTGACTTGGGTTGTGTGGGACATCAGCAGGTCACCTTACCCGTCATGGAGACACCTGCCCAGGCCACACAGGTGCTCTGTCTTAGGTTGGTGAGTGCCCCCCAGGCATTACCCATCTCTGAATACTCATTATCATACAGGCTCAAGTGTGTGTGAGCTGCATAGTTAATTACTGCCAAGGATCTCAAAGGGGCACTGGGCTTGCAATCTGTGTGTTCGATACAGAAAAGACCAACAGAGGTCCTATTTTACCCATTGCCAATAGGCTAAAGGCAACTGAGCCATTCCCTTCCTTAACGAGCCATACTGTACATTGGAGTCTTTGTAAGATAGTATCCCAAAAGCAACTGGAACTTGAGTTTATAAATTTATAATTTTCAAAGCCATTTGAGATGTATATAACTACTGAATTAAATTTATCATGCCCAATAGAATGAAAGATTAACTAACTGTGGTAGCTACTTTTGTTGTCAGGGTCTCCACTGTGCTAGCTGTAGTAAGCAATTATGAAATGGTAATCACAGAAACCATAGCAGTGGTATGCACCATTGCTATAACAGCAACAGCGGCAGCACCAATGTCAGATTCTCTTCTGGATTGTGTGGACATCCACTGGCATGGATACAACTCCAGTAACACGAACCACCAAAGCCCATTTTTCTTGATCCCAGCATGACTTTAGCTGGCAGTTCTTCTGGAGAATCCAATCTCATGGCTACAGTTCCTAGGCTTACATTAATGCTTGCCAAAGCTGGCCATATTGGGCTCTCAATCTCCATTGGCATCAGAAGGGTAGATTTTTTCATGAAGACCCATTAGGTCTCTGTCATGTTGGGGTTCAGCAGCAGCCACAGGGCACGTTCAGTGCTCAGGAATCCAAAGAGGAACCTCATTGTCTTGAGGAAAGTCATAAATAGAACCCTGGGGCCACACCAACACTAGATTGGGTGTCCTCCACGTGCTAGTAGAAAGATCCTTCCATTGCTCCAGAGGGTGATTTGTAACAGGAGCCCTCTAGTGCTTATCTGCATCAGATCCTCCAGAAGAATCCACCAATAAACTCCAGCAGAATCCACCGATAAAAAAGTTTGAAATATATAAAATAAGTGAAAGAATAGAATGTGGAGAGGAATGATGAGTCCCTAGTTCTCCCTTTTTTTAACTTAATAAAATGTTAGTTTGTTTAATATTTCAATTTTGCTTTTATTTTTCCTTATTTTTATTGTTTAAAATTAATTAATTTATTTATTTTTCTATTATCAGCTTGATAGAGTGTGTATTCTTAATTGTGAGATGTTTCATTGAGGCTTGCTCAGGAATTGAGTAAAACCGAAATTTATTATAAGCCACAGTCGTCCTAGGGACATCCATGCTATATATATAGCCTCCATGGTTCTGTGGGTTGTAGTCTGATTCTTCTTTATTTTATATCTAGAATCCACTTATGAGTGAGTACATAACATGACTGTCTTTCTGGGTTTGGGTTACCTCACTCAGGATGATTTTTTCTAGTTCCATCCATTTGCCTGCAAATTTCATGCTTTCATTGTTTTTCTCTGCTGAATACTACTCCATTGTGTATAAGTACAACATTTTTTTCATCCATTCTTCAGTTGACGGGCATCTAGGTTGTTTCCAGGTTCTGGCTATTACAAACAGTGCTGCTATGAACATAGCTGAGCATGTATCTTTATGGTATGAATCAGCATTCCTTGGGTATATGCCCAAGAGTGGGATGGCTGGGTCTTGAGGTAGTTCGATTCCTAATTTTCTGAGTAACTGCCATACTGATTTCCACAGTGGTTGTACAAGCTTGCATTCCCACCAACAGTGGAGGAGTGTTCCCTTTGCTCCACATCCTCTCCAACATTGACTGTCATTGGTGTTTATGATCGTAGCCATTCTGACAGGTGTAAGGTGGTATCTCAGAGTCGTTTTGATTTGCATTTCTCTGATGATTAAGGATGTTGAGCATTCCTTTAAATGTTTTTCAGCCATTTGTAGTTCTTGTTTTGTGAATTCTCTGTTTAGCTCTTTAGCCCATTTTTTAATTGGACTGTTCAGTATTTTGATGTCTAGTTTCTTGTGTTCTTTATGTACTGTGGAGATCAATCCTCTGTCAGATGTGGGGTTGGTGAAGAACTTTTCCCATTCTGTAGGCTGTCTTTTTGTCTTATTGACTGTGTCTTTCACCCTGCAAAAGCTTCTCAATTTCGAGAGGTCCCATTTATTAATTGTTGTGCTCAGGGTCTGTGATGTTGGTGTTTTATTTAGGAAATGGTCTCCGGTGCCAATGTGTTCAAGAGTACTTCCTACTTTCTTTTCTATTAAGTTTAGTGTAACTGGATTTATGTTGAGTTCTTTGATCCACTTGGATTCCAGTTTTGTGCATGGGGACAGATATGGATCTATTTGTAATCTTTTACATATTGACATCCAGTTATGCCAGCACCATTTGTTGAAGATACTTTCTTTTTTCCATTGTATAGGTTTGGCTCCTTTGTCAAAACCAAGGTGTTCATATGTGCATGGATTAATGTCAGGGTCTTCAATTCGATTCCATTGGTCCATATGTCAGTTTTTATACCAGTACCAAACTGTTTTTATTACTATAGCTCTATAGTAGAGTTTGAGGTCAGGGATGATGATGCCTCCAAAGGTTGCTTTATCGTATAGGATTCTTTTAGATATCCTGGGTCTTTTGCTTTTTCATATGAGGTTGAGTATTTTTCTTTCCAAGTCTATGAAGAATTTTGTTGGGATTTTGATGGGGATCACATTGAATCTGTGAATTGAGAGACTGGTCAGAGAAATGTCCCAAATCACAATAAAGGGACATCTCTGCCCAACTCATGGACAGACTAGGCAGTTCTGAAGTGACATCACAAGGTTTGTGCAGGCACCAGAATCAAATACTAGAAGGAGATGCCACAGAGAGTAAGATGAAGCCACTCTGCACCACCCTGGAACAAGAACAAAAGATGTCAGAACACTGGCTGTCACATCAGCAGTGGGAGACTGTCTTCCCTGGACAGTGACGGGACTGACTTGGCCTGGTCTCACTGCATCCACGCATTTCCACAGTGCCCAGGATGGATACACCACAGACGGGGCATCTATAGATGTGTGGTTTTGTCTGACACCCAGTCCTGACCCCTCCTCACCCTTAATCCAAGTGACATAAACTCACAGACACACAGAGGCATTCACAACCAGGAGCATCTTCAGCTCCACACCTTTGCCCTTGGAAGACAGGTCAGCTTGCAAGTCCAGGACTCTGAGTTCACTGACCTGCATCCTGCCCCAAATTCTAAGTGCCCTCATGGCATTCCTCTTTGGGTCACATGTGCCTCTCAGCTTTTCACTTGTCCTCACTACATCCGCTTAGGAATTTGAACCTCTACCTTCTCAGGTGCAGTGGACTACTGAGGGTGGGAAATATTGAGCCTCAGGGCCAGAACTTGAACCAGGGACTCTGTGACTCAAAACTCCATGAATCCACTGCTTGACACTGAGGGCTGTAACTTCCAGTTTCCTGTCCCTTGAAGGAACTTGGACTTATCCTCCTGGCTGTATTTGGAGAAGAAAAGCCTCATTCTACGAGAAAGACTTTAGGTATCAAGGTGTAGGTGGAGATGAGGACAAGTGGAACTTTCATGTTGAGCCTGAAATTATAGTTTTTGGGAACCCAGATGTGTGACCTGTCCAAATTGGGCTTGTAGCCCTGCCTCAGACTTTCTTAAGCTCTAATGAGCCTTGTTCCAGAACTCCTCAGCTCTGTGGGGGAAGACAAGGTTTACCCATCTGTCTTTGATGTTGAACTGGCCTCCCCAGAGGGTTTGTCCAATTTCTGGGAGCAAAGAAGCACCAACTCTCCTCATGTTATTCTGATATAAAAATAGGTTTAATCTGAGGTAATCTAGTGAGTTCAAAACTCCTAAATGCTGTCAATGGCCTCATCACAGTTTCCTGAAGTGACTCCACATCCATCTTTATGCTCTGAAGGACTTCTGTCAAAAACAGTCATCTGTCAGGGCCTTCACCACTAGGGAATGAGTTCCCATCCTCCTTGTTTCAGAAAGTCAGTTTCCTTTGCTGTTTCCTCAGTCTCTGCAACATCTCAATGAGGGAGGATTGCCACCATCTCCATTGTCCAGATACAGAACCTGAGAATTCTAGGTTCAGAAATGTGTCCACACAGCTGGGTCCATGCACTGTTTCCAGGATGATTCTTTATCAATATATTTTGAACATTTATCAACAAAACAATTGATCAATTTGTCAAGCAATTGAAGTTGACTGTGTATCTGTTTCAGTGGTGACTTGAGGTTCTGTACCTAGTCCTGAGATCCTCTATGTGAGTTTGAGAAACTTAGTTAAGCACTTAAGAGAATAAATTAATAAAAAAATGTAAAATAAAATAATTTAGCACCCTTGGCAATGCTTATGTCATAACTAGTCTTGAGTGAGGTATGAAGACTTATGTTTTAAGGCTGCAAGATTTTTGCAACAGTAATTTAAGCAAAGATACCTATCATCTAAGAGGAATGTTTATCAAACAACAATCCATTTTGTAACTTTTTCAGACTTACATTGGAATTGGTGAGATATCTTTGCTTCTAGAGGATGTGAGGGGGTTCCCCTGCCTACACTACCACTACTCTTTTTGTATGATCTGTGTCATATAGGTTAATGCATCTAATAAAAATACATTAATAAAAACAAAAAAAAAGAAATGGAGACATCTAAAACCAAGGGAAAAAATAGAGGTAAATATTGCTCCAAGTAGTGAAAATGTGATATAGGTGCCACAAAATGATTTGGGAATCAGGCCCAGAGAAAATGAATTGACATTCCAGGAGGAGGTAGAGTGTCCTAATGGAAGAGCTGTGAGAAAAATCAAGAAATGAATAGAATAAATGGCATGTGCCAGATGGAAAAATGAAGTGATTGGAATGTTTGCCTAGAAATATCTGTACTGTGAAACAAAGACATTATGAATCAGGTATAAAAAAACAGGAACCACAACCAACAGTAACAACTATCCCTAAGTGTTAAAATGAGCTATGGATTAAAATGATTCTTTAAAATATTGGTTGTAACATAGTTTTGCCTCTTACTTTCTCTGCAGTTTGTAATCTGTTTCATTTCTTTGGATGTAAAGCATTTTAGATTATAATTGTGATGTCCTATATGTTTTGTTCAGGTTGTATATTGATGTTTCTGTTCATCCTTCAGCTTGAGCTGCTGAAATCATGCAACTGTGAAGACTAGCCTTTGTTTCTGTAGATTGCTCTCCTGTTCCTTATTGAGTATCTCTAAGTATTATTGTGAGATTTCACATCTTGCAGAAGAACAGAGTTCAGTCCCAGCACCAATTTTGGATGTCTGATAATGACCTATAACTACAGGGGATCTGATATCCTCTTCTGGCATCTGGAGACACATGAAAAAGGTTTGAAGGCAGCATGTACAGAGCTTTCCTGTTCCCATAAGACCTGTTTGTCAGTTACCCAAGTTCTTCTATAGCCAAGAAGAGAGGTGGGGGTTTATGCACGCCTAAACCAGATGTGGAGATGCCCTTCATTTCCAGTCAGTCAACACTGATCAGTAAGGAAAGGTCAAGCAAAGTACAGAAACACATGCTAAGAGTTTTGACACAACACTTTAGTGAAATTGTATGAACCTGTAGTAAAGATGTGAAAAATGAGAGGATTGTTAGGATTAGAGAAATGCAAAGTGAGATGAGTTACCTCCTCTTATGTCTGATGATGGCAAACCAGTTAAAGGTGTCTATGTTAGGGTTTGCAATAGAGCAGGTGAATAAGTAATTAAGGCCTCGTGCACAAGGGAATTTCATTGAGCCATAGAGAAAAATGAAATCAGGACATTTCTTGAAATGAATGGAACTGGAAGTCATTGTGGTAAACAAAATTATCCAGATTAAGAATAACAAAATAACCCCATATTCTGTGTTGTACTATGAGTTTTCAATTTTTGTGTGTATATATTTATACACACATATATATTTGAATTGTGTGAGGATCATAAAAAAAAGAAGACCATGAGGGGAAAAGGAGTCTTCAGGAAAGAGAAGAAGGGGAAAGAGGGAACAGGGAATGTATGTGACATGAAAGTAAAAGGAAGGGGAAACCGTTAGCATGGTCTGGGGACAGGGAAGGCCAGCAGGGGAGGGAGAGGGAGAGGAACTAAGCTTGGAGAAAATGCCACAGCAAATCCACTACTTTTTATATTGAATTTAAAAATAATAGACATAACTATGTACAATTATAACAGGGAAAAGCTGTTGTCTTGTTGAGGCAAGATCTAGAGGGGAACTTTAGAGACACAGCCAGGGTATGGAGGGTAAGGGCTGGGAAAGACAAGCTGACTCAAGCTCTTTATGTCTGGTCCTTTCTGCTTTCTGCTGTTTCTGCTTGAAACACATTTAGACTTCCTCATGTTCCCTAAATCAGTTCTTTTGCTTCAGTGAAACTTCACAGCTTCCATGATGCCAGCCTCAGTACCCTCCCCAGAGAACAGTTTCAGGTGCACACTACCTGACTCCACCAAGTTTGCGGAACACTGTCCTTAGGGAAGTAGCTATGCTTGTATCACTGCTGAGCCTAGACTGCAGGAAGAAGCCTTTCTCCAAACAGTGTGGCAAGTCATTGATGCAATAAAATCTGAACAGTCAACAGAAACCATTTGAACCTATATTGTCATTAGTCTGACACAGTATCATCTATGTCTTCATAATTGTTACATTCTAAAGCTCTCTGACCCAAACAGCACATTCCCTCTGCATCTTACCCCAAAGTCTCCTAATGACCCTCATATGGGGGGGGGGCATTGGACGAAGTCTTTCTTCGCAGGTTGGAGATGGATTCACATGAAATCCTTTTTTCTCTGCATGGCTTCCTGGGACACTGGGGTGACAGTGTCCCTCATTGTGATCACAGAATGAGATGCAAGTCCTTATTTGAGAATGTTCTAAGGAGACTCCAAAGAAAATATCTAAGGCTAGCCAAGAAACTCCACCTGAATGGTTGCTCAGGATGCTTGATTTGCTGTGATTGATGAAGACCAAAGCCCAGAATTATGGAACTTGAGACTGACACAAAATGGTCTGTTCAGTGTGATCTGGGAAGACAACCAAGGTGGATGAATGGGAGGATATTCTGGTGGGAAAGAAAGCTCATAGTGTTTGCCTAGGCTGGCCCATCTCCTCATTTGAAAACTTAGATGTAAAGACACCTACTTAAGGTCATGAAATAAGTAGGGAAGAATTGTGGTTTCCACATCTCTGTCTACATTCTTTCTATGTTTCCTCTCTGCATCTGGATGCTCTCATGATCTCTTCTGGGGAGAGCCCGCCTCTGTGAATGGGTACAGTGAGGGGTCAATAAAAGAACTACCTCCATCTTGCTGACTCAAGCACATGTATTTAAAACCAGCTTCCTAGATGATTTTGTTAATGTTCCTCCACAAGTCTATGGCTCAGAAGCCTTGTTCCCAGATATGGGACACAGAGCCAGAGCCATCATGAAATCTTGTTATGAGGGGTATTCACCACCTAGAAACACAGACTGGAGGTGCTGGAGTTAGAAGTGATGGTCTCAGTTGCTCAATAGTTTAACTAATATCTTATAATGGATGTTCTTGGCATCATGGGCAGGGAAGTTCCTGTGGCATCATGAGTGTGTTGAGGGGATCTGCAGGGGTCTGGTCAGAGTCTGTCACTGGAAATGGCAGGACATGGGTTCAAATCCCCACTCTTCACACTGCTGACTGTATAACCTGGCTAGGGGCTTCTTCCTTCTCCTTGAAGTGAGACTGGAAAGTGTACCTCACCTCCCTGCTGTCCATGTGCAGAGAAAACAGGTGGGCAACACATGTGAATGTCCTCACACTCCGTGAGCTGTTCACAGGGCCAACAGTAATGTCTGCAATTACATTAAAGAGCACACACAAAGGCCTCTGGTTGGGGAGAGGTTGGGATGTCAATGGTCATCTGAGGTCTGTGCTGGCTGCCCTGAGTCACCTTGAAAAGACCATCCCTCTCTGTGTACTAAAATCTCCTGGAATGGAACATACTTGTCTGTGAAGGACAAAGGCCAGCATCAGGGGCGTGGGAGGAATTTCTCATTCTCCAGTGACCAAAATCTGGCATATCACTGAGGAGTGGATGCTGGGTGGGGTGGTAGTGGGGGGTTGAGTGAAAGGAGAGGAAGGAAGGAGAACTGTGGAAGGTGTGTAAAATGGAAAAAAAACTTAAATAAAAAAAGGAATTCTCAGGTGAAGCATTAAGGATTATCTGTTCTTGGTTAGAACATTCTATTCCCAACATGTGCTAACCCCTCATTGTGACAGCTTCCTGGTCCCACTGACCCCAGCAATTAAACAATGTGCTGGTATTTGTTCCCAATCACAACTCAGCACACTGTTTGTAAAAGGCTACTGAGGCCATAGAGGCCAATCTTGGGGCTGGGTCACACAGGAACCAGGCTTGGATGCATTTTAGAGGCTCTGCTTCCTAGATTTCCCTTGCCCAGAGGGACAGAAGCATTCCCCACATCTTCCCACAGTATAACAGACACAGACTTGAGCAGCCACCTACCAAATGCCATATCATTTTTAAACTTGGGTAGGTCCTCCATTGTGGAGTTCCACCCCAACCTGAAAAGTCTTTTTTTGAGAAATTGTGAGCAAGGGTGAATGAGGATGGAGAGCTAGAGGATGAGTGGGCGGAATGGAGGGAGAGTAATAGAGCAAGAGCCATAGTGAGATACAGTTCATCCACTTTACCCTATTGTCACAACTAAACCACCTGCTGGCAAGGTTTTGAAGATAAGAAAGACAAATATAGAAAAATATTTTAAAGCACCCGCCACTTTAATACAGCTAAAAGTGGCAGTTAGGCAAAGTATACTACAATGGTGTCTGAAGATTTTTAATTACACTTTCAGCAATGTTGACATTTTTCGGGGTTACATATATACTTTATTATTTTCAGAACCCTGTGCCCGGGAGCGGGAGGTATGGCTCAGCAGTGAAGAGCCTTTGCTCCTTTGAAGAGGGCCAGCATCTGATTTCCAGAACCCAAACAGCAACTCACAACTACCTGCAATTTGGGCTCTAGGGAGTTCAAAGGCCTCCTCTGAACTCCTCAGGGCACACACACACACACACACACACACACACATACACACACTGCACTTAAATTCATGCAAGCAAACAAATTTCCACATAAAATAAGTAAATCCTAAAAATGAAAATAAAATATTGCTCTAAGCCATTGTATTGAATCTGGGTTACACAGAGCCACTCAGTCCTTGGCCTGACAGATGTGAACTAACCAAGGGTCTTGCCCATCATCAGTGGGATTTGTATCTTCTTGTTCTGTGGAATGGTCTTTGAGCATTTGCTAGAAGTTTTCACAGAAGCCAGAAAGTGGGTCTAGAAGGAGGGCTGGTGCTGTGACTCTCTGAGCTGCTGGACATCTGAGTGTCTGCTGTTTTCATCTTTGTCTCGGGAGCTTCACCTGAGCTACAGTGTTTGTGGGAGAAAAAGAGAGAGAGAAAAGACAAAACAAAGTGATGAGATGGAGAGAGGAAGGGAGATGGAGAGAGGGAAGGAAAAAGTGACAGGGAGGATCTGAGGGAGGAAAGGAGACAGTGAAGGAAGAAAAGGAGAAGAGCTAATGAAAAGGGGGGTGGTGATATTATATTTGTCATGAAATGTGATATTTTATTTGTATTTTAATAAATAAAGTTACGTGGAGATCAGAGGTTAAATAGCCCTTAAACAGAAGTGCAGAGATAGTAGGACACGCCCTTAATCCAATCACATGGCATGAATAATCTCTGTTTGGTCAATGACACAGCCAAGGTGGAGACATGATCCTTTAATATCAGTACCAACCATATAGACCTGGAGGTCTGTATAGAGAGGCAGAGATGAGGAAGTCATGTGGCTGGGCTTAGAGCCAATGAAAAGGCACAACAGAAAGGCAATAAAAACACAAGTCAGGCAGGAAGAAACTCTCTCTGGGGAAGCTACTGCTGGTGGTAAGCTAAAGCTAGTCATGGCTATTGCTCTCATCTCTTTGGCTATTTCCTCTGTATTTGGCTCTGTGTTTTTTATTTACTAAGACTGTTTAGAATTTTGTCTAATAAGAGGTGGGAATAGGAAGGAGAAATGGAGCCAGAGACATTGGGTGTGGGAACAGCTGTCCTGAGAGCATAGAAACTGAAGGCTGGAGCCCACTGTCCTTGGGCTCTCCATGTCCACACAGGGTCCTGCAAGCTTAGCACCATTGGCTGACTTCTTAGCCTATGTTCGCAGGTAGGACATGGTAGGCAACCCATAACCATGGCCAGTTTTTTGGACTCCCCTTTGCCCCTGGCCAACAACTCCCAGGATTTTGTCTGTAACCTGTCCTTTGCCCTGTATCAGCTTCCAGGTCCTTCTTGAAGCAGTGGATCTGCTTTAATGCACCTGTCTATTTCTTCCTCCATTTCTTCACCCCAAAATATCTTGTGCTAGAACCCCTGATCTTTTTGGTAACTGTCAGCTTCTACTTGATGCTGAATGTTTTGTTGGCATCAATAATGAAGATTTTAAGGTCTTTTCTCTTGAACTGGAGCCTTCCAGAATAGTCAATGAGCCCAGTTGTCAGCTTACCACTGAAAGGAAGTTCACTAGCCTTTCCAGCACCATGTCTTCATGGAGGAGGAACTGAGTGATGGGAAAGAGTTGTTGTTTGAGGGAAACAGCCAGGCACAAATTCAAATGCTCCATGAAGTCACTTACAGGTATGGTCTGATAATGAAAACACTCCAATACACAGAGAACAAAATGCCAGCCACCTTGATGATGAAAAATGTTGGTCTCTTGTTTTGTGGTAAATTATGATTCCATTTTATTTGATTCTAGGATCTTTTTAATTTCCATATTTGTTTCTTCAGTGGTCATTGGTCAGTCAAGAATGTGCTGTTCATTCTCTCAGTATTTGTGTTGTTTCTCAGGCTGTTGGTTTCTTGTTCCTTTCATTTTGTTCTGATAGGATGGAAGAAAAGAGTTCAATGATCTTATACTCATAAAGACTTGCATTGTTACCTAGATCATGGTCTGTTTTAGAGAAGAGTCTATGGACCTCTGAGATAATTATGTGCTCTGTATCAGTTGATTGGAATGTTGTTCTACAGATATCTGTTTGGTCTATTTGATATATGGTGTGGTTTAGCCCGGCAGTTTCTTTGTAAATTGTTTTACTTTGGGTGTCCTGTTTAAAGATAAAAGTAGGATATTGATGTCAGTCCCTGTTATCCTATCAGAATCCATCTGACCTTTTGTGACCATTTGTATATTTCTGAAATTAGGAGCCCCACATTTGGTGCACTTATATTTACAATTGTTATATTTCCCAGTGAAATATTTCCTCCGTTCATATCTAGGAGACTATCTTTATTTTATAACTAATTTTGATCTGAAAAATATTTCATTAAATACCAAATACTATGACATCTATTTTTGTCTTCTACTAACCTCATTGTTTGACTTCCATCTTGAATTTCAGTCTGTGGGTCAATTATGCCATTTACATGTATAGTTTTCATTGACCTATGTTAACTTATTCCTATAGAGATAATCTCTCTCTCTCTCTCTCTCTCTCTCTCTCTCTCTCTCTCTCTCTCTCTCTCTCTCTCTGTGTGTGTGTGTGTGTGTTTAGGTGCACATAATCTTCTTTGTGCATCCACCTGTATGTCTGAGAAGGCCAGAGATTGATGGGTAATATCTTCAACGCCTCTCTACTTTGTGTTCTGAGATAGTCTTTCCCTGCACCTGGAGCTCTGTCACTGACAGCAAGACTGTTTGGAGAGCAGTCTTCTAGGATCTACTGCCTCCACCTGCCCACTGCTAAGATTATGGGCACATGCTACCATGCCCGGCTTCTATGTGGGCACTGGAGCACCACAACCCATGAGCCAACCCTGTGGCAGGCACCAGGCCTGGTTCTGAGAAGAGACACTCTACCTCCTCAAGGCAATAAAATAAGATGAAAGCAACAATGAATGAAGTGACTACCAGTTGTCCTATGTGAGGAAAGTGCAGTGGGAAGAGCAGAGAGGTCTGGACTGTGGGAATGGAGATGGCATCCTCTGCTTTGCAGAAGCTTATTAATTCTCTGTAACCCCATTTGTAATTTCTACATAATATTCTTGTCTAGGCTTATATCTTGAATTATTTGCCAAGCTTCACTTTAGTGTTTTCAAAGTTTCATATCCTCACTTTTAGGTATTTGATTTACTTTGAATAGATTTTTTTGTAGGGTGAGACAAGGGGATCCAGTTTCATTCTTCTACAAATAGATTTCCAGTGTTTCCAGCACTATTTGATAAAAAGCCTGTTTTTCCCTTCCCTAGTGTGTGTTTTTCTCCCTTTTCCTTTTGTCTCTCTGTTGTTTTTCCAATGTGTATTTTTGACACCTTTTGTCAGAGATTAGGTGGCTGTAACTGTGGGTTTATTTCTGAGTTCTTCATTCCATTTGTTCCCTTGGTCTATATGTTTTTTTTGGTGTTTGTGTGTGTGTGTGTGTGTGTGTGTGTGTGTGTGTGTGTGTGTGCCAGCTTCCTGCATTTTTGATTATGATGGATCTGTTATATAATTTGATATCAATTAACAGAGTAGCTCCTGTTATGTGTCATTGTGCAGGGGAAATTCACAGGAGTATCCTTCTTGTACAGGGAAACATGCTGGCATGCTGGACAGATGCAGTGGTGGCCAAGACACAGTCACTCACATGAGACACAGTCACTCACGCCCGGGCCTGCATCCACATGGAGAGATTTATTAGAAAGAGAGAAAGAGAGAGAAATAGAGAGAGGAATAGAAAGAGAGGAGAAGGAAAGCAGAGGTGTGCACACCTTATGGCAGGGAAGGGGGGAAAGGCAGAAGAGAGAGAAGAAGTGGCAGAGTTTTTCCTTAAAATGAGGCTTTTACATCAGGATGCTGGCAGCCCCCAAGGGGTGGGACTTCAAGGTCAGAATGTTAACATTCCTCTGTTTTGATAAAAAGAGGTGAGTTATGGGAACAGTGGGGGAGCAAGGGTGCTATATTCTCAAGGCCACTTCAAGCTGACAAGGGGCCAAGTGGGGAGGGGGAAGCCAGGAGTCACAAAAAACAGGAGGCAGGAGTGAGGAAGCATAGTTAGCTGTCAGCCTGGAAATCTCAGATGTGGAGACCTCAGGCAGTGAGGTTGCTAGGAGAAAAAGTAGATTGCTATCACTGGCCTTAGGAGCTGTGCTAGCCATGGGAAGTGATAACCATCAGAAAGAATGGAACAGAGAAGTGCCCTGGTTGTACAGAAGAGGCAAGAGTGAATGAGTGAGACAAAAGAGCAGATCTGTTCTTCTTTGTAACATCTTGGAGAACCAGGTTCCAGTTGTTGGTCCGGTGCCTGCCTGAGCCTGGAGAGATGGTACCAGCAATGAATTGAAGGATGATGTGTTCTTCAGGAGTGTAGGAGCCATCCCATCTGCCATTTCTCTGGTGGTGGGTTGTATCCATCCCAGTTGGAATCCTTGGGGCTGGTGCCAGCTGGTGCAGTGGCTGGCATATCTGGAGAGCCCTTTGACCTAGGAATGAGGAGAGAAACTGAAAATTATGCTCAAAAATAGGTGAGGTCAAAATGGGCTCTGGAGACTGTTAAGTTTTCATCAGACCAGGTTTCTTGATACAGTAGCAGAACCTTCCCCAGGAAACTGTAGGTATCTGTAAGACAGCTGGAAAAGATTTACACCACAGCAAAAGTGTTAAAAATCCATAGAAATTGAAAGATTCTTAAAAAAATCTTTGTAGTCAGTGTTCTATCAGTTTATCAAAGCTGCATTTATTACATATTCAGTATTAAAACTTTGAACCTCTGAAGTTATATTTGAAACCAGTCTATCCTGTACTATGACTTCTGGGACTGTTAAACTGGTAGCTTAGTCATCAAACATCATCAGATCTGAGAAGAATAAATTGAAAAAGTGAGACAGCTTCCCAGCTACCTAGACAGCAATTCTAAATCTCTCTGTGGTCATTGGGGACAGAGACCCCAAAGGCAACACTTGTTCAGCTGATAAGCCTAGAAGATCTGACAGATATTTTTTCTGTGAAATAGAAATTTGGGGAGGTCATCCTACCTGTCTTGGTAGAGAGGACAATTGATCCTTGTGTTTCCTCTTATTCACAGTCGGGACAGGATCTCAGCATTTTGCTGCAAGGACAGCCTTGCCATGAGCTCCAAAATTCATCTTGGAGTAGATATAGAATGCTGCCAGGAGCTGACATGTCTCTTTATCTTAAAAAGCCTTTATATTTCTTGGGGTCCCATTTTCCAGGTACCCTCACTGGTGATGTGAGTAGCAGTCCAGTCATCCTTGTTCCACATCTAGCATCTTCCTATGAGTGAGTACATACCATATTTGTCTTTCTGAGTCTGGGTTACCTCACTCAGGATGATTTTTTCTAGATCCATCCATTTGCCTGCAAACCTCATGATGTCATTGTTTTTCTCTGCTGAGTAGTATTCCATTGTGTATATGTGCCACAATTTATTTATCCATTCTTCAGTTGAAGGGCATCTAGGTTGTTTCCAGGTTTTGGGTATTACAAACAATGCTGATATGAACATAGCTGAGCAAGTGCTCTTGTGGTATGATTGAGCATTTCTTGGGTATATGCCCAGGAGTGGTATAGCTGGATCTTGGGGGAGACTGATTCCCAATTTTCTAAGAAAGCGCCATATTGATTTCCAAAGTGGTTGTACAAGCTTGCATTCCCACCAGCAGTGGAGTAGAGTTCCCCTAGTTCCACATCCTCTCCAGCATAAAGTGTCTTCAGTGTTTTTGATCTTAGCCATTCTGACAGGCTTAAGGTGGTATCTCAGAGTTGCGGAGAAATGGATGAGATCTACATGAACAGCCTGGACATGAGTGGGAGCAATGAAGGGTGAGGGTTGAGGGAAAGAGAGCGGGAGATCCTAGCTGGATCAAGAACAGAGAGGGAGAACAAGGAATAAGAGACCATGGTAAATGAAGACCACATGAGAAAAGGAAGAAGCAAAGTGCTAAAGAGGCCCACAGAAATCCACAGGGATACCCCCACAAAGGACTTCTGGCAGTGTTCGAGAGACAGCCAGGACTGACCTACTCTGGTGATGGGATGGCCAAACACCCTAATGGTTGTGCCATAAACCCCATCCAAGGACTGAGGAATCTGGATGCAGACACCCACGGCTAGGCCCTGGGTGGAGCGCTGGGAGTCTAATTAGTGAGAAAGAGGAGGGTTTATATGAGCGAGAATTGTTGAAACCAGGGTTGGATAAAGCACAGGGACAGATAACCAAATGAATGGAAACACATGAACTATGAACCAAAGCTGAGGGGCCCCCAACTGGATCGGGCCCTCTGAATAGGTGAGACAGTTGATAGGCTTGATCTGTTTGGGAGGCATCTAGGCAGGGGTGCCAGGTCCTGGGCTCGTTGCATGAGTTAGCTGTTTGAAACCTGGGACTTATGCAGGGACTCTTGGCTCAATCTGGGAGGAGGGGAATGGACCTGCCTGGACTGAGTCTGTCGGGTCGATCCCAGTCCTCGGGGGAGACCTTGATCTGGAGGAGGTGGGAATGGGGGGTGTGTTGGGGGGAAGGAGAGGGGGTTGGGGGGGAGAGAGCAAGGGCATCTGTGGCTATTATGTGGAACTGAATAGTATTGTAAAATAAATAATAATAATAAAAATGCTTAAAAAAAGCTTTTTTATTAAATGCAACATTCTCAGATCTCTACAGGTGCTTGATGACTGGGGGAACAGAATCTATTAGATGTATTTATACCTTTGAGATCAAATATATAAATTAAATCTGAATATATAGTTTTCCCAGTTAGTTACAGCTTAATGAAGTTAGCAAGAGCATGGAGACTCACATTCCTAAGCCTAAACAGACCTTGAGTAAGGAGAGACACTTTTTAAGTTGTTGGCAGTGATATCTGAAATGTGTTACTATATTTACGGTCCTATAGCTGTAGTTCTGATCTTTGAGTATAGCCAGATCATAATCCTGAATGATTTATGTAGAAATCATAATTTCTTAAGGTCATATAAATACTTCATTTGTTCTTCATATAGAAGGTCAAGTGTCCCATCTTATTGCAAAATCATTTCAATGAACAAATATCAATGGGTTTTAGATAGCTAATCAGTCCTCTATTGCGGGGGTTTTCCTCTGGACCCAGGATTTCAGCCTATTCTGGACAGGGAACATGAGATGATGTGTTCTCTTCTGTAAATGTTTCAGGCTGGCATTGGGGTGTTGTTGTGCAGATGCCCAAAAAGGTGCTTCCCTTAGATGTTGGTGAGGTCATAGGACCTGTCCAGTTTGATCGTTGCAAAGATGGCGCCTGAACATGTGACATCCCTTATGAAATATGGTAGGTGACCATGTGGTCATGTGGTTTTTTTTTTCCAAAATAAATTGAATAGATAAAGTGAAGTTTAGAGAGTTAGTCAGAAACAAGTCAGTGTGGCCATCTCTCAAGGCCTGGTAGTAGGAGCACAGAGGAAATATAGACTGATGCAGGGGCTTGGCTCTGAGTAGTAGCAGAGCATCCAGTGGCTGGGGGGGGGCCCACACCAAAGTCCTGTGGGTGAAACAGGAAGTCCCAGCAACAGAGTCTAGCGACAGAGAGAAAAGATTAAGAGATAGTATTACTGACAAGGAGAGCAAGCAGAGGGAAGGGGTATACATGCTTCGTAAAGAAAACTGGTGACAAGTGATGATGTAATTGCTTAGCAGAGGCTGGAGGAGCATGGGGGAGTTGGCAATGAGGAAGAAGCTGGGATGGGAGTTGGGTAGGCACATTTTTCCACAATGAGGTATAAGGCCCAGCAGACTGATCTCCAGCATTCCAGAGGGTCAGAGTTCCAATCATATTGGCTCAAGAAAACCAATGGATCATGATAACACAGGCTATGGGTGGTGGAATTGAGTGGGCATAGGGTGTCTCGATATGTCATCACAGAGGGATGGGGCCTAGGGCTTAAGCCTGAAAGACACATGGCACCAGCAAGTGAACCAAGATGAATCTGACCACCATCGTCCCAGAGAGTCAGCGAGGACTAAGGGATGGTGCAAGATAGTCCCAGGTTGGGTGCCAATGTCATGAATTATGCATGCAGGGGACCCAAGGCTGACTGGGCCAGGGCTGACACATGGGGGAAAACTTGCTGGCATGCTGAGAAGTTGCAGTAGCAGGCTAGCAGATGCATGCATGCAGGCATGGTGGTAGCAGCAGCAGCTAGTAATTCACAGCCAAGATGCTACATCCATGAGGAATGAGTTTATTAGAAAGATAGATAGAAAAATAGACAGAAAGGAGAGAGGAAGAGAGAGGGTGGCTTAGGATGCACACTTTGTGGGAGAAAAGTGGAAGAGAGGAGGGAAGAAATGAAGATTTTTCCTTAAAATGAGGTTTACGTCAGAAGGCAGTGTGATACCAAGGGGTGGGATTTCAAGGGGGCAGATCAGAATATTAACAGCTCTTGTATTTTCTCTTTCTGCTTAGGATTATTTGACTGTTCGGGGTCTTTTTGTGCTTCTTTATGGATTTTAGGATTTTTTTTTGAAGAATTTCAAGCGAATACTGTCGGGAATTGCATTGAATCTGTAAACTGCTTTCTGTTGCACATTCTAAAATGTTAATCTGCCAATCTATCAGCATGGAGTGCCTTTCTGTCTTCTAGTACCTTCTTCAGTGTGTCATATTCTTAGTGTAGAAGTCTTTCACTTCTCTGCCTGGGTTTATTTCTGAAATTTTTATTTGAAGGTAGTGCAAATGGATTGTTTTCTCTGTTTTTTTTTTTTTCTCAACAAGTTCTTTATTGGCATATACAGAATTTCTCTATTGGTGTATACATAAAAAAACCCTACTGGCTTTTATTATGTTGACTCTGCATTGTGCTGTTTTGCTGACAGTGTCTGTCAGGTGTGAGAGTTCCCCAGTGGCATCTTCGGGGTCTTTTCATTATAGAGTCATGGCATCTGCAAATGCAGATATCTTAACTTCTTCCTTTCCTATATTTTAAATATGTGCGTATTTATGTATGGGTGGGGTACCTGTGTGTCAATGGTGTATGTATGCCCATATGTGTCCCCGTAGCCGGCGGCCAGAGGACAATATTATGGTGCTAACCTTGTTGTGGATATCACTCTATATGAATAAAACACTGATGGCCAGTGACCAGACAGGAAGTATAGGCGGGACAAGGAGAGAGGAGAATTGGGGAAACAAGAAGGAGAGGGAGACACTGCAGCCACAGCTATGACAAGCAGCATGTAAAGACACCAATAAGCCACAAACGACATGGCAAGGTATAGATTTATAGAAATGGGTTAATTTAAGAACAGTTAGCAAGAAGCCTGCCACGGCCATACAGTTTATAAGTAATATAAGCGTCTGAGTGATTGTTTTATACGTGCATTGTGGGACTGCGGGGCTTGGTGGAACCTGGAGAGAATCCCTCCATCAGCAAATGGTGCCCAACGGCTCAAGTTTCCACCTTAAACCTGAGAATATTTAATAACCAATTCTAAACAGATCCAAAACCAGGTTCCTGCTTCATGTCTCATAATAGGCAGATAGATGCCACAAAATGGGGGTTTGACCACTGGCGGGTTCCTGGCGAATGCGTTTGTCAGGCCAAACCTCAGAAATGCCATCATTTCTTTTGAGGCAGGGTCTCTTATTGGCCTGGAACTCACCAGTTAGGCTGGGCCGGTTGGCCAGCCAATGGCAAAGAGTCTCCTGGCTCTGTCTCCTCAGCACTGGAACTGCATGATCCCCACACCTAGCATTTTTATGTGGGTCCTGGGGCTCAAACTCAGTTCCTCACCTTTGCAGGGCAGGCACTTTACCAACTGAGCTATCTCACAAACTCTCTTCTTTTTCCTAATTTTATTCCTTTAGTTTCTTTCTTTACTCTCATCATTTAACTAAGACTTCCAGCACTATTTCGAGTATGAGGGGCCACCCTTGCCTGATTCCTGATTTTCAAGGAAATGATTCTAGTTTTTCTTCATTTAGTATACAGCTGGATATAGGTTTGCAATAAATCTCCCTGATGAGGTATGTTGAGGTATGCTCATTCTGTTCCAATTTTTTCAGAGTTTTTGATATGAGCTTTGTCAGAGGCTTTCTCTGCCTTTGTTCACATTTTGGGGTCTCTGTCTTTAAGCGTATCTATGTCTAGTCAGGGTTACTATTGCTGTTATGAAACACCATGACCAAAGCAACATTAGGAAGAAAGGGTTTATTCGGCTTTACACTTCCACATCCTTGTTTATAACTGAAGGAAGTCAGTACAAGAACTCAAACATGGCAGGAATGTGGAGGCAGGAACTGATGCAGAGGTCATGTGCTTACTGGCTTACTCCTCATGGCTTGCTCAGCCTGATTTATTATGGAGTCCAGGACCACCAGCACAGGGATAGCACTACCCACCATGGACTGTCAATCACTAATTAAGAAAATTTCTTAGAGCTGGATCTAATGGAAGACTTCTCAATTGTGTTTTTCTCCTTTCAGATGACGCTAGCTTGTATCAAATTGAGATAAAACTAGCCAGGACAATTATACTTAGTGGTTTGTGTATGTTGAGACAATCTGGTGCCACTAGAATGAATCCCATTTGATCATAGTGTATGATCTTCTTAAATGTGCCTGTGCATTTAGTTAGGAAGAATTTTATTGTGAAGTTTTTTATTTGTGTTCATCAGGGAAATTTGTGTTATTGTTATCTGTTTTTTTTTTGTGTGTGTGTCTTTATCCGGTTTTGCAATTAGGGCAATATTGGCTTTGAAGAATGACTTTAGTAGTCTTTCTTCCCTTTCTGTTTTATGAGACAGATTAGAGAGCTTTGGTCTTAACTCTTTATTTGGTAGGATTTAGCAGTGAATCTGTTTGGTCCAGGTCTCTTTGTTGGGAGGCTTTATTATTGTTTCAATCTCACTATCTGTTATAGACACACATCTGTTTTCTCTTTCTTTTGCTGTGATAAAAAGCTCTGGCAAAAGAGAGTTAAGAAAATAAGACACAGTGTTTCCCATGAGGGAAAGAGCAGAAGCCCCCTGTCTGGAACTATGCAGAGCCATGAGATGGCTACTGGGAAATAAACAAGGCTCCTGGGAGGGTGAGACTGCAGGGCCCATGGGACAAACTCCTGTACCATCTTGAGTTCTGCTTTGCATCTTACCAGGCAGCATGCTTTTGTAGGGAGAAGAGTGGGAACAGGAAGTGGAAATTGAGGGCCAGCATGGAAGAAGTGCAAGAAGACTAGCATCAAGGGGTCCTTGTCCTTGAGGAAGGCAACAGGAACAGGAAAGTGGGACAATGGAAGCTGTGAGGTCACCTGGTCTGAGCCAGTTATGTTAGTTAATTCTCTATTCCCATCCTAAAACACCATGACTTCTAGAAGTAAGTTTATTTGGGCAGATAGTTCTAGAAGGATAAGAGTTCATCACCTTCATGGTTGGGAAATATGGCAACAGGCAAAATGTATACTGGGGCAGTTGAGAACTGACATCTTGTGCCACCAGCAGGCAATAGAGCCAACAGGAAGTGCCCTAACACTGAAGAATATTGAAGGTGACCCCAGTGACATACTTCCTGTAGCAAGGCAGGCCACACTTCCTAAGTCTCTGCCAATAGCACCATCTGAGGACTAAGTATTTGAATTCCAGAGACTGTGGGTGACATTTATCATTGAAACCCCATACAAAGATAGTCTAGGAACCCCATAGCTGTGGGTTCAAATCCTGGCACTGACCTTTCCTTACTATGTGGCCTGAATGAATCACTTTGCCTCTACGAACATCAGTTACTTCCTGTAGTTATCAGAATGTGGTCAACTGTGAAGGAGACCTCATGGTTGCAGCCTCTGGACAAGAAATGGAGTCAGGAACCAGGTGGTGGCACCAGGATCCCTGGCTTCCCCAGGGAGACTAAGGTTTTTAGAATCTGATAGGTGATGCCCAGGTGCTGAGTAGCAATGGGAGGACTGAGGGAGACTGGAGAGGACAATGGATCAAACTGCCCCTGAGGAAGAGACAGGCAGGAAAGGGCACAGCCACGTGAGCCTGTCTATCTGTGTTCCTTCATTTCTTCAAACAGGGTGGTCCTCATTCTGCACCAGTCCTTAGGACCATTGAAGAGACATGGCAAAAGTCTGAGTGAGGTTGTGTTCCAGCATGACCCCATCCCACTGCCTATCTGGTGCATAGTAGGTGCTCAATATACATTTTGAACAATTGCAGCTGGATGGTTTGGGTTTCTGCCACAATCACACAGGGGCTGTGTGGTTCTCCCTGCTTCCACAACTCTATGGATAAAGGAAATCTGTAAGGTATGCTCTGATGGCCCTTCCATCTCTGGGTCTGTCCCTGTCACTCAGTTACCATCTCACCCCACACATAGCCCACACCCTGCCAAAAATCCTAATGTAAGAACTGTGAGAAGATATTCATGAGGATGTAGTGGGCTTTAATTTCTGTGGTAGTGATAACAGGTGTGGAGACCACTGAGAGAAGAGGAGAATCTGGGCTCAGGCACAGTTTGTGTGGTTCATAGAAGAAATTATGAGAGGAAGATGCCATGTGGAGTCAGAGGGAGCCATTGGGCACCAACCTGGAATGAGAACACAGGGCTTCAGAACACTGGCTGTCACAGCCACAGTGGGAGCTGGCTTTCACAGGCAATGATTGGACACAAACTTGCCTGGCCCTGCTGTCTTCACTCATTGCCCAATGCCCAATATGGCTGAGGCCATGGACAAAAGAGAGGCAACTGTAGATTTGTGGTCTAATTCTGGAACCTGACTCAAACCCCTCCTTATCCCTTCTTCCGGAGCAGAGGAAGATGGGAAATGTTTGAGTAGAGGCCATGTGCAAGTCAGGGTGAAAGTTTAGTCCAGAGTCAAGTATCTGTGCACAAATTAGGAGCTCAGTCACTAATTCCTTGTAAACTGTTTGAGAATCCAAGAGCCCAGTTCAGTCAGCAAATAATTTTCACCTCAGTGTAGATATAAATGTTAACACCCTCAGATGCACACGACACATTGACCCAGGTGAAAGTTATTGTAAGCAAATGCATGATTATGGCTGGAGATTCTCATGTGTTCATCCCAGAAGCTGAGAAGTCCGGGTCTCTATTGTTCTAATGCACAGATGTGGAAACTGAGGCCTCAAAAGCTGCAGAGAGACAGTGCTGACAGTAGAGACAGAGTTGATCCTTTAGTGTTGTTTGACTGTGTATTCCACCATGCTGCTTCCCAGGTGTGGGAACAGGATTAAAGTCGGGTCCTAAAGCCTCCCTGAGAGCCCAGTCTGCTGGGATGGATGAGTCTTACCTGCCTGATGAATCAGAGATGTCCTTCCTTGTTTCTTTTGCGCATTTCCACAGGGTCCCATAGGGCCCGCTCTTCTGGCTCTCTGTTACATCCCTTAAGAAACATAGGAGATTCAAGGAAATGATGGCTCTTTTCCTGGGATTATCATCATGCCTGCAGAAAATAAAATTCACACTGAACACAGGACTAGAAGGCTCTGCAGGCTGCCCTGGTTTTCCTCCTCTGAGTGGATGCAATGAAGTGTGTCTAAAGGCATTGTCAATAACATCTGGGCAATGTCATCATGTTACATATTCTCCACAAAATTTATGCATTTGTATTAAAGTTCTGTAGGTCACGCATGTTCAGCACATGTGAGCTTTTTACTTGGCATTAGACTAAGAATGAAGATAATTGCTAACATTTTTGACACAAATCACATGTGTTCATTTCTTGTATTATACGTGATTTAATCCACTTAATCACTACAACAGTGCTAGGAGATAAATCACACTCTTTTCAGAGTGAAGAGACCTGGGCATAGAGAGGTTAAGTAAGTACCCCAAGATCTCACAGCTCATAGCTTTATAAGTGCATGGACTTCATACAGGCTCTATGCCCCCCACTGCTGCTGATGGAAGCCAGGCTCTCACAGGTACTGGGCTAGTGCTCTCCCTGAAATATAACCCCAGTCCGGGAAACTCTCTTGCACAGGTTCTTGACTTGGTCATTTCCTTCTCTGTCTGTTTAAATTAAATTTTTTAAATTATATTTTACTTGTTCATCTAGTCTATCCATAATCTCTAAGTTCTAGTTTCTATGAGAAACCAAATCTCAAAAATTAATGTTGCAAAAGATAGAGGCAGATTCCTGATGTTTGCCTCTGACGTCCACCATTGCTTATGAGTACATATGTGAGTCTGTATACACACATATACACACATGCAACATACACAGAAAAAAGGATGTTGCATAGGACATTTTTTAAAGAGATTTAATGTGGCCTGTTTTCACTAGAATACTTTAAAGATTGGGTTTTTAGGCCTCAGAGGATCTCCCCTTTAACAGATTAGGAAACAGAGGGCAGAGGTCATGAAGTACCTGGGAATGAAGTTCCCACTTGTTGGAGACCGACTCTGGACAGCGGTGTCTTGAACCTTGTGTTACCTGCCACGATTTATCAAGCCTCGTGTAAATAGGAGGCTTTTAGTCTAACCTAGGAATGTAGGATTAAATAAACCTCTTTAAATCAGCTAGCTGCAGGGGCCTGGGACCAAAGCGACCTCCTGCTGACCCTCCTTAGGAATTTTCTTTGTCCTCTCCTCACTCCTGCTCCCCCTCCCTACCTGAAGCCCTGTTTATAAGCTCTAACACCCAGTCAATAAACTGAGGCCTTGATGCAACTCAGACTGCTTTGTCTTTCTTCACGCGCTTGGTCTCCTTTCCCTCTCGCCCCCCATTGATTCACAGGTGGTCCCTCCTCGAGACCCTCGAATAACCTGGCCTGCTGGACGGGTCAAGTGGCGCCCGAACGTGGGGCTCGAGGCACGGCGGCTCACTACTGGACGGCGAAGAGAAAACGTGGTCTGGCCAGACTCACTAGGGTAGAGGTGCCCCAACAGCATCACTCGTGCGCCGTGGGCAGCCTTGAGGTAAGTGCCGTTCATCAATCAATGGGTAAAGCACTCTCTAAAGAGGCTCTCTTCATTAAGGAAATGATGAAATCAGGGAGAGGGGAATAAGAGTCAAAAAGAAAGAAAGAAAAAAAAGATTTAATTAAGTTTTTCTATTTTGTGGAAGAAAAATGTCCCTGGCTGGTTATTAATGGCCCGGGCATCCACCCTTTGACGTGGAATAAAGTTGGAAAGGCTATCAATAACTTGCTTAAGGACGGAGAGTACGTCCCTGATGCATTCTTTAGTTTCTATGGAGTAATCAGAGATGTTTTAAAGGATTCAGAAAAGGATAGTAGGGTGTCACATCTTCTGGCACTTGCTGAGGACCTATTAAACGATGTGTCCATCCCAGAAGACGGTAAGAGTGAGGTTGTCACAAATCACATTGAACAAAAGACCAAAAGACCCACCGGGACCCTCAAGGGTCCAGAGGTTTATTGACATCTACCGGTAAGAGCGCTCTCTGTCTTGTCTCTGTCTCTGTCTTGTCTCGTTAAGTTTTGTGCCAGTCGACTGATTTGTACTTTGCAGGCTCTCACTGGGACAGACGTGTCCGGACAGTGATCCTGGGAGGGAAAGAGAGACGTCTCATTCCCTGATTTGGGCAAGGGACCCCCTAGTCCCGAGCCATTTGGGGCCACCTCAGAGGTGACCATTTGATTTTAGGAGTCTCCTCCAGGGAGTGCTCAGGAGAGGAGCATTTTTGGGTACCTTTCCCCATGGTGGGAGGAAGTGCCACTTTGTATTTTGTTCCGGGAAATTGTTAGAGCCATTTTGTGGGGGATTTTTTTTGTTGTTGTATGTTTTATTGTGGTCATTGTTACTTTACACTCTGTTTCTCTTCCAAGAAATAAGGTACATGTCTGACTGACAGGGATGTGAAAGCCCCCTGATGTCTGTTTGATCTGGATTGTTTTTGGTGTGATTGAGCCTGGAGGGTCACTCTCCACAGAGCACATCAGGCTGTCATTGTTCTTGGAGCTTTGTTGGTTGTCTCGTTGGGGCAAAGTTTTTCTTTCGTGTGCCCTTGGTCTTGTGTGTAGTGTGTTAACTGTTCTCATTGTTGACTTGACTGTGACGGACGCTATGGGACAGTCCCCTTCTTCTCCACTAGACCTTTGCCTAGCCCACCAGAAGGATGTGCGAGCCACAATCGAGGGGCTTGCTTGCTGTGAGTGAGGCCATCATCATCTCAGTGCTGATGTGCTGGCACTTGGATTGTCTGTGTAAATGTCATCTGTTTCTACTACTCATCTCCCTTATTTTCCTGCGGGGAGGAGAGAGAGGCACAGCGAGGGCCACCTCCCTCCCTCCCTAGCTCTCTTGCTATCAGGACTGCAGGCAGCTGGCTGCTCTCACGAAGGTGGGGGTGCGTGCTCTGGGTACAGGTGGGCTAAGATTCTCATGTCCTGCTCTGGACAGGGCAATGGCTGCCTGCAACTGACAAAACTGTGTGAACACTGAACAGAGAATCTGACTTTAGTCAGAGGAGTTAACAAAAACTTTTTTTCAGGAACACTGGCAGCCAAGGAGATACTTTATGACCACTGCTCCCCCTCCCTTCCTTTACTGTGATAACTTCTAAGTCTCTTCTGCCAGCTAGGAATTTCTCTTGTTAACCCTTCTCTGTCCTGATTGTGAAACCTCAGTAACCTCCCCCCCCCCCACAACTTCATCCCCTACAGACAAAGAGAAGCTAAAACCAGGATTCTTAAATGTAGATAAGAACTTAGACGCCTTTTTCCAGGTGGCTTTATCAACTACAGAAACTTAAGAAAACACAGAGTTAGGATATATGACCATCTGACAGAGACTAAGTGGTCATAAACATCCCAAACTCCCCAGACTCCCCAAACCCGGGAGACAGCTCATAAAACTCCTAAACACTGTTGCTAAACAAACGAGAAATTAAGATAACATAAAAAAACTACTGATATGAACCTAAAAGAGGGATGTGGGTGGTGGGAGATGAATTATGTGGTCTGTGCTAGCCTTACAAAGAAAGACATGTGCTCCTTCCAACCTCCCTGCTGTGTGTGAGAAGTTTGGAACTAGCCCCCCTGCCGAGGCTTGTAAACTTCATTTGTATAAACCTTGCTTTTGCATTCTGTACCTGAGGTCTCCAGTGGCTTCTTTGGGGACGCGATCTGGGCATAACACTGATATTGCTTAATAAAGAAATGTTAAATTACCAGTTCAAGATACTGGGGAAATTATGCTTTTGTTTTCACAGGAAAAATAAAAATTTACATGGGTTTTGGTCATTTGAGTTGAATGTGTTACGAATACTTGCCATCATTTAAGAAAATTGGTTTCAAATTATTGTTGGTTAAAATAAAAGTTTAAATAAATGAATTTTTGACTTGAGGAAGCAGTTTAAGATATAAAAATTTAAAGGCTTAAGCATGTCATGACAGTTTAAAAAAATATAATGAAACTTTAAGGTCTAACTTTAAAGTTTAAGTAAACATGTTTCAGATTTCTTTCTCTTGCTATTCTGCTGTTACATGGAGACTCCAAAGGGTCATAGTTTTAAAAATGTCTGTCTACTCTGCAGGTATGAATGAAAATGTGGCCACATGTATGTTTGGTTTTGAATGTCTGAGTTTGCATGCATGTCCTTTGTGTTTAGGAATACAAGTTAATACTAGTCATCTGGTTATCCAGATACTAGTTTAAAACATAAACGGTTCTATTTAAAATAAAACAAACTGAGAGGTATATTTGACTAATATATCTACAGGAGAACAAATTAGCCTGGTCATTATTACCAAACTTAGAGATATTTTCAAGATTAGGCCTAGATTTATTTGGCTCAGATACATTTAATAGATAATTGTCCTCAAACCTGTCAATGATCTGATGAATATGACATTTAAATTATTTGATTAAAAACTTACTATCAGAAACAGAGACTCCTAGCTCCCCAGCTCCTAGCAATGACTCCCAAGGTCTCCAAAGAAGATATGGAATGACAAAAAGATGCCACCTGAATTGCGAAAGACACTGACTACAGGGCAAGATGCCCCAATGCAACACCTGCCTCCAGGACCCAGCCCAGACTGTGGACAAGTAGTAGGACACTGTCAGTCTTCCGTGTCCCTATTCCACAGAAAAGGTACTCTGCCTTATGGGCTTGATGGTGGTAAAAGATTGATGTTGTTCTGACTGGTACCTCCAACACTATAGAAACCTGGGTAAGGGGTTGATCACTGTAATTTATAGGATTGGAAGCTTCTTGGTCTGCACTCAGATATAGTTTATCCTTCTCAGATCTCTGACAGTGCTGATGACTAGGCTAGCTCTAATTTTGTCAGCATGGCAGCATCAGACAACCAGATCTTTCTGCAAGGCCATATCTAGCTTGTAAGTGCACTTTTAAGAAAATGTTCTAAGATGTAAAAATTTAAATAAATCATAAAGGTTCGGATATGAGTCTAAAATAAGATATGTTTCAGATTACTCTCCTGTTCTATGGTTCAGAGCTTAACATTTAGGAGTCCTGATGAGCTGGTAGAGCAATGACCACTTACTGTTCAGTCACAAGTTCAACATTTTGGATTTGTTTTAGATGTCATATAGATATGTCTAATGTAAGCCTAAAAGTGCTTTTCACCAGGCTTAAAATCTCTGTCCAACTTACACCTGGCTTTCTGGACAGAAGTAAAATGCCCAAATCTGTAGTTCTTGTTGGGACTCAAAGGTATAAGTCTACTTCTGCTGTTTTACAGATACCCTTTATCTGCTTTGTCTACAATATGGATTTCAGTACAGATTGGTAATACTAATGTATCTAAAACTTTTATGTCATTCTGCAAAAAGGCCTCAAAGGATCAAAAGAGTCATAAAAACATAGACCCACTCCACAGAGGTCGAAAGAACCCAGATAAGTATTCCTAAAGATGGTATTTTTCCTCTCTCATGGTCTTGGGATTAGTGCTTTTCCTATTACTAAGGGTATAAACCTAAGGGTTCCAAATAAGTTCACAAATTTTAACCTCTGTTCCTAGTTTAAATCTGTCTCAACAGATTTCTACTTGGCTGTCAGACACCTCCAAGTTTCAGTTGCTGACTCCACCACTCCAGATGACTGTGGACTCCGACGTGCTAAAGGCTAACGTGGACCAGCCCAGCTAACATGATTCTTCTCTGTCACTATGGTGTCAGGCAGCTACATGCTACTGACGAATGCCCCCTGCCCAGTCTTTGACCAGATTTTCAGCCTTTTGGGGGAGGGGCCCTGATAACGACACCCCAATGCCAGCTTGAAGCAGTTCCAGAAGAGAATACATCGTCCCATTTTCCTTGTTCAAAAAAGGCTGAAATGCTGGGTCAAAAGAAAACTCCCTGGCATAGAAACAAGATGACTAATTATACATAGACTATGCATGGACATTATAGGCCATGAGTTATTAAATGTAATGCCATAATTTTAAGATTAAAATTTGCCAAAAAGAAAACGGGGGAGTGAAAGACCCTAGCCCTTCAGGCTTACACCCCCAAGCCTCAGGAATAGAGAAAACTTCAAGCACCAGGAAATGAGAAACTAAAAATCTAGTTCCAAGAGCAACCTGACTTAGCCATTGTTCAATCTCCCCTACAACCATATAACAATGTAAAGAGATTTCTGGTAAGAGATGTGCTCAACTGTGACTGGGATAGTTGCAAGTGTTCCAGGAAGGACCACTGTGACTTTTGTGTAAACTCCACTCCCACCTTGATACCAACCCCCCCCCTTGAGGTTTCAGGAAAAATGTACCTGTTGATGCAAATTACCCATCTGTGATCACTCTGTACCCAGACCATGATCTTGTGAAACGAAATTGTATGGAAATTGTAATCTTATGGGTTTTTCCTTTATTAGCCTTTATGGGGCTGCAGTAAGATGCGGCTCTTGCTCTTAGGAGCAGGGTTTGCCCTTCTATATAAAAGCTTTAAAGAATCCCCTTGGCTTTCTACCCTGATCCCCACCCTCCTGGCCCCCCTGATTATTTTCCTTCTCCTTCTCATTACCTTTGGTCCCTGGGCCTTTCAGCGGTTGACTCGGTTTATCAAAAATCAGATTGATTCAGCCTTACCACAACACGTCTCGATTCATTATCACAGAGTAGATTCCGAGGAGGCCGGCCAGGAGCCCCATCAAGGACTCAGATTCAGTGTCCTAAAGCCCTAACGTCCCCACGGTCTTGCTAGAGAGTACTCAATGACGGGAATAGTACAGGGCCCACGCCGGAGTCAACAGCATACAGAGGTCATCGAGACCGGCTCAACATGACATGCTGCCATGCGTGGGAGTCCCCCTGTATAGCCTAAGACAGAGGCTCTCTCGGACCTCCGCAACCCCAATCACATGGACTTGGTCCATTTTTGAGAAAAGAGGGGGAACTGTTGGAGACCGACTCTGGACAGCGGTGTCTTGAACCTTGTGTTACCTGCCACGATTTATCAAGCCTCGTGTAAATAGGAGGCTTTTAGTCTAACCTAGGAATGTAGGATTAAATAAACCTCTTTAAATCAGCTAGCTGCAGGGGCCTGGGACCAAAGCGACCTCCTGCTGACCCTCCTTAGGAATTTTCTTTGTCCTCTCCTCACTCCTGCTCCCCCTCCCTACCTGAAGCCCTGTTTATAAGCTCTAACACCCAGTCAATAAACTGAGGCCTTGATGCAACTCAGACTGCTTTGTCTTTCTTCACGCGCTTGGTCTCCTTTCCCTCTCGCCCCCCATTGATTCACAGGTGGTCCCTCCTCGAGACCCTCGAATAACCTGGCCTGCTGGACGGGTCACCCACTCAAATGGCCAGGTCACCGCACCCTCTAAATTTAAGTGACATATACTCACAGATACACAGAAGAATCCACAATCAGGGGCATCTTCATCTCTGTGCCGTTGTCTTTGGAAGATAGGCCAGGTTGCAAGTCCCTCTTTCTCTGTCCACTGAATATATTCCTGCCACAAACCACAAGTGCACTCTAGTCATCCCTCCTGCAATATTTGAAGTCTCCTCATCACCCTCGTGTCCTCACTATGTCATGTTCAGAAATGGGAGCCTATACACTCTCAAGTACAGTCCAGAGCAAGAGAAACAATAGGCAGCAGAGCCAGAACTTGAACCCAGGACTGTGTGACTCAAAACTCTAGAAAGCCACTGCTTGGGACTAATGGGGTGTGGATACCAGCTTCCTGTCCTGTGAAAGAACTTGGACTTTTAATTCTGGCTAAATTTGAAGAAAGAAAGTGTTATCTTAGAGAAAGGCTTTAGGTACCACCATACAGGTGGAAATAGGGACAAATGGAATGTTCACCTTGAGCCTGAAATTACAGACTGTGGGAAAATAGACGTGTGCACTGGCTCTGTAGTTCTGCCTCTAACTTATTCAAGCTCTACTGTTCCTTGCCTCAGAATTCTTCAGCTCTGTGGAGAAGATAAGGCCTATCTATAGATCTTTGACATTGAACCGGCCTCCCCAAAGGGTTATTCCCTTTTCTGGGAGTAAAGAAGCACCAACTCACCTCAAATCATCCCAATAAGAGTCGTTTAATCTTCTTAAAGTCTATGAATCGTAAGGATGTACAAGTTTGTTTTTACTTTCCTGTCTTGATACTCAGTTTTCTCACTTAAGCTGATTGGCACATCCAGCTTCTGATAGAAATCTGTCACAAAAGTCATCAGTCAGTGTTTGCAGCACTACGGAATGAGCTCCCATCCTCCTGGTCTCAGAGAAGTCAGTTTCCCTGAGCTGTTTCATTCAGTCTCTGCAATAGCTCAGCAAGAAAGGACTGCCACCATCTCCATTGTTCAGAAGAGGAAGCTGAGCTTCCTTAGATTAGGAAATGTGTCCACACAGCTGGATCCATGCACTGTTTCCAGGCTGACTAAATATTAATATCAGTCACTTATCAAAAACAATTGGTAATTGGCCAAGCAATGGAAGTGGATTGTGTATGCCTGTTTTCAGGGGTGACTTGAGGATCTGTTGCTCTTATTGAGGTTGTTATGTGAGTCTGAAAAACTTAGTCAAGAACTGGAGAGAATAATCCAAGAAATGGAGAAATGGAGAACCAGGGGAAAAAAAAGAAGAGGACAAATGTTGATGCAACCAGTGAAAGAGGAGAATAGGAGTCCCAACCTGACAGCTGGGAATTTGGCCTACAGAAAATATCATTGGAGCAGGAGATAGAGTCCTAACAAAAGGTCTCAGAGAGCAACCGGGAAATGCATAGAATAGGTGCCATGTGCCAGAGTGGATGTGTGAAGTATTAGGGATGTTTATGTAGAAAATGTCTCTACTGTAAAACAAAGCAATTATTAATCTGAAATATAACAGAATGAATCAACAACAACAGCAACAACAATCCCCCAATCTTTTCAAAATGAGCCATAACTTAAAATGATACTTTAAAATATTGACTGTAAAACAGTTTCGCCTTTTAATTTCTCCACAGTTTGTAACCTGTTTAATTTGTTTGCGTGTAAATCAGTTTAGATGAGACTAGTGATGTCATAACTGTTTTGTCTCACTTGTACAGTGTTGTTTCAGTTCATCCTTCAGCTTCATTTACTTAGTATTAATTAGTTACTTAAAGTTATTTAAATAACAAAATTATTTAGCTGTAGGTTAAATAATTGCAATTATTTAAAGTAATTTCATACACCTGTGAAGACCAGCCTTTGTTTCTGTGGACTGCTTTTGTAGGCTTGAATTGTTTTTAAGTAAGGACTTCATGTATATCCACATAGTCTCTGTGATTCTAATTCAGTGTTGAGACTGGAGATTTGCCTCAACAGTGCTTGCTTCTCTTGCAGAAGACTAGAGTTCAGTACCCAGAACCCTACTGAACATTTCATAACCATCTGTAACTCCACAGGATCTGACACCCTCTTCTGGCTTCTGTGGGCATACACAGAGAGATACATACACATGAATAAAAATAAAATCTTAAAATCAGTTTCAATAAAACTTATGATTTGAATACTGCATTTTGGCTCTGTCCTGACACAATAATTTGGCACAACAATTTAAATTATGTAAACCAGTAGTGAATATATGAAAAAATGAGAGGATGGTTAGAATGAGAGAAATGCAAATTGAGATGACTCACATTCTCTCATCTCTGATAATGGCAAACCGGTTAAAGGTGTCCAGGTTAGTGCAAGAGAGCTGTGTGGGACACAAGGTCCCTCATACTGTCAGAAAAAGTGAATAGGTGAATATTTGCCAATAGTATAAATAATTTCAAATACAATCTTTAGAAATTTTAAAATCTCACTTTGAAGAATTTATTTTGTGCATGTTCTCACAGAACTCTATTAGGAAATGATGTGAACACATTGGTCACATCTAAAAATATTAAAGACTGACAGGAATTGAAAGGCTGCACATTTCTCTGTAAGCCACCAATAACGGGCAACACTGCCCCCTCCCAGCTCTCTCTGCTATTGCAGGTACAGTGTTTATTAGGTTACTCCTGGAACTAGCTGGTGGCATCTTCACTGACGCATTTCCAGAGACAGAACTCAGAATGTCCAAATTATTCAAGTTAGTGCCAATATTACCTGAAAATGACGCTGAGGTCCCAGTGAGCAGGCCACAAAGGACAACAAGGCTCCCAAGTTGGAACATCTTTGGTCCCGATGCCTGTATTGTCAGAGGAAGAAAAAGAAACAAGAATCCACAGTGAACACCTGTCACTCTCACACTTGACCTTCCAACAAGACACAGGTGCTTCTGTTCACAATAGGTAAGAAATGGAACCAGCAGAGATGGCCACCATTGCCAGTGGATAAAGAAATTGATGCCAAGTGCACAAGGGTATTTTATTCAGCCACGAGAAAAAATGAAATCATGACATTGCCAGGAAATGATTGGAACTGGAAGTCATTTTGCTAAACAAGATTATCTAGATTCAGAATGGCAAAATACCCCATTTTCTGTCTTGTAAAAATGAGATTTAAATTTGCATATATATGTATATTTACATATATACATATACATACATACATACATATACATACATATGTACACACACACACACACACACATATATGAATGTGTTGAACATGTGTGAGGTCATAAGATAAGGAGACCATGGAAGAAGAAATCCTAAGGAAAGAGAAGAGGGGGAAGGAGACAAAGAACATAGAATGCTTGTGACAGGAGGTAAAAGAAAGGAGGTAGAGATTAGCACAGGGTGGGGATGAGGGAGGATAGCAGGGGAGGGAGAGGGATGGGAACTAAGGATGTAGGAAAAAGATACAGTGAACCCCAATAATAGTGAATTTAAAAACAGCAGACACAACTACATACAATAATAACTGAGAAAAATAGTTGGTTTGTTCTGGAGATGAGCTGGCAAGGTTGGGAGGAGGAGAAACTTTAGAGTCCCAGCAAGCGTGTGGAGGGGTAGGCTTGGAAAGACAAGCTGACCCAAGCTCTTTATGTTCAGCTCTTTTGTGCTTGCTGCCTTCTCAGCTTGAGACATATTTCCTCCTTGATTTGTTACCTAAATCTGTTCTCTTGCTTCAGGGAAACTTCACCCTTCCATGAAGCCAGCTTCAGACCCCTCCCCAGAGAACAGTTCAAGGCTCCCACCTCCAGGCTCCACCAAGCTTGAGTCCACACTGTCCTTAGTGAAACAGCTATGGCTTGTGGCACTTTTGAGCCTAGATTCCAGGAAGAAGCCTTTCTCCACACACTGAGACAAGGCATTAATGAATACAATCTGAACAGTCAACAGAATCATGAACCTAGCTTGTCATTAGTCAGACACAGTATCATCTATGTCTTCAAATCTCTTGGAGTCAAAACTTCCCTACCACAGACAGTACCTTTCCTCTGCTTCTTGCTCCAAAGGCTCAAGAAGACCCTCATGTAAGGCTTTACATTGGAGAGTGTACTTACTGGTTTGGAGGAGGATGCACACAAAATACTTCTTTCTCTGTACTGTCTCCTGGGATGCTTGGGTCACAGTGGCCCTTATATAGTGGTCACAGGATTAGAAGCAAGTCCTCATTTCAGGATGTTCTAAGGAGTCTCCAAAGAAAATACCTAAGGTTAGCCAAGATATTCCAAACCAAAGGTCACAGAGTCTGCTTCAGTGACGGATAGTGATGAACTAGTATCAACACTAAGACCCAGAGTTGTGGACCTTGCCACTGCCATGAAGTGGTGGGTTCAGTATGAGTTGGGAAGAAGACCCAGAATGGATGAATAGGAGAAAGTTCTGGTGGGAAAGTTCATAGCATTTGCCTTGGCTTGTGCATTTCATCATTTGGAAACTCAGGGGTAAAGACAGTAGCTTATGGTAATACAATAAGTAGGGTAGAATTGTGGCTCCCACATCGCTCTGCCCATCCTTCCTATGTTTCTTTTCTCCAAGAATGTGCTTGTTATTTCTCTTGGGCAGTCGCAGCCTCTATGAGTGGGTGCTGTGACCTGTCAATCACAAGAACTCCCCTTACCTCTCTTACTCAAGTACATGTATTTAATTCCAGATACCTAGATGATTTTGTTTAATTTTCCCTTACAAGGTTATTGCTCAGTGTCGAAAATTCCAGCAACACTAAAAATAAAGGAGGAAAGTAAGTGGGATCATAACCACTGTGCTGTCGATGGTTAGTGTTTCTTCTTTAGACATCAAGTTGGTTGAGTAATTCACACCTTTCTTACCTTGATACTGGACATGATTATAGTGTGGCTGTGTGACCAATTGTTGCCATTGTACAGGAGGTAGATGTTGTGTGACTGCACAAGCCAGGATGGCTCTGGGTAAAGAGGGAGGAACCCAGCTCCCTTAGTTTAACAGGATAAAGCAAATAAGCAAGGTAGGCTATGGATATGAAATACAAACTCATAGAATGTATCTGACTTAGGTTATAGCTGGATCCAGGTCCTGAAATGATGTCCCTTAATTCATGTTCTTAATAATTGCTTTATTCTATGATGGACTTTTGCAGATTATTGTATATAGATTGTGGACTCAGACCAAAGCTGGTATCTGGCCTCCTTAGGATGTCAGGAACAAAAAGAGCTGAAGTATAGGACTCAGGAATGACTGACATCTAACATTTTGTGAGATCATTCTACTCTGACCTAAGAGCCGAGCTGTATCTCCAAATCCTTTGACTTTATGTGCACAGCTCTTCACAGTGTGGATTGCAGAAGCATAAACCCTTCTAAGCTGTTCTAGCATGCAGTCTCTGGGGGCAGCATTGAAAAGGACTCAGTCTCCCTGAAGGCAGATGAAGCCCTTTGCCTGCTGCTTCATCTTTAGATTAGATCCACTTTATTTAGCTAGTCATCAGGAGGTAATTTTGAAGCCTCATTTTCCTTCGGGAGAAACAGGTTTCTGAGAGGCCCCCAGGTGTCAAGGTCACACAGGGGTGGAACCCAGTGCTGGGGTTCTTCCACCTTCATCAGGCAGCAGCAGGGTGGCAGGGCAGGACTGTCCCTAGGCCTGTGCAGCCTGTTGTCCACAGGCCCCATTGTTTGAATTGGTCACCAACGGTGCCCATGTCAAGTCAGAGCAGCACAGAAACAAGTGGGACCTGGGGACAGCACAGAGCGGGACACTGCTACTTACCAAGTCCTTAGGGCCTGTCCTCAACATGAGGTGACCATAGCAAAGGACATTATGAACTTGTGATTCTCAGAGCTCTGCCTGTCAGAGCCTGCTGTGGCCTTGCATGGCTCACTTCTGCATGCAGACTCTCTAACTGTCTGCCTGCCACCATGTTCCACAAACCCATGAACACCCTGTTCCCACTATGGGGCACAGATCCAAGGGCCATGCTGAAATTTTGTTAGAGGAGTTTTCACAGCCCAGGAACACAGCCTGGTGGTGCTGGAGTTGGAGGTGTTTACCTTATTTGCCGTAGCTGCTAAACAGTTTAAGTAACACCTTGTACCTGGATGTTCTTGGAATTATGGGCAGGGAAGTGTGTGGGGCACCATGATGGTGGTGAGAGGAATTGGAGGGTTCAGTTCAGAACCTCTCACTAGGACTGGGGGAGCTGGGTTCAAATCCTCGTTCTTCCTACTCCTGGCTGAAGTATTTGGGTTGGGGTTTTCTCTCTGTGAAGTGAGACTGGAAAGTGCACCTCATCTTCCTGCTATCCTTGTGCAGAGAAAACAGGTGGGAAACACATGTGAATGTCCTTACACTGGGCAGGCTGTGCACACGGCCCATAGTAATGTTTGCGATTACATTACACAGCACTGTCCTCATACTGGGTAGGCTGTGCACACGGCCCACAGTAATGTCTGCAGTTACATTACAGAGCACACAAGGGCTCTTGTTAGGGAGAGTTGGGCTTCTAGAGGCCATCCTAGGTCTGTGCTGGCTGCTCTGAGTCACCTTGGAAAGAGCATTCCTCTGTGTACAGAAATTATCCTTGAATGTAACATACTTCACTGTCAGGGTCAAAGACTGGAACATAAGTGTCATATATTAATTTCTGGTTAAAAGTTCCCTGTGAAGCATTAAGGATTATCTGTCCAGGGGTAGGACATTCTATTCCCAACATGTGATAATCTCCAGTCATGACAGCTTCCTGGTTCTACTTACCATAGTTCTTAATTGGTTCCTAATCAGAACTCAGTGCACTGTTTTTTAAAGGCTACTGAGACCAGAGAGGCCAGTCTTGGGGCTGGATCATGCAGGAACCAGGCATGGATATAATAATAAGCTCTGCTTGCTAGATTTCCCTTTCCCAGAAGGACAGAAGCATTCCACACACCTTTCCACAGTATAACAGACACAGACATGGGTCCACCACACTCCAAATTCCATGTCATTTTTTAAACTTAGGCTGGTTCTCTGTTGTGTATTTCTATACCAACCTGTGAAGTGATTTTGATCCCAAGTGATAGAGCCAGAGTGACAGATCCAGAGAAAAAATTCATTCACTTTATCCCATTCTCACATATAAACCCCCTGCTTGAAAGTTATTGAATATAAAGAAGACAAAGGCAGAAAAATATATTTAAGCACCTGTCATTTTATCATAGATAAATATAGCAATTAGTGAAACTATATAACCTATCATCTGAAGATATTTAATTACATTTTTAGCAATGTTGACATTATCAGGTGACACACTTGCTCTATTCCTGAAACCCTCACGTTGAGCTGGAGAAGTGGCTCATGGTGAAGAGTCATTACTACTGTGCAGAGCATCAGTAGTTGTTTTGCAGAACCCAAATGACAACTCACAACTGCCTATGACTTCCTGTCCCTGGGGATTCACAGCCCTCCTCTGACCTCCTGAGGGCACTGTACACACACGGTGCACATGAACTCATACAAGCAATGATACTTACACCAAAAACAAATAAATCTTTAAAAGACATCCAACACATTGCTCTAACCTTGATTACAGGTAGCCACTCAGACTTTCTGCTGGAAGATGGGAAGTAACCAAGTGTCTTGTCTTCTCCTGAATGGGATTTGCATCTTTTGTTCTGTGGAGTGGTCCTTGAGAATTTGCTGAGAAATGCCAAAGAAACCAAAAAGTGGGCCCAGGAGAAGCTGTTGGTGGTCTGGGTCCTCTGAGCTGCTGGTTGTCTGGGTGTCGGCTTTTTCCATCTTTGTCACTAGAGCTGGCTCCGGAGCTACAGTTGGGGACGAGTGTTTGTGGGAGGTAAGAAGGGTGAGGGAAAGGACAAAGCAAGCTGATGAGATGGAGAGAGGGAAGAAAAGAGTGGCAGGGAGGCTCTGAGGGAGGAAAGGAGAGAGTGAAGGAAGAAAAAGAAGAAAAGGTGGAAGAATAGGAAGAAGAAATGGAGCAGGAGACAATGGTGGTGGACATAGCTTTGCACTGTGAGTGGAGAAACTGAAGGCCACTGTCCCTGTCTCTCCATGTCCTACACAGTGTCCTGAAGTTTAGTATCAGTGCCTGAGCTGCTGGCCACAGGGAGGATGTGCTCGGCATCCCATAGCTATGGCCAGGTGTTTGAGCTCCTCGGTGTTCCTGGTCAACTCCCAGGATTTGGCCCATATCAGCTTCTAGGTGCTTCCTGAAGTAGTGGACCTGACCTTACACACCTGTATGTTCCTTTCTCCATTTGTTCATCTCAATAGATAACTGTCTGTCAGCTTCAGCCTAATACTGACTGCTTATGTTGGAGTCAATGATGAGTTTTTATGTTCTTGGCCCTGGAATTGGAGACTTTCAGAACAGTCAGTGAGCCCCAGTAGTCAGCTCACCACTGAAAGGAAGCTCACTAGCCTCTCCAGCACCTTGTCTTCATTGAGGAGGAGCTGAGTGATGGGCAAGGGTTGTTGTTTAGCGGGAAACAGTAGACAGAAAGACAAATGCTCCATGAATTCACTTGCTAGTGAGTTCTGAAAATGAAAATAGTTCAATACACAGAGAACTAAATGGTGGTCACCAGATATGTTGAAAAATGGTAGTCACTAGTGGTCTCATAACCTGTGATTTCAATTTCATTTCATTTTATGTTATTTTAATTTCTGCCTTGATTTCTTCAATAACCATTGTTTACTTAAGAATTCACTATTCATAATCTCAGTATTTGCATAGTTTCTCTTGCTGTTAATTTTTAATTTCTTTCAATTTTGTTCTGAAAGGATGATAGGAATTCTTTTAGTTATCCGTTTCTTTTAAAGACTTACTTTGTTGCTATAGTCTATTTTAGAGACAATTCTATGGACTTTAGAGAAAAGTACATATTGTGTATCATGTGATTGGAATGTTTTACAGGTATCTGTTTTGCCAGTGTCCATGTCAGAGGAGCAACAGACTCCAACTGACTTCAGGAGACCATCCCACTAGGAAACAAATCCCTGATGTGTGAATCTTGTATAGGTAAGGCCCAGAGAGCCCAGGCCCCATAATATTTCTTGCTACCACTGTGTCTTTGCAGGTTTTGCTGGTGGTTTGAATAGAAATGGCCCTCATAAACTCGTATGATTGAATGCATAAATAGTGAGTGGCACTATTAGGAGGTATGGTCTTTTTGGAGTAGGTGAGGCCTTGTTGGAGGAAGTTAATCATTTTGGGGGCAGGATTTGTGGTCTCATATGCTCAAACTATACCCAGTGTTGCACACAGTCTCCTTCTGATGCCTCCAGATCAAGATGTATAACTCTCAGCTCCTTCTCTAGCACCATGTCTGCCTGCATGCTGCCATGCTTCTTGCCACGAAGATAATGTAATAAACTGTATCCAGACGTTTCTGTCTTTCCAGCAGCTCCCAAATAAACACACTGAGGCTTATATTAATTACAAATGATTGGCCAATAGCTCAGGCTTGTTACTAGCTAACATTTACATTGATGTTGACCTATATTTCTTATCTATGCTTTGTTGTGTGTCTTGGTAACTTTTCTCAGTATGACATGACCATCCTGCTTCTCTCTGTCTGGCATCTCCCTGACTCCTCACTTCTTCATCCCAATCAGCTCTTTATTAACAATAAGAGCAACACATTTCCACATGTACAATATTATTCCAAAGCATTTCCCCCTTTTTGTCTAATTAAAAGGAAGATTTTAACCTTAACCTAGAAAAACTGTATATAGCAAAATCAGTTATCAAGTAAGAATTATGGGTACAATATCCAGTCAATTTGTATTTGACAAAATTTGAGAAAAAATTCAATCATATTTCTTATCTAGATGAGTCTAAAGTTTCGCAACTAGTTTACCTTTTTATCATAACTTAGAAAAACTATAATTATAACTGTCTAGTCTTCAATTCCATCAAAGACCTCAGAAGAATATAATAATATCTGAGTAAACAGGAAGTGCTTTTCAAGTGACTTCCAAAAATTGAGAGAAACAGCCTGCTGTGTGGACATTCACCCAAGTTTCTCTGTAACGTTCAGGAATTCATTCCTACCTATAAGCCTAGAATATCTGACAGACTTTTTCAAAAGCAGAAATTTTGAAGTACTGTCCTACCTTGTCTTTGCAAAGTTTTGCAGTCCCTTTTTGTGTGTGTCCTGCTGATCCAGTTTGGACAGTAACTGTTAGCAATTGAGGCAAGAGCAGTTTTTTTGCCACATAGCTAGCTTTTTCCATAAAGAAAACAAATTCTATATTGAGTTTTTTGATGCCCACCATCTTTGTTGAAATCCAATGGTGCTTTTTGCCTGTCTCACTGTCATGAAATGTCTTAGGTGAGTAAACATATTAAATGCCATATTTCTAGCACTCTGAGGTATTATCTGAAGTATTGTCTACATATAAGTGTATGACCTTGAAAACATAACAAACATGACTGTAAGTTTGACTATTATAGAACACTACTAACCTATAAATCTAATTATACCTTATATTTTTTTAAAAATTAATTTATTTTTTAAATTACACTCATGATATTCATTAATTACACTCATGATATTAATCACATTTGTGGTATTCATAGATAACATTCGCAGTATTCATTCAAATATATATATATATATATATATATATATATATATATATATATATACACACACACACACACACACATATATATTAATTTTAAATGCCGAATGTCATTCCTTGAAGTGGGGAGTAGGTCTTTAATACAGGCTTACAGCACAATGGGAAGGCCCCAGAGGGCAGAAGTTCGCTACTGATATTTTACAATCTTGCATCTAAGCTGTTAATGCCTATTATTCAGGATACACAGACAAGGAACTTTCCTTAAGCATTCAGGAGGGTTCAACTTGGCAGAGAATTAGCATAGGGAGGATATCAAGGTCAAGGTCCACAAGCAAGGCAACAGTTACCCAAAATGGGGGCCAGGGCCCTACAGGTCCCCCTTTTATTAAAAAATGAGCTTCTGACTTGGGTTGCATGGGACATCAGCAGGTCACCTTACCCGTCATGGAGAAACCTGCCCAGGCCACATAGGTGCTCTGTCTTAGGTTGGCGAGTGTCCCCCAAGTATTACCCGTCTCTGAATACTCATTATCATACAGGTTCAAGCCTGTGAGCTGCATACTTAATTGCTTCCAAGGATCTCTAATTGGTACTGGGCTTGCAATCTGTGTGTTCGATACAGAAAAGACCAACAGATGTCCTATCTTATCCATAGCCAGTAGGCTAAAGGCAACTGAGCCATTCCCTTCTTTAACGAGCCGTACTGTACGTTGGAGTTCTTGTAAGATAGTATCCCAAAAGCAACTGGAACTTGAGTTTATAAATTTATAATTTTCAATGCCATTCAAGATGTATATAACTACTGAATTAAATTTATCATCCCAATAGAATGAAAGATTAACTAACTGTGGTAGCTACTTTTGTTGCCAAGGTCTCCTCTGTGCTAGCTGTAGTAAGTAATTATGAAATGGTAATCCCAGAAACTGTAACAGTGTTGTGCACCATTGCTATAACAGCAACAGCAGCAGCAGCAATGACAGATTCTCTTCTGGATTGTGTGGACATCCACTGGCATGGATACAACTCCAGTAACACGAACTGCCAAGGCCTGTTTATCTTGATCCCAGCATGACTTTAGCTGGCAGTTCTTCTGGAGAATCCAATCTCATGGCTACAGTTCCTAGGCTTACATTAATACTTGCCAAAGCTGGCCATATTGGGCTCTCAATTTCCATTGGCATCAGAAGGGTAGATTTTTTCATGAAGACCCATTAGGTCTCTGTCATGTTGGGGTTCAGCAGCAGCCACAGGGCAAATTCAGTGCTCAGGAATCCAAAGGGGAACCTCATTGTCTTGAGGAAAGACATAAACAGAACCCCGGGGCCACACGAACACTAGATCAGGTCTGTTCCACATGCTAGTAGAAAGATTCTTCTATCGCTCCAGAGGGTGATTTGTAACAGGAGCCCTCTAGTGCTTATCTGCATCAGATCCTCCAGCAGAATCCCCCAATAAACTCTAGGAGAATCCACCAATAAAAAAATTTTAAAATATATAATACAGGGAAAGAATAGAATGTGGAGAGGAATGATGAATCCCTAGTTCTCCCCTTTTTTTAACTTTAGTAAAAGGTTTGTTTGTTTAATATTTCAATTTTTCTTTTATTTTTATTTTTATTATTGTTTAAAATTAATTAATTAATTTATTTTTCTATTATCAGCTTGATAGAGTGTGTATTCTTAATAGTGAGATGTTTCATTGAGGCTTGCTCAGGAATTGAGTAAAATCAAAATTTATTATAAGCCACAGTCATCCTAGGGACCTCCATGCTATATATATAGCCTCCATGGTTCTGTGGGTTGTAGTCTGATTCTTCTTTATTTTATATCTAGAATTTACTTATGAGTGAATACATATGATGACTGTCTTTCTGGGTTTGGGTTACCTCATTCAGGATGATTTTTTCTAGTTCCATCCATTTGCCTGCAAATTTCATGCTTTCATTGATTTTCTCTGATGAGTAGTACACCACTGTGTATATGTACCACATTTTTTTCATCCATTCTTCAGTTGAATGGCATCTAGGTTGTTTCCAGGTTCTGGCTATTACAAATAGTGCTGCTATGAACATAGCTGAACATGTATCTTTATGTTATGAATCAGCATTCCTTGGGTATATGCCCAAGAGTGGGATGGCTGGGTCTTGAGGTAGTTCGATTCCTAATTTTCTGAGTAACTGTCATACTGATTTCCACAGTGGTTGTACAAGCTTGCATTCCCACCAACAGTGGAGGAGTGTTCCCTTTGCTCCACATCTTCTCCAACACTATGAGGCAGGTCCAAGGGAGGCATCTGGTGACCCAAGACCTGGATGGGTGAGCGCTCTCTCTGTCCCTGGAACCTAAACGGTGGAGGTTGACTGAGCAGAGCTCCAGAGAACACCGCTGGACTGCGATACACCTTCCGCAGACCCCCGCAATATACCAATCCTTCATTTGTAAGTCATCCACTAAATAAATCTTCCTTTTAACTACGTGGAGTGGCCTTAATAATTTCACCAATATCTGACGCTCAACCTGGGTCACGAACCCACGACCCTGAGATTAAGAGTCTCATGCTCTACTGACTGAGCTAGCCGGGCTTTTTTTTTTTTTTTTTTTTTTTTTTTTTTTTTTTTTTTTTTTTAGTTAAAAGGAAGATTTATTTAGTGGGCGACTTACAAATGAAGGAATAGGTAGATTGCGGGGACTGGGGAAGGTGTATCGCAGTCCAGCAGTGTTCTCTGGAACTCTGCTCAGTCAACTTCCACCGTCTAGGGTCCAGGAACAGAGAGAGTGCTTACCCATCCAGGTCTTGGGTCTCCAAACGCCTCCCTTGGCCCCGCCTCATAGGCGTGATAGTTGCCAGAGTCTCAATGGGAGTTGGAACTTCCAGATCCAAGCTGGAATGTCTACCCACTGCAGGGTGTTGTTTCTTTGACTTCTTTCTCAGCCCTTTTATCATTTGTATATAGGAGGGCTACTGATTTTTTTTGAGTTGATCTTGTATCCTGCCACTTTACTGAAGGAGTTTATCAGCTATAGGAGTTCCCTGGTAGAGTTTTTGGGGTCACTTATGTATACTATCATATCATCTGCAAATATTGAAAGTTTGACTTCTTCCTTTCCAATTTGTATCCCTTTGATCTCCTTTTGTTGTCCTATTGCTCTAGCTAGAACTTATAGTACTCTATTAAATAAGTATGGGGAGAGTGGACAGCCTTGTCTTGTTCCTGAAATTAGTGGTTTCGCTTTGAGTTTCTCTCCATTTAATTTTATGTTTGCTGTAGGCTTGCTATAAATTGCCTTTATTATGTTTAGGAATGTTCCTTGTACTCCTTATCTTTCTAAGACTTTTATCATGAAAGGGTGTTGGATTTTGTCAAAGGCTTTTTCAGCATCTAAGGAGATGATCATGTGGTTTTTTTCTTTCAGTTTGTTTATATGGTGTATTACATTGACAGATTTTCATATGTTGAACCATCCTTGCATCCCTGGGATGAAGCCTACCTGGTCATGATGGATATTTTTTTGATGTATTCTTGGATTCGGTTTGCCAATATTTTGTTGAGTATTTTTGCATCAATGTTCATGAGGGAGATTGGTCTGTAGTTCTCTTTCTTTGTTGCATCTTTGTGTGGTTTGGGTATCAGGGTAATTGTAGCCTCATAAAAAGAGTTTGGTAGTGTTCCTTCTGTTTTGATTGTGTGTAACACATTGAAGAGTATTGGTATTAGTTCTTCTTTGAAAGTCTGGTAGAATTCTGCACTGAAAGCATCTCATCTTGGGATTTTTTGGCTCCTCAGGCCGCTGCCAGGCCTACCTGTCTCTGCTGGCTGCTACTGCGCCTGTCTGTCTCTGCTGGCCTCCACTGGGCCTACCTGCCTCTGCCTGCCGCCGTGCCTGTCTATCCTCTATCTTATATTTTTAATGAGCTATATAAGCACAATACTCCAAACAAGAATAGAAATATACATACAGTATAGCAAAATTAAAGTTAATTGTGTATGAATATACCAACATGTATAACAATGTAAAATATTTAAGGCTAGTAGATTCAATAAGCTAAGCTTTCATCTTTTCTTTTTTATATCCTCCCTTTTTCTTTCAGGACGAAAGCTTTAAATTTAAGTCTTTTGAATACCTTTTCTTTTTTTACTTTTACCAATAACAACTTGGAACCAATCTCCCTAAAATGATAATAAACATCCATGACACATTTTTTGGGAACATGGGCATTGTACTTTAGACTACTTCCTGTTTTTTTGGGCACAGACCACACTGGATGCCATTTGTAGGCAGAAGTTTCTGTTCTGCCACAAGCTCCCAAATATAACACTGAGGCTTATATAATCACAAATATTCAGCAAATAGCTTAGCCTTATTCCCAGCTCACTTTACATAGGTGGGAAAGGTGAGGAGGACAAGAGAGAGGAGGGTATGTGTCCTGGTGACTATTCCAATCTGGGCATCACCAAGTGAATTGAGAGACTGGTCAGAGAAATGCCCCAAACACAAATAAGGGGCATCTCTGTCCAAGTCATGGACAGAGCAGGCAGTTCTGAAGTGACATCACAAGGTTTGTGCGGGTAACAGAATCAAATCCCAGAGGCAGATGCCACAGGGAGTAAGAAGAAGCCACTGTGCACCACCCTGGAATAAGAACAGAAATTGTCAGAACACTGGCTGTCACATCAGCAGAGGGAGCCTGTCTTCCCTGGACAGTGATGGAATGTGGAGGCAGGAACTGATGCAGTGGTCATGTGCTTAGTGGCTTACTCCTCATGGCTTGCTCAGCCTGATTTCTTATGGAGTTCAGGACCACCAGCACAGGGATACCACTACCCACCATGGGCTGTCAATCAGTAATTAAGAAAATGCCTTATAGCTGGATCCTATTGAAGACTTCTCACTTGGTGTTTCTCCTTTCAGATGACTCTAGCTTGTATCAAGTTGACATAAAACTAGCCAGGACAATTTTACTTAGTGGTTTGTGTATGTTGAGACAATCTGGTGTCCCTAGAATGAATCTAATTTGATCTTGGGTATGATCTTCTTAAATGTGTCCTTGGATTTAGTTGGTAAGATTTTTTTAATAGTTTAATGTATTTTAATAGTAAACTTACAGGAACACCACAGAAGACAGACAAAATTAAAAACATGTACTTGCATGTAGGATAACTCAGTCAGAAAATATAGTGAATGGATGGAATCTACTGTATGATAAAAATGCTACAAACACAATTTAGTTGCCGTCAATAAGAAATTTATTTATTTTTAAAAAATCCAAATGCTGGCATTGTCCAGAAAATTTTAACAGGTGTATTTATAATTGTTATAAAGTTGAACTGTTGAAATGTGTTCACTGAAACATTTTGCTTGCATTAATGCTTTACATCTTGCATTTATATTAAAAATTCACACACAAATGAAAATGGAAAAACTGCCAATACCTGATTTCTGTTCCCTATTTTTACACTCGCAATCATATACTTAGGTACCTTTTGACCCCATGAAAAAATATCTAACATTCAGAACTACTGATAACAGGAAGAAGACGAAAAAATTTTTTGAGAATGAAATGTTTCCCCTCATAGTGGACTCTTAAGCACGTTCTCCGCGAATGCGGCACGCTAGCTGGATATCCTTTGGCAAAATTGTTACACGTTTGGCATGGATAGCACACAGGTTGGTATCTTCAAAAAGGCCAACCAAATAGGCCTCACTTGCCTCTTGCAAAGCACCAATAGCTGCACTCTGGAAGCGCAGATCTGTTTTGAAGTCCTGAGCAATTTCTTGCACCAGACGCTGGAAGGGGAGCTTGCGAATCAGAAGTTCAGTGGACTTCTGATAAAGTCTGATTTCACGGAGTGCCACAGTACCAGGCCTGTAAGGATGAGGTTTCTTCACCCCTCCAGTAGAGGGCGCACTCTTGCGAGTGGCTTTAGTAGCCAGTTGTTTCCTGGGTGCTTTACCACCGGTGGATTTGCGGGCAGTCTGCTTTGTATGAGCCATGGTATGGGCACCTCCTTACTTACCCCCCTTCTCCTTTGGGTGGAGCTCTGCAAGCGAGAGGTGGCGCTGGTGTTAGGGAGCGGCGACGGCGCGGCGACGGCTGCGAACACTTAGTTATTAAGAATTTTATTGAGAAGTTTTTGAATTTTGTTCATCGGGGATGTTGTGTTATTGTTATCTGTTTTTTGTTGTGTCTTTATCCGGTTTTGGTATTAGGAATATATTGCCTTTATAGCATGATTTTAGTAGCATTCCTTCCCTTTCTATTTTATGAGACAGTTCAGAGAGCATTGGTCTGAACTCTTTTGTTTGGTAGGATTTGGCAGTGACACTGTCTGGTCCAGGTCTCTTTGTTGGGAGGCTTTATTATTGTTTCAATCTCACTATCTGTTACAGACACACATCTGTTTTCTCTTTCTTTTGCTGTGATAAAACGCTCTGACCTAAAAAAGTTAAGAAAAAAAGGCACAGAGTTTCCCATGGGGAAAGATCAGAACCCCCCTTTCTGGAACTATGCAGAGCCATGAGATGGCTGCTGGGAAATAAGCAAGGCTCCTGGGAGGGTGAGACTGCAGGGCCCATGGGGCCATCTCCTGTACCATCTTGAGTTCTGCTTTGCATCTTCCCAGGTAGAATGCTTTTGTAGGGAGAACAGTGGGAACAGGAAGTGAAAATTGAGGGCCAGCGTGGAAGAAGTACAAGAAGACTAGCATCATGGGGTCCTTGTCCTTGAGGAAGGCAACAGGAAGAGGAAAGTGGGTAATGGAAGCTATGAGGTCACCTGGTCTGAGCCAGGTATGTCAGTTAATTCTCTGTTGCCATGCGAAAACACCATGACCAAGGGAACCTCTAGAAAGAAGTTTATTTGGGCAGATAGTTCTAGAAGGGTAAGAGTTCATCACCATCATGGTAAGGAAACATGGCAACAGCAATAGTTGACTGGAGCAGTTGAGAGCTCACTTCTTGAGCCACCAGCAGGAAATAGAACCAACAGGGATTGCCCTAAGGCTTTGAAATATCAAAGCAGACCCTAGTGACATACTTCCTTCAGCAAGGCCACACTTCCTAAGTCTCCCGCAACAGCATCAACTGAGGACTAAGTATTTGAATTCCAGAGACTGTGGGTGACATTTACTATTCAAACCACCATACAAAGAAAGTCTAGGGGCCCCATGGCTGTGGGTTCAGATCCTGGCACTGACCCTTGGTTACTATGTGGCCTGAATGAACCACATTACCTCTATGAACATCAGTTACTTCCTGTAGTTATCAGGATGTGGTAAACTCTGAAGGAGACCTCATGAGTTGCAACCTCCTTGACAAGCATGGAGTCAGGGCCCAGGTGGGTGTCACCAGGACATTGCCCTTCCTAGGGAGACTAAGCTTTTTAGAATCTGATTGGTGATGGCCAGGGGCTGAGTAGCAATGGCAGGCCTAAGGGAGACTGGAGAGGACAAGGGCTCAAACTGCCCCTGGGGAAGAGACAGGCAGGAAAGGGCACAGCCACATGAGCCTGTCTGTCTGTGCTCCTTCATCTCTTCAAACAGGGTGGTCCTCATTCTGCACCAGACCTTAGGACCATTGAAGAGACATGGTAAAAGTATGAGTGAGGTTGTGTTCCAGCATCACCCCATCCCCCTGTGATCTGGTACACAGTAGGTGCTCAATACACATTTTGAACATGTGTAGATGGATGGTTTGGGGTTCTGCCACAGTCACCCAGGGGCAGTGTGGCCACTCTCTCCAGGCTTCCACAACTCTATACATAAAGGAGAGCTGTAAGGTACGTCCTGATGGCCCTTCCAGCTCTGGATCTGTCCCTGTCACTCAGTGACCATCTCACCCCACACATAGCCCACACCCTGCCAACAATCCTAATGCAAGAACTGTGACAAGCCATTCATGAGGATGTAGTGGGCTTTTATTTCTGTGGTGGTGATAACAGGTGTGGAGCCCACTGGGGGAAGAAGAGAGTCTGGGCTCAGGCACAGTTTGTGTGTCTCATAGAAGAAATTATGAGAGGAAGATGCCATGTGGAGTCAGAGGGAGCCATTGGGCACCAACCTGCAATGAGAACACAGGGCTTCAGAACACTGGCTGTCACAGCCACAGTGGGAACTGGCTTTCACAGACAATGATTGGACACGAACTGGCCTGGCCCTGCTGTCTTCACTCATTGCCCAATGCCCAATATGGCTGAGGCCACGGACAAAGGAGAGGCAGCTGTGGATTTGTGGTCTAGATATGGCACTTGACTCAAACCCCTCCTCATCCCTTCTTCTGGAGCCGTGCAAGATGGGAAAAGATAGAGTGGAGGCCATATCTGGTCAGGGTGAGAATTCAGCACACTCTCAAGTGTCTGTGCACAAAGTTAGAGCTCAGTCACTAACCCTGTGTAAAATGTTTGAGAATCAAAGAGCCCAGCTCAGTCTGGGGTCATGATCCAGGGAGTACTCAAAATCAGAGTTCATCCTGGAGTCAGGATCAGGTCTCACTTTCTCTTGTCTTGTAATAGAAGCCTAAGCCTGGCCTGAATTTTCTTATGGGCTTCTGTGACAGGCTGCAGAGTCTACCTGTGGGGTTTTATGAGAACTGCCACCATATTGCAATATTTGCTTCCCGGTTAGAAAACTGTTTGGGAAGGATTAGGAGGTGTGGCTTGGGAGTGGAGGTGTGTCACTAGGGATGGGGTCTGAGGTTTCAAAAGCCACGCACTTCTAAATCTCACTGTTGCGTACTTGTATCTCCAGATATAAGCTCTCAGCTACTGATCCAGTGCCAGACCTGCCTGCCTGCTGCCATGCTTCTCACCATGATGGTCTATCCCTCTGGAACTGTGAGACCCATATTAAGTGTTTTATTTTATAATTTCCCCCAGTCTTGTTGTTCTGTCACAGCAATAGAAAAGTAATGAGGACACTGTACCAGCAGGGCTTCACTACATACCTCTTTCTGTTCACTCTTCAGAAGATGGAGGCTAGTTTTCTTACACCGATATATCAGCTGAAGGGAACAGGTCAACATCAGCCTCAGTTTTTGCAATGGAAAACTGACCAGAAGCCTACCCAACTCGTTAGCATCATCACCTCCCTGAGCCTGTGACAATTATGTGACCTCAAGTGTGTCACTGTTCACCTGAAGGTGAGCAAGGACAGTGGTCCTGTACAGACTCTCTTGAGGATCCAATGAGGTAGTGTGTGCAAGACACAGATGGACTGTGTAAAGGGACATTTCCCTAGAAGGGTCCCCTCCAGGGTCTGTTGCCCCAGCTACCTTGTCAATCATGGGGAGCAAAAGACTCAAAAGAGGCCTCCAGGGAGGGGAGGAGAAACTAAAAGGCCACCTTGGTCAGGATGCAAGGTCCCTGCCTGGGTCCCTCTACAGCTGTTGTCTTGGCCCATGTAAGGCTCTCCAGTCCCCAGGGTGTGACTTACTGAAGATTTCCTGAGTCAGCAGTTGGAGAGGAGCACCACTCTTTTCAAGTATAAGAAGGGAAGAGAGAAGGTGGAAGGAGGAGGGGGAGGGGAACGGAAAACAGATGAGACTTTGCTGACAACACACTTTCCACCCTCCCCAGACAGAGGGGCTCATTTCCAGGACCTAAGAACAGTTAACCTTAGCAATCTGGAACTATGGAATTGTGGGAGCCGGAACCATAGCTGTCCCAGGCTGCTGAGTACCCACCACCTCAGGATATCTGAAGTTCAGGACCTGGAAATCAAGAATCTAGAACCTTAACACCCAGACTCCTTAAACCTTGAATTCCTGAACCCTGTAAATTCAAGCCCCCCAGAAAGCTTAAGCCTTTGGGGAGCCCCAATTCCCAGTTTCCTCTAGCTTCTCATACACAGGTGCTTCAACAGTCATTTTAATAAAAGTGTGTTGATTACATGAAACATTAGCTTAAAGGGCACAGGTGGTGATGGATGTGGTAAACAGCTCAAGGCATCATCTGCGATTTCTGCCTCCTCTCTCTGCAGCCCAGCTATGGAGGAGGAGTAGGTGCCCACAGACCTCCCAAATAGAAATCTGCACCTCACAGGAGACAGTGTCCTGAGCACACAGCCACACCTACAGATACCTCTCCTGCCCATATCAGGCTCTAGGTACCAAGAGCTGCTACAGGACTCACTTGTATTTCCTTTGCAAGAGAGTCTCTCTCTGTCGAGAATGTAGATACTATGACCATCATGGCATTTCATCTGCAAAAGGAGGAACTTAGAAAGCTTGGTTAATATTTCAACATGGTAAAAAGTCCTCTGGAGGTCAGGGGACCCATAACTCTGCTCCACGGTCTCATTATTGTTGCCCAGTGATCCATATCTGTATGGACCATCAATGAGCATCTGAACATTTTATTCCTAGGTATCTGTTTCCTCAGTGCCTGGGTGCTCATCACAACCCTTACACAGCATCATTCACTCAGCCCCTACTTACACAGTACCAGGATAAGCCTTGGGGAAGCTGGAAAAAACCCTTCAGCCTTTAACTTCTTTCATACACAAGTCTCACTGCTGTTGTCTCCTCCCCTTCAACTCTCATCTAGTTGTTATCCCCTGAGGTTTCCATCCTGAGTGTCCCCTGAACGGAGGGTTTGCTGTCCTTGTGTTCTGCTAAGTATGATGGTCTGTGTAGGGCTCCTCATTGCCCTTGAATTCACTGATTAAACCAAATACTTCCCTGCCTAACTTGTCCTCAGGATATGTTTAAAAAGACAGAGAACCTGTGTGTATTCCTAAGTCATTCTGTGAGCTGAGTACAATGCCTGCCTGATCACATAGCAGATATTTGACTAGCAGAATTGGTAAAGAGGGCCAGGGACATATCTCTGTCCACACATTATTTTCCCTGTAGGCATGAGGACCCAAGTTCCATCCCTAGGATCTTATTAACTAGGAAAGAAAGAAAAGCCAGGTGACAACAAACACATGTAATCCAGAGCAGTGAAGACAGAGATGGGGAGACTCCTCAGCTGGCTTAGCCTACTTGGTGAGCTCCAGGCACTGACACATGTGCATGTGTGCCCGCACACACACACACCCATTTCTTTCTTCCAAAAATAAACAAAGAACAGGTCCAGTTAAATAGACAGTGTGACATTTGGTCTGGTGTCCCCGAACTATGACCCCACCATGCAGGAAACAGAGGCAGGTAGCTCTCTGAGATTGAAGCTAACCAGAGCTGTGTAGTGAGACCCTGTCACAAAATGTGTGTGCACACAATGACAACAGAGACCAGTACTCCGAAGGACAAGTGGTTATTCTTATAAGAAAAAGAGAAGCCTGGGTGGTGGTGGCACATGCCTTTAATCCCAGCATTTGAGAGGCAGAACCAGGAGGATCTCTGTGAGTTCATGGCCAGCATGGTCTACAGAGAGATCCACAACAGGGTACCAAATCTACACAAAAATCCCTGTCTCAAAAAGACCAAAAAAATTAAATAAAAGAATAAGAAAAAGACCCTGAAAGGTGAAAAGATTCAGTGAGTTTGAGTAAGGAGAGAGATGCTTCACATAAACACAACTTCCATGCCAAGGTCCTGTCTAAGGAAAATGCTTGTCTAAGGCACAAACCTTAGGACAATGTGTTTAAAGGAGGGCGAGAGGAGAGTGTCCATGAGAGTCTTCATGGTCACGGGGATTCAGACACAGTGGAGCAACATGAGTTTCCTGGGTCTGTTTGGCAGGACATTGTCCAGCAGTACCCAGGTCTTTTATTACATGCCAACAAAACCGTGGTCCTGTCTTTGATTTGAGATCAGATCTTTGGTAGAGGAGGGATTGGTGACCTCAAGGCATGGTCGTCAAGACTGGAAACACAGGCCATCCTTGTATTCCTGACTCAGGTTTCCCAGCCCCAGTCCCGGGCTTGCTGGCGATGTTTCCTCTCCCAGACACTGGGTAGCATCACCTGTCCCCACCTTGTGCCTGAGACAAACATTCTTTTCCAAGCATTCCATTAAACATGCAGATTTTGCAGATAAAAGGGATCAGTGATAGAAAATATCAGGATTAGTATACCAAGATCTCACTGTGGAATTTTGCATCAGTAGAGAGTAATTCATGCAACTAGGGTCTATGCCAGCAAATAATTTTCACCTCAGGGTGGATATAAATGTTAACATCTTCAGATGCACAAGGCACATTGACCCAGGTGAAAGTTATTGTAAGCAAATGCATGATTATGACTGGAGCTTCTCCGGTCTTCATCCAAGAAGCTGAGAAGTCTGAGTCTCCCTTGTTCTAATGCACAGATGTGGAAACTGAGGCCTCAAAAGCTGCAGAGAGACAGTGCTGACAGTAGAGACAGAGTTGATCCTTTAGTGTTGTCTGACTGTGTGTTCCACCATGCTGCTTCCCAGGTGTGGGAACAGGATTAAAGTCGGGTCCTAAAGCCTCACTGAGAGCCCAGTCTGCTGGGATAGATGAATCTTACCTGCCTGATGAATCAGTGATGTCCTTCATTGTTTCATTTGCACGTTTCCACAGGGTCCCATAGGAGCCCCTCTTCTGGCTCCTTGTTCCACTAAGAAAGATAGGAGATTCGAGAGAACGCCTCTTCTCCTGGGATTATTATCATGCCTGCAGAAGATAAAAGTAACACCGAACACAGGACTAGCAGGCTTTGCTGGTTGCCCTGGTTTTCATCTTCTGAGTGGATGAAATAACATGTGTCTAAAGGCATTGTCAGTAACATCTGGGTAATATCAACATGTTACATATTCTCCACAAAAGTTACGCATTTGTATTAGAGTTCTGTAGGTTGTGCATGTTCAGCACATGTGAGCTTTTTACTTGGCATTAGACTAAGAATGAAGATAATTGCTAACATTTGTGACACAAATCACATGTGTTCATTTCAAGTATTTAATCCATTGAATCACTACAACAGTGCTAGGAGATAAATCACACTCTTTTCAGAGTGAGGAGACCTGGGCATAGAGAGGTTAAGTAAGTACCCCAAGATCTCACAGCTTATAGCTTCATAAGTGCATAGACTTTATCCAGGCTCTATGCCCCCCACTGCTGCTGATGGAAGCCAGGCTCTCACATGTACTGGGCAAGTGCTCTTCTGGAAATATACCCCCAGGTGTGAACTCTCTTGCACAGGTTCTGAACGTGGTCATTTCCTTATCTGTCTGTATAAATTAAAAATCTTAATTATTTTTTACTTGTTCATCTAGTCTATCCATAATCTCTGAGTTCTAGTTTCTATGAGAAACCATATCTCAAAAATTAATGTGGCAAAAGTTTGAGGCAGATTCCTGATGTGTGCCTCTGACCTCCACCATCACTTGTGAGTACATATGTGAGTCTGCATACACACATACCCCAATGCAAAACACACAAAAAAGGATGTTGCATAGGACATTTTTTTGAAAGAGATTTAACGTGGCCTGTTTTCACTACAATACTTTAAAGATTGGGTTTTTAGGCCTCAGAGCGTCTCTCCTTTAACAGATTAGGAAACGGAGGGCAGAGGTCATGAAGTACCTGGAATGAAGTTTGCCCTCAAATGGCCAGGTCACCACACCCTCTAAATTTAAGTGACATATACTCACAGATACACAGAAGAATCTACAACCAGGGACATCTTCATCTCTGTGCCATTGTCTTTTGAAGACAGGCCAGGTTGCAAATCCCTCTTTCTCCGTCCACTGAATATATTCCTGCCACAAACCACAAGTGCACTCTAGTCATACCTCCTGCAATATTTGAAGTCTCCTCATCACCCTCGTGTCCTCACTATGTCATGTTCAGAAATGGGAGCCTATACACTCTCAAGTACAGTCCAGAGCAAGAGAAACAGTAGGCAACAGAGCCAGAACTTGAACCCAGGACTGTGTGATTCAAAACTCTAGAAAGCCACTGCTTGGGACTAATGGGGTGTGGATTCAAGGTTCCTGTCCCTTGAAGGAACTTGGACTTTTACTTTTGGCTAAATTTGAATGAAGAAAGTATTTTTCTTAGAGAAAGGCTTTAGGTACCACCATGCAGGTGGACATGGGGACAAATGGAACATTCACCTTGAGCGTTACAGACTATGAGAAATTACAGACTATGGGAAAACAGATGTGTGAACTGGCCCTGTAGTTCTGCCTCATACCTACTCAAGCTCTAATGTTCCTTGCCTTGGAACTCCACAGCTCTGTGGAGAAGACAAGGCTTATCCATAGGTCTTTAACATCAGTCCCTTTTCTGGGAGCAAAGAAACACCAACTTACCTCATATTATTCAGATAAACAGAGTGATTTAATCTTCTCAAAGTCATTGAGTCATAAGGAAGTACAATGTTTTCGATTGTCCTTTCCTGATGCTCAGTTTTCTCACTGAAGTTGACCGGCACATCCAGCTTCTGAATGAATTCTGTCACAACAGTCATCAATCAGTGTCTGCAGCACTAGGGAATGAGCTCCCATCCTCCTGGTCTCAGAGAAGTCAGTTTCCCTGAGCTGTTTCATTCAGTCTCTGCAATAGCTCAGCAAGAAAGGACTGCCACCATCTCCATTATTCAGAAGAGGCCTGATATTCCTTAGACTAGGAAATGTGTCCACACAGCTGGATCCATGCACTGTTTCCAGGCTGACTAAATATTGATATCAGTCACTTATCAAAAACAATTGGTAATTGGCCAAGCAATGGAAGTGGATTTTGTATGCCTGTTTTCAGGGCTGACTTGAGGATCTGTTGCTCTTATTGAGGTTGTTATGTGAGTCTGAAAAACGTAGTCAAGAACTGGAAGAATAAACCAAGAAATGGAGAAATGGAGAACCAGGGGGAAAAAAGAAGAGGACAAATATTTATGCAACCAGTGAAAGAGGAGAATAGGAGTCCCAACCTGACAGCTGGGAATTGGCCTACAGAAAATGACATTGGAGCAGGAGATAGAGTCCTAACAAAAGATCTCAGAGAGCAACCGGGAAAGGCATAGAATAGGTGTCATGTGCCAGACTGCATGTGTGACGTATTAGGGATGTTTATGTAGAAAATGTCTCTACTGTGAAACAAAGCAATTATTAATCTGAAATAAAACAGAATGAATCAACAACAACAGCAACAACAATTCCCCAATCTTTTTAAAATGAGCCATAACTAAAATGATACTTTAAAATATTAATTGTAAAACAGTTTCACCTTTTAATTTCTCCACAGTTTGTAACCTGTTTCATTTGTTTGGATATAAACCAGTTTAGATGAGCCTAGTGATGTCATAACTGTTTTGTCTCACTTGTACAGTGTGGTTTCAGTTCAATCTTCAGCTTTATTTGTTTAGCATTAATTAGTTACTTAAAATTATTTAGCTGTAGGTTAAATAATTTAATTATTTAAAGTAATTTCATTCCCCTGTGAAGACTAGCCTTTGTTTCTGTGGACTCCTTTCCTGTTCTGTATTGAGTGCCTTTAGTGCTGTCAAAGGTTTCAAACTTCCTTTGGGCTGTTTATAATGCTTACATGCGTACATACATGCATACATACATACATACATACACCAAAATATACAAGTAGTCTTGAATTTTTATAGTAAGGATTTCATATATGACCTGATACTATCTTTGATTCCAATTCAGTGTTGAGATTGGAGAGTTGGCTCAACAGTGCTTGCTTCTCTTGCAGAAGACTAGACTTCAGGACCCAGCACCCTTCTGAACATTTCATAATCATCTGTAACTCCTCAGGATCTGAGACCCTCTTCTGGCTTCTGTGGGCACACACACAGATGTGCACAGAGAGATACATCCACATGAATGAAAATTAAATCTTAAAATCACTTTCAATAAAACATATAATTTCAATACACATCTTGGCTCTGTCCTGACATAATACTTTTGACACAACACTTTAAATAATGAAAACCAGTAGTAAAGAAATGAAAAAATGAGAGGATGGTTAGAATTAGAGAAATGCAAAGTGAGATGAGTCACAAACCATTTAAAGTTGTCCAGTTAGTGCAAGAGAGCAGTGTGGGAGACAGGGTCCCTCAAACTGCTAGAGAAAGTGAATAGGGGAATCTTTGTCAACAGTTTAAATAATTTAAAATACAAATTTATAAATTTTGAAATCTCACTTGGAAGAATTTATTCTGTGCATGTCCTCACAGCATTCTATTAGGAAATGATGTCAACGCATTGGTCACATCTAAAAATAGAAATGAGTGACAGGAAGTGCCCCTCCCAGCACTCTCTGCTATTGCAGGTACAGTGTTAGGGTCACTCCTGGAACTAGCTGGTGGCATCTCTACTGACTCTTTTCGAGAGACAGAATTCAGAATGTCCAAATTATTCAGGTTAGTTCCAATATTACCTGAAAGTGATGCTGAGGTCCCAGTGAGCAGGCTGTCATAGAGGAAGAAAAAGAAACAGGAATCCACATTGAACACCTGTCACTCTCACGCTTGACCTTCCAACAAGACGGAGGTGCTTCTGTGCACAATAGGTAAGAAATGGAACCAGCAGATTGGCCACCATTGCCAGTGGGTAAAGAAATTGATGCCAAGTGCACAAGGGTATTTTATTGAGCCATGAGGAAAAATGAAATCATGACATTTCCGGGAAATGAATGGAAGTGGAAGTCATTTTGCTAAACAAGATACCCCAGATTCAGAATGGCAAAATACCCCATTTTCTGTTTTGTACAAACGAGATTAATTTTATATATTTGAATGTGTTGAACATGTCTGAGCTCATAAGATAAGGAGACGGTGAGAGAAGAAGAAATACTAAGGAAAGAGAAGAGGCAGGAGGAGAAAAAGAACATAGAATGCTTGTGAAAGGAAGGTAAAAGGAAGGAGGTAGAGATTAGCACAGGGTGGGGATGGGGAAGGACAGCAGGGGAGGGAGAGGGAAGGGAACCAAGCATGTAGGGAAATGCCACAGTGAAACCCACTAATTGTGAATTTAAAATCAACAGACAACAGACACAATTACATACATCAATAACTGAGAAGAGCATTAGATTTGTTCTGGAGATGAGCTGGCAAGGTTGGGATGAGGAGAAACTTTAGAGACCCAGCAACGGTGTGGAGGGGTAGGACTTGGAAAGACAAGCTGACCCAGGCTCTTTATACTCAGGTCCTTTGTGCTTGCTGCCTTCTCAGCTTGAGACATATTTCCTCCTTGATTTGTTACCTAAATCTGTTCTCTTGCTTCAGGGAAACTTCACCCTTTCCATGAAGCCAGCTTCACACCCCTCCCCAGAGAACAGATCAAGGCTCCCAATACCAGGTTCCACCAAACTTGGGTCCACACTGTCCTTAGTGAAACAGCTATGGCTTGTGTAACTGTTTAGCCTAGACTCCAGGAAGAAGCCTTACTCCACACACTGAGACAACTCATTGATGAATTCAATCTGATCAGTCAACAGAATCATGAACCTAGCTTGTCATTAGACAGAAACAGTATCATCTACGTCTTCAAATCTGTTGGAGTCAAAACTTCCCTAGCATAGACTGTGCCTTCCCTCTGCTTCTTGCTCCAAAGCCTCCTGAAGACCCTCATGTGGGGGTTTACATTGGGGGAAATACTTACCGGTTTGGAGGAGGATGCACATAAAATACTTGTTTCACTGCACTGTCTCCTGGGATGCTGTTGTCACAGTGGCCCTTATATAGAGGTCACAGGATTAGAAGCAAGTCCTCATTTCAGGATGTTCTAAGGAGTCTCCAAAGAAAATATCTAAGATTAGCCAAGATATTCCAACCCAAAGGTCACACACAGAGCATGCTTAAGTGACAAGAATAGATAGTAATGAACTTTGGTCAACACTAGTTGTGGACCTTGACACTGCCCAGAAGTGGTGGGTTCAGTATGAGCTGGGATGAAGACCCAAAATGGATGAATAAGAGAATGTTCTGGTAGGAAAGCTCATAGCATTTGCCTAGGCTAGGCCCTTTTATCATTTGGAAACTAAGAGGTAAAGAGAGTTGCTCATGGTCATGCAATAAGTAGGGTAGAATTATGGCGCCCACATCACTCTGCCCATCCTGCCTGGGTTCCTTTTCTGCATCTGAATGCTCTTGTGATTCCTCTTGGGAAGACCCAGCCTCAATGAATGGGTGCTGTGACCTGTCAATCAGAAGAACTCACCCTACCTACATGTATTTAATACCAGATACCTAGATTATTTTGTTTAATACTCCCTCACAAGGTTTTTGCTCAGTGTAGAAAATTCCATCAACACTAAAAACAAAGGATGGAAATGGGACCAAAAATAAAGTGGGGTCATGACCACTGTGCTGTGGATTGTTCGTGTTTCTTCTTTATGGAGACATCAAAGCTGGTTGAGTAATTCACATCTTTCTTACCTTGATATTGGACATGTTTATAATGTGACAGTGTGACCAATTGTTGCCATTGCACAGGAGGTAGATGTTGTATGAATGCAAAAGCCAGGATGGGTCTGGGCAGAGAGAGAGGAACCCAGCTCCCTTAGTTTAATAGGATAAAACAAACAAGCAAGGGAGAATTAGGATATGAAATACAAATTCATGGACTGTATCTGACTTAGGTTATAGCTGGACCCAGTTCCTGAAATGATGTCCTTTAATTCATGTTCTTAATAATTGCTTTATTCTCTGATGGAATGTGGCTTATTGTTGTAATTGAAGAATGTATGGATGAAGACAGACAAGGAGTTTCTGTGGACATTCCTCTCCTGTGTGGTTCGAGTTATTGTTTATTGCCATCCATGAGCCTGTGACTTAGACTCCTTCTTGCAGGCATAAAATGTGTTTTTTTCATGCTAGCCCATGTCTCTCCTTGAGTCTGTGAGATGGGTGAGCAGGAGAGGAACTTGCTTCATAGGCACAATGGCTCATGTTTGCTTGGCAGAGCACACAGAAAAGTCCAAGAGGAGGCAACAAGTGCTCTGACATCAACAGGCACATGGGCACACATGCACCTTCACTCACATAGGAACATCAGACAGACACAGAAACACAGAATAAAAGCAAAAAAATTAAATAATATAGGGATGTTCCTTAGGCCATATAGATTTTGGACTCAGACCAAAGCTGGTATCTGGCCTCCTTAGGATGTCAGTGACAGAAAGAGCTGAAGTATAGAGGACTCAGGGATGACTGACATCTAACATTTTGTGAGCTCATCCTGCTCTGACCTTAAGAGCCCAAGCTGTATCTCCAGATCCTGTGACTTAGGTGCACTGCTCTTCACAGTGTGGATTGTAGAAGCATAAACCCCTCTAAGCTGTTCTAGCATGCAGCCTTTGGGAGCAGCATTGAATAGGACTCAGTCTCCCTGAAGGCAGGTGAAGCCCTTTGCCTCCTGTTTGATCTTTAGACTCGATACACTTTGTTGATCTAGTCATCAGGGGGTAAGTTTGAAGCCTCATTTTCCATTGGAAGAAACAGGTTTCTGAGAGGCCCCCAGGTGTCAATGTCACACGGGGTGGAACCCAGTGCTTGGGTTCTTCCACTTACATCAGGCAGCAGAGGGTGGCAGGGCAGGACTGTCCCTAGGCCTGTGCAGCCTGTTGTCCACAGGCCCCATTGTTTGAATTGGTCACCAGCGGTGCCTATGTCAAGTCAGAGCAGCACAGAAACAAGTGGGAGCGGGGGACAGCACAGAGCTGGTCACGGCTATTTACCAAGTCCTTAGGGTCTGTCCTCAACATGAGGTGACCATAGCAAAGGACAGTATGAACTTGTGATTCTCAGAGCTCTGCCAGTCAGACCCTGCTGTGGTCGTGCATGGTTCACTTCTCTATGCAGACTCTCTGTCTACCTGCCACCATGTTCCACAAACCCATGAAAACCCTGTTCCCAGCTATGGGGCACAGATCCAAGGGCCATGCTGAAATCTTGTTAGAGGAGTTTTCACAGCCCAGGAACACAGCCTGGGGTGCCGGAGATGGATGTGTTTACCTCATTTGCCGTAGCTTCTAAACAGTTTAACTAACACCTTGTACCTGGATGTTCTTGGCATTATGGGCAGGGGAGTGTGTGGGGCACCATGATGGCAGTGAGAGGAATTGGAGCGGTCAGTTCAGAACCTCTCACTAGGACTGGGGGACCTGGGTTCAAATCCTCGTTCTTCCTACTCCTGGCTAAACTACTTGGGTTGGGGCTTCTTTCCTCTCTGTGAAGTGAGACTGGAAACTGCACCTCAACTCCTTGCTTTCCTTGTGCAGAGAAAAGAGGTGAGAAACACATGTGAATGTCCTTACACTGGGCAGGCTGTTCACAGGGCCCACAGTAATGTCTGCAGTTACATTACACAGCACTGTCCTCACACTGGCCAGGCTGTGCACTCGGGGACATTAATGTCTGCAGTTACATTACACAGCACTGTCCTCTCACTGGGCAGGCTGTGCACACGGGGCTCTTGTTAGGGATAGTTGGGCTTCTAGAGGCCATCTTAGGCCTGTTCTGGCTGCTCTGAGTCACCTTGGAAAGAGCATCCCTCTGTGTACAGAAATTATCCTTGAATGTAACATACTTCACTGTCAGGATCAAAGACTGGAACATAAGTGTCATATATTAATTTCTGATTAAAAGTTCCCTGTGAAGCATTAAGGATTATCTGTCTGGGGGTAGGACATTCTATTCCCAACAAGCAATTATCTCCAGTCATGACAGCTTCCTGGTCCTACTTACCATAGTTCTTAATTGGTTCCTAATCAGAACTCAGTGTACTGTTTTTTAAAAGATACTGAGACCAGAGAGGCCAATCTTGGCACTGGATATAATAAGAAGCTCTGCTTCCTAGATTTCCCTTACCCAGAAGGACAGAAGCCTTCCACAGACCTTTCCACAGTATAACAGACACAGGCATGGGCCCACCACACTCCAAATACCATGTCATTTTTTAAACTTAGGCAGGGTCTCTGTTGTGGATTTCTATACCAACCTGCAAAGTGATTTTTGATACCAAGTGCTAGAGCCAGAGTGACAGAGCCAGAGAAAAAGTTCATTCACTTTATCCCATTCTCACATATAAACCCCCTGCTTGAAAGTTATTGAATATAAGGAAGACAAAGGTAAAAGAATATATTTGAGCACCTGTCATTTTATCACAGATAAATATAGCAATTAGTGAAACTATATAACCTATCATCTGAAGATATTTAATTACATTTTTAGCAATGTTGACATTATCAGGTGACACACTTGCTCTATTCCTGAAACCCTGCACCTTGAGCTGGAGAAGTGGCTCATGGTGAAGAGCCATTACTACTGTGCAGAGCATCAGTAGTTGTTTTGCAGAACCCAAATGACAACTCACAACTGCCTGTGACTTCCTGTCCCTGGGGATTCACAGCCCTCCTCTGACCTCTTGAGGGCACTGTACACACATGGTGCATAGAAACTCATGCAAGCAATGATACTTACACCAACAACAAATAAATCTTTAAAAGACATCCAACACATTGCTCTAACCTTGGTTACAGGTAGCCCCTCAGACCTTTTACTGGAAGATGAGAAGTAACCAAGGGTCTTGTCCTCTCTTGAATGGGATTTGCATCTTCTTGTTCTGTGGAGTGGTCCTTGAGCATTTACTGAGAAATTCCAAAGAAACCAAAAAGTGGGCCCAGGAGGAGCTGTTGGTGGGTCTGGGTCCTCTGAGCTGCTGGTTGTCTGGTTGTCGGCTTTTTCCATCTTTGTCACTAGAGCTGGCTCCTGAGCTACAGCTGGGGACGAGTGTTTGTGGGAGGAAAGTAGGGTGAGAGAAAGGGCAAAGCAAGGTGATGATTTGGACAGAGGAAGGGAGATAGAGAGAGGGAAGGAAATATGACAGGGAGGCTCTGAGGGAGGAAAGGAGAGAGTGAAGAAGAAAAAGCAGAAAAGGTGGAAGAATAGGAAGAGAAATGGAGCAGGAGACAATGGTGGTGGACACAGCTCTGCACTGCGAGTGGAGAAACTGAAGGCCACTGTCCCTGTCTCTCCATGTCCTACACAGTGTCCTGAAGTTTAGTATCAGTGCCTGAGCTGCTGGCCACAGGGAGGATGTGCTCGGCATCCCATAGCTATGGCCAGGTGTTTGAGCTCCTCGGTGTTCCTGGTCAACTCCCAGGATTTAGCCTGTATCTGCTTCTAGGTGCTTCCTGAAGTAGTGGACCTGCCTTTACACATCTGTATGTTCCTTTCTCCATTTGTTCATCTCAAGCAGTCTTGTGCTAGAACCTCTAATCCTTTAGTTAACTGTTAGCTTCTATCTAATATTGACTGCTATGTTGGAGTCAATGATGAGTTTTTAAGTTCTTGTCCCTGGAATTGCAGACTTCCACAACAGTCAGTGAGCCCCAGTAGTCAGCTCACCACTGAAAGGAAGCTCATTAGCCTCCCCAGAACCATGTCTACATTGAGGAAGAGCTGAATGATGGGAATGGTTGTTGTTTAGAATAAACCAGCCAGTTTGAAAGGCAAATGCTCCATGAAGTCACTTGCTAGTGAGTTCTGAAAATGAAAACACTCCAGCATACAGAGTACTAAATGGTGGTCACCAGGTATGATGAAAAAATGGTAGTCACTAGTGTTCTCATAACTTGTGATTTCATTTTCATTTCATTCTAGGATATTTTAATTTCCCCCTTGATTTCTTCAATGACCATTGGTCACTCAAAAATTCACTATTCATACTCTCAGTATTTGTATAGTTTCTCTTGCTGTTGATTTTTAATTTCTTTCAATTTTGTCTGTAAGGATGGTAGAAATTATTTTAGTTATCCTTTACTTTTAAAGACTTGCTTTGTTGCTTAAAACATGGTCTATTTTAGAGACAATTCTATGGACTTTTGAGAAAAATGTACACTGTGTATCAGGTGATTGGAATGTTCTACAGGTATCTGTTTTGCCAGTGTCCATGTCAGAGGAGCAGCAGAAGGCAATTGACTTCAGGAGATCAGCCCACCAGAAAACAGAACCCTGCTGGGCGAATCTTGTATAGGTAAGGCCCTGAGAGCCCCGGCCCCAAAATGTTTTTTCTACTGCTGTGTCTTTGCACGCTTTGCTGCGTTCAGTTTTCTCTGGTATCTGGCACAGTGTAAATGGGTTTGTGGAGATCCCAACTGGCCTTAATGTAGTGTGGTCATGTCCTGGAAAATTCCCAATCTACTGGGAATTTTTTAACCTGTGGATTATTGTGAAGATGATTTTCTCATAAGCTGTACTGTTTAACTGAAACAATGATTTTATACAATAGTAATGTTAGTTTAAATAATATTTTGGTGATTAAGGGTTTTTAGTAAGTATAGTAAAAAATTATAATAGGGGTTGTTTTAGTGGGAAAAATTAATATTGGTAAAGAGAGCATAAATTGTTGCCCCTGCCTCTGACAAAGAACAGTCTGCAGAGGATAAAAAATAAAACAAGGGAATGTCACACAGCTAGAACACATGAGTTTCTAATGAGAAACCACATAGACTCTGGCATAGGGTAATGATTAGAGAAATATTCAGTCTCAGTAGCCCAAGTAGCTTAAATTCTTTTAATGTTAATGTTCTGGGATGTGTTCACATGTTTCAGAGTACATCATGGCTGAAACAAAGCTTTGAAAATATCTTAGGTTTGGAATAGATGTTTTTGTCAAATAGCTTTAAGATGAAAAAACCCAAGAATACAATTTAAAGTTTTCGAAAGGCACATAGTTGAGTGAGGAACACTTTAAGGTCAGGGGCCAAGGACCAAACAGTCCAGTTTTCCTTAGCTCACATGCCTTTCTTGCTATGATGGGACAATGATTAATTCCTTGTGTCTGTTTCTCCCCTCAGCTTCCTGATATAAAAAACTGTGGATGCATGTTTATGCACCCTGATGACTTAAAATAGAGCTGACTGATTCTTTTTCATATATAAAAGTTTAGATTTGTGATTTTTTTAAAGATTTCTTATAAGATTACCTCTTGAGATAAATCATAAAGTGATTGGTCCTTTCTTTGTTACCACAAAGTGCAGCCTGCCAGTGAAAGAACTGACTGAGAAAAATACCTTGCTCACTCACACTCGGTTAATTTATAATAAGTTGCTTGGATATGAATGTACGTGGGTTTTGGGGACACTTGCCTTTCACCTGCAGTCATGTAAGGGATATGGAAAAGATGCTGTAATTTTTTTTACTTGTATTTATTGTAATCATTCAATTGAAAAATAGAATGAAAACACATTGTAAGTTGTATATTGCTTGATCGACTCTACTGTGGTACATAAGCTGTAAGGGAAAATGAAGTGAATTAGAAGGAAAATATCAAGAATGAAAGAAGAAATACACCATGGAGGAAGTAGAGGTGAAGAGAAAGAAGAAGAATAAAGAAAAAGTCAGAAGGAAACCATCAAGAGGGTTCGTGTGTCTTTTCCCTTAACCCCTCAGATAAAAAAGTCTTAGTTTACTGACTCTGTGGAACCATCAAGCAATGTGCTGCTGGAGGCTGTTCCTCACAGCGGTGGTACTGTGAAATCTGTTTGACCTATGGTCAGGGGAGGTCTGCCGTTTCTTTATTGATTTTTTACTTTAGGTCTCCCATTTAAAAATAAAAATAGTCTGCTGATGTCAGCCCCTCTTATTATATCAGAATCCATGTGACCTTGTGTGGCCATTTTTGTTTTTATGATTTTCTGAGCCTCCACATTTGGTGTACTCATGTTTATAATTGTTACATAGCCTGGTGAAATGTTTTGTCTGTTCATGTGTAGTAGACGTATCTATATTTTGCAACTAATTTTGACTTGAACTTTATTTTATCAAGTATCAAAATCCTGTGCTATTGGAGAAATTATTTTGGCCACTCCACATAGTTAAAAGGATATTTATTTAATGGCATAACTCACAAATTAAGTAATGGGTAGGTCGCAGGGTCTGGGGAAGGTGTAACGCAGTCCAGCGGTGTTCTCCGGAGCTCTGCACAGTCAACCTCCACCGTTCAGCGTCCCAGCACCGAGCGAGCGCACAGAGAGAGTGCTCGCCCATCCAGCTCTCGGGTCCCCCAGCGCCTCCCCGGCCCCGCCTCATAGGCGTGACAGTTGCCAGAGTCTCAATGGGGGTTGGAACTTCCAGATCCAAGCTGGAATGGCTACCCACTACATCTCCCCCTTTTTGTCTAAATAAGAAGGTTCTAAACTAATACAAGACTATATACAAAGGAATGGTTATCAAATATTGTCCAGAAATAATGAGGGATAATGACCTAGATAAGATGTAACTACAACCAATGCAAACAATATCAAGCAAGAAACACATGCTAAAATCCAGAGGAGTATAGAGCATAGGTAAACGGCATGTTATAGAGATCATTCAAAGGTGTCCTATCCTAAAGAACCTGAATCTAATACTTAATATGTTCTATCTAAGATATTATATATACTAAGTTGTAACTATAACTGCTAGTCTTCAATCCCATCAAAGACCTGCGAAGGAACATAATGGTACCTGAGAAATGGTAGATGGATGCAAGCAACTTTCGGGAATCTTGCAAGAGTAGACCAAGACAGCTGGCAGCCTGGACAGTCACCTAATGTTTCTCAGCATTGTTGGTGCATTCAAATTGGCTATAGGCCTAGAGTATCTGACAGACCATTTTCAGAAGCAGGATTTCTGAAAGACCATCTTACCCTGTCTTGGCAGAGTACAGTGGTTGCTTTCCTTGTGTCCCGCTTGTCCAGAAAGGACAGCATTGCATTTGTACTGTCAGCCATCAAGGCAAGGGCAGTTCTTTGTCCAGTAGGCCATTTTGTGCCAAAAAGACAAACTTCCAAATGGAAATGTCTTAGAAGCCCAACATTCTCTCGGGATCAATTGGTGCAGCCAGGAGCAATTGTGTCTCACGTCAACAGAATTCTAAGTTATTGAAATGCCATATTTTCTAGGTCTATGAAGTGTTTGAAGATTACCTGCCCATCTGACCTATGTATCTGTAAATCTCGATAACCTAACTAACGTAACTATAGAGATGACAGGCATAGGCGACTATAAGCAAATGTATGGTGAAGAACGATGACTTCAAAATTGTGACAATACACAAGATATTTATAACAGAGGTAGGAATATATAGTGCGATATGCAATGTGACAATAACCTTAAATATATATCCATATACCGAATATCCTAAACAGAAGTAGAACATATATAAAGTATGACAGATATAAATTTACATTTGTATCAAAATAAATGGTTGAAAACTAGATAGTTGTAATTTCCTCAGTTATGATAAAAGATAAGTTAGATATAAAACCTTAAACTCACAAATATAAGATAGATAGGACATCTTCTTTAATATTGTAACTATTGTAACTATAATTCTTGCTCGGTAACTGTTTTGTTATATGTAATTTTACCATGTTAAAGTTAAAACCTTCCTTTTTAAAAAAAAGAAAAAAAGGCCGGGCGTTGGTGGCGCACGCCTTTAATCCCAGCACTCAGGAGGCAGAGCCAGGCGGATCTCTGTGAGTTCGAGGCCAGCCTGGGCTACCAAGTGAGCTCCAGGAAAGGCGCAAAGCTACACAGAGAAACCCTGTCTCGAAAAACAAAAAAAAAAAAAAAAAAAAGAAAAGAAAAAAAGGGGAAATGCTGTGGATATCGTTCTATATAAATAAAACACTGATGGCCAGTGACCAGGCAGGAAGTAGGTTGCCACGCAGGAAGTAGGTGGGACAAGGAGAGAAGAGAATTCGGGGAAGCAGAAGGCTGAGGGGGGAGACACTGCAGCCACTGCCAGGACAAGCAACATGTGAAGACGCCGGTAAGACACCAGCCACGTGGCAAGGTATAGATTTATAGAAATGGGTTAATTTAAGATAAAAGAACAGTTAGCAAGAAGCCTGCCATGGCCATACAATTTATAAGTGATATAAGCGTCTGAGTGATTATTTTATAAGTGGATTGTGGGACTGCGGGGCTTGGGGAACCTGGAGAGAAGCCCTCCAGCAACACTATGCCATCTATTTTTAGCTTCCACTCCCCTGAAAGTTTGATTTCTGTCCCTTAAATCTCATTCTCAGGATCTCTTTACTAGTGTGGATTTTTCTTAAAGAAAATAGACAGTTTGATGTATTGTTTCCTAAACATAGTCAATCAGTCTGCATCTCTTTATTGATGACTTTATGCCATTTACATTTACTGTGTGCCACACTGGGTATAGCTTGAACACATGAGACCTCAAATCCTGCCCCCAAAATGATACACTTCCTCCAAAAAGGCCTCACCTATTCCAACAAGGCTACACCTTCTAATAGTGCCACTCACTATTTATGCATTGAAATACATGAGTTTATGAGGGCCATTTCTATTCAAACTACCACATCCTGGAACAAACAAAAAGGCAGATGTGCTGGATGACATCTATGATACCAGCATTCCTAAAGTGAGATAAAAGAGAAAAAAGGAACCAGAGAACTGCCCCAAATCTCATTCCAGCCTGGAGCTAAGGAAACTACATCAGAGACACTGCCTCAGCAAGGTGGAAGAAGACAAGAGACCTAACATCAGAAAGGTGTTCTCTAACCTGGAAAATATGCTGTGACAATTGTGCTTCTCACACCCATACCATATACACACAAAGAGACAGAGACAGAGTGATTATAATTATTTTTATAGGAATAAGTTAACATAGGTCAATGAAAACTTTAAATGTAAATGGTTGTAGTTACATCTTATCTAGGTCATTATCCCTCATTATTTCTGGACAATATTTGATAACCATTCCTTTGTATATAGTCTTGTATTAGTTTAGAACCTTCTTATTTAGACAAAAAGGGGGAGATGTAGTGGGTAGCCATTCCAGCTTGGATCTGGAAGTTCCAACCCCCATTGAGACTCTGGCAACTGTCACGCCTATGAGGCGGGGCCAGGGGAGGCGCTGGGGGACCCGAGAGCTGGATGGGCGAGCACTCTCTCTGTGCGCTCGCTCGGTGCTGGGACGCTGAACGGTGGAGGTTGACTGTGCAGAGCTCCGGAGAACACCGCTGGACTGCGTTACACCTTCCCCAGACCCTGCGACCTACCCATTACTTAATTTGTGAGTTATGCCATTAAATAAATATCCTTTTAACTATGTGGAGTGGCCAAAATAATTTCTCCAATAGCACAGGATTTTGATACTTGATAAAATAAAGTTCAAGTCAAAATTAGTTGCAAAATATAGATACGTCTACTACACATGAACAGACAAAACATTTCACCAGGCTATGTAACAATTATAAACATGAGTACACCAAATGTGGAGGCTCAGAAAATCATAAAAACAAAAATGGCCACACAAGGTCACATGGATTCTGATATAATAAGAGGGGCTGACATCAGCAGACTATTTTTATTTTTAAATGGGAGACCTAAAGTAAAAAATCAATAAAGAAACGGCAGACCTCCCCTGACCATAGGTCAAACAGATTTCACAGTACCACCGCTGTGAGGAACAGCCTCCAGCAGCACATTGCTTGATGGTTCCACAGAGTCAGTAAACTAAGACTTTTTTATCTGAGGGGTTAAGGGAAAAGACACACGAACCCTCTTGATGGTTTCCTTCTGACTTTTTCTTTATTCTTCTTCTTTCTCTTCACCTCTACTTCCTCCATGGTGTATTTCTTCTTTCATTCTTGATATTTTCCTTCTAATTCACTTCATTTTCCCTTACAGCTTATGTACCACAGTAGAGTCGATCAAGCAATATACAACTTACAATGTGTTTTCATTCTATTTTTCAATTGAATGATTACAATAAATACAAGTAAAAAAAAATTACAGCATCTTTTCCATATCCCTTACATGACTGCAGGTGAAAGGCAAGTGTCCCCAAAACCCACGTACATTCATATCCAAGCAACTTATTATAAATTAACCGAGTGTGAGTGAGCAAGGTATTTTTCTCAGTCAGTTCTTTCACTGGCAGGCTGCACTTTGTGGTAACAAAGAAAGGACCAATCACTTTATGATTTATCTCAAGAGGTAATCTTATAAGAAATCTTTAAAAAAATCACAAATCTAAACTTTTATATATGAAAAAGAATCAGTCAGCTCTATTTTAAGTCATCAGGGTGCATAAACATGCATCCACAGTTTTTTATATCAGGAAGCTGAGGGGAGAAACAGACACAAGGAATTAATCATTGTCCCATCATAGCAAGAAAGGCATGTGAGCTAAGGAAAACTGGACTGTTTGGTCCTTGGCCCCTGACCTTAAAGTGTTCCTCACTCAACTATGTGCCTTTCGAAAACTTTAAATTGTATTCTTGGGTTTTTTCATCTTAAAGCTATTTGACAAAAACATCTATTCCAAACCTAAGATATTTTCAAAGCTTTGTTTCAGCCATGATGTACTCTGAAACATGTGAACACATCCCAGAACATTAACATTAAAAGAATTTAAGCTACTTGGGCTACTGAGACTGAATATTTCTCTTAATCATTACCCTATGCCAGAGTCTATGTGGTTTCTCATTAGAAACTCATGTGTTCTAGCTGTGTGACATTCCCTTGTTTTATTTTTTATCCTCTGCAGACTGTTCTTTGTCAGAGGCAGGGGCAACAATTTATGCTCTCTTTACCAATATTAATTTTTCCCACTAAAACAACCCCTATTATAATTTTTTACTATACTTACTAAAAACCCTTAATCACCAAAATATTATTTAAACTAACATTACTATTGTATAAAATCATTGTTTCAGTTAAACAGTACAGCTTATGAGAAAATCATCTTCACAATAATCCACAGGTTAAAAAATTCCCAGTAGATTGGGAATTTTCCAGGACATGACCACACTACATTAAGGCCAGTTGGGATCTCCACAAACCCATTTACACTGTGCCAGATACCAGAGAAAACTGAACGCAGCAAAGCGTGCAAAGACACAGCAGTAGAAAAAACATTTTGGGGCCGGGGCTCTCAGGGCCTTACCTATACAAGATTCGCCCAGCAGGGTTCTGTTTTCTGGTGGGCTGATCTCCTGAAGTCAATTGCCTTCTGCTGCTCCTCTGACATGGACACTGGCAAAACAGATACCTGTAGAACATTCCAATCACCTGATACACAGTGTACATTTTTCTCAAAAGTCCATAGAATTGTCTCTAAAATAGACCATGTTTTAAGCAACAAAGCAAGTCTTTAAAAGTAAAGGATAACTAAAATAATTTCTACCATCCTTACAGACAAAATTGAAAGAAATTAAAAATCAACAGCAAGAGAAACTATACAAATACTGAGAGTATGAATAGTGAATTTTTGAGTGACCAATGGTCATTGAAGAAATCAAGGGGGAAATTAAAATATCCTAGAATGAAATGAAAATGAAATCACAAGTTATGAGAACACTAGTGACTACCATTTTTTCATCATACCTGGTGACCACCATTTAGTACTCTGTATGCTGGAGTGTTTTCATTTTCAGAACTCACTAGCAAGTGACTTCATGGAGCATTTGCCTTTCAAACTGGCTGGTTTATTCTAAACAACAACCATTCCCATCATTCAGCTCTTCCTCAATGTAGACATGGTTCTGGGGAGGCTAATGAGCTTCCTTTCAGTGGTGAGCTGACTACTGGGGCTCACTGACTGTTGTGGAAGTCTGCAATTCCAGGGACAAGAACTTAAAAACTCATCATTGACTCCAACATAGCAGTCAATATTAGATAGAAGCTAACAGTTAACTAAAGGATTAGAGGTTCTAGCACAAGACTGCTTGAGATGAACAAATGGAGAAAGGAACATACAGATGTGTAAAGGCAGGTCCACTACTTCAGGAAGCACCTAGAAGCAGATACAGGCTAAATCCTGGGAGTTGACCAGGAACACCGAGGAGCTCAAACACCTGGCCATAGCTATGGGATGCCGAGCACATCCTCCCTGTGGCCAGCAGCTCAGGCACTGATACTAAACTTCAGGACACTGTGTAGGACATGGAGAGACAGGGACAGTGGCCTTCAGTTTCTCCACTCGCAGTGCAGAGCTGTGTCCACCACCATTGTCTCCTGCTCCATTTCTCTTCCTATTCTTCCACCTTTTCTGCTTTTTCTTCTTCACTCTCTCCTTTCCTCCCTCAGAGCCTCCCTGTCATATTTCCTTCCCTCTCTCTATCTCCCTTCCTCTGTCCAAATCATCACCTTGCTTTGTCTTTTCTCTCACCCTTCTTTTCTCCCGCAAGCACTCGTCCCCAGCTGTAGCTCAGGAGCCAGCTCTAGTGACAAAGATGGAAAAAGCCGACAACCAGACAACCAGCAGCTCAGAGGACCCAGACCCACCAACAGCTCCTCCTGGGCCCACTTTTTGTTTTCTTTGGAATTTCTCAGCAAATGCTCAAGGACCACTCCACAGAACAAGAAGATGCAAATCCCATTCAAGAGAGGACAAGACCCTTGGTTACTTCTCATCTTCCAGTAAAAGGTCTGAGGGGCTACCTGTAACCAAGGTTAGAGCAATGTGTTGGATGTCTTTTAAAGATTTATTTGTTGTTGGTGTAAGTATCATTGCTTGCATGAGTTTCTATGCAGCATGTGTGTACAGTCCCCTCAGGAGGTCAGAGGAGGGCTGTGAATCCCCAGGGACAGGAAGTCACAGGCAGTTGTGAGTTGTCATTTGGGTTCTGCAAAACAACTACTGGTGCTCTGCACAGTAGTAATGGCTCTTCACCATGAGCCACTTCTCCAGCTCAAGGTGCAGGGTTTCAGGAATAGAGCAAGTGTGTCACCTGATAATGTCAACATTGCTAAAAATGTAATTAAATATCTTCAGATGATAGGTTATATAGTTTCACTAATTGCTATATTTATCTGTGATAAAATGACAGGTGCTCAAATATATTCTTTTACCTTTGTCTTCCTTATATTCAATAACTTTCAAGCAGGGGGTTTATATGTGAGAATGGGATAAAGTGAATGAACTTTTTCTCTGGCTCTGTCACTCTGGCTCTAGCACTTGGTATCAAAAATCACTTTGCAGGTTGGTATAGAAATCCACAACAGAGACCCTGCCTAAGTTTAAAAAATGACATGGTATTTGGAGTGTGGTGAGCCCATTCCTGTGTCTGTTATACTGTGGAAAGGTCTGTGGAATCTTTTGTCCTTCTGGGTAAGGGAAATCTAGGAAGCAGAGCTTCTTATTATATCCAGTGCCAAGATTGGCCTCTCTGGTCTCAGTATCCTTTAAAAAACAGTACACTGAGTTCTGATTAGGAACCAATTAAGAACTATGGTAAGTAGGACCAGGAAGCTGTCATGACTGGAGATAATTGCTTGTTGGGAATAGAATGTCCTACCCCCGGACAGATAATCCTTAATGCTTCACAGGGAACTTTTAATCAGAAATTAATATATGACACTTATGTTCCAGTCTTTGATCCTGACAGTGAAGTACTTTACATTCAAGGATAATTTCTGTACACAGAGGGATGCTCTTTCCAAGGTGACTCAGAGCAGCCAGAACAGGCCTAAGATGGCCTCTAGAAGCCCAACTATCCCTAACAAGAGCCCCGTGTGCACAGCCTGCTCAGTGAGAGGACAGTGCTGTGTAATGTAACTGCAGACATTACTGTTGGCTGTGTGCACAGCCTGGCCAGTGTGAGGACAGTGCTGTGTAATGTAACTGCAGACATTACTGTGGGCCATGTGCACAGCCTGCCCAGTGTGAGTACATTCACATGTGTTTCCCACCTCTTTTCTCTGCACGAGGATAGCAGGGAGGTGAGGTGCACTTTCCAGTCTCACTTCACAGAGAGGAAAGAAGCCCCAACCCAAGTACTTTAGCCAGGAGTAGGAAGAACGAGGATTTGAACCCAGGTCCCCCAGTCCTAGTGAGAGGTTCTGAACTGACCGCTCCAATTTCTCTCACTGCCATCATGGTGCCCCACACACTCCCCTGCCCATAATGCCAAGAACATCCAGGTACAAGGTGTTAGTTAAACTGTTTAGAAGCTACGGCAAATGAGGTAAACACATCCATCTCCGGCACCCCAGGCTGTGTTCCTGGGCGGTGAAAACTCTTCTAACAAGATTTCAGCATGGCCCTTGGATCTGTGCCCCATAGCTGAGAACAGGATTTTCATGGTTTTGTGGAACATGGTGGCAGGCAGACAGTTACAGAGTCTGCATACAGAAGCGAGCCATGCAAGGCCACAGCGGGCTCTGACTGGCAGAGCTCTGAGAACCACAAGTTCATAATGTCCTTTGCTATGGTCCCCTCATGTTGAGGACAGGCCCTAAGCACTTGGTGAATAGCAGTGACCCGCTCTGTGCTGTCCCCAGCTCCCACTTGTTTCTGTGCTGCTCTGACTTGACATGGGCACCGTTGGTGACCAATTCAAACAATGGGGCCTGTAGACAACAGGCTGCACAGGCCTAGGGACAGTCCTGCCCTGCCACCCTGCAGCTGCCTAATGAAGGTGAAAGGACCCAAGCACTGGGTTCCACCCCTGTGTGACCTTGACACCTGGGGGCCTCTCAGAAACCTGTTTCTTCCAAAGGAAAATGAGGCTTCAAACTTACCTCCTGATGACTAGCTAAATAAAGTGTATCTAGTCTAAAAATCAAACAGGAGGAAAAGGGCTTCACCTGCCTTCAGGGAGACTGAGTCCTATTCAATGCTGCCCCCAAAGGCTGCATGCTAAAACAGCTTTCAGGGGTTTATGCTTCTGCAATCCACAGTGTGAAGAGCAGTGCACATAAGTCACAGGATCTGGAGATACAGCTTGGGCTCTTAAGGTCAGAGCAGGATGAGCTCACAAAATGTTAGATGTCAGTCATCCCTGAGTCCTCTATACTTCATCTCTTTCTGTCCCTGACATCCTAGGGAGGCCAGATACCAGCTTTGGTCTGAGTCCACAATCTATATGGCCTAAGGAACATCCCTATATTATTTAATTTTTTTGCTTTTATTTTGTGTTTCTGTGTCGGGCTGATGTTCCTGTGTGAGTGAAGGTGCATGTGTGCCCTTGTGCCTGTTGATGTCAGAGCATAACTGTCAGGAGTTTTCGCCTCCCCTTCCACTTTTCTGTGTGCTCTGCCAAGCAAACACGAGTTATTGGGCCTATGAAGCAAGTGCCTCTCCTGCTCACCCATCTCACAGACTCAAGGAGAGACATGGGCTAGAACTGAAAAAAAAAACATATTTTATGCCTGTAAGAAGGAGTCTAAGTCACAGGCTCATGGATGGCAATAAACAATATCCAAGAACACAGGAAGTGAGTTTCCACAGAAGCTCCTTTTGTGTTTTCATCCATACATTCTTCAATTACAACAATAAGCCACATTCCATCAGAGAATAAAGCAATTATTAAGAACATGAATTAAAGGACATCATTTCAGGAACTGGGTCCAGCTATAACCTAAGTCAGATACAGTCCATGAATTTGTATTTCATATCCTAATTCTCCCTTGCTTCTTTGTTTTATCCTATTAAAATAAGGGAGTTGGGTTCCTCCCTCTCTGCCCAGACCCATCCTGGCTTTTGCATTCATACAACATCTACCTCCTGTGCAATGGCAACAATTGGTCACACAGCCACATTAGAAACATGTCCAATATCAAGGTAAGAAAGATATGAACTATTCAACCAGCTTTGATGTCTCCATAAAGAAGAAACACGAACAATCCACAGCACAGTGGTCATGATCCCACTTTATTTTTGGTCCCATTTCCATCCTTTGTTTTTAGTGTTGATGGAATTTCCTACACTGAGCAAAAACCTTGTGAGGAAGCATTAAACAAAATCATCTAGGTATCTGGTATTAAATACATGTAGGTAGGGTGAGTTCTTCTGATTGACAGGTCACAGAACCCACTCATTGAGGCTAGGTCTGCCCAAGAGGAATCACAAGGGCATTCAGATGCAGAAAAGGAACCCAGACAGGATGGGCAGAGTGATGTGGGCGCCATAATTCTACCCTACTTATTGCATGACCATGAGCAACTCTCTTTACCTCTTAGTTTCCAAATGATAAAATGGACTAGCCTAGGCAAATGCTATGAGTTTTCCTACCAGAACATTCTCTTATTCATCCATTCTGGGTCTACATCCCAGCTCATACTGAACCCACCACTTCAGGGCAGTGTCAAGGTCCACAACTAGTGTTGACCAAAGTTCATTACTATCTATTCTTGTCACTTAAGCATGCTCTGTGTGTGACCTTTGGGTTGGAATATCTTGGCTAATCTTAGATATTTTCTTTGGAGACTCCTTAGAACATCCTGAAATGAGGACTTGCTTCTAATCCTGTGACCACTATATAAGGGCCACTCTAACCCCAGCATCTCAGAAGACACTGCAGAGAAACAAATATTTTATGTACATCCTCCTCCAAACCAGTAAGTATTCCCTCCAATGTAAACTCGCACAGGAGGGTCTTCAGGAGGCTTTGGAGCAAGAAGCAGAGGGAAGGCACAGTCTTTGCTAGGGAAGTTTTGACTCTAACAGATTTGAAGACGTAGATGATACTGTTTCTGTCTAATGACAAGCTAGGTTCATGATTCTGTTGACTGATCAGATTGAATTCATTAATGAATTGTCTCAGTGTATGGAGAAAGGCTTTTTCCTGGAATCTAGGCTCAAAAGTGCCACAAGCCATAGCTGTTTCACTAAGGACAGTGTGGCTGCAAGCTTGGTGGAACCTGGTATAGGGAGTCTTGAACTGTTCTCTGGGGAGGGGTCTGAAGCTGGCTTCATGGAAGGGGTGAAGTTTCCCTGAAGCAAGAGAACAGATTTAGGTAACAAATCAAGGAGGAAATATGTCTCAAGCTGAGAAGGCAGCAAGCACAAAGGACCTGAGTATAAAGAGCTTGGGTCAGCTTGTCTTTCCAAGTCCTACCCCTCCACACCGTTGCTCTGTCTCTAAAGTTTCTCCTCATCCCAACCTTGCCAGCTCATCTTCAGATCAAACCTGTTTTTCTCAGTTATTATTGTATGTAGTTGTGTCTGTTGTTTTTAATTCACAATTAGTGGGTTTCACTGTGGCATTTCCCTACATCCTTAGTTCTCTTCCCTCTCCCTCCCCTGCTGTCCTTCCCCATCCCCACCCTGTGCTAATCTCTACCTCCTTCCTTTTACCTCCTGTCACAAGCATTCTATGTTCTTTTTCTCCTCCCCCCTCTTCTCTTTCCTTAGGATTTCTTCTTCTCTAACTGTCTCCTTATCTTATAAGCTCATACATGTTCAACACATTCATATATATATATATATATATATATATATATATATATATATATAATTAATCTCATTTGTACAAAACAGAAAATGGGGTATTTTGCCATTCAGAATCTAGATAATCTTGTTTAGCAAAATGACTTCCACTTCCATTCATTTTCCAGAAATGTCATGATTTCATTTTTCCTCATGGCTCAATAAAATACCCTTGTGCACTTGGCATCAATTTCTTTATCCCCTGGCAATGGTGGCCATCTCTGCTGGTTCCATTTCTTACCTATTATGCACAGAAACACATGTGTCTTATTGGAAGGTCAAGCGTGAGAGTGACAAGTTTTCAATGTGGATTCCTATTTTTTTTTCTTCCTCTATGACAATATAGGTGTCAGGACCAAAGATGTTCCAACTTGGGAGTGTTTTTGTCCTTTGCAGCCTGCTCACTGGGACCTCAGCATCACTTTCAGGTAATATTGGCACTAACCTGAATAATTTGGACATTCTGAATTCTGTCTCTGGAAATGAGTCAGTAAAGTTGCCACCAGCTAGTTCCAGGAGTGACCCTAACGCTGTACCTGCAATAGCAGCGAGTGCTGGGAGGGGGCAGTACCTGTCACTCACTTATATTTTTAGATGTGACCAATGCGTTGACATTATTTCCTAATAGAGTTCTGTGAGTACATGCACAGGATAAATTCTTCAAAGTGAGATTTCAAAATTTATAAATTTGTATTTTAAATTATTTAAACTGTGGACAAAGATTCCCCTATTCACTTTTTCTAGCAGTTTGAGGGACCCTGTCTCCCACACTGCTCTCTTGCACTAACTGGACAACTCTAAATGGTTTGTGACTCATCTCACTTTGTATTTCTCTAATTCTAACCATCCTCTCATTTTTTCATTTCTTTACTAATGGTTTTCATTATTTAAAGTGTTGTGTCAAAAGTATTTGTCAGGACAGAGCCAAGATGTGTATTGAAATTATATGTTTTATTGAAAGTGATTTTAAGATTTAATTTTCATTCATGTGGATGTATCTCTCTGTGCACATCTGTGTGTGTGCCCACAGAAGCCAGAAGAGGGTCTCAGATCCTAAGGAGTTTCAGATGGTTATGAAATTTTCAGAAGGGTGCTGGGTCCTGAACTCTAGTCTTCTGCAAGAGAAGCAAGCACTGTTGAGCCAACTCTCCAATCTCAACACTGAATTGGAATCAAAGATAGTATGAGGTCATATGTTAAGTCCTTACTTAAAAAACTTCAAGACTACTTGTATATTTTGGTGTATGTATGTATGTATGCATGTAAGCATTACAAACAGCCCAATGGAAGATGTGAAACCTTTGACAGCATTAAAGATACTCAATACAGAACAGGAAAGCAGTCCACAGAAACAAAGGCTAGTCTTCACAGGGGAATGAAATTACTTTAAATAATTACAATTATTTAACCTAAAGCTAAATAATTTTGTTATTTAAATAACTTTAAGTAACTAATTAATGCTAAACAAATAAAGCTGAAGATTGAACTGAAACAACACTGTACAAGTGAGACAAAACAGTTATGACATCACTAGGCTCATCTAAACTGGTTTACATCCAAACAAATGAAACAGGTTACAAACTGTGAAGAAATTAAAAGGTGAAACTGTTTTACAATTAATATTTTAAAGTATCATTTTAAGTCATGGCTCATTTTAAAAAGATTGGGGGATTGTTGTTGCTGCTGTTGTTGATTCATTCTGTTTTATTTCAGATTAATAATTGTTTTGTTTCACAGTAGAGACATTTTCTACATAAACATCCCTAATGGGCACATGACACCTATTCTATGCATTTCCCAGTTGCTCTCTGAGATCTTTTGTTAGGACTCTCTCTCCTGCTCCAATGATATTTTCTGTAGGCCAAATTCCCAGCTGTCAGGTTGGGACACCTATTCTCCTCTTTCACTGGTTGGATCAATATTTGTCCTCTTCTTTTTTCCCCGGTTCTCCATTTCCCCATTTCTTAGTTTATTCCCTCCAGTTCTTGACTACGTTTTTCAGACTCACATAACAATCTCAATAAGAGCAACAGATCCTCAAGTCACCCCTGAAAACAGGCATACTCAATCCACTTCCATTGCTTGGCCAATTACCAATTGTTTTTGATAAGTGACTGATATTAATATTTAGTCAGCCTGGAAACAGTGCATGGATCCAGCTGTGTGGACACATTTCCTAATCTAAGGAATCTCAGGTTCCTCTTCTGAACAATGGAGATGGTGGCAGTCCTTTCTTGCTGAGCTATTGCAGAGACTGAATGAAACAGTGCAGGGAAACTGACTTCTCTGAGACCAGGAGGATGGGAGCTCATTCCCTAGTGCTGCAAACACTGACTGATGACTGTTTTGACAGAATTCATTCAGAAGCTGGATGTACCGGTCAACTTCAGTGAGAAAACTGAGCATCAGGAAAGGACAATCGAAAACATTGTACTTCCTTATGACTCAATGACTTTGAGAAGATTAAATCACTCTGTTTATCTGAATAATATGAGGTAATTTGGTACTTCTTTGCTCCCAGAAAAGGGACTAATGTTAAAGACCTATGGATAAGCCTTGTCTTCTCCACATGGCTGTGGAGTTCCAAGACAAGGAACAGTAGAGCTTGAGTAGGTATGAGGCAGAACTACAGGGCCAGTTCACACATCTGTTTTCCCATAGTCTGTAATTTCTCAAAGTCTGTAATGCTCAAGGTGAATGTTCTATTTGTCCCCATCTCCACCTGCATGGTGGTACCTAAAGCCTTTTTCTAAGAAAAATACTTTCTTCATTCAAATTTAGCCAAAAGTAAAAGTCCAAGTTCCTTAGAGGGACAGGAAGCTTGAATCCACACCCCATTAGTCCCAAGCAGTGGCTTTCTAGAGTTTTGACTTTTTCTTGCTCTGGGCTGTCCTTGAGAGTGTGGAGGCTCACATTTCTGAACAGGACATAGGGAGGACACGAGGGTGATGAGGAGATTTCAAATATTGCAGGAGGGATGACTAGAGTGCACTTGTGGTTTGTGGCAGGAATATATTCAGTGGACAAAGAAAGAGGGACTTGCAAGCTGGCCTGTCTTCAAAAGACAATGGCACAGAGATGGAGATGCCCCTGATTGTAGATTCTTCTGTGTATCTGTGAGTATAAGTCACTTAAATTTAGAGGGTGCAGTGACCTGGCCATTTGAGGGCGAAATTCATTCCAGGTACTTCATGACCTCTGCCCTCTGTTTCCTAATCTGTTAAAGGGGAGACCCTCAGAGGCCTAAAAACCCAATCTTTAAAGTATTGTAGTGAAAACAGGCCACGTTAAATCTCTTTCAAAAAAATGTCCTATGCAACATACTTTTTTGTGTGTATGTTGCATGTGTGTATACATGTGTATACAGACTCACATATGTACTCACAAGTGATGGTGGAGGTCAGAGGCAAACATCAGGAATCTGCCTCAAACTTTTGCCACATTAATTTTTGAGATATGGTTTCTCATAGAAACTAGAACTCAGAGATTATGGATAGACTGGATGAACAAGTCAAATAAAATTAAAATTTTTAATTTAAACAGACAGATAAGGAAACGACCAAGTCAAGAACGTGTGCAAGAGAGTTCAGACCTGGGGGTATATTTCTGGGAGAGCACTTGCCCAGTACATGTGAGAGCCTGGCTTCCATCAGCAGCAGTGGGGGGCATAGGGCCAGTATGAAGTCTATGCACTTATGAAGCCATGAGCTGTGAGATCTTGGGGTACTTACTTAACCTCTCTATGGCCAAGTCTCCTCACTCTGAAAAGAATGTGATTTATCTCCTAGCACTGTTGTAGTGATTCAATGGATTAAATACTTGAAATGAACACATGTCATTTGTGTCACAAATGTTAGCAATTATCCTAATTCTTAGTCTAATGCCAAGTAAAAAGCTCACATGTGCTGAACATGCATGACCTACGGAACTCTAATACAAATGGGTAAATTTTGTGGAGAATATGTAACATGTTGATATTACCCAGATGTTACTGACAATGACTTTAGACACATGTTATTGCATCCACTCAGAAGATGAAAACCAGGCCAACCAGCAAAGCCTTCTAGTCCTTTGTTCAGTGTGACTTCTATTTTCTGCAGGCCTGATGATAATCCCAGGAAAAGAGCCACCATTTCCTTGAAACTCCAATGTTCATTAAAGGTTGAAAGAGAGAGCCAGAACAGCCTGCCCTATGTGACCCTGTGGAAATGCTCAAATGAAACAATGAAGGACATCCCTGATTCATCAGGCAGGTAAGATTCATTCATCCCAGCAGACTGAGCTCTCAGGGAGGCTTTAGGACCCGACTTTAATCCTGTTCCCACACCTGGGAAGCAGCATGGTGGAACACACAGTCAGACAACACTAAAGGATCAACTCTGTCTCTACTGTCAGCACTGTCACTCTGCAGCTTTTGAGGCCTCAGTTGCCATATCTGTGCATTAGAACAGTAGAGACCTGGACTTCTCAGCTTCTGGGATGAAGACCTGAGAAGCTCCAGCCATAATCATGCATTTGCTTACAATAACGTTCACCTGGGTCAATGTGCCTTGTGCATCTGAAGATGTTAACATTTATGTCCACCCTGAGGTGAAAATTATTTGCTGCCATGGGCCCTAGTTGCATGAATTACTCTCTACTGATGCAAAATTCCACAGTGAGATCTTGGTATACTAATCCTGATATTTTCTATCACTGATCCCTGTTGATCTGCAAACTCTGTATCTTTAGTTGAATGCTTGGAAAAGAATGTTTTTCTCAGGAACAAGGTGGGGACAGGTGAAGCTACTCAGTGTTTGGGAGAGGAAACATTGCCAGCAACTCAGGGCTGGGGCTGGGAAACCTGGGTCAGGAATACAGGGATGGCCTCTGTTTCCAGTCTTGATGACCATGGCCTGAGGTCACCAATTCCCCCTCTACCAAAGATATGATCTCAAATCAAAGACAGGACCACAGTTTTGTTGGCATGTAATAAAAGACCTGGGTCCTGCTGGACACAGCCATGCCAAGCAGACCCAGGAAACTCATGTTGCTCCACTGTGTCTGAATCCCCATGGCCATGAAGACTCTCATGGACACTCTCCTCTCGCCCTCCTTTAAACACGTTGTCCTAAGGTTTGTGCCTTAGACAAGCATTTCTCTTAGCCAGGACCTAGGCATGGAAGTTGTGTTTATGTGAAGCATCTCTCTCCTTACTCAAACTCACTGAATCTTTTCACCTTTCAGGGTCTTTTTCTTATTTTTTTATTTAATTTTTTGGTCTTTTTTTTTTTTTTTTTTTTTTTTTTTGATTTTTCGAGACAGGGTTTCTCTGTGTAGCTTTGCGCCTTTCCTGGGACTCACTTGGTAGCCCAGGCTGGCCTCGAACTCACAGAGATCCGCCTGCCTCTGCCTCCCGGGTGCTGGGATTAAAGGCGTGCGCCACCACCGCCCGGCTTTTTTGGTCTTTTTGAGGCAGGGATTTTTGTGTAGTTTTGATGCCCTGTCGTGGATCTCTCTGTAGACCAGGCTGGCCATGAACTCACAGATATCCTCCTGGTTCTGCCTCTCAAATGCTGGGATTAAAGGCATGTGCCACCACTACCTGGCCTTTTCTTTTTCTTATAAGAATAACCACTGGTCCTTCGGAGTACTGGTCTCTGTTGTCATTGTGTGCACACACATTTTGTGACAGGGTCTCACTACACAGCTCTGGTTAGCTTCAATCTCAGAAAGCTACCTGCCTCTGTTTCCTGCATGGTGGGATCATAGTTCGGGGACACCAGACCAAATGTCACACACTATTTAACTGGACCTGTTCTTTGTTTATTTTTGGAAGGAAGGAATGGCTGTGTGTGTGTGTGTGTGGGCACACATGCACATGTGTCAGCGCCTGGGGCTCACCAAGAAGGCAAAGCCAGCTGAGGAGTCTCCCCATCTCTGTCTTCACTGCTCTGGATCACATGTGTTTGTTGTCACCTGGCTTTTCTTTCTTTCCTAGTTAATAAGATCCTAGGGATGGAACTTGGGTCCTCATGCCTACAGGGAAAATAATGTGTGGACAGAGATATGTCCCTGGCCCTCTTTACTAATTCTGCTAGTCAAATATCTGCTATGTGATCAGGCAGGCATTGTACTCAGCTCACAGAATGACTTAGGAATACACACAGGTTCTCTGTCTTTTTAAACATATCCTGAGGACAAGTTAGGCAGGGGAGTATTTGGTTTATCAGTGAATTCAAGGGCAATGAGGGGCCCTACACAGACCATCATACTTAGCAGAACACAAGGACAGCAAACCCTCCGTTCACGGGACACTCAGGATGTGAACTTCAGGGGATAACAACTAGATGAGAGCTGAAAGGGAGGAGACAACAGCCATGAGACTTGGGTATGAAAGAAGTTAAAGGCTGAAGGGTTTTTTCCAGCTTCCCCAAGGCTCATCCTGGTGTTGTGTAAGTGGGTGCTGAGTAAATGATGCTGTGTAGGGGTTGTGATGAGCACCCAGGCACTGAGGAAACAGATACTTAGGAATGAAATGTTCAGATGCTCATTGATGCTCCATACAGATATGGATCACTGGGCAACAATAATGAGACCGTGGAGCAGAGTTATGGGTCCCCTGACCTCCAGAGGACTCTTTACCATATTGAAATATTAACCAAGCTTTCTAATTTCGTCCTTTTGCAGACAAAATGCCATGATGGTCACACTATCTACATTCTTGACAGAGAGAGACTCCCTTGCAAGGGAAATACAAGTGAGTCCTGTAGCAGCTCGTGGTAACTAGAGCCTGATATGGGCAGGAGAATTATCTGTAGGTGTGGTTGGGTGTTCAGGACATTGTCCTCTGTGAGGTACAGATTTCTATTTGGGAGATCTGTGGGCACCTACTCCTCCTCCATAGCTGGGCTGCAGAGAGAGGAGGCAGAAATCACAGATGATGCCTTGAGCTGTTAACACATCCATCACCACCTGTGCCCTTTAAGCTAATGTTTCATGTAATCAACACACTTTTATTAAAATGAGTGTTGAAGCACCTGTGAATGAGAAGCTAGAGGAAACTGGGAATTGGAGCTCCTCAAAGGCTTAAGCCTTCTGAGGGGCTTGAATTTACAGGGTTCAGGAATTCAAGGTTTAAGGAGTCTGGGTGTTAAGGTTCTAGATTCTAGATTTCCAGGTCCTGAACTTCTGACATCCTGAGGTGGTGGGTACTCAGCAGCCTGGGACAGCTATGGTTCTGGCTTCCACAATTCCATAGTTCCAGGTTGCTAAGGTTAACTGTTCTTAGGTCCTGGAAATGAGCCCCTCTGTCTGGGGAGGGTGGAAAGTGTGTTGTCAGCCAAGTCTCATCTGTTTTCCATTCCCCTCCCCCTCCTCCTTCCAGTTTCTCTTTTCCCTTCGTATACTTCCAATGAGTGGTGTTCCTCTCCAAATGCTGACTCAGGACATCCTTAGTAAGTCACACCCTGGGGACTGAAGAACTTTCCAAGGGCCAAGGCGACAGCTGTGGGAGGGACCCAGGCAGGGACCTTGCATCCTGACCAAGGTGGCCTTTTAGTTTCTCCTCCCCTCCCTGGAGGCCTCTTTTGAGCCTTTTGCTCCCCATGATTGACAAGGTAGCTGGGGCAACAGACCCTGGAGGGGACCCTTCTAGGGAAATGTCCCTTTACACAGTCCATCTGTGTCTTGCACACACTACCTCATTGGATCCTCAAGAGAGTCTGTACAGGACCACTGTCCTTGCTCACCTTCAGGTGAACAGTGACACACTTGAGGTCACATAATTGTCACAGTGACAGGCTCAGGGAGGTGATGATGGTAACGAGTTGGGTAGGCTTTTGGTCAGTTTTCTATGGCAAAAACTGAGGCTGATGTTGACCTGTTCCCTTCAGTTGATATATCGGTGTAAGAAAACCAGTCTCCATCTTCTGAAGAGTGAACAGAAAGAGGTATGTCTTGACGCCCTGCTGGTACAGTGTCCTTATTACTTTTCGATTGCTGTGACAGAACAACAAGACTGGGGGAAATTATAAAATAAAACACTTAATATGGGTCTCACAGTTCCAGAGGGATAGACCATCATGGTGAGAAGCATGGCAGCAGGCAGGCAGGTCTGGCACTGGATCAGTAGCTGAGAGCTTATATCTGGAGATACAAGTTCGAAACAGTGAGATTTAGAAGTGTGTGACTTTTGAAACCTCAGACCCCATCCCTCTTGACACACCTCCACTCCCAAGCCACACCTCCTAATCCTTCCCAAACAGTTTTCTAACCGAGAACCAAATATTGCAATATATGAGCCTATGGTGGCATTTCTCATATAACCCCACAGGTAGACTCTGCAGCCTATCACAGCAGCCTGTAAGAAAATTCAGGCCAGGCTTAGGCTTCTATTACAAGACAAGAGAAAGTGAGACCTGATCCTGACTCTAGAATGAACTCTGATTTTGAGTACTCCCTGGATCATGACCCCAGACTGAGCTGGGCTCTTTGATTCTCAAACATTTTACACAGGGTTAGTGACTGAGCTCTAACTTTGTGCACAGACACTTGACTGTGTGCTGAATTCTCACCCTGACTTTGACATGAACTCCACTCAATCTTTCCCCATCTGCCACGGCTCCAGAAGGGATGAGGAGGGGTTTGAGTCAACTGCCATATCTAGACCACAAATCCACAGCTGCCTCTCTTTTCTCCATGGCCTCAGCCATATTGGGCATTGGGCAATGAGTGAGGACAGCAGGGCCAGGCCAGTCCCTGTCCAATCATTGCCTGTGAAAGCCAGCTCCCACTGTGGCTGTGACAGCCAGTGTTCTGAAGCCCTGTGTTCTCATTGCAGGTTGGTGCCCAATGGCTCCATTTGACTCCCCGTGGCCTCTTCCTCTCATAATTTCTTCTATGAACCACACAAACTGTACCTGAGCCTGGAATCTCTTCTTCTCTCAGTGGTCTCCACACCTGTTATCACTACCAGAGAAATAAAAGCCCACTACATCCTGATGAATGTCTTGTCACAGTTCTTGCATTAGGATTGTTGGCAGGGATGGGCTATGTGTGGGGTGAGATGGTACCTAAGTGACAGGGACAGATCCAGAGATGGAAGGGCCATCAGAGCATACCTTACAGCTCTCCTTTATGTATAGAGTTGTGGAAGCCTGGAGAACGTGGCCACAAAGCCCCTGTGTGATTGTGGCAGAAACCCAAACCATCCAGCTGCAATTGTTCAAAATGTATATTGAGCACCTACTATGCACTAGATAGGCAGTGGGATGGGGTCATGCTGGATCACAACCTCACTCAGACTTTTGCCATGTCTCTTCAATGGTCCTAAGGACTGGTGCAGATTGAGGACCACCCTGTTTGAAGAGATGAAGGAGCATAGACAGACAGGCTCATGTGGCTGTGCCCTTTCCTGCCTGTCTCTTCCCCCAGGGGCAGTTTGATCCCTTGTTCTCTCCAGTCTCACTTAGCCCTCCCATTGCTACTCAGCACCTGGACATCACCTATCAGATTCTAAAAACCTTAGTCTCCCTGGGGAAGCCAAGGATCCTGGTGACACCACCTGGTCCCTGACTCCATTTCTTGTCCAGAGGCTGCAACTCATGAGGTCTCTCCATCACAGTTTACCACATCCTGATAACTACAGGAAGTAACTGATGTTCATAGAGGCAAAGTGATTCATTCAGGCCACATAGTAAGGAAAGGTCAGTGCCAGGATTTAAACCCACAGCTATGTGGCTCCTAGACTATCTTTGTATGGTGGTTTGAATAATAAATGTCACCCACAGTCTCTGGAATTCAAATACTTAGTCAGCAGTTGGTGTTATTGGCAGAGACTTAGGAAGTGTGGCCTTGCTACAGAAAGTATGTCACTGTTATCAGCTTTGATATTCTTCAGCCTTAGGACATTCCCTGTTGGCTCTATTTCCTGCTGGTGGCACAAGATGTCAGCTCTCAACTGCCCCAGTATACATTTTGCCTGTTGCCATATTTCCCAACCATGAAGGTGATGAACTCTTATCCTTCTAGAACTATCTGCCCAAATAAACTTCCTTCTAGAAGTCATGGTGTTTTAGGATGGGAATAGAGAATTAACTAACATAACTGGCTCAGACCAGGTGACCTCACAGCTTCCAATGTCCCACTTTCCTGTTCCTGTTGCCTTCCTCAAGGACAAGGACCCCTTGATGCTAGTCTTCTTGCACTTCTTCCACGCTGGCCCTCAATTTCCACTTCCTGTTCCCACTCTTCTCCCTACAAAAGCATTCTACCTGGGAAGATGCAAAGCAGAACTCAAGATGGTACAGGAGTTTGTCCCATGCGCCCTGCAGTCTCACCCTCCCAGGAGCCTTGCTTATTTCCCAGCAGCCATCTCATGGCTCTGCATAGTTCCAGAAAGGGGGCTTCTGCTCTTTCCCTCATGGGAAACACTGTGTCTTATTTTCTTAACTGTCTTTGGTCAGAGCTTTTTATCACAGCAAAAGAAAGAGAAAACAGATGTGTGTCTGTAACAGATAGTGAGATTGAAACAGTAATAAAGCCTCCCAATAAGAGACCTGGACCAAACAGATTCACTGCCATATCCTACCAAATAAAGAGTTAAGACCAAAGCTCTCTAATCTGTCTCATGAAATAGAAAGGGAAGGAAGGCTACTAAAATCATTGTATAAAGCCAATATTGCCCTAATTTCAAAATGGATAAAGACACAACAAAAAACAGATAACAATAACACAAATTTCCCTGATGAACACAAATCAAAAACTTCACAATAAAATTCTTCCTAACTAAATGCACGGGCACATTTAAGAAGATCATACACTATGATCAAATGAGATTCATTCTAGGGGCCCCAGATTGTCTCAACATACACTAACCACTAAGTGTAATTGTCCTGGCTAGTTTTATGTCAACTTGATACAAGCTAGTGTCATCTGAAAGGAGAAAAACACAATTGAGAAGTCTCCCATTAGATCCAGCTCTAAGAAATTTTGTTAATTAGTGATTGACAGTCCATGGTGGGTAGTGCTATCCCTGTGCTGGTGGTCCTGAACTCTATAATAAGTCAGGCTGAGCAAGCCATTAGGAGTAAGCCAGTAAGCACATGACCTCTGCATCAGTTCCTGCCTCCACATTCCTGCCATGTTTGAATTCTTGTACTGACTTGCTTCAGTTATAAACAAGGATGTGGAAGTATAAAGCTGAATAAACCCTTTCCTCCCAATGTTCCTTTGGTCATGGTGTTTCATAACAGTAATAGTAACCCTGACTAGACATAGATATGCTTAAAGACAGAGACCCCAGACATGTGAACATAGGCAGAGAAGGCCTCTGACAAAGCTCATATCAAAAACTTTGAAAAAAAAATTGGAACAGAATGAGCATACCTCAATATACCTCATCAGGGAGATTTATTACAAACCTATATCCAGCAGTATACTAAATGAAGAAAAACTAGAATCATTTCCTTTAAAATCAGGAATGAGGCAAGGGTGGCTCCTCATACTGGAAATAGTGCTGGAAGTCTTAGTTAAATGATGAGAGTGAAGAAAGAAACTAAAGGAATAAAACTAGGAAAAAGAAGAGAGGTTGTGAGTAAAGTGCCTGCCCTGCAAAGGTGAGGAACTGAGTTTGAGCCCCAGGACCCACATCAAAATGCTGGGTGTGGTATTCATGGAGTTCTAGTGCTGGGGAGATAGAGACAGGAGACTCTTTGCCATTGGCTGGCCAACCGGCCCAGGCTAACTGGTGAGTTCCAGGCCAATAAGAGACCCTGCCTCAAAAGAGATGATGGCATTCCTGGGGTTGGCACCATAATATTGTCTTCTGACCTGCGGCTACGTAGACACATATGGGCATACACACACCATTGACACACAGGTACCCCACCCATACATAAACATGTACATATTTAAAATATAGGAAAGGAAGAAGTTAAGATATCTGCATTGCAGATGCCATGACTCTATCATTAAAAGACCCTGAAGATGCCACTGGGGAACTCTCAGACCTGACAGACACTGTCAGCAAAACAGCACAACGCAGAGTCAACATAATAAAAGCCAGTAGGTTTTTTTTATGTATACACCAATAGAGAACTTCTGTATATGCCAATAAAGAACTTGCTGAGAAATAAACCAGAGAAAATAATCCATTTGCACTACCTTCAAATACAAATTTCAGAAATAAACACAGGCAGAGAAGTGAAAGACTTCTACACTGAAAATATAACACACTGAAGAAGGTATTAGAAGACAGAAAGGCATTCCTTGCTGATGGATTGGCAGATTAACATTTTGGAATGTGCAACAGAAAGCAGTTTACAGATTCAATGAAATTCCCAATAATATTTGCTTGAAATACTTCAAGAAAAAATCATAAAATCCATAAAGAAGCACAAAAAGACCCAAGAGAGTCAAATAATCCTAAGCAGAAAGACAAATACTAGAGCTGTTAATATTCTGTTCTGCCCCCTGAAATTCCACCCCTTGGAGTCACTCTGTGTCAATAAAATCTCATTTTAAGGAAAAATCTTTATTTCTTCCTTCCTCTCTTCCACTTTTCTCCCACAAAGTGTGTATCCTCAAACTGCCTTCTCTCTCCCTCTCTCCTTTCTATTTTTCTATCTATCTTTCTAATAAACTCATTCCTCGTGGATGTAGCATCTTGGTTGTGAAATACTGGCTGCTGATGCTGCCACCATGTCTGCATGTATGCATCTGCTAGCCTTCTATTGCAACTTCTCAGCATGCCAGCAAGTTTTCCCCCATGTGTCAGCGCTGGCCCAGTCAGCCTTTGGTCACCTGCATGCATAATTCATGACATTGGCACCCAACATGGGGCTATCTTGCACCATCCCTTAGTCCTCGCTGACTCTCTGGGACGATGGAGGTCAGATTCATCTTGGTTCACTTGCTGGTGCCATGTGTCTTTCAGGCTTAAGCCCTTGGCCCTATCCCACTGTGATGACATATGGAGACACCCTATGCCCACTCAATTCCACCACCCATAGCCTTTGTTATCATGGTCCACTGGCTTTCTTGAGCCATTATCATTGGACCTCTGATCCTCTGGAATGCTGGAGATCAGTCTGCTAGGCCTTCTACCTCATAGTCGAATAATGTGCCTACCCAACTCTTATCCCAGCTTCTTTCTCCTTGCCAACTCCTTAATGCTCTTTCAGTTTCTGCTAACCAATTACATCATCACTTGGCTCCAGTTTTCTTTACAAAGCATGTATTCCCCTTGCCTCTGCTTGTTCTCCTTGTCTGCAATTCTATCTCTTAATCTTTTCTCTCTGCCACTTGACTATGTTGCTGGGACCTTCTGTTCCACCCACAGGACTTTGGTGTGGGACCCTTCCCCCCACACTGGATGCTCTGCCACTGCTCAGAGCCAAGCCCCTGCATCAGTCTATATTTCCTCTGCTGTTCCTGCTACCAGGCCTTGAGAGATGGCCACACTGACTTGTTTCTGACTAACTCTAAAATTCACTTTATATGTTCAGTTTATTTTGGAAAAAAAAACCCACATGACCACATGGCCACCCACCATATTTCATAAGGGATGTCACATGTTCAGGTGCCATCTTGGCAAAGATCAAACTGGACAAGTCCTATGACCTCACCAACATCTTTACTAAGGGTAGCATCTTTTTGGGGGTCTGCACAACAACACCCCAATGCCAGCCTGAAGCAGTTACAGAAGAGAACACATCATCTCATGTTTGTTCCCTGTCCAGAATAGGCTGAAATCCTGGGTCCAAAGGAAAACCCCTGCAATAGAGGACTGATTAGCTATCTAAAACCCATTGATATTTGTTCATTGAAATGATTTTGCAATAAGATGGGACACTTGACCTTATTTATGAAGAACCAATGAAGTATTTATATGACCTTAATAAATTATGAGTACTACATAAATCATTCAGAATAATAATCTGGCTATACTCAAAGATCAGCACTACAGCAATAATACTGTAAAAATGGTAATAGATTTCATATATCACTGCCAACAGCTTAAAAAGTGTCTCTCCTTACTCAAGGTCTGTTTAGGCTTAGGAATGTGAGTCTCCATGCTCTTGCTAACTTCATTAGGCTGTAACTAACTGGGAAAACTATATATTCAGTTTTAATTTATATATTTGCTCTCAAAGTTATAAATACATCTAATAGATTTTGTTCCCCCAGACATCAAACACCTGTAGAGATCTGAGAATGTTGCATTTAATATAAAATCTTTTTAAGATAAAGAGATATGTGAGCTCCCAGCAGCATTCTATATCTACTCCAAGATGAATTTTGGAGCTTATGGCAAGGCTGTCCTTGCAGCAAAATGCTGAGATCCTGTCCAGACTGTGAATAAGAGGAACAACAGGGATAGATTGTCCTCTCTGCCAAGACCTGTAGGATGACCTCCACAAATTTCTATTTCACAGAAAAAAAATCTGTCAGATCATCTAGGCTTATCAGCTGAACAAGTGCTGCCTTTGCGGTCTCTGTCCCTAATGACCACAGAGAGATTTGGAATGCTGCCTAGGTAGCTGGGAAGCTGTCTCACTTCTTAAATTTATTCTTCTCACATCTGCTCATGTTTGATGACTAAGTTATCAGTTTAATAGCCCCAGACGTCATGGTACAGGATAGATAGACTGGTTTCAGATATAACTCCAGAGGTTCAAAGTTTTAATACTGAAAATGTAATAAATGAATCTTTGAAAAATTGATAGAACACTGACTACAAAGACTTTTTTAAGAGTCCTTCAATTTCTATGGATTTTTAATGCTTTTGCTGTGATGTAAACCTTTTCCAGCTGTCTTAAGATATCTATAGTTTCCTGTGCAAGGTTCTGCTACTGTATCAAGAAACCTGGTCTGATGAAAATTTAATAGTCTCCAGAGCCCATTTTGACCTCACCCATTTTTGAGCATACTTTTCAGTTTCTCTCCTCATTTCTGGGTCAAAGGGCTCTCCAGATATGCCAGCCCCTGCAGCAGCTGGCACCAGCCCCAAAGATGCCAACTGGGATGGATACAACCCACCAACAGAGAAATGGCAGATGGGATGGCTCCTACACTCCTGAAGAACACAGCATCCTTCAGTTCATTGCTGGTACCATCTCTCCAGGCTCACGCAGGCACAGGACCAACAACTGGAACCTGGTTCTCCAAGATTTCACAATGAAGAACATACCTGCCCTCATGTCTCACTCTTTCACTCTTGCCTCTTCTGTATAACCAGGGTACTTCTCTGTTCCATTCTTTCTGAGGCTTATCACTTCCCATGGCTAGCCCAGCTCCTAAGACCAGTGATAACAATCTATTTATTCTCCTAGCAACCTCAAGGAACACCGCCTGAGGTCTCCACATCAGAGATTTCCAGGCTGACAGCTAACTATGCTTCCTCACTCCTGCCTCCTGTTTTTTGTGACTCCTGGCTTTCCCCTCCCACTTGGCCCAAGGACAGTGGGCTCCAGCCTTCAGTTTCCACACTCTCAGGACACAGCTGTTCCCACACCCATTGTCTCTGGCTCCATTTCTCCTTCTTATTCCCCCCTCTTTTTAGATGAAATTCTAAACAATCTTAGTAAATAAGAAACACAGAGCCAAATAGAGAGGAAATAGCCAAAGAGATCAGAGCAATAGTCATAACTAGCTTTAGCTTACCACCAGCAGTAGCTTCCTCAGAGAGAGTTTCTTCCTGCCTGACCTGTGTTTTTATTGCCTTTCTGTTGTGCCTTCTCATTGGCTCTAAGCCCCACCACATGACGTCCTCATCTCTGCCTGTCTATACAGACCTCCAGGTCTCTATGGTTGGTACTGAGATTAAAGGATCATGTCACCACCTTGGCTGTGTCATTGACCAAACAGAGATTCTTCATGCCATGTGATTGGATTAAGGGCATGTGCTACCATCTCTGGACTTCTGTTTAAGGTCTATTTGACCTCTGATCTCCAGGCAACTTTATTTATTAAAATACAAATAAAATATCACATTTCATAACAAATATAATATCACCACTGCCCTTTTCCTTAGCTCTTCTCCTTTTCTTCCTTCACTTTCTCCTTTCCTCCCTCAGATCCTCCCTCTTACTTTTTCCTTCCCTCTCTCCATCTCCCTTCCCCTTTCCAGCTCATCACTTTGCTTTGTCTTTTCTCTCTCTCTTCTTTCTCCCACAAACACTGTAGCTCAGGTGAAGCTCCAGAGACAAAGAGGAAAACAGCAGACACTCAGATGTCCAGCAGCTCAGAGAGTCACAGCACCAGCTCTCCTTCTAGACCCACTTTCTGGCTTCTGTGGAAGCTTCTAGCAAATGCTCAAAGACCATTCCACAGAACAAGAAGATACAAATCCCATCCAAGGATGGGCAAGACCCTTGATTAGTTCACATGTATCAGGCCAAGGCCTGAGTGGCTCTGTGTAACCTGGATTCAAGACAATGGCTTAGAGCAATATTTTATTTTTATTTTTAAGATTTACTTACTTTATGTGGAAATTTGTTTGCTTACATGAGTTTAAGTACATTTTGTGTGTGTGTGTGTGTGTGTGTGTGTGTGTGTGTGTGTGTGTGTGTGTGCCCTGAGGAATTCAGAGGAGGCCTTTGAACTCCCTAGGACCCAAATTGAAGGCAGTTTTGAGCTGCTGTTTGTGTTCTGGAAATCAGATGCTGGCCCTCTTCAAAGGAGCAAAGGCTCTTCACTGCTGAGCCATCCCTCCAGCTCCAGGGCACAGGGTTCTGGAAATAATAAAGTATATATGTCACCCTGAAAAATGTCAACCTTGCTAAAAGTGTAATTAAAAATCTTCAGACACCATTGTCATACAGTTTGCGTAACTGCCACTTTTAGCTGTATTAAAGTGGTAGGTGCTTTAAAATGTTTTTCTACTTTTGTCTTTCTTATCTTCAAAACCTTGCCAGCAGGTGGTTTAGTTGTGACAATAGGGTAAAGTGGATGAACTGTATCTCACTATGGCTCTTGCTCTATTACTCTCCCTCCATTCCGCCCACTCACTCTCTAACTCTCCATCCTCATTCACCCTTGCTCACAATTTTTCAAAAAAAGACTTTTCAGGTTGGGGTTGAACTCCACAATGGAGGACCTACCAAAGTTAAAAAATGATATGGCATTTGGTAGGTGGTGGCTCAAATCTGTGTCTGTTATACTGTGGGAAGATGTGGGGAATGCTTCTGTCCCTCTGGACAAGGGAAATCTAGGAAGCAGAGCCTCTAAAATGCATACAAGCCTGCTGTCTGTGTGACCCAGCCCCAATATTGGCCTCTCTGGCCTTAGTAGCCTTTCGCAAACCCTGTGCTGAGTTGTTATTGGGTAAAAATACCAGCACATTGTTTAATTGCTGGGTCAGTGGGACCAGGAAGCTGTCATGACTAGGGGATAGCACATGTTGGGAATAGAATGTTCTAACCAAGAACAGATAATCCTTAATTTTTCACTGGAGAATTCCTTTTTTTTTATTTAAGTTTTTTTTCCATTTTACACACCTTCCACAGTTCCCCTTCCCTCCCCTCTTTTCACCCAACCCCCCACTACCACCCTATCCACCCCAGATTCACTCCTCAGTCATATGCCAGACTTTGGTCACTGCAAAGTTTCAATCAGAAATTCCTCCCATGACCCTTATGGCCAGCCTTTGTACTTCATAGACAAGTATTTTCCATTCAAAGAGATTTTCTGTACTCAGAGAGGGATGGTCTTTCCAAGGAGACTCAGGGCAGCCAGCACAGACCTCAGATGGCCACTGATAGGCCAACCTCTCCCCAACAAGAGCCCTTTGTGTGTGCTCTGTAATGTAATTGCAGACATTACTGTCAGCCCTGTGAACAGTCCATGGAGTGTGAGGACATTCACATGTGTTGCCCACCTGTTTTCTCTGCACATGGACAGCAGGGAGGTGAGGTGCATTTTCCAGTCTCACTTCAAGGAGAAGGAAGAAGCCCCTAGCCAGGTTATACAGTCAGCAGTGTGAAGCGTGAGGATTTGAACCCAGGTCCTGTCAGTCCCAGTGATAGACTCTCACCAGACCCCTGCAAGTCCCCTCAAAACACTCATGATGCCCCCAGAACTTCCCTGCCCATAATGCCAAGAACATCCATGTACAAGATATTAGTTAGCCTATTTATCAGCTAGGGCAACTGAGACCATCACTTCTAACTCCAGCACACCTAATCTGTGTTCCTGGGGTGTGAATACCCCTCATAACAAGATTTCATGATGGCTGTTGGCTCTGTGCCCCATATCTGGGAACAAGGTTTTCATAGGTTTGTGGAACATGGTGTCACACAGACAGGAACAAGTTCTCCACACAGAAGCAAGCCACGACAAAGCCACAGCAGGTCTGACTGCATGAACTCCCAGAATCACAAGTTCATAATGTCCTGGGCTATGGTCACCTCATATTGAGGACAGGCCCTAAGGGCTTCGTAAATAGCAGTGCCTCAGCTCTGTGCTGTCCTCAAGCCAGGGCCCAGCCCCCTCCTGTTTCTGTGCTCTTCAAGCTTTACATGGGCCACAGTTGGTGACCAATTCAAGCCATGGGGCCTGTGGAAAACAGGATGTACAAGCCTAGGGACAGTCTCACCCTGCCACGTGGCTGCTGCCTGGTCTAGGCCGAAGGAATCAAGCACTGGGTTTGTACCACTGTGTGACCTTGACACCTGTGGGCCTAGGAAGAGCTGTACACTTGAGCCATAGGGTTGGAGGCACAGCTTGTGCTCTAAATATCAGAGTGTGGAAAGCTCATTAATTGTGAGATGATGGTTATCTCTCAGTCCTGTAGTCTGGATGTTTGTCCCAGAATATCCTGGGGAGGACAGATACCAGCTTTGGTCAAATTCCACATTGATATGGCCTTAGAAAAATCTATATATTTCTGACATTGTTATTTTTATATTGTGTTTGTATCGGGATGATGTCTATGTATGGCCATGTGCTTGTTGAGGTCAGAGGATAAATTTTGTGAGCTGTTGCCTCCTTCCACATTTCTGTGTGCTCTGCCAAGCAAACATGAGTCATTAGGCCTGTGAAGCAAGCTCCTCTCCTGCTGACTCATCTCACAGACTCAAGAAGAGACATGGGCTAACATGAAGAAAGTATACATTTTGTGCCTCAAAGGTGGAGTATACATCACAGGATTTCTTTAGTTTCTTACTAATGGCAATAAACTACCTCCCCACCCACATAGGAATTGGGTATCCACAAAACTCCCTTGTCTGTCTTCATCCATACATTCTTCAGTTACAACTATCTGCCAAAGTCCATCAGATAATAAAGCCATTATTGAAAACATGAAATAAAGGGCATCATTTCAGGACCAGGATCCAGCTATAACCTAAGCCAGACTGAGTTTATGAGTTTTCACTTTGTATCCTAATTCTCCCTAACATCTCTGTTTTTCCTCTTACATAGAGCACTGGGTTCCTTCCTATCAGCCAATATCCATCCCTGCTGTACATTCATACATCATCAACCTTCTGTGCAATGGGAACATGGGAGTCGTACAGACACACTACACACATGGCCAAACCAAGGAAGGAAGGATATGGATCATTTCACCAGCCTTCATGGCTCCATATGGAAGAAACACTAACTCTCAACAGCACAGAGGCCATGGACCCACTCATTTTCTTCCATTATTTTTAGTGTTGGTGCAATTTTCTGCTCTGAGCAATAGACTTGTGGTGGAACATTAAACAAAATCATCTAGAAAGCTGGTTTTAAATTCATGTGCTTGAGTCAGCAAGATGGAGGTAGTTCTTTTATGGACCCCTCCCTGCACCCATTCACAGATGCTGGCTCTGCCCAAGAGATCATGAGAGCATCCAGATGTAGAGAGGAAATATAGGAAGGATGGGCAGATTGACGAGGGAACCACAATTTTACCCTACTTATTGCATGACCATAAGCAGGTGTCTTTACCTCTGAGTGTTCAAATGAAGAGATGGGCCAGCCTAGGCAAACACTATGATCTTTCCCACCATAACATCCTCCCATTCATCTATTCAGGTTTCTCTTCCAGTTACACTGAAGAGACCACTTTGTACCAACCTCAAGTTCCATAATTCTAGGCCTTGGTCTCCATCAATCACAGCAACACAAGCATCCTGAGCAACCTTTCAGTTGGAGTTTTTTGGCTAGCCTTAGATATTTTCTTTGGAATTTCCTTAGAACATTCTCAAATGAGGACTTGTATCTCATTCTGTGATCAAAATATGAGGGCCACTGTCACCTCAGCATCCCAGGAGACCATGCTGAGAAACAAGAATTTCATGTGCATCCTTCTGCAACCAATAACTATGACTTCCTCCAATGCAGCCCCCCATATGAGGGTCTTTAGGAGACTTTGGGGCATGAGGCAGAGGGAAGGTCCTATTATGTGTCAGGGAATGTTAGACTTTAACAAATTTGAAGACATAGATGATACTGTGTCAGACTCATGACAACCTAGGTTCAAATGGCTTCCCTTGACTCTTTAGATTTTATAAATAAATGACTTGTCACAGTGTTTAGAGAAAGGCTTCTTCCTGGTGTCTAGGCTCAACAGTGATACAAACACAGCTACTTCCCTAAGGACAGTGTTCCCCAAACTTGGTCGAGTCAAGTAGTGTGTACCTGAAAGTGTCCTTTGGGGAGGGGTCTGAAGCTGGCATCATGGAAGCTGTGAAGTTTCACTGAAGCAAAGAACAGATTTAGGTAACATCAGGAAGTCTAAATACATTTCAAGCAGAAATGGCAGCAATCAGAAAGTACCAGACATAAAGACCTTGGATCAGCTTGTCTTTCCAAGACCTTCCCCTCCATACCCTAGCTGTGTCTCTAAAGATCCCCTCTAGATCTTTTCTGAACAAGACAACAGCTTTTCCTCAGTCATAATTGTACATAGTTATGTCAATTACTTTTAAATTCAATATAAAAAGTAGTGAGTTTGATGTGGCATTTTCTACAAGCTTAGTTCCTCTTCTTCTCCCTCCCCTGCTGGCCTTTCCTGTCTCCAGACCATGCTAATCACTTCCTCTTCCCTTAACTTTCATGTCATATACATTCCCTGGTCCCTCTTTCCCATTCTTCCCTTTTCTGAAGACTGCTTTTCCTCTCATCATCTTCTTTTTTATTATCCACATACATTAAAATATATGTGTGGTATAAATGTATATGCATATACACACACAAGTTGAAAACTCATAGTACAAGACAGAATATGGGGTTATTTTGCTGTTCTGAATCTGGATAATTTTGTTTACCACAATGACTTCCAATTCCATTCATTTCAACAAGTATCATGATTTCATTTTTCTTTATGGCTGAATAAAATTCCCTTGTGCACAGGACCTCAATTTCTTTATCACCTGCTCCATTGCAAACCCTAACATAGACAACTTTAACTGGTTTGTCATTATCAGACACAAGTGGATGTAACTCATCTCACTTTGCATTTCTCTAATCCTAACAATTCTCTCATTTTTCACATCTTTACTACAGGTTCATATAATTTCACTAAAGTGTTGTGTCAAAACTCTTAGCATGTGTTTCTGTACTTTGCTTGACCTTTCCTTATTGATCAGCATTGACTGACTGGAAATGAAGGGCATCTCCACATCTGGTTTAGGTGTGCATAAACTCCCACTTCTCTTCTCGGCTATAGAAGAACTTGGCTAACTGACAAGCAGGTCTTATGGGAACAGGAAAGCTCTGCACATGCTGTCTTCAAACCTTGTTCATGTGTCTCCAGACGCCAGAAGAGGATATCAGATTCCCTGGAGTTATAGGTCATTATCAGACATCCAAAATTGGTGCTGGGACTGAACTCTGTTCTTCTGCAAGATGTGAAATCTCTCAACATTACTTAGTGATACACAATTAGGAACAAGAAAGCAATCTGCAGAAACAAAGGCTAGTCTTCACAATTGCATGATTTCAGCAACTAAAGCTGAAGGATGAACCGAAATGTCAGTACACAACCTGAACAAAAAATATAGGATATCACAATTCTAATCTAAAATGCCTTACACCCAAAGAAATGAAACAGGTTACCATCTGTGGAGAAAGTAGCAGGCAAAACTGTGTTACAACTCATATTTTAAGGAATCATTTTAACCAATGTCTCGTTTTAAAACTTAGCAATTGTTACTGTTGATGGTAGTTCCTGTTGTTTTATCCAAGATTAATAATATCATTGTTTCACAGTGGAGATATTTCTACACACACATCCAGTCCCTTCGCTTTTCCATCTGGCACATGCTATTTATTCTGTTCATTTCTTGATTCTTCTCCCAGCTCTTCTGTTAAGACACTCTATCTCCTCCTGGAATGTCAATTCATTTTCTCTGGGCCTGATTTCGAGCTGTTATTTTGGGGCCCCTATTTCCCACTTTCACTAGTTGGAGCAATATTTACCCTCTATTTTTTTCCTTGGTTCTAGATGTTTTCATTTCTTAGTTTATTCTCTCAAGTGCTTGACTAAGTTTCTCAAACTCACATAGTGGATCTCAGTAATAGGTACAGATCCTCAAGTCACCACTGAAACAGGTACACAGTCAACTTCAATTGCTTGGCCAATTGATCAACTGTTTTATTGATAAATGGTCAAAATATACTGATACAAAGTCATTGTAGAGACAATGCATGGACCCAGCTGTGTGGACACATTTCCTACCCTGGGAGTCTCAGATTCTGCATCTGTACAATGGAGATGGTGGCAATCCTCCCTCATTGAGATGTTGCAGAGACTCACAGAAACAGCAAAGGAAACTGACTCTCTGAAACAAGGAGGATGGGAGCTCATTCTCTAGTGGTGAGAGCCTGACTGATGACTGTTTTTGACAGATGCCCTTCAGAGCATGAAGATGGATGTGGAGTCACTTCAGGAAACTGTGATGTGGCCATTAACAGCATTTAGGAGTTTGGAACTCACTAGATTACAGCAGATTAAACCTATTTTTACCTCAAAAGGATAGGAGGTGAGTTGTTGCTTCTTTAATCCCAGAAAAGACACTACCCCTCTGGGGAGACCACTTCAATGTCAAAGACAGATGGATAAAACTTGTCTTACCCCACAGACCTGAGGAGTTCTGAAACAAGGTTCATTACAGCTTGAGAAAGTCTGAGGCATAGCTCCAAGCCCAGTTTGGACAGTTCACACATCTGGGTTCCCACAATATATAATTTCAGGCTCAAGGTGAAAGTTCTGTTTGTCCTCATCTCCCCCTACATCTTGGTACCTAAAGCCTTTCTCTTAGAATAACTCTTTTCTTCTCCAAATATATCCAGAGTATAAGACCAAGTTCCTTCAAGGATTAGGAAGCTGGAATCCACAGCCCTCATTCTCAAGCAGTGGTTTCATGCAGTTATGTGTCACACAGTCCTGGGTACAAGTTCTGGCTCTAAGGCCAATATTTCCCTCCCTCAGTTGTCCACTGCACCCGAGAAGGTAGAGGTTCAAATTCGTGAGATGTTGTAGTGAGGACAAGTGAAAAGCTGAGAGGCGTATGTGCTGTGAAGAGGAATGGCATAGGGTATTTATGGTTTGGGGGTAAGATGCAAGTCAATGAACTCAAAATCCTGGACTTGCAAGCTGACCTGTCTTCCAACAGCAAAGGTGTGGAGCTGAAGACACCCCCAGTTGTAAATGCCTCTCTGTATCTGTGAGTTTATGTCACTTAGATTTGGGATAAGGAGGGCTAAGGGCTGGGTGTCAGAACAAGACAAGAAATCCATAGCTGCTCCCCTCTGTGGTTTAATCCATCCTTGGCACTGTAGAAATGAGTGGATACAGTGAGGCTACACCAAGTTCAGTCCCATCACTGTCCAGGGTAGACAGCCTCCCACTTCTGATGTGACAGCCAATGTTCTGGCAACTTTTGTTCTTATTCCAGTTAGGTGCACAGTGGCTTCATGTAGCCAGAAGTTTTCCTGGTCCCACCCAGCTCACACTCGGACCCAGATAAACACAGAGATGCTTATATTACTTAAAACTGTTTGCTCTAGTGGGTCAGGCGTCTTGCCAGCTAGATCTTACACTTAAATTAACCCATAATTTCTGTTTAGCCACGTGGCTTGGTTCCCTTTCCCAGTTGTGCCTTCACATCTTGCTTTTCATTATGGCCGCGGCTGACAGCATCTCCTGACTCAGCCTTCCACTTCCCAGAATTCTCCTCTCTGCTTATCCCACCTGTACTACACTTCCTGACTGGCTACTGGCCAATCAGTGTTTCATTTATCAATCAATCATAGCAACACATTCACAGCATACAGAAAGACATCCCCAGCACTTCCCATTTTCTTTTTTTTTTTAAAAAGGGAAAATTTTAACTTTAATATAGTAAAATTACATATAACAAAACAATTATCAAACAAAAATTACAGTTACAATATCTAGTCTATTTATAATATCTATAATATTTGTATTTGGCAAAATTAAAGAAAATATTCTATCTATCCTATATTTGTGAGTCTAAGGTTTCACATCTAACTTATCTTTTATCATGACTAAGGAAATTGTAACTATCTAGTCTCAACTAGAGACTAGTTGAGTCAAAGACATCAGAAGGATATAATATTACCTGAGGAAAGGGAGAAGGACACAAGCAACTTTGGGGGGTCTTGTGAGAGTAGATAGAGACAACTGGCAGCCTGGACAGTCATTCAAAGTTCCTCTGTAAAGTTGAGGTATCTGTCTTCAGCACACAGGCCTAGAGTCTCTCAGTCACTTCTCTCTGTGTCTAGTAGAATGTCTGTCAGTTTCCTCTGTGAAGCAGGAACCTGAAGGACCATTTTGCCAAGCAAAGTTCAGTGGTCACCTTCCTATGGGTCCTGCATGTCCAGTCGATCAAGTAGTACAGGCAAGAACAGTTTCTTGCCCAAATGGCTATTTTTGCCAAGAAAAAGATAAACTCCATATATAGTGCTTTGATGCACATCCTCCTCTCTGAAGAAAATCGGTGCTGCCAGGAACAGACATGTCTAACTATCGAGAAAGTGTAAAGTTTTAAAACATTTTAAATGCCATATTCTGTAGATCTTTGAAGTGTTTGAAGATTACCTACCTAATTGAATTATATCTATGGATACCTAGAATACTTAACATGACTCTAAGTTTGATTATCATAGAAGACTAATTATTAATCTCTATTTTTTAATTATCCATTACAATATAAATGAGTTACATAAGCATAATAGCACAAATGAGCATAGAAATATATATACAGTATAACAAAATTAACTTCAAATTTGTGTTAACAAACTAATATCTATGGCAAGGTAAAACAATTCTAAACAAGTTGTCGCTCTTTAAACGTAGGTTCATTAATCTACCTTTTTATCGTATCATATCTAAACTATGCCCTTTTCTTCCTTAGAAAGAGATTGCATTTATAATCAACCTGTTTTAGATAAAAAATAAACATTCATAAACAATATTTTGGGAATTTGGGCATAGCTTCTCATACTACTTCCTGCTGGATGAGAGTGCGGTATTCTTATGAGGACACAAAGAAAATGTTAGGATTATGGAGTAGTCTATGAGGCTGTATTCTCTGAGCCAGTTGCCTAGAAACTGTTCTGGTTGTTGGACCATCTGGGCCATGGTATCATCGAAAATCTTTCAGGAGGTCTTGGCTGGTCAAACCTGATGTATCTTAATCTGGAACAAACTCATAGCCTTTTGCTCCCTGTGGAAACCAAAGTAGAACCTCCTTTCCAAAGCAACACATCCTTAGATCCAAATTTTGATGTCAAGGTACCTTTAAAATATACATGTTGGTTTAACTGAGCAATCTTTACAATCAAATGTCTTTCTGCAATTAAAAATCCCAAAGACAACACAATCCAGATTCTCTGTGAGAAATCCATCTTTATGTGGCTTATTATTTTTATATTACTTTTACTTTCTCTTTAAAGACTTTATTTTTTTATTTTTTTATTCATTTTTCATTTATTTTTTTTTTTTTTGTTTTTTCGAGACAAGGTTTCTCTGTGTAGCTTTGCACCTTTCCTGGAACTCGCTTTGGAGACCAGGCTGGCCTCAAACTCATGGAGATCCGCCTGTCTCTGCCTCCCGAGTGCTGGGATTAAAGGCATGTGCCACCACCGCCTGGCTATTTTTTTTAAATCTATCTATTCCTTTATATAATTTCATGTATTACTTTTTTTCTATCTTCCAAGCCTACACACATTTTTATACATATTTAAACTGTTTAGAGGTTTATCCCATCTGAATCTGTCTAATTGTGAATCCATTGCTTTAAACTGCAGCATTCTCTGCCCACCTCAGCTTCCCAACATGGCGGTGGTACATTACTGCCACCTGTGGATCTGAGAGCCATATGTACCATCAACACTCAGAAGCAGTGGGTCTATGTAGCATATATCCCAGAAACCTTTTGTTTTTTAACTAGCAAAAACTATATCCACCATGCAGCATACTGTGCAGCTTGGAGACACCTCTGTGTAACATGGCCAAGGTCAAGCTTGCATGCCATGAACCTATCATAGAGTAGCTCAAGCTCACATATTGTGGTGTTTTGCTGCCCAAATAAAACATGAAGCAGGAACTTTGGTGGAAACTTGAGCAGTTGGGTGCCATTTGTAGCCAGAACTTTTCTTGCTCTCACACAGCTCACAGCCACTCAGAACCAAATCAACACAGAGATGCTTATATTAATTAAAACTGTTTGGCCTAATGTCTCAGGCTACTTGCTAGCTAGATCTTACACTTAAATTAGCCCATAATTCTTACGTATGTTTAACCACGTAGCTTGGTACCTTTTCCCAGTTCTACATTGAAATCTTGCTTCTCATGGTGGTGGCGGCTGGCAGCACCTCCTGACTCAGTCTTCCACTTCCCAGAATTCTCCTCTCTGCTTATCCCGCCTATATTATACTTCCTGCCTTGCTATTGGCCAATCAGCATTTTATTTATCAGTCAATCAGAGCAACACATTCACAGCATAAGGAAAGACATCCCCAGCAGCTTCATCTTACTCTCTGTGGCATCTTCCTCTAGAATTTGCTTCTATCACCCATACAAACTGCCTGATGTCACATCAGAACTGCCTGCTCTATCCATGACTTGGACAGGGATGCCCCTTATTTGTGATTTAAGTCATTTCTCTGACAAGTCTCTCCATTTACTTGGTGATGCCCAGATTGGAATAGTCACCAGGACACGTACCCTCCTCTCTCCTGTCCTCCTCACCCTTCCCAGCTACTACCCTCTTTCCTCCAGTCTCTCCCATCATTTCCTTATTCTTCTCCTGGCTCACCCCCACCTGTCTCTCAGCTCCCTCCTGAAGCTGTTCTGTCCCTTTGCATGCATTTTTAGTCTAAGTTCCCTCCTGGAACCCAGATGTTACTAAAGCCTCACTGTCTTTCTGAAAACTGCTTGGCCTTAGAATAGCTTGATTGCCAAAGATGGCACACATGATTCCCAGATTCTCACAGACTGAAACCATTTCTGGCATGGCACAAGCAAATATTCCCAAATTCCTTATCTCTAAAGTTTGTCTGATCTCCACACAAGTACCTCTTAACATGAAGCCTTCGTTGCTCTCCTTGCTCCAATCGCTCCCCCATCACTAAATTCAGTTTTATAACAACTCAGATATCCTTTGAGTATGGATAATATTAAAAATCATGGGGCCTGGCGGCGGCGGCGGCCGACAGGAACATACAAGCCCAGCGGCAGCCAGCAGAGACATACAGGCCCAGTGGCAGCCCGCAGAGATAGACGGGCCTGGTGGCGGCGGCTGACATGGACATACAGGCCCGGCAGCCCGGTAGCAGTGACAAGCAGAGGCAGACAGGCCCGCGGCAGCAGCCGACAGGGACATACAGGCCCAGCGGCGGCCCACAGAGGTAGACAAGCCCAGTGACGTGGACAAGCAAACGCAGCTTGGAACAGGGACGCCTCGAACCCCAACACCCGGGGAAGAAGCTATCTCCGTGGGACGGAACCAGAACGAATCTTAACACTCCGTCTGAGGACAACCCAGGGCCCAGCTGCTGATCCTGCGAAACCCAACAACTTGAAGGTGTTGGTAAGACTACCCCGCTCAGCTGAAATCCGTCTGGGAGAGGATTCAGATGCCTACAGTTTGAAGTCTGAAGAAACGAGATCAGCTGAGGAGTTGACGAATGAACAAAACATGACCTGGGAACACAGAAGAAGGCACTGCCCAGCCACCAAACCAGATCACCAGAATCATAAGTATATACTTCACCAACTGAGATCAGCTGCCCCTGAAGAAACAGCCCAAAAGCACCAATTTAACCAAGAACTCCTACTAAACCAAGACTAAAAATTAGAAGAAGAGAGGCACTCTCAGATACAGACACCACCTGCACCGAGCAGAGGAAGAGATGAGTAGACACCAGTGCAAAAATTCAGGCAACAACATAAAGACCTATATGGCAACATCAGAATGTAGTGATTCTACAACTGCAAGACCTGAACATACCAAGACAGAAGAAACAGAAGAGATCAACCCTAAAAATGACTTTAAGAAGATGATAGAGGCCCTTAAAGAAGAAATAAAACATTCCCTCAAAGAGGAAATAAAAACTTTCCTTAAAGAGGAAATGAAAAACTCCCTTAAAGAGGAAATAAAAACTTCCCTTAAAGAGGAAATGAAAAACTCCCTTAAAGAGGAAATAAAAACTTCCCTTAAAGAGGAAATGAAAAACTCCCTTAAAGAAATGGAAGAAAAAACGAACAAAAAATGGGAAGACATCAAAGAAAGCCAAGGAAAAGCAATTAAACAAATGAAAGAAACATTCTAAGACCTGAAAAATGAATTTGAGACAATAAAGAAAACACATGCTGAGGGAATGCTGGAAATAGAAATCCTGACAAAATGAACAGGAACTAGAGAAACAAGCATAACCAACCAATTGCAAGAGATGAAACAGAGAATCTCTGACAATGAAGACACGATAGAGAAAATAGATTCGTCAGTCAAAGAAAACACTAAAGACAAAAAAGTCATAACACAAAACGTCCAGGAAATTTGGGACACCATGAAAAGACCAAACCTAAGAATAATAGGGATAGAAGAAGGAGAAGAATACCAACTCAAAGGCACAGAAAATATATTCAACAAAATCATAGAAGAAAACTTTCCTAACCTAAAGAAAGAAATACCTATGAAGATACAAGAAGCTTACAGAATACCGAATAGGCTGGATCCAAAAAAAAAAAAAAAAAAAAGTCCCCTCGCCACATAATAATCAAAACACTAAACACACAGAACAAAGAAAAAATATTAAGAGCCGCAAAGGAAAAAGACCAAGTAACATATAAAGGCAAACCCATCAGAATAACACTAGACTACTCAATAGAGACTATGAAAGCTAGAAGATCATAGACAAATCTTATGCAGACACTAAGAGACCACGAATGCCAACCCAGACTACTATACCCAGGAAAACTCTCAATCACCATAGGTGGAGTAAACAAAATATTTCAGGATAAAACCAGATTTAATCAATACCTGTCCACAAACCCAGCCCTACAGAAAGCACTAGAAGGGGAAATCCAACCCAAAGAAGCTAAACATATCCATTTAAAATCAAGCAATAGATAATCCCACACCAACATACACCACAGAAGGACAACACAACACAACCACAAAAAATAACAGGAATTAACAATCACTGGTCATTAATGTCCATCAATATCAACGGTCTCAACTCACCTATAAAAAGACACAGGCTAACAGAATGGATAAGAAAACAGGACCCATCCATCTGCTGCATACAAGAAACACACCTTAACTTCAAAGACAGACACTACCTTCAAGTAAAGGGCTGGGAAAAGGCTTTCCAAGCAAATGGACCTAAGAAACAAGCTGTGTAGCTATCCTAATATCTAATAAAATGGACTTCAAACTAATCAAAAGAGATCAGGATGGACATTACATATTTATCACGGGAAAAATCCACCAAGATGAAGTCTCAATTCTAAATATTTATGCTCCAAATACAAAAGCACCCACATTCATAAAAGAAACACTACTAAAGTTTAAAATGCACATCAAACCCCACACATTAGTGGTGGGAGATTTTAACACACCACTCTCACCAAAAGATAGATCTACCAGACTGAAACTTAACAACAAAAAAAAGGACTTAACAGATGTTATGACTCAAATGGACTTAATAGATATCTACAGAACATTCCATCCTAACACAAAAGAATATACCTTCTTCTCAGCAACCCATGGAACCTTCTCAAAAAATGACCACATGCTTGGACACAAAACAAATCTCAACAGATACAAAAAAATTGCAATAACCTCCTGTATTTTATCAGACCACCATGCCTTAAAGTTAGACCTCAACAACAACAAAAATTATAGAAAACCCACAAACTCATGGAAACTGAATAATGCCCACCTGAAACATAAATGGGTCAAGGAAGAAATAAAGAAAGAAATTAAAGAGTTCTTAGAATTCAATGAAAATGAAAGTACAACATACCCAAACTTATGGGACACTATGAAAGCAGTGCTAAGAGGAAAATTCATAGCTCTAAATGCACACATAAAGAAGATGGAGCAATCCCATACCAATGAATTAACAGCACAACTGAAAGCTCTAGAACAAAAAGAAACAAACTCACCCAGGAGAAATAGATGCCAGGAAATAATCAAATTGAGGGCTGAAATCAACGAAATAGAAAACAAGAGAACAATACAAAAAAATCAATGAAACAAAGAGTTAGTTCTTTGAAAAAATCAACAAGATAGACAAACACCTAGCCAAATTAACCAAAAGGCAAAGAGAGAGCACCCAAATTAACAAAATCAGAAATGAAAAGAGAGACATAACAACAGACAATGAAGAAATCCAGAGAATCATCAGATCATACTTCAAAAACCTGTACTCCACAAAAATGGAAAACCAGGAATAAAGGTACAATTTTCTGGATAAATACCACATACCAAAATTAAATCAAGACCAGATAAACCATTTAAATAGACCAATAACCCGTAAGGAAATAGAAACAGTCATCAAAAGTCTCCCAACCAAAAAAAGCCCAGAACCAGATGGTTTCAGTGCAGAATTCTACCAGACTTTCAAAGAAGAACTAATACCAATACTCTTCAATGTGTTCCACACAATAGAAACAGAAGGAACACTACCAAACTCTTTTTATGAGGCTACAATTACCCTGATACTCAAACCACACAAAGATGCAACAAAGAAAGAGAACTACAGACTAATCTCCCTCATGAATATTGATGCAAAAATACTCAACAAAATATTGGCAAACCGAATTCAAGAATACATCAAAGCAATTATCCATCATGAACAAGTAGGATTCATCCCAGGGATGCAAGGATGGTTCAACATATGAAAATCTGTCAATGTAATACACCATATAAACAAACTGAAAGAAAAAAACCACATGATCATCTCATTAGATGCTGAAAAAGCCTTTGACAAAATCCAACACCCCTTCATGATAAAGTTCTTAGAAAGATCAGGAATACAAGGAACATTTCTAAACATAATAAAAACAATTTATAGCAAGCCAACCGCAAACATCAAATTAAACAGAGAGAAACTCAGAGCGATACCACTAAATTCAGGAACAAGACAAGGCTGTCCACTCTCCCCATATTTATTCAATATAGTACTAGAAATTCTAGCTAGAGCAATAAGACAACTAAAGGAGATCAAAGGGATACAAATTGGCAAGGAAGAAGTCAAACTTTCACTATTTGCAGATGATATGATAGTATACATAAGTGACCCCAAAAATTCTACCAGGGAACTCCTATAGCTGATAAACTCCTTCAATAAAGTGGCAGGATACAAGATCAACTCAAAAAAATCAGTAGCCCTCCTATACACAAATGATAAAATGGCTGAGAAAGAAGTCAGAGAAACATCACCCTTTACAATAGCCACAAATAATATAAATACCTTGGGATAACATTAACTAAACAAGTGAAGGACCTTTTTGATAAGAACTTTAAATCTCTAAGGAAAGAAATTGAAGAACATATCAGAAAATGGAAGGATCTCCCATGCTCATGGATAGGTAGGATTAACATAGTAAAAATGGCAATCTTACCAAAAGCAATCTACAGATTTAATGCAATCCCCATCAAAATCCCAACACAATTCTTCACAGACTTGAAAAGAAAAATACTCAACTTCATATGGAAAAACAAAAGACCCAGGATAGCTAATGAATCCAAAGCAACCTTGGAGGCATCACCATCCCTGACCTCAAACTCTACTATAGAGCTATAGTAATAAAAACAGCTTGGTACTGGTATAAAAACCGACGTACGGACCAATGGAATCAATCGAATTGAAGACCCTGACATTAATCTATGCACATATGAACACCTGGTTTTTGACAAAGGAGCCAAAACTATACAATGGAAAAAAGAAAGTATCTTCAACAAATGGTGCCTGCATATGTAGATGTAATCAATCGTCTTATTAAAATAAGAAACACAGAGCCAATGTAAAAGAGAAAGCCGAGAGGTCAGAGCTCAGAGATAAAATCTTACCTCCTGCAGTGCTCCTAGCTTCCCCGAGAGAGAACTTCTTCCTGTTTGTCTGTCTTTAAATAGTCTTTCTGTTCTGCCTTCTCATTGGTTGTAAACCCAACCACATGACTTCCTTGTCACTGCCTGTAAGTACCGCCCTCCAGGTCTTAAAGGCGTATGTCTCCAATACTGGCTGTATCCATGAACACACAGAAATCTACCTAGCTCTTCTAACCACCACGCTCTTGCTATGGCTCTAATAGCTCTGACCCCAGGGCTACTTTATTTATTAACATAAAATTAAAATCACATTTCAGTACAAATAAAATATCACCATAGGCATAACTGGATGTCAATATGTAAAAGATTACAAATAGATCCATATCTGTCACCATGCACACAACTCAAGTCCAAGTGGATCAAAGACCTGAACATAAATCCAGTTACACTAAACTTAATAGAAAAGAAAGTAGGAAGCACTCTTGAACGCATTGGCACTGGAGACCATTTCCTAAATAAAAAACCAACAACACAGACCTTGAGCACAACAATTAATAAATGGGACCTCTCAAAATTGAGGTGGTTTTGCAGGGCAAAAGACACAGTCAATAAGACAAAAAGACAGCCAACAGAATGGGAAAAAACCTTCACCAACCCCACATCTGACAGAGAATTGATCTCCACAGTATATAAAGAACTCAAGAACCTAGACATCAAAATACTGAACAGTCCAATTAAAAAGTGGGCTAAAGAGCTAAACAGAGAATTCACAAAACAAGAATCACAAATGGCTGAAAGACATTTAAAGAAATGCTCACCATCCTTAATCATCAGAGAAATGCAAATCAAAACGACTCTGAGATACCACCTTACACCTGTCAGAATGGCTACGATAAAAAACACCAATGACAGTCAATGTTGGAGAGGATGTGTAGCAAAGGGAACACTCCTCCACTGTTGGTGGGAATGTAAACTTGTACAACCACTGTGGAAATCAGTATGGCAGTTTCTCAGAAAATTAGGAATCAAACTACCTCAAGACCCAGCAATCCCACTCTTGGGCATATACCCAAGGAATGCTGATTCATACCATAAAGATACATGCTCAGGTATATTCATAGCAGCACTATTTGTAATAGTCAGAACCTGGAAACAACCTAGATGCCCATCAAAGGAAGAATGGATGAAAAAAATGCGGTACATATACACAATGGAGTACTACTCAGCAGAGAAAAACAATGAAAGCATGAAATTTGCAGGCAAATGGATGGAACTAGGAAAAAACAACCTGAGTGAGGTAACAAAACCCAGAAAGACAGTCATGGTATGTACTCACTCATAAGTGGATTCTAGATATAAAATAAAGAACAATCAGACCACAACCCATAGAACCATGGAGGCTATATATATATAGCATGGAGGATCCTAGGATGACTGTGGCTTATAATAAAGTTCGGTTTTACTCAATTATTGAAAAAAAATAGCCAAATGAATGGAAATACATGAACTATGAACCAAAGGCTGAGGGGCCCCCAAGATGGATCAGGCCCTCTGAATAGGTGAGACAGTTGATTGGCTTGATCAGTTTGGGAGGCAACTAGGCAGTGGGACCAAGTCCTGTGCTCATTGCATGAATTAGCTGTTTGAAACCTGGAGCTTATGCAGGGACACTTGGTTCAGTCTGGGAGGAAGGGACTGGACCTGCCTGGACTGAGTCTACCAGGTTGATCTCAGTCCTCGGGGGAGGCTTTGCCCTAGAGGAGATGGAAAGGGGGGTAGCCTGGGGGTAAGGGTACCGGGTGGGAGGGGGGAAAATAGGGGATCCCATGGCTGATATGTAGAACTGAATGGTATTATAAAAAAAAAATAAAAAATAAAATAAATAAATAAATAAATAAATCATTACATGCTATACTACTTAATTTTTAAAAAAATGGCTCTGGAGTTGGATTATTGTCCTTCTTCCTCAGACTCAAGCACACTGGCTTATAATTTCCCCAAATGTCTGTCCTTGATCAGTCAGGTGACCTGGCTGCATGACAAGGAGGAGAGCAAAACAGAGCAGCTCAGGGAAAGGCATCCCGTGTTTTCAAATAACTGAGAAGTGAACTATTTACAACAGGGATTACTGCTGCTTACCTTATACTCCCTTTCAAGGTTTTATTGGGCTCTCTATGTACTTCCCTCTCTTCTGTCTCTAATACATTTCTGAAGTATAAAATTCAACTCAATATTTGTAGGAACAGTATATAAAATGTCTGTATCTCAGAATTTTTAAGTTCATTGGATGTAGTTTTAAAGAAAAATCTTTAATATCAGTAACAAAAAGTTAGCTTAAAACTTGTAACAAAAGGGTTGATAGTTAGAAATCTACAGCATGCTTGCAGGTAACTTGAATTCAACTTCTGTTTATGAAAACAGATGATTTTAAAAAGAAAAATGGGGTACACCTGATGAATTCACCTTGGAGTAAATAACCATGATATAGCTTGCTGATATCTTAGGTGATGACCTCATCAGGATGGAAGCAGCCATGTGGCTGGCAATAATCTTTACTAAGGTTAAAGAGATGACATACCATGTGACTTCACAGCCATCTTGGTTAAGGTGACCACATGGTATAAACCAACTAAGGTAACACCCATAAAACTTCTAAGTCCTACAGAGCCCTCTGCTTACCACCCTATATCCTTTTTTTTTTCTTTTAGACTAAAGAATCAACAGCAGACCTCCAGTCTGTTTTGGATTGGGATGGACATTTGTATAATGTTGAGAAAAAAATAACTGATGAGGACAAATCATGAACAACGCTTATAAAAAATTGGACTTTAAAAAACATGCTTGATAATTAAATTTCACGAATTTCTAAGGTTATAAAAGTCTACTCTGTAGATGTAACCAATCGTATTATTAAAATAAGAAACACAGAGCCAAGGTAAAAGAGAAAAGCCGAGAGGTCAGAGCTCAGAGATAAAATCTTACCTCCTGCAGTGCTCCTAGCTTCCCCGAGAGAGGGAGGTACTTCCTGTGTCCCTGTTTAAATAATCTTTCTGTTCTGCCTTCTCATTGGTTGTAAACCCAACCACATGACTGCCTCATCACTGCCTGTAAGTACCGCCCTCCAGGTCTTAAAGGCGTATGTCTCCAATACTGGCTGTATCCCTGAACACACAGAAATCTACCTAGCTCTTCTAACCACCACGCTCTTACTATGGCTCTAATAGCTCTGACCCCAGGGCAACTTTATTTATTAACATAAAATTAAAATAACATTTCAGTACAAATAAAATATCACCACATTTCCCCTTTTCTATTTTAATAAAAAGAAAAAAGGCAAAAGGTTATAACTAACAAAAGAAAAACTATATACAAAAGTACAATAACTATATACAATATATACAAGTAACAAATACCTAAACGATGTCTAGTCCATTTGTATTTGACAAATCAGAGAAAATAATTCCCTTATCTATCCTATTTTAGTAAGTCCAAAATGTATCTAATTCACTTTCTATCCTAATTAATCTTCAACTATAACTAACTAATCTTCAACTCCCTCAGAGACCCAAGAAGGAAATAATATTAACTAACAAAAATAAAAGCAGGAAGTGCACAAAAGCAACTTCCAAAACTTTTGTGAGTCGACAGAAACAGCCAGCTGCCTGGACAGTCACCTGAGGTTTCTCCACAGTGTTGGGGCATCATCTTCAGCCTATAGGCTTATGGTATCTGACAGACTCATTTGTGAAGTAGGTTGTACAAAAGGTCAACAGTTCAACCTCACATTGGGTGAGAGCAGTCCATGTACCAGAAACACCTGAATTCCACTAGTGTCATGTCATGATTCAGGATTTTAAATTCTGGAAATTGTTGATGGTTTTTGAATTCAGCTGTCCATTCTTCTTGGCTGTGTATATATGGCTTCATCTAAGCATGCCCTTCTCCACATCCCTCTATTAAATGCCAGTCTACTATTGAGAGGCGTGAGCTTTCAGTTGCTGTTCCATTGCACAACAGAAGCCATCGGCCCACTGCCTGTTCAGCTGCCTTCAAAGAAAAGGGCACTGTACCTTTTCCAGATTGTGAAGGCCACTTCAGGGATGGTGCCATATTGTCCTGGCCTCAGAAGATGCCGTCTGATAAAGCCATAACCACACTTGTTTTGGCAGGAATTGGTAGTCCTTTGTTTCGTGTTCTGTCTGTCCATTTTTTCTGTTGATTTGAGGATACTTTGTTGTCCAGTGGCTAACTTTTGCCACAATGAAAATTAACTCCATATGCAGTTTCTTCAATGCCCATATTTTCTCTGAAGTAGATTGGTACTGCCAGGAGCCGACATGTCTCAAAAAAGAAAAATTTCTAAGTTATTAAAACATTTTAAATGCCATATTCTGTAGATCTCTGAAGGGTTTGAAGATGACCTGTCTAAAATATATCTGCTCAATTTTTAAAACATATCTAATATGACTACAATTTCTATTGTAATGTCTAACTACTAACTTTCATTTCTTTATATCCTAATAGTTGGTAATAATGTAAAGTATTTAAAACTAGTAATTGTCTTTTTCTTTTCTTTCTTTCTTTCTTTCTTTTTTTTAAACAAGAACCTTAAATCTAATCTCCTTTGCTTAGCCTTTTTCCTAACCCTTGACAACAACTTGTAACCAACCCCCCTAAATAATGAAAATTATCCCAGACCCAAAACCCATTAAAAGAACCAAAAAACCACCCGCCCCACACCACTTCTTTGGCAATGTGGGCGTCATTCTTAAAATTGCTTCCTGCTGGGTATGGGCGAAGTTATCTTTATCCTGAAAGAAAATTTTTTAGGTTAATTGTCAAATTGTAGGAAAGATAACTATATCCTTCATTGTTATCCAGTCTGTGTATAATGCCAAAGTTCAGGGTTTATCTCAAGTCCTTATTCAAGTAGTCTTTGAGACTGGATCATCTCAGCTAGTCATCTCAAAATTGCTCTGAGCACCTTGTAGTTCAAAGCTGATCTGTAGATGATGTTTGTCAGTTTAGTGATATTATTATTGTCCACGTGGAATTGTTGTTGTTGTTGTTGTTGTTGTGGGGCCCCATCTTCTTTCCGGAGACTTCAGTTGATGTTAGGCCTGGCCGTGATTTCCTGCAGAAAACTGATAAGAGACTCGAACACAAAGACATATATATGCAGCTAATTGAAGCCTTTTTTCTAGAATTAGTTAGTACTCTATATGACCATCCATATCTTAACAAAGTTTAAAATGTATATATATATATTAATCTTGTAAATTTTGATATAAAATTTATACTTTAAGAAAAGTTTAAAGAATCAGAATAGAATCAAAGAGTTGAGATTAGTAATAGAATAGTCCCTTAATTAATTTGGCTTTTGTCCTGTCCCATAGCAGAAAATGGCTCTTTTATTCTGGCATGATACAGGGAGTTTGCATTTTCCTTTTAACAACATGCTTGAGTTTGAAGAAGGAGAGAGCCATTCTCCAACTCCAAAGTCAGCTTTAAATTTTAATTGAACTGGGACTATTAGAAAACCAATAGTGTTAAATCTTTAGAGAAAAGCAGAAACAAACATTTAAGAAGACATAAAATTTTTTAGATAATATATACCCATATGCCATATACTCCCATATACTCTGTTTCCTGGGATAGATGATTTGTCCCTTTTCTTCAGTTGTCTCATTTGTCTTGTGTCCTTCAGATTCCTTAACCTTCATTCTCCTAAAAGACAAAAACAAAAACCTTCCCCCAAGACTAATTTTGGGGATGTTCCTTTTTGGCAAGTTATTATCTGATTAAATGAAAAGGCATGTGTTACTGTACAAGTTAGTTTAAATTGGATGTTCATGCTGGTTGATGAACTATCACCTCCTCTAATTAAGAGGTTTCTCTTGTTCAAATCGAACCTTTATCAATTTTGATGGTACCCACAGCTTATCTTCTCCTGTAGAAACAAAAGCAAAACCTCGTCCCCAATGTAATACATACCCTGGCTTCCATTCTGAGGTCAGCACATCCTTAAAGTATATAGGCTGATTTAATTCTGTAGTTTTTTCTATTACCCAATGTCTCTCTGCAGCTGTTGTTCCTTTCTCATTGGCATTCAGAAAATTCAAAGTTAATAGAGCATTATGCAGTCTATTTCTGGGGGTTTTTGTTACTCCTTTCTGTTTATTTAGCATATCCTTTAGAGTTCTGTTTGACCTTTCTATAACTGCTTGACCTGTAGGATTATGTGGTATACCTGTAATATGCTTTATATTGTAATAAGCAAAAAACTGTTTCATTTTAACAGAGACATATGATGGAGCATTGTCAGTTTTGATTTGTGCAGGTATACCCATAATGGCCATAACTTCTAGCAAATGAGTGATTACAGAATCAGCTTTTTCAGAACTCAAAGCAGTTGCCCATTGAAATCCTGAATAAGTATCGATAGTGTGGTGTACATATTTCAGTTTTCCAAATTCTGCAAAGTGAAACACGTCCATCTGCCAGATTTCATTCCTCTGAGTACCCTTTGGGTTACATCCTGCTGGTAATGGTGTTTGATTATAGAAGGAACAAGTAGGACATTTCTTTACTATTTCTTTGGCTTGTTGCCAGGTTATGGGAAAATCCTTTTTTAAACCTTTACTATTGACATGATGTTTTTTATGAAATTCTGAGGCCTCCAGCACATTTCCTATCAATAATTTATCAATCTCATCATTGCCTTGTGCTAGAGGGCCTGGCAGACCAGTATGAGATCGGATGTGAGTTATATATAAAGGATGACTCCTTTTCCTGATTGTATCTTGTAATTGAATAAATAGTGAAGTTAATTCTGAAGCATCAGGGATAAATTCTGCAGTCTCAATATGTAATACCACTCTTTCAGCATACTGAGAGTCAGTTACTATGTTGAGAGGTTCTGAAAAATCCATTAATACCAACAGAATAGCATACAATTCTGATTTTTGCACTGAATTATAAGGACTTTGTACCACTTTACTTAAATTTTCTGATTTGTAACCTGCCTTTCCTTGTTTGTTGGCATCTGTATAAAATGTACGAACTCCAGATATGGGTTTTTGCCGTACAATTCGAGGCAAGATCCAATCAGCTCTCTTTATAAAATCAATTCTGTTGCTTTTGGGATATTTGCTGTTAATTTCTCCCAAAAAATTACTGCAAGCTCTTTGCCAAGGTTCACTTTCTGTCCATAATTTTTCAATGTCCTCCTTAGTTAAAGGTACGACAATTTCTGCTGGGTCTATTCCTGCTAATTGACGAAGTCTCAATTTTCCTTTCCAAATCAAGTCAGAGATTTTTTCCCCATAAGTTTTTAATTTTTTATTTGGTTTATTTGGTAAAAATATCCATTCCAATATAATATCTTCCCTCTGCATTAATATTCCAGTAGGGGAATGCCTAGAGGGTAAAATAACCAAAATGCAATCCAGCTTTGGATCAATACGATCCACGTGCCCTTCATGTACTTTCTTTTCTACCAAGGCCAATTCTTTCTCAGCTTCAGGTGATAATTCTCTTGGACTATTTAAGTCCTTGTCACCTTCTAAGGTTTTGAACAAATTAGTCAGTTCATCATTTTTTACCCCAACAATAGTTCGTAGATGAGAAATATCTCCAAATAATCTTTGAAAGTCATTAAGAGTCTGTAGTCTATCTCTCCTAATTTGCACCTTTTGGGGTCTAATTTTTTGTAGCTCTATTTTATATCCTAAATAATTAATAGAATCTCCTCTTTGTATTTTTTCAGGAGCAATTTGTAATCCCCAGCAAGGCAAAATTTTCTTTACTTCTTCAAACATTCTTTCTAAAGTATCTGCATTTGAGTCAGCTAGTAAAATATCATCCATATAATGATAAATTATAGATTTAGGAAATTTTTTACGTATCACTTCCAATGGCTGTTGTACAAAATATTGGCACAGAGTTGGGCTATTTAACATTCCCTGTGGGAGGACCCTCCATTGAAATCTTTTAACCGGTTGAGAATTATTATAAGTAGGCACTGTGAAAGCAAATCTTTCTCTGTCTTTTTCTTGTAAGGGTATTGAAAAGAAACAGTCTTTTAAATCAATAACTATGAGAGGCCATCCTTTTGGTAACAGAGTAGGCAAAGGAATTCCAGATTGTAGAGAGCCCATCGGCTGAATTACTTTGTTAATTGCTCTAAGGTCTGTTACCATTCTCCATTTACCAGATTTCTTTTTAATAACAAATACAGGAGAATTCCAAGGGCTGGTTGACTGTTCAATATGCTGAGCATTTAGCTGTTCTTCTACCAGCTCTTCTAAAGCCTGGAGTTTCTCTGTTGTTAAAGGCCATTGCTGAACCCATACAGGCTTGTCTGTTAACCATTTTAAAGGTAGAGCTGTTGGTATTTTTGGAGGATTATCAGTTGTTGTGCCCTGTTCCTGTATAATATGGATGGCTGGTGACCACTCAAAATAATGCCTTCTAATATTTCTCTCAGAAACATGTGCTAGTTTATGATTTGTTTCTGAGATTGGAGGGATTTTAATCTGAGTATTCCATTGTTGCAACAAGTCTCGACCCCACAGGTTCATAGCTATGTTAGCGACATATGGTTTTAATTTTCCTCTCTGTCCTTCTGGACCTATACATTCCAGCCATCTTGCACTCTGTTTCACTCCAGATAATGTCCCAATTCCTAACAGTTGAACGTTTACCTCTTGAAGAGGCCAAGCTGGATGCCAAAATTCTGGTGCAATTATGGTAATGTCCGCACCTGTGTCTACCAGACCAGACAACAAAACACCATTTATTTTTATCGTTAATTTTGGTCTCTGTTCATTAATAGAAGTTTGCCAAAAAATTTTCTTTATGTTTTCTCCTGAATTTTCTATTCTCTCTTTTTCATCATCCTGACCAGCATGATTTATTCCAATAGTCATTTGGTTATTTAATCGCTCAGAGCAGGGATTTCCTCTACAGCTGCAGGAAGGGTTTGAACTGGTTTTGCTATGGGGGCCTGCATGAGGCCCCTCCGGGAGTTTCCCGAAAACTGAGGCAAAGGATTACCCTGTCTGTCCTTTGTTGATCTACATTCGTTGGTCCAGTGTTTTCCCTTACCACACCTTCTGCATAATCCAGAAGGAAGGGGCATTCTGTTGCCATTGTTCCTTGAAGAAACATTGCTTCTAGGAATGACCTGTTTACAGTCCCTTTTAAAATGTCCTTGCTTTCCACACCCAAAACATCTAACACTCCTCAAACCTTTTGAAATTACTTCTCCTACCCACGTATCATGCTCATCAACCTCAACATTAATTGTTTCTCTAATCCAATCTTCCAAAGGTGCAGATCTTGCCCTTAACGGCCTGATTATTCTTTTGCATGCTGCATTCGCATTCTCAAATGCCAAAGCTTCAATTATTGCCTTACTAGCTTCTGATCCTGAGACCATTCTGTTTACTGCTGAAGCCAGTCTTTCTAAAAAATCTGTGAAAGATTCTTTAGGGCCTTGCATAACCTTTGTGAATGACTCATGTTTTTTTCCTGGTTCATCAACTCTGTCCCATGCATTCAAGGCTGCCATTCGACATAAAATTACGGTTTGAACATCATATAAACATTGTGTTTGTATTGAAGCATATTGGCCTTCTCCAATAAGCTGATCCTGACAAACTTGTATTCCTTTATCCATCCATTGTGTTTCTACGTTTCTAGCTTCCTCCTTAAACCAAGTCAGAAATTGAATTCTCTGGCTGGGTTCCAGAACAGCTTGTGCAAGGTCCCGCCAGTCCTGTGGTATAATCCTATTATATGTTGACCAAGAGTTTAACATTTGCTTTACATATGGGGAATGCATGCCATAAGATACTATTGCCTCCTTAAACCTTTTAAAATCCATCAGTTCAATTGGAGCCCAGATATTTTGTGTAGCCATTTGATCAGGCATCTGCTGTACGGTTACAGGATAAATTAAGGATGATTGTGTGAAAACAGGCTTTCTTTCTGTAACCTTATGATCCAAACTTGAACCAACTTCACTGTTAAAATTAACAGGTTTTTCTAAAGCTGTTATCCTGGCACTTAAATCGACTATCTTTTTAAATAGTAAAATGAGAATAAGCATGGTGATTAACTGCATAATTCCCATAATACTAATCTTTTCATATAGTTGTTCCATTGTCAGACTGCCTAAAATTTCAAACAAAACCCAATTTTCTTCCAATGTACACAGGAAACCCATTTTTTTAAATGTGGAAAAAATTTGTCTTTTAAATAGTTTCCTTTATGACTTACCAAATCTGCGTAGAACAGTAGAAATCCGAGCGAATTTCAAAACAGCCACCTAGAGTCCTAGGTGTAAATCCAGAGAGAGAGAGAGAGAGAGAGAGAGAGAGAGAGAGAGAGAGAGAGAGAGAGAGAGAGAGAGAAACAGAGAGACAGAGAGAAAGCAAAAGCGAAAGTGAAAGTGAAAGTGAAAGTGAAAGCGAAGGGGTAGCCGGCTAAAGCTTAAAGCCAGCCACTTGTTCCCTCTGAGCCGAGTCAAGGCTTGGCTTTACAGCCAGGGGCCCTGTTTAGCAGGGCAGGCCTGAGCTGTTTGTAGCACTGGCTTTAAGCAAGCAGCTCACAGTCCAGCCTGAGCCCAAGCAGACCTGGGCTGGGGCTAGGGAGCCGGCTGCTCCGGCTAGGGAGCCGGCCCCAAGCAGTTTTTAATGGATTCTTGTCATGTTGGGCGCCAGATGTAGATGTAACCAATCGTATTATTAAAATAAGAAACACAGAGCCAAGGTAAAAGAGAAAAGCCGAGAGGTCAGAGCTCAGAGATAAAATCTTACCTCCTGCAGTGCTCCTAGCTTCCCCGAGAGAGGGAGGTACTTCCTGTGTCCCTGTTTAAATAATCTTTCTGTTCTGCCTTCTCATTGGTTGTAAACCCAACCACATGACTGCCTCATCACTGCCTGTAAGTACCGCCCTCCAGGTCTTAAAGGCGTATGTCTCCAATACTGGCTGTATCCCTGAACACACAGAAATCTACCTAGCTCTTCTAACCACCACGCTCTTACTATGGCTCTAATAGCTCTGACCCCAGGGCAACTTTATTTATTAACATAAAATTAAAATAACATTTCAGT